>NC_085941.1:6092500-6717500 GCF_963556715.1 Cydia fagiglandana
TACAGCGGCTATGACATGATGGCCTATTTCTAATGTGTAAACAGGCCCTTACTCGCACCATTCACTAACCTGGGGTTAACCGGTTAAACCTGGAGTTACCATGGTTAACCAGTACAATTCAACACTTGGTAAAAGTTTATCCGGTTAACCCCGGGTTAATGGGATGGAGCAAGTGGCCCTTAGTGATAGACGAAATTTTTAGCGAATGATGATAATAATAATTGTTTTAATTTTCTTTTGTTTATATTAAAATGCAAATGATAATGCGATCTCGTACGCTATTTTCGTCGGCTCTTGTCAAGTCAGGATGGCCGAGCGGTCTAAGGCGCTGCGTTCAGGTCGCAGTCCACTTCTGTGGGCGTGAGTTCGAATCCCACTTCTGACAACCATTTTTTGTGTTTTAAACAAATATTTTTAATTTACAATCTATCTTTACTTTTTTCAATGATGCTGCTAGTCTATTATCTTCTAGTTTGCTTTTTATACCTTTGGCAAAACGGAACCCTCGGGCCACAGATTACCAGCAGCATTTCACAGGACGATAAAGTCAGACCGTGAAAAGACTGCAGCGATTTTGATAGCCCACGCAGTGCAAGTGTCATTTTAAACGTCAAACTTCTATGAAACTATGACGTATATATAACACTTACACTGCGTGGGCTATCAAATCCGCTGCAGACTTTTCTTGGTGCGACTCTATCAGCCTGTCAGTTAAACGCAAAAGTTGACAGTTCCGAACAACTGACAGGCTGTTATCGTCCGGCGAACTGGTAATCTCTGGGCCCCTTTATAATTTCGTCATGTCGTTATATTTTAATATTACCTAACTAAGCACCTATCCAATACCTAAACTTATCCTATAAATAATGCTTAATGAATTATTCTTATGTTTAAGTAAATATTTTATAAATTATAATACATCTATGTGCATTTCTGTCGCTTTCAAATAACAACATTATCAATGCGTGTTCACTTTTACCACAATTTGTCGTTGGTTGACACACATTGATAAATAAGAAAAAAATATGGTACACATACGTACCTATCTGATAGAGGCTAGAAATTATAATTACCCCCTTATTCATAAAACTTTACGGGACTGATTTAGTCAAATTATGTTTTATCCCTTTCTTACAAATACATAAGTCAAAATGATAGATAAGGACAAACGATTTTTTGTATTAGCTAATTGTGGTTTGTAGCGCGTTTATGAATACAGAGGTAGGACTTTATCAATGACCCAACAACTAATGAATAGGAATAGTAACTGTCATGTCTTACAGGGACCTAAAAAACCTGGCCGAGGATCGCGAAAACTGGCGCATACTCCACCGATAAGAGCCATGCTCTTAAATTATGATGATGATGAATGACATATTGTTATGGGTGTATTTGGAAAGTATGATACCAAATTGATATTATCGAATATAAATATAAGTATTAATAATATAACCTACAGGTATTATAAAACATAAACTTAATCATATTTGTAGATATGTTCTGTATGTTCGTGATCTACTCGTTGTTTGGTGAGACGACACGCGATTTATCCTGACCCTAATGGGCCACGCGATGCAATCTGACATGTTTAAAATGTTACTATTTGTTTAAATATTTAGCTGTGTAGTTTTATTTTAACATGAAAATGGTGTTAAACGTTGTCATTATACACCAAATTATAATAATAACGTCTAGGTATATACTCGTCGTAGTTGTAAAAAATACCTACATATTGGGACACATATGTAACCTAGCATACAGAGTAGCTGTATCTAATAATTGATGTATAAAGTTTAAATCTTCAACAAAAACATTTCCGACCTTACTAATCCCGGTTTATTGTCTCTGATTATTTTACTTACTATTAGCCTCCGCGATTCTCGAAATAGTCTTTTCAGTAGATTACTTCTCGTATTTAGACGAAAGCGCGCCCCGTTTTGAAAAGGGAAACAAATGAGTGACATCTTGTACAACTCATTCTCGTCCCTTATACCTTGTAATAGAGTCTATATTACTTCGGGCCAATGCTAATGAAAATTGTAATGTTGCAAACCGTCAGCAATGCATTCATATGCAAGCAAGTGAAACATGCTCGCCCGGCTTGGTAACAATAGACAAACGGCGCGATTCGGGAAATGAATTAGAGATTCACTAGATATGAAATAGTAAAGATATCTGACGTTCCACGGCAAAAAGCATTATTGCCCCGGCTGAATATTGGAGTGGCGTTAATAATAGCGTAAGCGCCAACCTTCCTAAGGTACCTTTTGCCGTGGAACGTCACATATCTTTACTATTTCATATCTAGTGAATCTGTAATGCATTTCCCGAATCGCGCCTTTAATTTCGCAAGGAGACTTCCTCTTTTTCTGCTCTTAGAGATTTGATGCATTTCCTAATATTCTCTCAGTCTTAGGTCAGACTTGAGAAATAACTTGCGTAAATAATATGAAGGTACGGAATTCGCTGACATAATAAGAGCTATGGGATATATTTTTGAGTAGGTATGATGTGTGCACCTCACTGTACAAGTTTAAGAGTAATTGTTAATTTTCTTTTTTGATAATTATAATATTATTATTCGTTAGTATGGTGATCAACAGACATGGTACATTTTCCAGCATTTTTGGTGCAGCGGAGTGGTGTTAACGGAATTGGTATAAATAATTTCAACCCTAATGATTAATTAACGTTAATTACGTTAATATTAACCTTAATTTACCATTTCAGTTGAAATTATCTATACTAATTCCGTTAACACCACTCTGCTGCACCAAAAATGCTGGAAAATTGATCATTGGTGATCAATTATCTCTACAGCTGACTGTGCAAACAAAACTATGCACCAATTGATAGTAAAAAAGATTGGGTTAGAGTAGTAGGTAATTTATACAATTTCCCTGTATTTATTCTTGGGTTGCCGTCATTCACAAGTCACGAAAGGCTTTGTTAAAATGCCGTTCGGGTATTGCGAGAGTTTAAGAATTTTAAGTTAACTAAGCTTGTTCGTTTCGTTTAATGATATATTTTTCAGTGTAGGTACCACCATTTTTTCCTTGGACAGTAAGTACAGACTGTACAGACATAGAAGACTATTAACTGACCTTCCTAAACCTTACTACAATAAGGTTAGGTCTGCTGAAGCAGTTCTTTATTTGTTTTTGCCTTTCTTGTTAAAGTACGGATGCCTGTCACTGCCACCTAGCGGCCTACGACGGCAACAAGCGACTGTCGAAGTAACGAAAACCTACACGAGATGACAAGGGGTCTGAAACAACGAAAGCTTTCAGCTTGAGTTCCGAACCCACCCGGTAGATGGCGCTACCATAGTGAGAGTATTGGGAGTTGTTTTCTAGGACAGTAAAGTGTTTATTATTATAAAATATGTCTAGATGGCAGTAATATTTATGTATTGTACTGAAACTGTTGTTTCTTTATATATGGGACTAGTTTGTATTAATTGAATCTTTCAGGAAGTCTTGTTCCTAAACTGAGCACAATTTACTATCACGGAAACCACGTTGCAAATCCCTTACAAAACGTCTCATCTCATAAGAGTAGGTACATAGTATACCTATATATATTTGTATTTCCTGCATATTATGTAAATAAACTAGGTAAGTATTACAAAAACAACCCAATCGGAATCCGCTACCTTTGTGACCATCATATAGGTTAGGTACCTACAATTGTACCTACATTTATACAAGACTGATAATATGTTAAACAGAGGTTATAATTCGATATTCAAACATTTCAAACACCAAAGTTCCAGCCATATATTTAATATCTGAAGTGTCCCGGGCCGCGAAAACTTGCAACTCCCCGTCGTTCGTCACGCCACGTCACGACAACTTTTGTAACACAATAGATTACAATAAAATAGGTTCAGGAGCGGTATTCTTACTTTAGAAATTGATCTCCATTTTGACCTACTGAATATTATTAAAATATGTCACTCACGCATTTTAAATCGAATATTACTCGACATGTTTCGCTTGATAAGTAACAGCTTCAACTTCAATTACATACGTAAGTGACCAGTTTTAATATATTGGATAATTACCTATATTGTCTGTGTCTCACAGAAGTTTCGTTTGGCATAAAATTTCCATGTGATCATTAGTAGCATGCATCTCGCTCGTGCTGGGTGATCGCGATGAGCCGCGAGGGACGTCAAATAAGATCAAATGGAGATAAAATTGTAAATTCCGAATGCCACTCAAGGTCCTGTCTAACAAAAATAATGTTTGACAGTTGAAGGTTTACGGTAAAATGTAATCATTTAGAGATGTTGAAATATTAACTCTTGAGTTTAACAACTTTCGGATTTAGATCGACCTACACCACTTTGTGTAGATATTATGGAATCCTTCGTTTCAATCAAGATTAAATGTACACCCACACCGTAAATATGACAGTGTGCTTCCTTGTAACACAATCTACTATTGTCATGTAGGCTAGGTCCCCAGAGCCGCGAAACTTGCAAGTCGCCGTCCGTCACACCGATCTTTGGCACACGGATGTGTGAACTTGAAAATAAAAGTGCGAGTGTCATCTATTTCAGGATGTTTGACGTCGTCGCTACGTCATACGCGTTATAATAAAATTCAGTTTGCCCCAATTTATTGCTTTACTGCATCTGCTAAATAATGTTGATATTGTGACTCTTTGCTGATACGTTGTGCGAGGAAGCCGCCATCTGCTCTTCGGTCACCGGTTACGTCAACCAGACGCTTCGCGATTTCTGCAAAAAAACTTGTGCGCGCTGGGACCCCGCATGGACTTAAGAGTTTCAACTCCAAGGTAGTTAATTGGTCTCATCTCATAGGTGACGTAGGTCATAAGGTACTTGACATTTTTTTCATTTAAAAGTGGAAAAATTACTGTCTTGGGTGAGACTTGAACTCCCAACCCCACCCAACCAACCCAACCTCACCCAAGACAGTAATTTTTCCACTTTTAAATTTATTCTAGGCTTAATAGCATCGTTCGCAGACGTTTCTGCTTGTTAAAAAAAATTAATTTTTTTTTATTGTTTGAACTGTGATAGTGTACTAAATTGTACATCGTAAGTAACTATGAACCCCTTATCCAATAAGCGTCAGTTAGAAGTATTAGAACTTCTGAACCGTCGTTAGCTCGTTATTAAATTGTCAAAACAATTTGCAAGTCGCTACAGTAAAGTAAACCCATTAAAGAACTCGAGTTAGAGCTTTATTCTCGTTCTATTGAAAACTGATTGAAATTAGGTTATTTTTATTGTGTAGTTAATGTTTATGTTTGTATTGTATTTTACGGTTTATGATTAAGGAAACCCCTTTGAAATTGAAATTTAATTAGAACCTATTTTAAACGTCATTCTCTCTTTTAAATTTAATAACTGCAGACATCGTTCACTGCTTAAACCTTTAAACACTACTATGTCCAAGAACCCAAAAAGTCAAGAATTGTTAAGTACCCAACATAAAACGGAAATAATGCATCCGCATGAACTTAAGGGGTACAGCCGGCCTAGCCAAGGTCACAATCGCTATCGCTTCGACAACGAAAAGCATTATGTCTCTCTATCACTCTTCCATATTAGAGTGACAGTGACAGTTGCGTTTCGATCGCTACGGAGCGTAAGCGATCGGCATCTTGGCTACGCGGCCAGGATCTCCTGTTTTTTAAAGCGAAGTGTAAATGTCAACTTTAAGTATTAAATTTGCCCCGTCCACACGTAGACAATCTGTGACAGGTGACAAGGGTAAAAAATTGTCCAGAAACGTGCATACTTAAAATAACAAAATTGGCATTTTTGCGTCCGCATCTCCTGATTTGATCGGTCAATCAAGTGGAATCGGCGAGCGAAATTTTGCACCACTTGAATGGGCGAAAAATAACCTCGTCGGACTGGTCTTAAACTATTTAGGTAGCTGTTTAGACCACAATGGTTTCACTCACTTGAATTTTTAGTCGCTATTGGCGACATGTTTCGGGCCCTTCGGGGGTCCTTCCTCAGGCTCGAGTTTAATATATGTCTCACGAAAGTTTAATATCGATCATATAGGTGGCAGCAATTTCTTTGGCGTGAAGCGTTACAGTTACAGTTTTCGATTTAGGTCACAAGATGGCAGTCCTTCCAAAGCGCACGGTTCCTTTGTCTGTATACAGGGTTACTTTTTTACCAGTACAATAAATCAACATACGTAATTGCTGCCAAAAATAACTACTATTATACTATTTACTACTATTTGGGAACAAAAAAACAAAAATACCAATGCCCGAACTTATCCGCTAAAGTACTAGAAAATGTGTATGCCTTACGCATCAATTAGCAAACGCACGAACTGGCAACTGTTTGTTTACGTCATCGCGCGCGATTTCATACCGTTGACACCTTGTAATTAGTGCAACCAGAAGTTACTAAATTGGTGAAGGATAAATTAATTGATGCGAAATAAAATAAAAAAAAATTTGTGCAATGTGATCTATTATCGATACCAATGATGTGATAAAATTTATTGTACCGGTAAAAAAGTAACCCTGTATAATACCCACGTCAACTTTTCTTTTTATTTTAGAATTGACCTCCATCCTGAGTGTAGGCTAAGTAGGTACAATTGATTGAGTGCTAATGAAGGAATTTGAGGTCGTCGACGTTTTCTGAATAACTTTAAAAAGCCAGAATAAATTAATACTAATGCTAACGAGTAAAAAAAACTTTTATATTTATTAACCAATTTCAATTACTTTTGACAAATCTGGAATGGCAGGAGATTTTAGTGTAAGTAATTTGATTAATTAGCGAAGCAATTCATTTTAGTTTTATTCTTACTTTAGTTTTTTTTACATATTGGTCGATCCGCAAAGTATGTAAAAAATGAAATTAGCCCAAAAAAGTAACAGACATGGTTAAATATTTAGGTTAATGTTTAGCTCAGCATCATTAACTTAAGAGGTATTCTCTTATCGGTGGAGTATCTAGTTTAGCTATGGATTTAAAATAAAATTGCTTACATACCTCTAGCACGTAAATTTCTATCCGTCTCCATAAAATAAAAAATTGCAAAGCGGACTCCGTGCCTTCACTTGACAATCACAAAAAGTTTAAGTAGCTCGTATTTTTGATTGTCTGTCATTCTGAATAGGCTCACGGCTCAGGAGCTAGCAAGGCAAGTCGGGTGTAAAAACTAGGCCGTCTACAATACCTACCCTCGTTTTGTGGAGACAATTTCCTGAATTATTCAAAAGCGTAAGTTAGGCAAAATGAAAGCGAACAATTTGGATAAACGATTTACTATTCCGTGAGTAATTATATTATGCTGCCCAATATTGTAAGGTTGATTTTTTACTCGAATAAATATTGCTGAAAGATGCTTTTTTTTATTCGGCTATGTAGCTAAGAAGTGCAGGTATTTAAATTTAATACTTATAAATAAGGTAAACAATCTTGATGTGTCTTTTAATTGAAAAACACGTTTTAAAAATAAGTTACGGTAAATATGCAACAATTATGAATCTAATACGACCATTTATATTCTTTAGCTTTCACAAGTAATAGTTACTGATTTTTAAAAAGCATTTTTCAATTAAAAGACATGTCAAGATCGCTTACCTACTTTCAAGTTCTTTCTAATGCTAAAAAAACGATCTATAATGGGTCATTCAAATGTTGAAATTATATAAATATGTACACAACCCACGTATGTTTATCATACAAATCTTAGCAGTACAATAATTAGGGTACTCGGTTTCAGCTAGTTTCATAAGTCTTTAAATTGTCGATGTAGTTACGTAATGTGCCTATTATAACACCTGGCGTAGTAAGGTAGCACCAGATGTACTGTAAACTACTTATTATACTACAACTTACTAATTTCGCGTAATATGTATATATCGCTATCGTATCTTTATAACCTAGTGAAACACTCACAGTAACAAACTCATAATATCTATTTCGTACTTATATTAAAATTTACGATACACTAAGACACTCGACGCCGGCGTCACTACGTCTGAGAATTCCCTCGCGTGTCCTTCATCAGGACTGGGACAAGTGTCCTAGTATCCCTTTTGTAATATTGAAGTGTCAACGCTCTGAAATGTAATTGAACTTTTGTCCTGATATGTTTGTAGCGTATTGTTTGTAGCGTTAGGAAATAAAAAAGGTTTATTTGAAAATTGTTTATGCTCGGCAATGCCCGTTCCGTGGAGGGGATTTTACAATTTTAAAATTTTACATAGTTAAATATCTTAGACCGACAATGTGGTCGAGATCACAGAAAACTCTTCGAAGCAGAAATGGTTGAGAACATTGGGGGTGACCTTTGTCCAGCAGTGGACATTCTTCATATGATAATATGACCATGATATCCCTTTTCACTGCAGAGATAATATTGTGTCTGTTTTATTTCGATAATGTCTACTGAATTCTACAAGTCAAAGATTTCAAAGCATAGACTGGGAATCCTTTAGACCGAGTTTAGAGCAATTATTTCATGCAACCGATGATGCCAAAAATGCGGGGGTGCGCGGGACGAGGTGAGCGAAGTCCCGTGCCGTGATTGGTCCGTTCAAAGACACGGACGTCACACAAAGACACTTTCGACTCGAGCATGGAGTAAAATTACCGTATGTGGGGCAGAGGGGGTAGCGCGACTATGCTAAGTCTGCAGGATGTTTTGTCTGTGTTTCAAAGATACTTCACCAGCTACTGGATTTTTTTACACAAAGGAATATTAAATTCTTGCGAATATAATAATATGTATAACAGGTCAAAGGACGTACGTAAAGGGTGTACGTATTCTGAAGGTGGTTGTTTCGAGACTAGCAACCGATTAAAATTAAAACCAATTTACACAATGACATTAGAGTAGGTCCTAGTTATAGTAGTTATTGACAAGTGAAGTCTATAAGCAATCTTCCATGTAGTACCTACAATAAATGTATACAATTACGATTGTGATTATATCTAGACACGCGGCAGCGTGTCAAGCCAAGTTCAAGCAAAGGAACTGGCTAGCCAGCGCCAAGTGTGTAATATTACACGAACCACTTGGTGCCACTTTTGACCCTTCTATAACTCAAAACATCTTTAACGTAAACACATAAAACTACGTGTGTTTAATTATATCCATAAGGACATCTAGAAGCCCAAATTTCATGAAGCTAGCTCAAACGGTTATAAAGATATGAAGGTCAAAAAGTCGTAAATTTTAAGACTGACTGACATACCTATAGTACCTAAACCTAACCTACTTCCAGATGACCTAGAAGGATGAAATTTGGAATCCAGCTCAGTTATTGTGTGAAAGCGTAGGAAAAAATCTAAAAATTAAAAAAAGTTATAAAATAGGGGGGGTCCCCATACAAAAAAACCATTTTTTATTGTGACTGACATATAAGTACCTAAACCTAACCTACTTCCAGATGACCTAGAAGGATGAAATTTGGAATCCAGCTCAGTTATTGTGTGAAAGCGTAGGAAAAAATCTAAAAATTAAAAAAAGTTATAAAATAGGGGGGGTCCCCATACAAAAAAACCATTTTTTATTGTGACTGACATATAAGTACCTACACCTAACCTACTTCCAGATGACCTAGAAGGATGAAATTTGGAATCCAGCTCGGTTATTGTGTGTAAGCGTAGGAAAAAATCTAAAAACAAAAAAAAGTTAATAAATAGGGGGGGTTCCCATACAAATTTCTTTTTTATTGTGACTGACATATAGTACCTAAACCTAACCTACTTCCAGATGACCTAGAAGGATGAAATTTGGAATCCAGCTCGGTAATTGTGTGTAAGCGTAGGAAAAAATCTAAAAATAAAAAAAGTTAAAAAATAGGGGGGGGGCCCATACAAAAAACCTGTAATACGCGCTAAACAACCGGCCCACGGTGTGTCGTTGGCGGCGCGTGGCACCACATAATTAATACAAAGAACAGAAGTAAAAAACATGCAGCGGAAACACAAGAAAAAACATTAAATCTCAATACCTGCCTAGTTTTCTTTACAAAAAGTATTGATATCCCATCAAAAACATAAATGTAAAAAAGGAGAGCCAAGTTCAATACAAAAATTATGCTTGGCTGTGGGGTTCGCCGCAAAAAGAATGGAGATTTAAATGAGTGCCAAGTTCTATGCAAAATCCAAATATGTATTTATAGGAACAAAATAACATTATAAACAAGTATTAAACTCTATTTCTTTGCTTTATTGGATACCTATAACAATTGCTGTTATTTAAAAAAAATGTGAGATCTTAAAGTAGGTTAGATTTGGCTTGGCCAGTTTTTATCAGAATTACAAAATATATATGTTGAATAACTTTATAAAATGATTGATGTAATGAAAACTGGCCAAGTCAAATCTAACCTACTTTAAGATCTCACATTTTTTTTAAATAACAGCAATTGTTATAGGTATCCAATAAAGCAAAGAAATAGAGTTTAATACTTGTTTATAATGTTATTTTGTTCCTATAAATACATATTTGGATTTTGCATAGAACTTGGCACTCATTTAAATCTCCATTCTTTTTGCGGCGAACCCCACAGCCAAGCATAATTTTTGTATTGAACTTGGCTCTCCTTTTTTACATTTATGTTTTTGATGGGTTACAATTACGGCGTTCGTTGTTTACCTATATAGAAAAACAAGACCGAAGTGATCCCATAAGTGTTCCGTGAACAAAGTTTTGTACGGAGCACTAAAAACTGTAGGAATGATGATCAAACATACTGACACCGTCACGTCGAGAATGCGTTGATATATTAATTATGATTATTTGATAATTGAATGGGCCCTTCAATAAAAACTTTTTACAAAAAAAAGAAAACCGACTTCAAAAAGGATGAAATAAAATATTATCCTTTTTAAGTCTATGCGTTACCAACTGATATGTTTGAAGTCGGTGCGGTCTTTTGACACTGACACATCTAATCCATATCGTTTCTAGATCTATTAAACGACGTATCTCAAAGTTCGAATCGGGCAGATAGTCCTATAGCATATACCATACTGCTCTGACCTCTGTGCCACTCTTTACAATATTATAAATGTAACCCCACTATAGCTATAAAGCAATCGGAACTAAGTACCAAAGGACGTCTTTGTACTCTCCGAACTTTGTAAGTCGCTAAAGGCCGGAAACTTTTACAAAACATGGACTTTTATAAGAATATTAATTTTGAAATGTTAACAGGGCTTAGAATTTTTTTCATATTCTCATCCACCATTGCAACTTAGGTACATATTTCCTTTGTAAAAAACTCAAATGATTTAATAAATTCATAGTGTGTCTATGCAATTTTGCAGCTCGCTGTACTTTCCCAAATTTCATAGTAACTTTGGTTTTCGTATCTATTCAAATACACATAAAAACGGAACAATTCAATTCACAGATAGAAACTGATAATATTAAAAATATATCAACGACCTCGACCTTCCTTCCTGTAATAGTGGCGGAAGAAGGACGGCGCTATTAGTCTCACTCGCACTTTAACGATGATTAAGTAAGTCGATGGGTAAATACAGATTTAAAAGCTTTCACATGTCAGTCTCTATGGCACTGAGACAAGGTTCAATTTAGCTGAGCTTGTGATAATTTTTTATTCAATATACGTAATGTTAAATCCGTTAGAATAAAAATAGACCATTATTTAATTTTAAGTTGCAGCATTTTAGGATCTCATGTCATCGTTTTATCTTGAGATATTATTCTAATTTAGTTCATTCTTGTTGGCTACAAAATGCAATATCATCGCTTCAGACAACAGGGTCGAGAAAAATTCGCTTACTAATTTATTTATTCGTATGATACAATCCAGATGCAGTTTATTTTCCACATCATACTGTCATCAGAGATAACAGAACCACATCCGAGCTTCGGGTGGTATTTGACGCGTCTTGTACTGGTTCTAATGGTGACAATGGTGTTTCCTAAAATCAATAAATTTCAGGTTCGTACCTACTCAATATTTAAATTTAATATTTCTTCTATTTTAATTTAATGTCCTTTTTAATTAAAATACTAAAATAAGGATCTAAAAATGAACGTATCCAACTCACTAGATTGTTAAAGTTAGAGCAGCGATGTGGCTAATGTGTGGTCTGTTGATTTGGCACCTCTCGTAATCCTTACTAAGGAGGTCACATTTTTTACTATGGATCCTGGAATTCGCTTAATACAATCTTAGAAAGAGACGATCATGATAACAGACGATAAAATTGATCAACCCTCTAATTTGATACGTCACATTGTTGCTTTAACTTTAATGTTTACAATCGCTATCACGTTATATCCCGTAACTTCTCGATAACTTTGTACAATTACAGAAGCTGCAATGTAGGTAACAATTGATAAGTCTGAACTGAACTTACGTCCTACTTTAATTTCCTTCGCTCTTACTTTTATTATACGTAATATGTCACTGGGATCAGGAGATATGCTCGGTATTAAAATCAACTTATATCTTAATGCGCTAAGTCATTCATTCGTCATTCTAATAGCCTAACAATAAAGTAAGACCGTATATACTATACATATACATAGGTACGTTATTTCGAATGGGGGTGAAAGAATGTCGGCATGAAATTATGCCATCACAGAATCAATCACGCTACCATAATAAGCGCAACTCTACTATAATTTTGCCATTACCAAAGGGCAATACAATTCCCCACGTCATGTCAATTTTCCGCTCACAATTCACGGCCGATAAGAATTTTCGTAAATATTCGCTCAACACCGGAGCCCTGACCCGATTGTTAGTGGTAATCAAGATTAAAATCAACGATAGCTAGTGACCACGACGTCGCGCCGTCAGTCGGCGAAAAGTTACCGCCACGGGAGCACCATCGACGCGACGTAAACAGCCAGTGCTCCACTGGCCGAAAACAAAAAAAAAACAATGAAAAAAATCGAATGACGGAATCGGAGTTCTAAATTCGAATACGCACGATATGTGTTCAGACGGTTTTGATTTTTTGGCGAAAATGACGTGTGATTGTGAGAATGCGAAAACTTTTACGTGAAATGTGTTAGTGTTATTGAATTTAAGTGCTCAAATATTTGGTTATGGTAAGATTTCTTAACAGGATTGCAATATCTGGGTTTAAATGTGGAATTTAAAAGTAAGTTTCATTGACAAAATACTTACCTATTTGAAATAAAAACAAAGGTACACAATTCACACAATAAATACGAATACAGTTGACCTTTTTAAAAGATTCATTAAATATTTCTATAGCCTCGGCATGCGATCATTACCTTTGATAATATAACCTACCGTATAATTTAATAAATCCATAGATATAATGACAAGATAAACAAAGTTTTTGAATACGTTATACGACATGTATTCTTTTTTTTAATACTAAGCGGCGGCAAACAAGCATAAAATACGGCCTGCTGATGGTAAGCAGTCTCCGTAGCCTATGGACGCCTGCATCTCTATTATCGCAATAACAGTCTTTCATATCGTAGCGCGCAAAAATATATGATAAGTTCTTGTGACTCTACCAATAAGATCAAATATTTTGCGCGTTTTCGTTTCTTTGTGAAAACTATCACTATACCTTAATTTTTAAAAATCGTTCCAGGTAAAATATTCCACCAGCACCAGGAAAAATATAAGGCCCTAGTTTTTTTTCCATTATCATTATCAAAATAACTTAATCAGTGCATAAGACCCAAGTTTAAACTTTAAACATATTCTTAAGTAAATATCTATATATTCTCAGAAATCAAACTGCATCGGGCTTCGTCAATGCAATATTTAAGCTACAGTAATTCACCTGGCCCCGTAGACAACATGCCAATCGCTAACGCTTCGTAGCGAACGAAACGCAACTGTCACTGTCACACTAATACGGAAGAGTGATAGAGAAACACAAAGCGATTCGATGGCGAAGCGCAAGCGATTGTCACCTTGGCTAGGCTGGTTGAACATTAATAGACCCCTAGTCGTCTAGACTTAAAAGAAAAACGAGTTCGACGAAACCTATTTTCAACGTCAATCCGGAATACGGAAGCGAATAAGGCTACCCTTGCAAGGGTACTTATGACTCAGTACAGAAACGGACGTATTTTGTAGCTTATAAATGATATGAATTTCAGCCTATGGGCCAAGGTGGGGTGTGGTGTGTCAAACATTTACCTACCACAAGTTCAATGCCATGTTGTCATAACTCAATAGAGTCTATTTGGAATGAGAAGAGTCGTCCCCATACATTCCACAACTCTTCTCTTTCCACACAAACTCTACCTTTTGTTTCAAAGTGGTAACACTTTAGACTTTTTGTGGTGGTAGAGTTTGTGTGGAACTTACGTGCATTCTACTACTTTGAAACAAGTTCCAAAATTAATATTCTAAATGCGAAAGTAACACTGTCTGGCTGTTTGTCAGTCTGTTTCTTACTCCTTCTATAAACCGCGCTGAACCTATCAAAATGAAATTTTGTATGGAGTCCTGGGGGACATGAGATTTTTTCATCATTGTTTTTTTTATCAATGCATAAATCATCAGTCTACGCAGAGGAAGTCGCAGGAAGAAGCTAGAAGTGTAAAAATTATACATTGCATGCGCTATTTTATATCTCAGATATTCCGATAGTAGTAGATCAATTTAGATCATATACAGCCGTATTCGAACAATGAGATACGTCAAATACTAGATGTCGAAACGATATGGATTAGATATGTCAGTGTCAAACAAGTGTCAAATGTGAGGTTTTTTTTGAAGAAACGTCAATTTTGACACTTGTTTGACATTGACATATCTAATCCATATCGTTTCCAGATCTATTAATTGACTTATCTTAAAGTTAGAATCGGGCCGATAGTCCGATTACTCAAGTTGTCATGTCAACCGAAATGTTATTTATAAATCTGGAATGTAAACATTGAGCTTAGTCGTAGTTCTATTAACGGAACTGTCAATAGGACTACTGGAAATATGCCTTCAGCCCGTTCCAGATATAATGCGAGAATCACCTATTTTGAAAAAAAATGTCCCTTCGCCGGACACGTTCTGCCATCTTGTTTCTAACAGGGGCAAGAAAACAACATATATATTTTTTCTTCATCCAGAAATAAGATAAATAAAATAATCCCTTAATTTACACCTTGGCGGAGCACCTCTAAGTGTTGTGCAAACTTCACGATTATAGGTACACAAAACTTACGACTCCATCAAGATGTAACAAGACTTGCCAATGTATTAAACGACGAAGTTGATTTTAAACAAAGCCGCTGTTTCCACGTGAGGGGAATATAAGCATTTTTGGCGGCATGATGATGCATTGTCTGTGGGCACTCATGTGAAGTAATCTTTTAAGCGACATGTAATGCGCGGTAAACTTACCTGCTTTATTCGCAAAAGCTCTCCTCTAGGCGTTTAACTAAATGGATTAAATTGTTTACAAGTTAGTAGCTATGCTTGCACATACTAATGTCGCTGCCTCGTGTTTGAATTTTAGGGCCATATCGTATCGGCGGACCGCGCACCCAGTCGCTGGCCACGAACAAAATGTAAAGTCCAATTTAGTAGAATACCATAGCAACATCGACAAGCGGCACTTACTGATTCAGGGAAACTAATAAATAAACTCGAGAACCGCAACAAATAATATCAAATAACTAGGTTAGCATAGGCCAAACTGGCCAAAGGTGTGTGCGTCATCTATCCGGGAATGACTTTTTCTTGATTTCCGAGGCACGTTTTTTTCTTAAACTTTATTCATCTTAAATATACGAAGTTACATTATGTCTTTGTCTATAGTAATAATATCTTAATGTTTATAGTGGGACTGTACACCTATGGCAGGGAGATTATGAGACATTATTGTCCGATTGGTCCCGTGCGAAATAATTTTACGTGGTATTCTGGGTGTAGTTGATTTATTTCGCGAACCAGCCAGCTCTATTCCTGGATAACATTAGCATATATAAATTCGGAAACAAACGTGACAAGCGCTTGGCGACGCCCCGAGGATGCGTATGAAAATGTAAAGGTGAAAATGAAAATAAATAGAATTATATTAGTGCTGGCTTTGGCATTGTAAATACCTTTTAATGTAATCCGCTTAGGCGCTTAGGATTTCAGATCATAATATTATATGGGCTAAACTCGGCATCTGTTTTAAAACGCCCAGTATACAATAGGAATTGTCAGCTTAACCCACCCGCAGGCGTATTATGGATCGCTTTATCCATGCGACAAAATTTCTGTCACTTTTTAACTCCGTGGGATAGAAAGTGACGGACACCGTTTTATCACGCTGTCACGTAGACAAAAACGATGATCATATCCGTACTATCGTGAAACACTTATTTCGTGTAATTTCATTTTAGAGAGCCTTTACACCATACACCTCCAAATCTTATTAGTATTTTCTCCGACATTGGGGACCTTTTACATTTCCAAATTTAATGTATTATTAACCATAGAGACTATATCACTGTTATATTGTAGTAATTATTCATTTGAAGATTATTATAATGTAATGTTTTCCAAGGTTGGCTGTTGTATTTATAAATGTTGCTAAGTACTTTTCATGTCCCTATATGCTGATATCATCACTGTAAATATAATTTTGACTTGTTAAAGAGGCCTGTAGGCTATATTTTTTGAATTTTGTATTTCAACATAAATTAGAACAAATGATTTGTCTAATGTTCAGTCAACCCGTCGATTGTAAAAATAAATGCCTTTTACTTACGGGCTGAACATAGCAAAAACATAAATTGAAAAAGTCGTTATTACGTAGGTAGATAAGTTAGAGATTTCACTCTATGATATTTATTTTAAAATAACAATCACGTATATAACAATGTTAAAACAATACTTACACAAAACCTAAAATTAACACTAAATACTAAATATAAAATAGGTATCTCTCCAAAGCTACCTACCTACCTACCTACGCTTCTGGAATGGACCCTAGAATGCTGGCGGCGTTGTTAAGATAGTAAAAAGCTACTGGAATAATACCTGTAGGTGTCTTTGCTTACGAGAGTTCATGGATTTACTTACTGTCACATTCTTTACGCCCAATAAGAGCGGGACACAATATCAGTTATTTATTCCACAGACTTATGATAGTTATAATCCTGTCATCAATAAATTTATTCGGCCATAAAGCTGGGCGTTTTATTATCTATTTGCTTCAATAAATAAACAATAAAGCACACACACATTATTTTAAACTACGACGGTTTACTTTTTTTAACTGCTAAGATATATATATATATATATATAAGGTAAACTGAACTAGAGGAAGAGCTCCCGACACATAGTTGTCCAGTATCAAGAGGGAGATGAAAGCCCAGGGCTATAACCGCGAAAATCGAAGTTCGCAAATTGCGGGGATTTTTCCCTGTCACTCTAATTACGCCTTCATTGGAGTAAAAGAGATAGATCCCCGCAATTTGCGAATTTCGGTTTTCGCGGTAGCCGCTCAGAACATAACCCCTATGACAACCCAGGACAGAGATTCCTGGCGCCGCCGTACAAGGAGGCTCGATCCCAGATAGAACTGGGACTAAGGGAAGGAGGAAGATGAAGAGGTAAACTGATACAGGTCATATACGAAAAACAAGTCCCCGTCATCACCACCATGGATCGAAACAGCGTCTACTGCATTTGCAGCAGAGACGACATAATTTCTAGGCCACCCAGATCACGGCAGTACCAAACTAAATTTCTAATCTAAATTTAAATAAAATAAAAATAATTTGATTTGTTAAGAAGTTTTTATTAAGCCGTGCGTCGACTTGAGATCCTAACTAGCTCATTAAACGGTTAGTTATGTGAGATTCAGTTATATTAAAATTGACAGCTAGACATATGAGCACAGTCTTCCTGTCATCGTTGGCACGGTTCCCGGCTACACATTATCGTTTTAGTGATGTCATATATCATACGGTTATGAGCATAACTATTATGTTTTCATTGCAGGTTCGTGCTTCCACTGTGATCTCGGTACGTTTAACTTGCCGGTTTTAAGGCTAAATCAAAAATTAAATATAAGTACCTACACCTAAAGCCATATAAACTAACTTTACATATCTTACAAACAAACATACAAACAATAATAAAAGTAAACGATATTCAACATTTTCATAGAGAATAATTTACCTAAAATGTCTTTCTATGAAAATATTTATAATAAAATCTTAATAGCTATGAATCATTTTGGCGACAATTTTCTGTTGCGTCACCTGTTCCGGTGTAGGATTCGGCAGATTCCCACGGAACCGCCGAAATACGACAACCTTCGGCTAAAAGTCTGCGCTCGCGACTCGCGATGGTTTCCAGCCATTTTGAGGTTAAGCTGAAAGCTTGCCCAAAGACTATAGGTTCTGACATGTATTGTTAAGTTAACTACGAGCAAATTTTATTAACGTAAAGCATGGCATCAGCAAAATATGCATATCGATTATCTTTTGTATGCAGTATTTCAGTTTAGTGTTTAGGTACATTTGTAGAATTCACTAATCAAAAGCTCGTAACTATGAAATCCATATGAAATCACATCGTAGACAACTTTGCCTTTAGACGTAAAGCTTGGTAGTTTCGCAAAGAAAGCAGGAAGGTAATGCGATCATCACTTAGCGACGCTCCGCTTTGTTCGAGTCAGCTTATCGGCAGTCTTGTGACGGACGCGGGCGACATAATAATACATAATAAAATAGAGGTAGAAGAATCGCGGAATGCAACACAATAAACGCGAACGCAACACGTATTGTCGGACGTTTTATAGGTGTCCGAATGTAACTTATACTTAAAAGCTCGTCCTACAATTCGGACTTCGTAATTTCTATATTCATGCAGTTCGTATACTTATACAGTTCGTATCATATCAATAACAAATCGAATTAAAACTTTTTGAATTCTAATACGCCTCCTACTCTCACCGTATTCTGAGACCTGCCTAGGTACGTACAGAAATCTGAAAGTTGTTTATTTGCTGCTTATATGTACAATTGTACACATGTAGTAGATTGAAAATTGACTTTGGCTAAAAGTTCGCTAAAACCACGTATTGAAAGTTGTTATTTGTTCTCCCTTCAGGCGGTTTTAACTCTTGAAGAGGTACTTTGAAAAAAAAAACATAGGGGCCTATTCTGTGTCAACAATTTGACATGGTTATATCCTACCACCTTGACCGCGATCAATCAGAGTTAGCGGCTCACTCTGATTGGTGTTTACAGAATGCAATCACGTGTCGTCACATAAGGCATCTCGCTCGCACTTATTGGTTCACGTGAGATGCGTAATGACAAGACTCAAGGTCGTATAAATATAATATGAAAACCATTTAAACCAGAATCGACCTCGAGTCGGAAACTCCTTGACGCTCGCAGTCAATGGAAAGGGATCAAGTATTCTCGTAATTGTCTGACGAATGAATGAATGAATGAACGAATGATTGAAGTCGTTCCGTTCTCTGGCGCTAACGAGTTTTAGAGCTATAAAGGGTATTTGTAAAATGGGAGTTTCGAATCAGTTGTCTAAGCTTTTATCCTCCATTTATTTTTACGATTAGTAGGTACACATGTAGATTTTAACTTTGATATTAAAATTGGAAAGTAAGTATCCAAATTGAAAATGTTTTAGTAAGTCTTAAAACTTTTTTTCCCTCTTCATCGGCCGTTTTGTCCTAGATGGTGGCAAAGTCAGCGTAGGTAACAACTACGAAGTAAAAAAGATTAAAGAAAGGAAAGCAATATCGTCCTATACCGGGTGTGGCCTGTAACACGAGCAAATAATTAAAACATAGATTGTACTCTTCAAACGGTGACACTTTTGTTCAACAACTTTTAAAAAATTATGAAGTATTTAGACTCCCTATTTTTCATACAAAATAAATATTATCTTCAATGGACGCCATCGCCATTATCGTTGTGATTGACGTTGCTTGTCATGCCTTAAACATAACAAAATTCGCAATACATTGCGTCTTAGAATAAACTTTAAAGTGTATTAATAATCAAACCACAAGTTATTTTTAAAAGTCGCCGAACAAATGTTGGTCAGTATGAGGAGTACAGCCTACAGTTAAATTTTTTGCTCATATTACAGGACACACCCGGTATATACTAACTTACATAGACCATTTTGCCTGAAGGGCCGCTTTTGAGGGATGGGAAACGGTGCTTGATTATAATAGAACGCACATTAACGTATATTATAGTGAAAAATAAAAGTCAGTTCAGCCATTTTGTGGCATACAAATCAACCTTTCACTCAGGCCAGGTGAAATTAAACTCTATGTCAATAGCACAAGGATTTTGATGGGTGAAAACTTTTCCTCTTTATCTGTACTATTTTACGTAGTGTGATATACACCTAGCATGCCAAGGCCTTCTTTCACGCATGTGTAATTAAAGGTTTTAATGAGCAAGGCGTGGCGGTAGCACGATATATCATTATATATTCGGATTCGTTTCTCTCAAAAATATGTGCGATTGCAAAAACAACTTCAATAATTGATGATTGGCTAAGTTTCCAGGGATTATATTCGGGGATGACAACCGATGGGGCCAGCGAGTACTGTTCTGGAGACCTCGACTGGGAAGCCGGAGAAGCATATGTTCAGCGTGGACGCAAATATGCTGAAAAGAAGAGAAGATATTCACGGCGAGTATTACCTACGATGCAAACAGTAGGCAGTAGGTAAACTTACCATTAGGTAAGCAGTGCCGAAGTTACTTACCCAATCGAGTAGCAGGACTAACTTTATTCACCGAAAAGCATAATCTAATCTGATGATGCAGTCGGAAGGAAACCAAAGAAATTAATCGACGGAAAACAAACACATCGCGTTTAGGCTCATTAGAAAAATTACAAAAACCCCGAGATCATGAAAATGAGAAGAAGTACAGTCAGCCATAAAAGTCGTGTGTGTTACAAAAATAATTTGACATTTTTTTTAAATCTTATAGTGTAGGTACTCAAATCAAACTGTAATCTAGTTTCGTATAACGAGGATAGAATCAGTTCTGCGGTGACAGTTATCAAACTACTGCGATGTATCAATTAGAGGCCCATCACTCACGGCGACAAATTAACGACAAGGGCCGTGTTCAGAATTAATTGCACAATACCAATATAATTACAGTTTTTATACCACGTCGGAGGTAAATAAGCATACTGCCCATTGGTAGTAATCAGTCAACACATTGAAATTTGTTTCGGACAGAAAATTTAATTAGTTTTACTTTGATTTTCTCTTTATCCAAGGCATGTAGGAACCTATATTCCTAAAGTACAGATAGTAATACAAAATAGTCAGCTTTAACAGAGTAAATTTCTCAACATTTACAAATAACAGCTCACAATTCAGTGCTTCACGCGGTATTTCATAAACCCCCATCAGAAAAATATATCATTACTAATATAATACCTTTTTCTAATATATAAACTTATATTCCTACTGGAGTATTCATTGTTTCTAATAATGAGCGTAAAGTCCTGGATTTCGTCGAGGAATATTATCAATTTTACATTATTTTGACTTAAGTACATATCTTGTGAAAGCGTTCTTAACACCCGCGCGTTACCGTACTTTTAAAAAGCTCGTATGTCCTGTCTGTATAATACTCTGTAACTTGTTTCATTCATAACCCTTATGCTACTTGTATAGTAATTATGCAAATGTCCTTTTATGCTGAAGCTACGCTTCAAAGAGTTTGGAGCAAGCAAGTGTAACTATGTAACTAGATAATTATTCCACTTTATTTTTACAAACATTTTTAATGCACATATATATATATATATATATATATATATATATGTGCATTAAAAATGTTTGTAAAAATAAAGTGGAATAATTATCTAGTTACATAGTTACACTTGCTTGCTCCAAACTCTTTGAAGCGTAGCTTCAGCATAAAAGGACATTATACATGATTATTAGGACATGATATATTTTTCTGATGGGGGTTTATGAAATACCGCGTGAAGCACTGAATTGTGAGCTGTTATTTGTAAATGTTGAGAAATTTACTCTGTTAAAGCTGACTATTTTGTATTACTATCTGTACTTTAGGAATATAGGTTCCTACATGCCTTGGATAAAGAGAAAATCAAAGTAAAACTAATTAAATTTTCTGTCCGAAACAAATTTCAATGTGTTGACTGATTACTACCAATGGGCAGTATGCTTATTTACCTCCGACGTGGTATAAAAACTGTAATTATATTGGTATTGTGCAATTAATTCTGAACACGGCCCTTGTCGTTAATTTGTCGCCGTGAGTGATGGGCCTCTAATTGATACATCGCAGTAGTTTGATAACTGTCACCGCAGAACTGATTCTATCCTCGTTATACGAAACTAGATTACAGTTTGATTTGAGTACCTACACTATAAGATTTAAAAAAAATGTCAAATTATTTTTGTAACACACACGACTTTTATGGCTGACTGTACTTCTTCTCATTTTCATGATCTCGGGGTTTTTGTAATTTTTCTAATGAGCCTAAACGCGATGTGTTTGTTTTCCGTCGATTAATTTCTTTGGTTTCCTTCCGACTGCATCATCAGATTAGATTATGCTTTTCGGTGAATAAAGTTAGTCCTGCTACTCGATTGGGTAAGTAACTTCGGCACTGCTTACCTAATGGTAAGTTTACCTACTGCCTACTGTTTGCATCGTAGGTAATACTCGCCGTGAATATCTTCTCTTCTTTTCAGCATATTTGCGTCCACGCTGAACATATGCTTCTCCGGCTTCCCAGTCGAGGTCTCCAGAACAGTACTCGCTGGCCCCATCGGTTGTCATCCCCGAATATAATCCCTGGAAACTTAGCCAATCATCAATTATTGAAGTTGTTTTTGCAATCGCACATATTTTTGAGAGAAACGAATCCGAATATATAATGATATATCGTGCTACCGCCACGCCTTGCTCATTAAAACCTTTAATTACACATGCGTGAAAGAAGGCCTTGGCATGCTAGGTGTATATCACACTACGTAAAATAGTACAGATAAAGAGGAAAAGTTTTCACCCATCAAAATCCTTGTGCTATTGACATAGAGTTTAATTTCACCTGGCCTGAGTGAAAGGTTGATTTGTATGCCACAAAATGGCTGAACTGACTTTTATTTTTCACTATAATATACGTTAATGTGCGTTCTATTATAATCAAGCACCGTTTCCCATCCCTCAAAAGCGGCCCTTCAGGCAAAATGGTCTATGTAAGTTAGTATATACCGGGTGTGTCCTGTAATATGAGCAAAAAATTTAACTGTAGGCTGTACTCCTCATACTGACCAACATTTGTTCGGCGACTTTTAAAAATAACTTGTGGTTTGATTATTAATACACTTTAAAGTTTATTCTAAGACGCAATGTATTGCGAATTTTGTTATGTTTAAGGCATGACAAGCAACGTCAATCACAACGATAATGGCGATGGCGTCCATTGAAGATAATATTTATTTTGTATGAAAAATAGGGAGTCTAAATACTTCATAATTTTTTAAAAGTTGTTGAACAAAAGTGTCACCGTTTGAAGAGTACAATCTATGTTTTAATTATTTGCTCGTGTTACAGGCAGGCAGGCAGGTCGTGTTTTACTTCGTAGTTGTTACCTACGCTGACTTTGCCACCATCTAGGACAAAACGGCCGATGAAGAGGGAAAAAAAGTTTTAAGACTTACTAAAACATTTTCAATTTGGATACTTACTTTCCAATTTTAATATCAAAGTTAAAATCTACATGTGTACCTACTAATCGTAAAAATAAATGGAGGATAAAAGCTTAGACAACTGATTCGAAACTCCCATTTTACAAATACCCTTTATAGCTCTAAAACTCGTTAGCGCCAGAGAACGGAACGACTTCAATCATTCGTTCATTCATTCATTCATTCGTCAGACAATTACGAGAATACTTGATCCCTTTCCATTGACTGCGAGCGTCAAGGAGTTTCCGACTCGAGGTCGATTCTGGTTTAAATGGTTTTCATATTATATTTATACGACCTTGAGTCTTGTCATTACGCATCTCACGTGAACCAATAAGTGCGAGCGAGATGCCTTATGTGACGACACGTGATTGCATTCTGTAAACACCAATCAGAGTGAGCCGCTAACTCTGATTGATCGCGGTCAAGGTGGTAGGATATAACCATGTCAAATTGTTGACACAGAATAGGCCCCTATGTTTTTTTTTTCAAAGTACCTCTTCAAGAGTTAAAACCGCCTGAAGGGAGAACAAATAACAACTTTCAATACGTGGTTTTAGCGAACTTTTAGCCAAAGTCAATTTTCAATCTACTACATGTGTACAATTGTACATATAAGCAGCAAATAAACAACTTTCAGATTTCTGTACGTACCTAGGCAGGTCTCAGAATACGGTGAGAGTAGGAGGCGTATTAGAATTCAAAAAGTTTTAATTCGATTTGTTATTGATATGATACGAACTGTATAAGTATACGAACTGCATGAATATAGAAATTACGAAGTCCGAATTGTAGGACGAGCTTTTAAGTATAAGTTACATTCGGACACCTATAAAACGTCCGACAATACGTGTTGCGTTCGCGTTTATTGTGTTGCATTCCGCGATTCTTCTACCTCTATTTTATTATGTATTATTATGTCGCCCGCGTCCGTCACAAGACTGCCGATAAGCTGACTCGAACAAAGCGGAGCGTCGCTAAGTGATGATCGCATTACCTTCCTGCTTTCTTTGCGAAACTACCAAGCTTTACGTCTAAAGGCAAAGTTGTCTACGATGTGATTTCATATGGATTTCATAGTTACGAGCTTTTGATTAGTGAATTCTACAAATGTACCTAAACACTAAACTGAAATACTGCATACAAAAGATAATCGATATGCATATTTTGCTGATGCCATGCTTTACGTTAATAAAATTTGCTCGTAGTTAACTTAACAATACATGTCAGAACCTATAGTCTTTGGGCAAGCTTTCAGCTTAACCTCAAAATGGCTGGAAACCATCGCGAGTCGCGAGCGCAGACTTTTAGCCGAAGGTTGTCGTATTTCGGCGGTTCCGTGGGAATCTGCCGAATCCTACACCGGAACAGGTGACGCAACAGAAAATTGTCGCCAAAATGATTCATAGCTATTAAGATTTTATTATAAATATTTTCATAGAAAGACATTTTAGGTAAATTATTCTCTATGAAAATGTTGAATATCGTTTACTTTTATTATTGTTTGTATGTTTGTTTGTAAGATATGTAAAGTTAGTTTATATGGCTTTAGGTGTAGGTACTTATATTTAATTTTTGATTTAGCCTTAAAACCGGCAAGTTAAACGTACCGAGATCACAGTGGAAGCACGAACCTGCAATGAAAACATAATAGTTATGCTCATAACCGTATGATATATGACATCACTAAAACGATAATGTGTAGCCGGGAACCGTGCCAACGATGACAGGAAGACTGTGCTCATATGTCTAGCTGTCAATTTTAATATAACTGAATCTCACATAACTAACCGTTTAATGAGCTAGTTAGGATCTCAAGTCGACGCACGGCTTAATAAAAACTTCTTAACAAATCAAATTATTTTTATTTTATTTAAATTTAGATTAGAAATTTAGTTTGGTACTGCCGTGATCTGGGTGGCCTAGAAATTATGTCGTCTCTGCTGCAAATGCAGTAGACGCTGTTTCGATCCATGGTGGTGATGACGGGGACTTGTTTTTCGTATATGACCTGTATCAGTTTACCTCTTCATCTTCCTCCTTCCCTTAGTCCCAGTTCTATCTGGGATCGAGCCTCCTTGTACGGCGGCGCCAGGAATCTCTGTCCTGGGTTGTCATAGGGGTTATGTTCTGAGCGGCTACCGCGAAAACCGAAATTCGCAAATTGCGGGGATCTATCTCTTTTACTCCAATGAAGGCGTAATTAGAGTGACAGGGAAAAATCCCCGCAATTTGCGAACTTCGATTTTCGCGGTTATAGCCCTGGGCTTTCATCTCCCTCTTGATACTGGACAACTATGTGTCGGGAGCTCTTCCTCTAGTTCAGTTTACCTCTAAAAGAGTTTAAAATAACACGAAATACTCAACGCAGTATTAAAAAGTCTGTGTTGAATTTTATGATAGATGCTTCGTTAAGTCAAATAATTTTAACCTCAACTCTGTTGTACAGAGTAAATAATTCATAAAGATCCGTATTCATCTGTCTAAATGGAAATCAGGTTGTTATGCAAAGGCTTGTCTTGGAAACAAAGGTTGTTAGTTCTCGGGGAATGAATTCATTTTCTATTACATTAAACTTGGCTATTAGTACGGCTGATGGCTGATATTTGGAAATGTTTCCGTTATAAGTAATGTAATACATAACTGCAAAATAAATTACACTGAGCAGATATTAAATACTAAATAGGGAAGTGTCAAATATAAATCTGCAACTCGTTAGGGCTAAAAGAGTTTCATAGGTAGTATAGGTATATCTAGTTAGTTTTAAAATTAAATGTTAAATCAAAAATTGTGTAGGTACCGATTTCAAATCATTTTTCGATAGAACTCACTTTCATGAAACCCAGACTTAGAACACATGCAAGTTTGTATGGCCAACGGATTTAGTCCAACAGGCTACGATGTAACTCAAAGACAGGTACACTCGTATAATGTAGTTACTGCGTAGTAAAACACAGATGGAGCCCTTGTATTTATACGATCGTGTCTGGCGCTGGCGACAGGGAGCTTATTTGTGATTTGCAGATATAATATATGCGTCAATATTGTAGAAGGAAGAGAAAAAGATAAATGGCACACAAGTCACCGTAAGGGCCTATCCATAAATTACCTACGTCATCGATTTGTGACGGTTTTTGACCCCCCCCTCCCTAAAATCATCCAAAAAAAATGCTTCGAATGACCCCATTTCCTCCTACTTCATGCTACCATCATCAGATGTCCAGACCCCCCCCCCCCTTCCAATTTGAAATGACGTAATTTATGAATAGCCCCGTAAGAGTCAATGGTCTCACCAAAAAGGATGCCTGACATTAGAGTAGCTGAATCCTTGGCTATCATAGTAGCTAGGAGTAGACAGTAGTAGTATCTAAATCTAGCATGCTAAATATTGTAAATATAGACGTGCCAGGCGTGGCTCACTCTGCGATTTCGTCGCTTTGCAACAAGTACATCCGTCCCACACCAATTTTGGTGGCTAGCCATAAACCGCGCCTGGCGGTGTCGCCACCTAGCCGTCATATCTGTCCTAATCGTAACAGACGCGTTTTGTTACTTTACTTCTGTGATATAAGTGACCATGCAGTAGCCATAGCAGTAATTGACACGAAAAATTGCTATTCAAATCACGCATTACATGCCAATGCGCCTCATCTTTTCTAACAGCGCTTTTTGCTATGAATATAAAGAAAGGGTAAGAAGATTTGACCGATTATTCGATTGGTTCTTATTACAAGCATCTTGTCAAATCTAATACCTATAGCCAAGATCATTGAGAAAAAATATATCTAAGATTTCTACAGTAATAAAAACGGGTCTCTTTGTAAATAAATGCTTATAGAGTCAGACCGAGAAAAGTCTGCAGCAATTTTGATAGACCACGCAGTGCAAGTGTCATTTTAAACGTCTCCTTCTATGAAATTATGACGTGTAAATAACACGTGCACTGCGTGGGCTATCAAATCGCTGCAGACTTTTTGGTGTACCTAACTCTACTTTTGATTGCTATTGACTAAGGAGACTAATATAGACATTGATGTTTATTATAGACAATAAGAACATACGACTGATGGCTTTTTGAGACAAAAACAAAATCGATCGATCGATCGGTAAAAGTAAACAATACTTTCAGATGAGTGAAATCGACCAGTCTTTCAATCTTAGATAGTGCTCTTTGCGAATTTATATTTGTTTTGTACCTATCTATATCATTTCATTGCGATATTTTTCAGTACCTATGAGGAAAAGTCTAGATCTCTTTAACTAACATTTATGGCTCTGCTGGGCCTTACCTCATTATAATATATAATTACATGTATTTTCATATAAAACTAAGTATTTCGTTAAAAACATAAATAAAATACCCTCGCAGACAATTATAAAGCTATCTACTTATCTAGGCCATCTAATGCCGTACATATATATGTCTACTTTACTTTTTGTCAGTAGCAAAACTAGCAAAACAAACTTCCGGCAACTCTTCCAATTAAATGCCGTGGTTCTAATAACGAAGAGGCTTCTTTTTCCTCGTCCTCCAAAGGAACGCCCCACTGATGATGTTTTTGTTAGCCCCGCCGAGCCCAAACACAAATAACTTATTAAAACTAATCCTAACAAAAACAGTGTTAATAGGATTGGAGCGGTGAAAGCAGACGCTTAATTATAATATTTATAATGTATCCTTAGTCTTAATTGTTAAAAGTTTAGAGCCAATTTTGAGGACAAATATTATTTTAGCAACGACATGTTCAATTGAGCGCCTCTCTTCGCGAGCGAGCGCTTATCATTGCAATGTGATTGTGAACTGCGTTTTTCAGCTGTAGCTAAATTTTGCCACTTGGAGACCTTTCACATCACTTATCTTGGTTCAGAAGTACTTGGATCAGAAGTCATAGCCCGCGTAACAACTGTCAAAGACCTGGGTGTTACCTTTGATGTCTCTCTTTCCTTTCATGAACACATAAAAGGTTTAGCTGCCGATTGTTATAAGCGACTTGGTTTCGTTATCAGAAATGCGCGCGAATTTAATGACCCTGGAGCTATCAAACTGCTCTACACGGCTCTTGTGAGAAGTAAGCTTGAAGCTGCAAGTATTGTTTGGAACCCAGCTGAAAGCACATACGCCCTTCTCGTAGAAAAAGTACAAAAAACATTCCTAAGGTTCTTATATAAAAAGCTGTACACTTATTATCCATTTTTATATCCGACGAAGTATTTATTGGGATCCCTAGGTTTTAACTCCTTAGCAGTAAGGCGGAATAACAATCTCCTAGTGACAGCATGCGGAATTTTACGTGGCGATACAGACTGTCCCGAGCTGATAGGAAGAGTTGTTAGACTCGCTGTTCCATTTGTGCCCAAAAATCTCCTTAGACCGCGAAGTCACAACCTTTTGGCAGTACCAACTACACGAACTGTAGCACATAAAAACTCACCAGCTGTGCGGGCTCTAAGGCTGTTGAACTCGCTTCTGTCATGGGCACCAGAATGTGATATGTTTGCAAGTCGATGGATGGTTGTGTGTCAGATCTGATGTGTCTGCGGTACCTACTGCGAGATGATGGACGAAAGTTGATTGTGTTCTGATTTTCCTAAATTTTGTAAATACATTATTTATTCTGTAATCTGATGTGTACAGTGATTTGGTTTCGACTTTAATGCTGTATATTGTTTTCAATAAAAATAAAATATATAAAATAAATAAATCTTATTAAATAAAAAATGTTTTGCCGCAAGTGAAGTAACACTTTGTAAAATATTGAATGCAAAATACGTTAAGATGTTAGGTTGGTTCGCAGTTACAATAAATTATAGATAGCTGTGTTAGCTTTTTAATCTCGTTAAAAGCAAAACTAATAAAATTCACTGAGTCGTTATCTGAATAATCTCTGATAAAATTTCAATTTGAAATGATTCTCAATAATCCTTCCATTACGTAAATAGAGTACAAAGCAAGATTTCTCCAATTCGTAGACGAAGATTTCATCCCTGAAATTAATTCAGTAGGGACCCATAATCATTCTTCATAAGTTAGAAATACATTAAGAATCTTAAATTTACAAATGTCGACCTTAACAGCTAGATATTAAAGTTTGCTTGAGATTACTTCGTAGAAGAAATTAAGGACGCTAAATTTAATATGCATTAGGTCAAATGGAATATGGTACGAGTATTGCGAAGTCGTATATATAAACGTTTCCTTGAATAAAAACTTTAAAAATAAAATTGTGTAGTAGATGTAACCGTTTATCGCATTGGCATACTAATGATGATTTATCATAACTAAATAGATATTTTTCATATCTCATGCTCTGAAAGTGGGTCGTTGTTGTTCTAAAAGGTGCGCAGAAAGTGATACGTTTATGCTCTAGTGCAGAAAAGTGGTGTACTCCTCTGCGTCCCCGTCCCACGAACAAATGGGTGGAAACAAAATGGAAAAATAGTGTCTTTATTTCCTCGCCTGGAACAATTGGTAATTGTTTAATTTTATTAATCCCACGTTGATCCTTTTTTTATAAAAAATGATATAAGTGAATTGTTAAAAACAAATTATTCTTGATTTATTTCGTTGAATTCCATTTACTCGATTTCATAAGGCGGGAACCAAAAGGAATACACCAAAAATATTTTTTTAAACCTTACACTTGCGTAACTGGGCAAAGGCAGAATCTTATACAGCCACAGTTAAACGTTTGTACGATATTAAATTGATTTTTAAAGATATTTAGCACTATATTCATGAAAATTAAATAAAATACAAGAAAAAAATTACTTATTATTAATTAAATTGTTATTTAATATTTAATAGTAGATTGTTAACCAAGGGTTGAAAGGCACCCATTTCTGTCGAGGTAGTTTGGCGCTCGAACGCAGTGAGAGCGCCAATAGTCCGAGACAGAAATGGTGCCTTTCACCCGAGTTAAACACTCTACTTTTCATATCGAATGCGAGGAAACCAAACAAGACAAGGCAATTTCGCAAAATCAGTAATGGAAGTACCTAATAGATCTACGGCCATGATTTATTTTCCTTAGGACTTACTTGCAATCGGAGACTTTTCATGTGTGAAGATTAATAACCCCTAGCGAAAATCATTTAGATTGCAATATTTACGAAAACACACATTTTTTGAACTAACTGCAGTAATTTTAAAATGATTTGTTCATTATAGTATGAAAATCACCGGGATTGCCTCTAAGTTTTTAATTTTATACTTTTTTTTCTAAAAGCCGCAACAGACTACCGGACCGCACCGCGACCTTGGTGCGCCGCACCACGTAATAACATAATAAAAGTATTTTAAATATTAAATAACAATTTAATTACTAATATAAGCAATTTTTATCCTGTATTTTATTTTATTTTCATGAATATAGTGCTAAATAACTTTAAAAAACAATTTAATAGCGTACAAACGTTTAACTGTGGCTGTATAAGATTCTGCCTTTGCTCATTTACGCAAGTGTAAGGTTTAAAAAATATTTTTGGTGTATTCCTTTTGGTTCCCGCCTTATGAAATCGAGTAAATAGAATTCAACGACAGAAATCAAGAATAATTTGTGTTTAACAATTCACTTACATCATTTTTTATAAAAAAAAAAGGATCAACGTGGGATTAGTAAAATTAAACAATTACCAATTGTTCCAGGCGAGGAATTAAAGACACTATTTTTCCATTTTGTTTCCACACAGTTGTTCGGGGACGCAGAGGAGTACACCACTTTTCTGCACTAGAGCATAAACGTATCACTTTCTGCGCACCTTTTAGAACAACAACGACCCACTTTCAGAGCATGAGATATGAAAAATACTTTTATTATGTTATTACGTAGTGCGGCGCACCAAGGTCGCGGTGCGGTCCGGTAGTCTGTTGCGGCTTTTAGAACGAAAAAGTATAAAATTAAAAAGTAAGAGGCAATCCCGCTGATTTTCATACTATAATGAACAAATCATTTAAAAATTACTGCAGTTTGTTAAAAATGTGTGTTTTCGTAAATATATTGCAATCTAAATGATTTTCGCTAGGGGTTATTAATCACACCTGTAAAGTCTCCGATTGCAAGTAAGTCCTAAGGAAAATAAATCATGGCCGTAGATCTATTAGATACTTCCATTACTGATTTTGCGAAATTGCCTTGTCTTGTTTGGTTTCCTCGCATTCGATATGAAAAGTAGAGTGTTTAACTCGGGTGAAAGGCACCATTTCTGTCTCGGATTATTGACGCTCTCACTGCGTTCGAGCGCCAAACTACCTCGACAGAAATGGGTGCCTTTCCACCCTTGGTTAACAATCTACTAATAACTACCAATTACTTAAGTACTCGCCAGTAACATTCACCAACAAAATTCTGATATGTAGTAACAACTTTATTTTCTTTTATATCTTATCTTTTATATTTTACCTACCTTTTTTAGGGTTCCGTACCTCAAAAGGAAAAAACGGAACCCTTATAGGATCACTCGTGCGTCTGTCTGTCCGTCCGTCTGTCACAGCCAATTTGCTCCGAAACTACTGGACCAATTTAGTTGAAATTTGGTACACATATGTAAGTCCGTGACCCAAAGACGGATATGTAACGTCAACAAATGAATTTTAAACATAGGGGCTACTTTTGGGGGGTAAACCATAAAATTAAAAATCAAAGTTTTGCAAACTATGTCGTGTTACATATCAAACAAAAGAGCTCATTGTGAGAATCTCAAATATTTTTTTTTTATAAATTTACGATAAAAATTCTAGAAGTTATTCAAGAAAATAGACAAAAAATGACCATTCCCCCCCCTCTATCTCCGAAACTACTAAGTCTAAAACTCTGAAAAAAATACACAAAATAGTCCTTTTCCTAAAGATGACAGGAAAACCTATTAGAAATCTAGAGTCAAGCGTGAGTCGGATTTAAGAACAAAAATGCGGTTTAGGTTTTTTAGGGACACAGCCGCAATGGTTTAAGTGAAACGTGATTTATTAGAGTTCTAGACAGCTATTGCGAAGGCCCTAGGCCGAAATCCGCATAAGGCCGAAGACCCGAAGCGTCCCGAAGAGACGTGCCTTTAGCTTCAAGCGTGAGTCGGACTTAAGATAAAAAATGCGACTAAGCTGTATCTGGCACACAGCCGCAATGTTACTTGTAGTACTGATTGATTAGGTTACTAGGTATTGTCACGTGTTTTAAAAAGCACTATACATGGTGGCCAAAAAATAAACTAAGTGTATTTCCGTTGCCGACGTGCAACCCCGAAATCGCAAAGAAAAATTTGGCTGTTTCATACGTTTTGACTGGTCCGTTTTCTATGGGAGGATACATTTCTTTTCGCGATTTCGGGTCCCATAGTAAATGTTGCTCAGTAGGTAGGTATAATCCCAATACCTCCCTGGTTACGGGAATGTACTTATTTTTTGGCCATCCTGTAGGTATTATCTCTCTTCGGCCTTCGCTTTTAAAACACTTGCGGAAGTTGTAGGAAGCGCGACCCATTGGACGCTCCGAGTTTCAGCCCTACGCGGAGCTCGGTCTTCAGTCTTCGCATTTAGACACTTGTACTATTGTTCGGCATTTAATTTCCTATCTAGAAGCTACTTTGCATATTTGCAGAGATATAAGCCACCACGCCAGAAAACTTCATGTTACATGTGTTGAAAACTTGATTGACTCATTCGGGTTTTTCAAGGCGTTTCACTCACGTCACGTTACACGTACAAAATTTTTTTTGAAAGTTGTGTAATGTGCGGAACCCTTGAAACGCGAGCCCGACTCGCACTTGACCAGTTTTTTCTGTATGCCCAAGTCGAAGGTCAGCATAACCTATTAGCGTAGAAGCGCCGTAAATACAGTATTAATGGACGGCGTCGAGATTTCTGCCCACTCTGCTTTGATACTGAGATCAAACGTTTACTCACATACACAGGAACATATGCGTTAATCTAAATAGAGGTCACATGTTATGAAATCTCTTGCCACGCAGAATACTGCGAATGACATCTGCGGCTTCGCACGGGTTAACAAATTATACAAATAAACCTTCTTTAAGAATCACTCTATTGCCAGGTGAAAACCGCTTGAAAATCCGGTCTGTAGTTTTTGAGTTTATACAAATACAAAAAAAAAATACAAAAAATTTATTTCGTTACCAGTGGCCTATTTTATATAGTGCCATGCCTTATGGGAAACGGTCGCAGAGATAGTTCAGAGCCGGAAACCGCTACCAACTTTTAGTATGTTGTTAGGCATGGCATTGGGTCTCCAAAACTGCCGGGAGACGGCGGCGCCGGCCATCTACTTCAGCGGAATGACGTCGTCAAAATGACTCCCGCTTCGTTGCGAATATTGCATACTGCACCCAAATTATGCATAGCACATACACGTGTGGGGTATTAAATGAAAGCCAATTAAATAAACTATATTTTATTTATACAAAGTGTATCAAAATATGCAACAGTTTAAGAGAAATTTACAAAATAATAAAAATTACGTAAAAAAATATTCAATTATTTGGGTTTTACAACCAAACCAAAAGTCGGACGATAAAGCAATGTACTACAACATTAAAGATGACTTCTCAAGCCATACACTGATATCAATAAAATCTAAATTGGACCAAATATGTGGAAATTATGCATCAAAATGTAGATATTCGCCCATACAAATGCATAAAAGTTAAAAAAATCAAAATTGGTCATTTTCAGGATAATCCGCATAAGCTTCTAGTATGTTATTAGCAATATGACCTGGAGTCTAAAACTGCCGGGAGACCATCGCTGTTGTTTCTCAGTTACAAATAATGACGTCATATAAATAATCACTGCCGAATTTCGTAAAATGTAAATTATAGCTATACCACGAGTCTCACATACACGTGAGTTACATGTAACGAAAGGTTATTAAATGTATTATGATTCCCTTAACATTGTTTGTAAAAAAAATGTACGGTTTCAGAGCTAGAAACAACGAAATACCACTTTTTATGGAAAAAGTAGATATGTATCAATTTTATAGCTAAACTAAAACCGTCAAAAAAATTTTGCGTATAACATTTGAAAAACTTGTTATTCAACTATATATCACAATTTAAATTTTACATTTCCGGCAAAAACTGTGGAAGTTGTGGAAAAAAAACTAAAGCGCCCCAACAATTCTACCTTAATGCGCTCATATTATGCAAAGAATAGTTCTATTTATCGAGTATTAAATGAATGAACATTACATAAAATACATGAAAACGACATTTTCGAATGGAACCATAATTAAAAAAATAATAATTTACTTGATAAGTAAGCAAAATACTGTTTCTTTAAGTACCTAATCTCCTCCTTTCAAAGTCGGTTAAAATGTAGCTTTTGTGACCTCGGCTACAAAGACAAATAAATTGACACCTCATTTATCAAAATCAGTTCAGTAGTTTCATGCAAACGGTACCTACAGTCCTACACATGCACGCATAGATAGCAAATTCTGCCGTAGTCGGACAAAAAATAAAAATTCAATATTTAGACCTTTACTATTATGGCCTGGCGTGGCTTGGCATCTAACGTTGAAACTCTCAGGCCGTAGATGTTAGCACGCCTAGCGGGCGTCGCCTCGATGAGTTAGCAAGATGCCTTATGGAGGCTTCGAATGATCAGAGGGGTGACCTGTATTTCGGAGGATCAGAGGGAAAATTCTGCCAGCCTTCTCAGCTCAGCCTTGCACCACTCAAGATTCCACTTTTATAAAAATACCCAACTGGCGCGAAGTGGCGCAGAATAGGGCAGAGTGACGCTCTTTTGTGCCAGAGGCCAAGATCCTCTTTGCTTTGGGTCACTGAGCCAGTGATGTATGTATGTACAAGGCTAATCGAGGCTTAAATATATAATTATGTATCGCATTAAGTGAACTGATAGGGCATTTACCTCGATAAGGCATTTTGTATTAGGCATGTACCTACTTACTGGTATGTAACTTTACATTTCTCTAATAATGTAGCGTTAGGCCATGACAATAAGAGTCTATTTCATATTAATATTTACCGCAACTACAGCAGGAACTGCTATCTACGTATGTAATTATGTATTTTTTACATGAAACAACTGAACTGATTTTGATAAGTGAGGTGTCAATTTATTTGTCTTTGTAGCCCAGGTCACAAAAGCCACATTTTAACCGACTTTGAAAGGAGGAGATTAGGTCCTTAAAGAAACAGTATTTTGCTTACTTATCAACTAAATTATTATTTTTTTTATTAAGGTTCCATTTGAAAATGTCGTTTTCATGTATTTTATGTAATGTTCATTCATTTAATACTCAATAAATAGAACTATTCTTTGCATAATATGAGCGCATTAAGGTAGAATTGTTGGGGCGCTTTAGTTTTTTTTTCCACAACTTCCACAGTTTTTGTCGGAAATGTAAAATTTAATTTGTGATATATAGTTGAATAACAAGTTTTTCAAATGTTATACGCAAAATTTTTTTGACCGTTTTAGTTTAGCTATAAAATTGATACATATCTACTTTTTCCATAAAAAGTGGTATTTCGTTGTTTCTAGCTCTGAAACCGTACATTTTTTTTACAAACAATGTTTAGGTGAATCATAATACATTTAATAACCTTTCGTTACATGTAACTCACGTGTATGTGAGACTCGTGGTATAGCTATAATTTACATTTTACGAAATTCGGCAGTGATTATTTATATGACGTCATTATTTGTAACTGAGGAATAACAGCGATGGTCTCCCGGCAGTTTTAGACTCCAGGTCATATTGCTAATAACATACTAGAAGCTTATGCGGATTATCCTGAAAATGACCAATTTTGATTTTTTAAACTTTTATGCCTTTGTATGGGCGAATATCTACATTTTGATGCATAATTTTCACATATTTGGTCCAATTTTGATTTTATTGATATCAGTGTATGGCTTGAGAAGTCATCTTTAATGTTGTAGTACATTGCTTTATCGTCCGACTTTTGGTTTGGTTGTAAAACCCAAATAATTGAATATTTTTTTTACGTAATTTTTATTATTTTGTAAATTTCTCTTAAACTGTTGCATATTTTGATACACTTTGTATAAATAAAATATAGTTTATTTAATTGGCTTTCATTTAATACCCCACACGTGTATGTGCTATGCATAATTTGGGTGCAGTATGCAATATTCGCAACGAAGCGGGAGTCATTTTGACGACGTCATTCCGCTGAAGTAGATGGCCGGCGCCGCCGTCTCCCAGCAGTTTTGGAGACCCAATGCCATGCCTAACAACATACTAAAAGTTGGTAGCGGTTTCCGGCTCTGAACTATATTCCCATAAGGCATATGACTAATAAAGCTACAAGTTACAATTTACAAGCGTAAGTCTCTTTCTAACCCTATGTGTTAGAACGAGAGTTCCGCTTGTAAATTGTAACTTGTAGCTTTATAAAATAGGGCACAGGCATAGATAACACATAGGCTTAACAAAACAGTTTCACTTAAAATATTACAATTTGGTTACCAGTAGCCCTCACACTAGGTCAAGCCTGTGTCGTGAGGACTCTAGGAAATTCCAGTAGATTTATCAATAAGATGATGCGAAAACAAATACAGATATAAAGCGAACAAACACACAAAACAGACAGACGCGGCGGGGGACTTTGTTTTATAATGTGTATTGATGATAGAAATGATACTTAAGCGCTGTTTTATGCGATAAACGCAGCACTAAACGCATGCGTCAACGGAATGTAGGAAAAATGATATTGCGTTTAACGCTGCGTTCATTGAATAAACAACCGCGCGCTTTAGAATGAATACTTGAATGATTGAATAGGTACTTGATTCATAAGTTGATCGATTGCTTTCGAAACAACAAGTTTCATGAGAGGGTTATTTTGAAAGAAAGCTTCAAAACCCATAAGCCCCTTTGGCAAGCCTACGCATTTTCCAACAATAAAACAAACAATGTAAGCACCCTATGCACCATGACCTCGCGTAATGGACCTTGGGACACTGTTTACCCTAACTGGGTTCTGTAATGAGGCGGGCGGTTCTTATTGGGCGCGCGGGGCGCAGGTTAATCGAGTTATGTTATACCTATGTCAGAGGTCTCCAGATCCAAGAGTCCGGGTACTTGTCTTCGAGCAGGATTAGAATACCTACCTGGCTCGTGCTCCGTAGTTTCGAGTCCCCTGTTATAAGGCAGACCAGTGTCGTACGAGGTCACGTAGGTACCTACGTAAGATAGACTTCAGTAAATTTTATTAGCCTTTAAAATCTGCAACAATGGCGCGTAATTGGACAGTGCCATATCCACATTTGCGCTAGGTAATAAGCGGAAATCCCATTTCTTTTCTACAAATCACTTTTTTTTCTTAGAATCTTTAGCACTTAATTTCGATCCTAAGTACGATGTTTTATTTACACCAGAAACTTCATTTCATTAGGATTATAACTAACCATTCATTTTTCGAAAACATATAACAAGTTCTCCTAATCGCGTCTCAGACTTTGTCGTAGTAAGCCTTGTGAATTACGGCTTATTTGTCTAGGGATTTCATTTACTATGGGTACTGCTCGTAAAACTGTTATCTGGACTAGTTTTCTACGTAATATATATATATGCCTACATACATATGTATGTGGAAAGGAAAACACAGGATCGTCCCCAGTGTCCCCATTTGATATTTCAGGCTGAGGAAATTAGGCAGCGGTCTGTTCTTTCTCTCTCTCTGTTCGTTTTTTACTACTTTGGGATTTTTATACCCTTCCATTTAGATCGCGGCCAAAATAATACTACCAATTTCATCACACCTGTAAGAAATATCCACTGTTAGACTTGAACCCGCCCAAAAGAATCTCCACAATGTGCGTTACCACATAAAAATGCGTAACTCGTAGAAACCACGAAAACTTTAGCCTTGACCCTATAGCCTTTCAAACGAAAAGTTCAGCGCTCCAGCGGTTAGGTGTTTGATAAATGATGCCTTGGTGGCTAGAGATCAAAGTTTACAGTCTGTTCCCAAATAAGTCATTTAAACTGGGACACTGAAAGGTATTAATTACTAGGTATGTATTGAATCATAAGAAAAATATTAAATATGACAAAGAAAACGAAATCAAAACAACCTCTTAATGTACTCCTAAGCTTTTCCACAAATATCGAACCACAAAAGACCAGTTCCTTTGTAAATGTCTCGATTCCATTATTCAAACAATAAATCATTATGAGTGACGTATACCCGCTCCCTGTTCGGTGATGGAACTCTTTTCAAAATGGCGTTCCGGTCAAAATGGCGCGAAATTAACAAGTAGAGTGCGGATGTCTGGGGCCCGTTTCTCAAAAACTTGTAACTTGTAATACAAGTGGAAGTCCCTTTCTAGCAAAAGCTGTCAAAAAGTGACATCCGCTTGTATTACAAGTTACATGCTTTTGAGAAACGGGCCCCTGGTGGAACTTGTCTTAAGTGAGTAAGTAAGTAAGTAAATAAATTCTTTATTTGCATTAAATACAACAACAACAACACAACAACAACAACAACAAGTATTTATGAATGTTTCAAAAGAATGTAATGGTTATATTTAGAGCATATAAACGGAAAACAATAAATAGATAGGTACCTACTTACTATTGAACATGACATGATATTGAGACAGATTCTGTTTTATTTTTAATAATTTGATGCGAGTTCGAGCTGATTATTAGAGCATGCAAAATGCAATGAAAGTAGTGCGTGAAATGTGCACCATTCACCAAGACGAACGTCAAGGTCGTATTAAAACGAGACTAAAACCATTACAAATTGTTAAATAAGGATCGGCCTGACCGTCACTTAATGTGGATCTGATATTGAAATAAATGCAGCAATCATCGTACGCAATAAAACGTTATAAAAATATGTCCTTATAAAATACCTGTAAAAATTTTCATAGGTACAACAAAAATTAAATTTTACAAACTACTAAGTACTTATTACGATTAGGGACAGTTCAGTGTGCGCTTTTTATTCGGGTTTCATGACTAGCTAATAAATTATAAAGTCATCCCATAAATTATAGTACCTAATACCTACTTACGCCAGTTTTGAAATCCATCACTCATCAATTTATTCTTTCTAATTGAATTAGATAATAGTTTTCATTAGCCAAAGTGATCAAAGATCAAATTAACCTATCTTAATTCTAAATATCCTATCCTAAGAGCCACTTGCACCATCACACTAACCCGAGGTTAAGCGGTTAAACCGTTAACTTAGTGTCAAATTGTACTGGTTACCATGGTAACTCCAGGTTTAACCGGTTAATCCGGGGTTAGTAGAATGGTGCAAGTGGCGCTAAGGCCCACTTGCCCTATTCCACTAATCCGGGGTTAAACGGTTAAACCGTCAAATTGTACTGGTAACCGTGGTAACTTCAGATTTAACCGAGTAACCCCGGGTTAGTGGTATGATACAAGTGGCGTTAAGTGAACTTGTCAGCCTATTAATATTGATAACTGTTGAGAAGCGAGATTTAGAAAGCAATTAGCCGACTCGCATTTCATAAGTTCATGACAGCCGTGGCATAGTTTTCGGAAATAGTTTGGCACGGATGCCGTTAAAAAAGAAAAGAATAAACTTTGTTTAGCGACGACAGGTAAAACCAAGTGTTATAGCAGCACGTCGATTTGTCACAAATACAATTACAATTTGTAACTAAGTTGTAAAAGTAGCAGCAGACTAGCGGCCCGAATCGAACTTTAGGATTTTTTATTATTATTATTATGAATGGGCTTACTCATGGCCACAGACTAGCCGAGGCGTAGACGTGGCCTACGATGGAGCGAGCTCGCCCAGAAGGTGCCTGTTCACTCTTGATTTGAAGGTTGCCGGGTTATAAGAGCACGGAAATATAGACGCCGGCAAGGAATTCCATTCCTTGGCAGTGCGCATAAGGAAAGTAGAAGCGCTTCGTGGGAATTGGTGGAATATATGTCAAATATTACGGCTAGATACAATACGGATTAGATATGTCAGTGTCAAATGTGACGTTTCTTCAAACAAAAACGTATCTAATCCATATCGTACCTAGCCGCAATATTTGACGTATCTTAAAGTTCGAATAGGGCAGTGCGACTGTATCCACAAATAACGACCTTATAGGTAATTACGGTTCTCTGTAACTCGGGTAAATCGACAACATGGTATGGGTAAATAGATACGTGGAAACACACAAGACGTCAAGACAAATACAAGATTTACTTTAACGATGGTACAACACGCATCTCCCTCTTAAGATAAACACATATAAATATAACAATTTGTTAAATTACTTCTCCGCTTAAGGCGATCTTCGCATTGCATACGGAACCTTACGCCGCGCCGCACTTCAAACAAAAAATAGAAAAACAAAACCGGACAAGTGCGAGTCGGACTCGCCCACCGAGGGTTCCGTACTTTTTAGTATTTGTTGTTATAGCGGCAACAGAAATACATAGTTAATCTGTGAAAATTTCAACTGTCTAGCTATCACGGTTCGTCATTCATCAGCGGAGTCTTAGTAATAGGGTCCCGTAATCCCGTTTTACCCTTTGGGTACGAAACCCTAAAAACCTTTTTGAAAATATAAGAAAACAGATTTCATAAAGTTTTTGCTAAAATATTATATATTTTATATGCGCTAGCTTGGCACCGACTACAAACAGTTGCTAGCGCATATAAAAGGGATAATATTTTAATTTATCCTTTTCAAGTCGGTTTTCTTTAAAAAAAAGTTTTACGTTTTACAATATAGTTATCATTTCGAGTGGGATACCGTATAGGTACCGTAAACTACTATACTACCTATTTTTCTAAAATCTCGGTGAGCTACTATCCTTTTACATATAATCTAAACGTGTAGCTGTTTATTTCTATATGTACTTAACTTTTAACGAGCAGTAGTACACGTTATATCTAAATTGCAGTTAAAATATTCGTACCACTCAGTGGCGTAACTAGGGGGGGGGTTGGAGGGGGCACGTGCCCCGGGCGCCGTCCAAGGGGGGGCGCCAAAATGGGCAAAAGACTACCCCTCCGCCTTGCCAAAAGGCAGCAGGGAAACCGTTGTCAGTCGTATTTACCACCATACCACTGTGAAGTGTGAAATGCGGATGGTATTCTGGCCCACAGCGGAAAAGAGAAAGCCGATCTTTTAGGTACTCTTTTTGCCTCAAACTCGACCTTGAAAGGCGACGGTAGCGCCCTACTGCCCACCATCCCGCAGTGCGAATACTCTATGCCAGAAACTTCTATCGAGCAGAGGGATATTGACCGGCGGGAGTTGCTATGCTTTCGTTTTATAAGGCGAGCGGGCCGAGTGCTTCAGAGTTGTGTCCCGTATTAGCGCGTCTTTTCCGTTAGGGGTCTTCTGTCGAAGTTACCATCTTATGGACTGTCCAAGAGACTACCTATGCAAATGGATCGCTAGCCCTTTGTCCGGCAGGCGCATATGAGCCGTAGTAGACGGAACCTGGCCGCGTAGCCAAGATGCCAATCGCTTACGCTCTGTAGCGATCGAAACGCAACTGTCACTGTCACACTAATAAGGAAGAGTGATAGAGAGACGTAATGCTTTTCGTTATCGAAGCGATAGCGATTGTAACCTTGGCTAGGCCGGCTGCTCCAATAGCTGCTGCTGCTGCTGCATATCTGTGACATGTTGTCTATCGACGACATTCATCGATATGCGGACGACAGTACTATACAGGTATGGCTAAAAAATAACGACATTCCCGTTGCCAGGGAGGTTTTGGGATTATACTGAGCAACTTTTACTACGGGACCAACCCCGAAATCGCGAAAAAAAAGTTTACCCTCCCATAGAAAATGGACGAGCCAAAATGTAGGAAACAGTCAAATTTTTTTTCGCGACTTAGGGGTTGGAGTCAAAGTAAAAGTTGCTCAGTATAATCCCAAAACTTCCCTGGCAACTTTTTAGCCACCCTGTATACAGGCTGGTCCAAACCATGACGCCCAAAAATTTTTTTAGAATACTCGTCGTGGGCTATCAGAATAAACCCCATGTACGATGTTAGCCGATATTTCGTAGTTTTCGAGACTTTTAACTTTTGTTAAGAAATTCCGGGGTGAAGCTTTGCTTTGCCTTTATGCCTTCTTTGCACTGATAAGATGAAATAGCGATGGGGAAGTGACCCCATAAAATAATAGTAGAAATAACAAAAGAGGACTTTTTAATGAATTACTAATTTGGAAGCTTTCCACCTCAGTTCCTTTGACCGGCGTCTTGTCAGAGTCAATTATGACTATTGAGTATCACTTTTTTGACCTTTTAAAAAACTTAGGGTCTAGCAGTTTCTAATATAACCAAAAGTCCTTGAAATCGCTTGTATTTTTTATTTATTTAGGTAAGGGCAACATCTAAGCTTGACATGCTTGAACGTAAAACTTGTCTTTTTTTTCCCAACTCAGCCAAGTAAGGATGCTGATTTTTTTTTGCAACTGCGCCGTTTGTCAAGGATTATGTTACAAAAAGAAACAATTAAAAAAGTTCAATCGTTTTTTTTTAAATAAATTAATTGCTTCACCCCGGAATTTCTTAACAAAAGTTAAAAGTAATAAAAATCATAACTCGAAAGTACGAAAAGTCGGCTAACATACATACCTATTCTAATAGCCCAAAGCGTGAGCAACGAAAAAAAAATTTTACGTCATGGTTTGGACCACCCTGTATAACACATGCCGTGCCAATATCACTCGGTCTGTGATACTAGAATGTCGTGAAAAGCCTGTGTCAGGTATCGAGAGCATTCTATCCGGAGTTTCGGTGTGGGATCGGGACAATTTAGTCCAATTCAATCCCACCAAGACTCAATTTTGCGCGTTTACCACTAAGAAAACCTCATTTTTCAAGGCATAACCCTTCCCATGTCGGGAGTATTGGGAGCCTCGATCGGTGTTGACATCTCCATCAGTGATGTCCAATAATTTTGTAGCCACCTTGCTGGGTAGGCTGCGCTCGTATCCAAAAAACTCGGTGTGCTCAATAAAGGGAGGCGATACTTTATTCTGGGATAGACTGATCCCATATATTGAGTACTGCTGTCACCTTTGGACAGGAGCATCTGGATGCCACCTTGGACCCTTCAAATCAGTCCAAAGGCGCGCGCTGTACCAATGAATAGTCTACGATCCCAAACTCAAGCGATATTGAACCTTTAAGTCTAAGGAGATCTCCAAAAAAGAAGTTTATAAGATTTAAAATGCAGGTGGGTCGTAAGCTTGCTAGCCACCGATGTACTAAAAAAAACATAGGTACACTGTATTTGTCTAAATTAAAAGTAAACTTTAATAAGCAAAAAATAACCCTTTCGTTTCGTTAGTTCATTTCGTTTGGGGGGGGGGGGGGGGGGCGCAAATTTGGTGTCTGCCCCGGGCGCCATATCCTCTAGCTACGCCTCTGGTACCACTTCTAAACACCGTGTGAACTGCCCTTGAGACTGGAAGCTCGCCAGGACTGAAAGAACTACCGTCTAATGTAGACATGAATAATTCGACTTTTACTGCAACAGTCAACACCCTTATTGCCATACATGCCTAAGGACGATTTTATCGCTACGTCTTGGCAAAATACTGAGGAAGCGGATTAAGTGTTAAGATCGTTAGAGCGATATTTGTAGGGGTGTAACTTTATGTTAAAGCACTGGGACATTATTTGACGGGGCGTTTTGTTAAGGTTTTATCTCCATCGAAAAATATATTTTCTTATGTTGATAGAAATAGATATTTGAAAAAATATTGTGTGCATGCCTGCAAGTACGCAGTGTAAGTAATAATTTAAAGTAATAATTTCATAGAATTTTGACGTTTAAAATGACACTTGCACTGCGTGGGCTATTAAAATCGCTGCAGACTTTTTACGGTCTGACTATAGGTACTTAGCTACCAACCGGAATGTAGACGAGCGACAAAGGCGACAGATAAACCGTATGCGGTTTTCGCTCGCTGTTCTCCGAAGTTATATATTTAAGAGATTTTTGGATTAAAAAAAATGTCTTAAAATTTTTGGGCGTGTCTCTACAAAACTCGACGTCGCCTCGTTTTGTAACTTCGGCCCGTGTTATAATAGGTAGATCGTTTATAAATACATTTTATAATGTCTATACCTTTTATATGTTTAATAATATGGGTTTTATTGGGACATTCTGAATCGACTTCCGTATCGTTAAACTTGCACGTAAGAAGTTTACCGTGGTGTCTGTGAAGGTCATATAAATTATGTGCACAGTTCCACTTTTACACTAACAATAAAACACCAATACACTAACAGTAATTTAACAATTTGAAACCGTAAAATAATGAGTTTCTAGCAAAATAACGACGCTACATTTTACTGTGCTAATATATTTTCCACACATTTATAAATCAGGGATCGGAACCGGTTTTTTGCAAAAAAAATTAAAATAACCATATTTTTCGAATTATTTTACACTCGAAATGTAGGACTCAGTTCAGTTGTGTAGGGGAGACCGAGGTGAGTTGTGACAGAGGAGAGTTGTGACATCGTCGATTTTTTGGAATCTATTAACTAGAAACTAAGTCGCAATAGCGCGCGTTTGATAGTTCAAGTTACGAGCTAACGAACGCACACTGTTGCGACCTAGTTTCTAGTTAATATATTCCAAAAAATCGACGATGTCACAACTCTCCTCTGTCACAACTCACCTCGGTCACCCCTATATAGGTAACGACTTCGTATTATTAGATTGCCCAATAAAATAAAAAATTAGGACATTTTTACACAAATTGACTAAGCCCAACGGTAAGCTCCAGAAGGCTTGTGTTGTGAGTACTCAGACAACGATATATATAAATACTTAAATACATATAGAAAACAACCAATGACTCAGAAACAAGTATCTGTATCATCATACAAATAAATGCCCTTACCAGGATTCGAACCTGGGACCATCGGCAAACAAACACAACGAAAACAACATAAATAACAAACGACAAAGAACGAAAAAATACCGGTTTCGTTCCCATACAAAAAATACCGCTATCCGATCCCTGGAATAAACCAAGCACTGCATGTAAACCACAAGTTTATTCGTAGACACTCCCAGCAGTCCCAGCGTTTAACGTCACCGTCACATTAAATAAACGCGAGAGTCGCTATGCCGAAATAAATGTCTGGCGTTTATAAATAGAGCCAATTAACTAAGCGAGTATAGTCGCGGTCAAAACCTTACTACATACAATAAATACATAGATGTAAAATAAATATAAAATTTGTGAAAGCGACTGCCATCTGACCTTCCAACCCAGAGGGTATCCTCACGATGTTTTCCTTCGCTGAACAGCGACTGGTGAATATCAACTATATCAAGTGATATTTCGTACATAAGTTCCGAAAAACTTTGCATTGCTACGAAGCCGGGGTTTGAACCCGCGACCTCCGGATTGCAACTCGCACGCTCTTGCCGCTTTGCTATATACAAAAAGAATAGATAGTATAGAGGGGTCCTGTCATAGTAAATGTTAAATATGAAACGGTGTCGTCACGCCATCTAACCGAGAATAGGCTAAAAATGTGTGCGCCATCTATCCGAGAATGACTTCTTCTTGATTTCCGAGGCACGTTTTTTAGTGTTCCGTACAAAACTTTGTTTACGGAACACTTATTTTCTTAGACTTTATTAATCTTATACGAAGTTACATACGTTTCGTCGTCGCTACGAAGATATACATATACACAGCATACCTACAGTATACAGTATCATACGCTAAGTGTCAACACTGTCAACCCACGTGCAAAAGCCCGAAATATCCGGCATGCAGTCCGGACGCTTATAAACGACGACTATTAGTCGCGAATATGAAGAATAGCGATAATATACAGAAAGGCATTTTTAGTAAGAAAGTTTGTTCATGAAATTGTAAGTTAAAACTACTTGAAAATTGAGGTTCTGAATAAAAACGCAGATCCAATTGGTCCAAATAGCGTACGAAGCCTATAGAAACCTTCAATACCTAGCTTAGTTTCGGCATTCATCAAATAAGCGCAAATTCTATTGTTGTGTTAGCTATAATTTGCAACTACATGTTTTAAAAAAACCGGGCAAGTGCGAGTCGGACTCGCGCACGAAGGGTTCCGTACCATAATGCAAAAAAAAAAAACAAAAAAAAGCAAAAAGAAAACGGTCACCCATCCAAGTACTGACCCCTCCCGACGTTGCTTAACTTTGGTCAAAATTCACGTTTGTTGTATGGGAGCCCCATTTAAATCTTTATTTTATTCTGTTTTTAGTATTTGTTGTTATAGCGGCAACAGAAATACATCATCTGTGAAAATTTCAACTGTCTAGCTATCACGGTTCGCGAGATACAGCCTGGTGACAGACGGACGGACGGACGGACGGACGGACGGACGGACGGACAGCGAAGTCTTAGTAATAGGGTCCCGTTTTACCCTTTGGGTACGGAACCCTAATAATAGGGTCCCGTTTTACCCTTTGGGTACGGAACCCTAAAAAATTGCATAAGTAATTCTGAAATTCATATATTTTGACATAACCTTAGCTTAGTTAGATCATTGATCAACTATTTGCCAACATGTAGACAACATTGCGTGTGACATTAACAAGCGCGATTAAATCGAGTATCACGACACGACAACGACATCGCGTTTGTAATTTGTACTGACAGCAACACAATTAACTGACCAATCGCAGACCTTACCTCGTTGCAGTACGGTTCACAAAATTTGTGACCATTTAATGGTCTACTGACTGCCTTGATGACAGAATACTAACACCTCAACATTCATACAGCACTCATAGCTTAGAATACTAGTAGGTACCTACACAATAATGGCGCGTTTCAAATAATTATTTAAACTACAGTTGTTGATAGCTTTGAATAATTTGAGTTTCAATAGGATATTTTTGAAGCAAGGCAACGATATTGTATTATAAAATTATACGTGCCCGTATTTATTACAAATAAAATCTAGCAGCAACACCTACACCCAAACCCTATTTGGCGTAACCAGGTACAACGGATACCTACTATTTAGTAGTACCTATTCACAAATTCCTTAGTTTACCAATGTTACCGAGATTAAATGTATTACTGACCCACATCTTCCACTTTGTCACGTTCTATTACCCATCCTCGAGGGACATCGCTAATAAGACAAGTAACAAAACCCTTTGTACATTATGTTTTCTAGTTTTGGTCCTAGGTTTCTTTCCCATATTTTTCAGTTTATATCTACATAGAAGGTACTTCAAACCCTACCTCTTTTACCTAAATTTTAACCCGATTATAAGGTTTCATGGCCAGATAAAAATGAAACATAATATAATTACGATTACCATACGTACGAAAATCCATAGATAAAGCCAAACAGGAAGATAACAGCATCCATTATAAATCCTATCATAAAATACATTCAGCAGAAAAGACTTGACGTAGGTGCCTAATGCCTACTTATCCAATAGGTATACGACTAACAGGATAACATTCATAACGATTTACATTGAAATCTCCAAAGACATTTTTTAATTAGGAATAATACTCCAAACCCTTTATACTTTCACCTGAGAACCTAAGAGACTTAACTGGACGCCAAAGTTCATGCTGTTTTGGACTAAAACGCTATGATCAATTAGGCACATAATTCCACGAAAAACATAACTGCCTTGTAGCATTGTGGCTTTAAGATTCAGATTTGCGTACCGGTAAAGAGGGTCATCTTGAAGCAGGCATTGCGAATGCTGAAAGACATCCCATTTACCGCATGGTTGGTCGCGACCATTTTCGCCCAGAACGGTTTGACCCGTGTCTTGTTATATTTCTTGAGTGAGGCGATTCTGAATGGGTTTGGGAGAAGCATTTCATTTGAAGAGACGACACCTGTGCCTATTTTGGGATAACAAGTTGACCTCAAGTGTTTTGAAAATATATGACCTTAAATCCATTTATAACAGACGTAGTGAAATTTCATCTGACCAAAACTGCTGTAAGCAGATACTAAACCGAACAACAACAACAACAACAAGATACGAGTATGTGTCTGAAATTACCAGTAAACAGTTGACCACGACGAACTGCAGAGTTTAAAACGACTGAAAAGAAGCTATACTCTGTAGGTATTATTATTATCATTAAGGAGTAGGTTTCAAAAAAGTAAATTATAATTTACTTCACGTAATTTAGTGTGATCCGTTGCCGATTTTATACCTAATGTGGTATCCTTATGCCGCAGTTAGCAAGATATCACTTACCGTTAATTGTTTTTGTGAAATACTTACTCTAGTTAGTCACAAGACCTCGCGATTTGTAAAAAAACGCAGTAACGTAAAATCGGGCGTTTTCAGATATAAATATTGAAAACCTGATTCTTTCACATCTGGACGTTCTTGGGCTCATTCTCCATCTCCATCAAGCATTCTCCATCTCAACATTAAAAAAAGATGTCCCAAAATGTCCATTCCATTACGTCACGTTTTAGTATGAAAAAAATCTACAATTTTCATACAAATTTTTGGGACATTTTATTTTATCATCAGAATTGAATATGCTAGTGATTCTGAGTTGAAAGAACCCAAAAACACCGGGATCTGTGAGAATCGGGTTTTCGATATTTATTTCTGAAAACGCCCTTTTTCCGCTTTTAGTCTCAAAGGTACTGAATGACTTTCCAAATAATCTCGGGATTCTAATTCGCTTTTAAGCTACGCTCGTAGAGCTATCTCGTACCTCATAGCATAATTTTGCCGGTAAGTAGCGAAAAAATACTTCGCAGAGAACAATGTGCTGTGATTCTTAGCTGAGAATGGGTTTAAAACATTCGGGGTAAAATCGGGAAAAATATGACACACAGGTGGTCGACAGATCATATTAGCCTCTACTGACAGTTGGAAGGGCTCCAAACCAACCAGCAGTCGTTAAAAATCTAGACTCATTTTAATTTAGGATATTTTTTTATTGTTGCATAGTGCACATTCATATTCATTCATTACCTATTTACGTAGTAAACGACTGTAAATTTTACTATAAATAAAATACCCATGAAGGAACGTACAGTCGCCATCAGATATATCGGAGCGGCCAAGGTGCTCACAAATATCTGAACACGACGCCTCTATTGTCAGGGAGTTAGAGCGCGTGCTCAGATATTGTGAACACCTTGGCCGCTCCGATATATCTGATGGCGACTGTACAGTTAGAGATTTGTACAGTCGCCGTCAGATATATCGGAGCGGTCAAGGCGGTCACAAATATCTGAGCACGCCTCTATTGTCAGGTGTTAGAGTGTTAGAGTGCGTGTTCAGATGTTGTGGCACAAAACGATAGGTACAGAAATCAATCTACATACAAAGCGCGCTCGAGCAACGCACACATAGACACTGCTCACGGACACGATATCTCGGACCGGTTGGGACCAGTGCGAGCGCGAGTGCCATCCGCTTGAGACACGCGTCTGTGAACTTTTTTGTGCAATAATGGAGAAACAAAACAAAAAGTTATTATAACTGTACAGTGGACGGTTGTTTAAATTCAACATTAAACGGTGAATTGTCGTTTTTTAAGCTACCAGTGGTTTCAGAGAGAATGCGTATGCGAATTTATTACATTGTACATGAGAATGCGAATGTATTACACTAAAAAATATAATAATCGTGTATTTCGCCAATCTCGGAATCATCGCAAGATATTTTCTGTGGCAAATTTGTAATATAACAATGACATTAAAATTAAAATACCTATTTGAGTTATTAATGTTATTATTAATTTATATTTCCATTCTTTCCGTTTCATCCTCAACAATAAATCGAACAACTAAATACGAGATACGATATGATAGATACGAGTGCCACAACCACGATAGTTTTTTGTGCATAAGTCATAGTTCGCAACAATCGCAACCCTAGAGCGACCGCCGAGCGTAGGTATGAAAAGTAAAGTACATACATGTGATTGACTTCTGTACTTATCTATTTTGTGGTTGTGGACACTTTAGCTGCTCCGATATATCTGATGGTGACTGTACTACCCACCTATTCTGTGCTTGTCAATGGGTTTGTTTATTTGTTTTAACTCTGCAGGTTAAGAGATACTGTGGTTTCTTTGTTCTTTCGAGAAAGCAGGATAAATAAATGGAAAACGATTACAATGTAATGGGGGTAATATTGATCGACTGAAATTGCAGGCTATTTGTTGTATCTTCAATTCTGAATTCTTTGTGTCTTTCAGTACAAATAGGAAAACAATTGAAGTATTTTAAGTGCCCATTTACTGTAATTTGATGACGATATGTTATTGTTTTAACACTACCTACTCACTACTGTTCACTTTTTCTACAATAGTCCCAATGCCTGCTGAGTCCGGTTCATGGGTGTGTGTGTGTGTATTGTTGCACCTGTGGACGGGTCCCAGCAGGCGTTCTATATGACATTAAAGCTCTCCAAAGGGCCTCTACGTGTTGGATCTGTATCCCCACGCAAGCCTACCAAAAGACCGGGATTTAAAGGCCCGTGGAATCCAAAATGGAGTTACAAATAATATTCAAACAATTATGAGACTAAACCATTACTACTAGGCTTTTTTTATTAACTTTACATATCGTTATTTTGAGTTTGATAGTCGTTGTACCTTAAAGTTAACTTCTCGTTCGTTTTGTTAGTTTGAGCCTATTTCTAGCCACGCAATAACCTAACGCAATAATCACTAAGTTTCAGAGTTCATACTACACCATCCAATTGTGGCCAATAACTGAATACATGAAATTTCGCTCGCCTGAACAATATTTAGGGCGACCACACGCGATCTGATAAGTTTGGTAATTAACACATTTGATTAACGATTATGACCTTTATACACTGTTTTAGCGGTTACCGAACGAGCAATTAAAATGATTACACTGTTTTTTTTTTGAACTCCATTATTTATTATGAATCATATTACACCGTTCGTCAACTTTAAATGGCTCCCATGTACACCGGTCAAATCTTACAATAAAAAAACAATGCGTGATGTAGTTCTGTATTTTTTGTATATTGTTTATAGTCCTTAGAGGAATGTGAGACTATGTTTTGCAAGCAAAAAAAAGTTGTGCTCTCTGCGTAATTTGCGAAAAACTGCAAAAATTTCGGACTTTTTTCAGATTTTACAGTTTCATCATAAAACTATGGGTTTTTGGTCAAAACTTGCTATGTAATGTTGAAAGAATATTAAATTTGGAACAATTTAAGCCCACAAACAGCGCCATATGTCAAATAGTTCTTGAGATATGGGGCTTTAAAAAAAGGGTATTTTTTTCCTTGGAATGAAATTACAAGTTTTTCCTATATTTTAAGACAAATATCGGCACAACCGCTCATGCTATGATATATATGGCAATGAAAGTTATAGCAAATTTAATTACCTTTCATTTAAGTGCTAGAAAAAGTCAGTAAGTCTTACAGTACTGAAGTTATCGTAAAAAATGAAATTGCTATAATGGGGAAGGCAACTAATGTATTGTTTTAGGCATTATCAAAATCCCTTCAAAAGGCAGTACCATTTGTCAGTCGAGAACGCAATCTACGATTATCTTTTACCGGTTTTCCCCGATAGCAGTAGAGCGACGTCGGAGATCAACCATTTTTAAAATGCACTCACGCCACTCACCTCTTAAGCACTTCATGAAATCAAGACACAATCTGTAGTTTGGCTTGTTTCTCGGCCCCACTTTTTGGTTGTAGCCGTAGATTTCATGATGCCAATTCTGATTTTACAATTTGTTATGGTTTTGAACTTGTTTTAATACGACCGACCTTGACAATAGTTCACGGTAATCGGCGTGGTGTTGGTGAAACACACTGAAATTACTGGAAGTCATGTCATTAGTATCTAGCTTGCGCTCGCTTATTGGTGCTCTTGAGTGTACTCTGAGTCGTGGTAATGGTAATACAAGATCACGATAAAATCCTAACCATAACAAATTGATACATCAGAATCAGTTACCATTACCCACTCTATGTATACGTTTGTGTTATAATCCACGGGTCTTAACTGGCAATATCCTGTTACTACTAGTCTTTACTAGATAGGTGTATAAACTGACAAACCAAATCATTTATAGAAAAAGAACTGAACGAAACACGTAGGAAAGTATAGATAAGTGTGTGTTAACATGATGTGCCAAGCCGGGTGGATCGCATACATTTGTTTCATATCGGTAAGCTTACATACCGGTTTCTTTAGCCCTTGACTCGTATAAGTGATATTAATAATGAACTACAGCATCATGTTGAAATGAAATGAAAAATTTATTGATAACAATTGTTACATGTCTTTTTTTCCATATAAGTACTAGTATTGGTCTAGTATTCTATGTGCATATACCTGTAAACATAATCCAAATTATATAAATAAAATTAATCGTTAAAATTTGCAATATATCGAAATTATTATTAACAATGAGAATGTAATTTATATCGGTACTATACAAATGTCACGCCTGTATTAATTATTAAATTACTTGTGGAATATTAAAAAACTCACTGTAATCGTAAAACATCTTCTCAAGAAGCCACTTTTTTAGTTTAGATTTAAATCCTTTAATGGAATGGAATTAGAGTGTGTAAACACTGCTACTTGCTGTATTAGTATACAGGGTAGGGGTAGAATTTGGAACTCGAGAAATAGCTCCCGGGCTGGAGCGTCGTTCGGTTTACCTGCCATACCGCGGAGTGCTCGTTTTTGCATTGAGAAAACGCGATACCAGTCCGCGGCTCTGGCCCAAAGCTCCACACCATACGTCAACACGGAGTGGACCGTCGCGAAGTAGCATTCTCGCACCGTGGTCCTCCCGGCGGTGCGCGCCAGGCGGCGCAGTGCGAAACAGGCGCGGCCTAGTCGATTACACACCTCGTCTATGTGCCTCTCCCAAGTGAGCGCACTGTCGAGTTGGAACCCGAGCAAGCGTGTGCAGGACACGTGCTGTAGAGGGGCATCGTCCGCACACACTTGTAGGTTCTCACTGGGATGGCCGTTGAGTTTTACTGTCATAAAACAGGTCTTATTTTTGTTAAGCGCCAGTCCGTTGGCCTTGAACCACTCATTCAACTGCCGAACAACGTTATTTAGGGCCGTTTCAAGCTCATTTTTCGTGGGCGTACTTACTACCGCAGTGACGTCGTCGGCGTACATGTAAATATCGGCGCCAGTAATTGTAGTTGAGTAACTGGCGTGATTGGCGTTGGGCGAGCTTTTATAAGATAATTAAAGAGAATATTAATTTAGTTAAGATTAAAAAACCCTTTTGAACACCCTAAATCGGATAAATTTCCGAATATTTTTAGTTAAATGTCTATATCTACAATCCGAAAAAAGTTTCACTTGTATCGTGGTTTCATAAAACCACACAATTACTTGTTTTCTATTGATAAATTGACCCATTTACTTTCCAATTATTTTTATTTTTTACTATAAATACATTTATTTTATACAGTAAATACTACTAGTGAAAGAGGTATTGCTAGTTACAACCCGTGGATTGACAACTCTCTGAGCAGTAGCACCACATTCATTTCAGCCTTAACAACCATTGGAAATGAATTTGTAATTTATTGTGTAAATTCGGTAAACCATTGAAGAAGTTTTGATATACTGGTTACATGACAAGACTGAGTCACATACATGCCCTATAACTAAACGTTTACCTAGAGTGGGTAATGGTAGCTGATTCTGATGAATCATTATGTTACGGTTAGGATATTATCGTGATCTTGTATTACCACGACTCAGAGTTCACTCAAGAGCACCAATAAGCGAGCGCGAGCTAGATACTAGTGACATGACTTTCAGTGTGTTTATCCAACACCACGCCAATTGCCGTGAACTATACCGTCAAGGTCGGTCGTATGAAAACAAGTTCAAAATCATAACAAATTGTTAAATCGGAATCGTCATCGTGGGATCTATGGCTACAAGCAAAAAATGGAGCCGAGAAACAAGCCAAACTACAGATTGTGTCTTGATTTCATTACTGAATTGAAGTGCTTAAGAGAGGGGTGCATTTTAAAAATGGTTGATCTCCGACGTCACTCTGCTGCTATCGGGGAAAACCGGTAAAAGATAATCGTATATTGCGTTCTCGACTGACAAATGGTACTGCCTTTTGAAGGGATTTTGATAATGCCTAAAACAATACATTAGTTGCCTTCCCCATTATAGCAATTTCATTTTTTTTACGATAACTTCAGTACTGTAAGACTTACTGACTTTTTCTAGCACTTAAATGAAAGGTAATTAAATTTGCTATAACTTTATTCATTGCAATATACAGGGTGATTCATGAGACGTGAGCAGGACTAATCCTGCACACTCAGTAACTGATAATTGATCGATCACCGTCGTATTTAGGTGAAACAACCACACTTTTTCCTATTTTTTAACTTTTTGGCGAGGGCAAATTTAATTCTCTACAATCATGGTCACCCTACAAGACCTAATTAATAAACATAAAACCTCTTTAACCGTAATGACAGCATTATGATTACGAAGAAAATAAACTGTCAAACTTGAGTGAGATACGAGTTTTCAAAAGTAACCAGACCGTGATGACATTCAATTTGACACAGAATATCGGTAGTTTAGGATTCTAATTGTAGGGTGACCATGCATGTCGTAAATAAATGAATAACTTTTTTTTTCAACACGACTAGAATATTAACGTTAACCTCACTAATACTGATACGAAACAGTTGCTTATAATTTACGAAATGCGCAGTGTTAATCCTGCTCACGTCTCCTGAATCACCCTGTATATCATAGCATGAGCGGTTGTGCCGATATTTGTCTTAAAATATAGGAAAAACTTGTAATTTCATTCCAAGGAAAAAGATACCCTTTTTTTAAAGCCCCATATTTCAAGAACTATTTGACATACGGCGCTGTTTATGGTCTTAAATTGTTCCAAATTTAATATACTTTCAACATTACATAGCAAGTTTTGACCAAAAACCCATAGTTTTACAATAAATCTGTAAATTCTGAAAAAAGTCTGAAATTTTTCGCAAATTACACAGAGAGCACAACTTTTTTTTGCTTGCAAAACATAGTCTCACATTCCTCCAAGGACTCCAAACAATATATAAAAAATACAGAACTACATCACGCATTGTTTTTTTTGGAGATTTTTTTGTAAGATTTGACTGGTCTAATGGTCATATTTCTATAATAGTCTAATTCCGGCCTGTCAATTTTACACGCTTTTATTTTAACTTGCCCTGTTATAATAGTGTGTGTGTGTGTGTGTTAGTTTGGGTAAATCTTGGATGCTAAATTTGACCCACTTCCTGATTTCTGATTGAGCTGAAATTTTGCATTCATACGTAAATCGGATGACAATGCAATATCGTTATATTGCATAAATTATTAAATGATTGTCATCCGATTGACATGGAGCTGATCTGATAATGGAGACAGGAAGTGGCCATGGGAACTTTGTAATAAAAAACTCAAAGTCTGGGGTGTCAGAATTGTCTCGATGAATAAGTTATTTGTGGAAAGAAAAGCAAGCCAGCGATAAAAAATTGTACCAAAAATAATGTTTGCTAGAAAGTTATTCGCTTTTATAAAGTTCAAGCTTCATAGAACACCTACTCATTATCACAGTTAAATGTTTTGTTAGTAGTTACAAACACATACAAACGTCTCGTAAGTTTTCTCACTTTTCTTAGCAAGTAGCGCACTCTAGTATCGTCTCCCGGAACTCTCTTCCCCAATAACAAACAAAACCGGCACGGTTCTCGCCACAGACCACAGAACATAACACGATATCTCGCAGGGCTGGCACCCGGCCAGACTTAACGGCCCTAGTAAATTCTCCACCAGTGCCGATAGCGACTTGTGCATGCCCTGGCTTACACTCGGGTCTGGATTGTCTGGAAGACGAGATATGGAGAGATAATTTGGCAAACTATTGTTAGTAGGAATGTAAATGAGACAAGGACATGTCTAAACTTAAAGGCACACACACGGATAGGGTTTGCGGATGCGGTGATAATCTAGTATGGAGGGCAGCTTGCTTTCGCTATACCTTGCACATCCATATAAGTATAAATATATCAATAAGTAAAGCAATGTACCACACCGCATTTTGTACCTAAGTTAAGCTCCTATGTAAAAGTAAGCAATAAATATATTGATTGATTAATTGATGTACAAGCGAGGCAGCGCTGTTCTTATCTATAACGTTGTCTCACTCACACACCATCGTCGTATATATCTGAAATTCTGGATGCAGAGCCCCCTGGTTCCGCTGATCACTACCAAACTCTAAAAAATAAATTATTAAGAGTGCATTTTATTTTAGTAATCTTAAGTAGGCGTTTTAAACGTCAAACTTCTCTATCACTGCGTATGCTACCAAAATCGTTGCAGACTTTTCTTGGTCTGACTCTATTTTTAAACCGTTGTTTTAAACTGACATTTTTGATTACCAGACTATAGATTATTAGGTGCAAGTAGAAGTGAGACATCAATAAACAGTAGAGTAGTATTAACAGTTTGGTTTTCCTGTATTGTAATCCTTATTAAGTAGGTGTAATAAAATAAAATCGCTTTTGAGAAATCAAGAGAAATCTTTCGTGTCAGATGGCACCATCTAACGGAATTAGTCTGCACCTACTTATCACGCATGAGCTGAGAGGAACAACGCCCTCTATCGTATTCAACAAGCTTATAATATTTATTTTCGTCCGATGCAAGATACAAAGAAACTAAAATCAAAGTAGCAAACGCATACTTAACATATTTATAGTTTTGTAGGTACGCTCGAGGACATTCGAGCTTTAAGTAGGTCGTCGATTTTTATATTGATTTGACATTGAAGTTCACACGTTGCTCCAGGCGGCATAGCACGGTGGCGTTTTAATCCCTTGTCACCATACCTGTCACGTTCTAACAAGTATGTAAGTGCGAAAGGGACGCGCATAGTGATAGTCGATAAAAATGGAACCGTGCTGCGCCCGCAGATCAGAATCAGAATGAGATTAGGATAATCATCCTCGTACAACTTCATAACATAAACCTAATAAACAGTTAGGGCCCGATTCGAATTTTGAAATAGATATATATTAGATATCTTTTAAACACCACCAAGATACGATATCAAATTTGACATTTGCGCGATTCTGGAGATACTCTTGAACGATTTCCACAGGATATGACTTAGAGATCCAATTCACATCTAATAGATATCTTACTCTATCTAACGTAAAAGTGACATTGGTTGCCCGAATTGCGTTGCAAAAGAGAACTAGTTGATATCTAAACTATAACATATCTAGAATGGATCTAGTACGTGTCGTCTCTTGTGAATATCTTGAAGTTCGAATACGGCAGTTAGTTACATAGTATAAACTAGCAATTGGATTCAAATTCCCAAGATAGAGTAAAGTATCTAGCAACATGTCTGTTTACTTTCATATTCCCAAATCCCCCAAAAATATTTTCGGGAATTTCATGTAACATTCCTGCCATATTCCTGCTAATAACCGTTGTGTGCTAACTACGCACAGTAAGGGCAGTAGGTACGCGAACTAAGTGTACTAGGCCACAGATAAGTTACTAATTTAGATGCGCCAAAAAAATACTTATAGGTACACTAACCAATTCACCTATACCATCCGTAAATGGACCCGGGTATGTCCTTAAACTACCTCCAGGACCCGGGTATGTCCTTAAACCACGTCCTAGGCTACCGGTGGACGGGCAGCAGCGTCCCTCAAATTCGGTGTACTCGACTGCGATCGCCAAGCGTGGCGATTATGGCATTCACCCCCCAATAAAGGGGGAAGCCTATGTTCAGCAGTGGACGTCTTATGGCTGAGATGATGATGATGATGATCCGTAAATCAAACGTACGTCAGAGGTTATATTACCATCTCTTTCACTCATGCTACGACTATGCAAGTGTGTGAGATGAGAAGTTTCACGACTCCGGTCGTCAGTTTGGTTTGCGTATAGTAAAATACAATATTAAGCAGAACCCTTAGTGAAAATTTAATTCGATTCCGTACGTGACGTACGCGTTTGCGTTAAGTCCCATTTTGTATGGGATTTAAAACAGCCCGCCAAGTGGGACGTTTTGGTACAAAATGAGACTTAACGCAAACGCGTACGTCACGTCACGCTATCGAATGAAAACACTAGGGAACAGTAATGGAATAATAATTGACCAAGTATACAAATTAATATAATAGGTAATTCATCGTCTCATTTCTTTATCTGTAAAGAACACTCACATTCAGGGCCAAGAACCCGACAGTCGGGTACACTGTTCGTAGCGACTAAGCGAAACTACGAACTACGAACGTAACCCGTAGCACTTAGTGGCAATGAATGTGTTAAAACCGTTATTGTGAGTGGTGTGTCTGTTCTCAAGTCGAGTAATCTGTGACTAAGGCGTGTCGAAGAGAGATAACACTGATAACCATAACCATGATGAGATGAGATGGTAGCCTTTACCGTTATATGCCTAATGTGGACATTTAGGTACCATTAGAGCTTTGCTAAATGCCTATGTTTGTTATACGCTCACGAGCAATTAACAATGAGTCATTTGCAGGGATCGGAAATTAGGATGCTTTTATACCTAAACTTCGGCCTCAGTACCTACACCGCGTTGTTGTTGAGTAAGTAGTATGGAGGCGGACTCAATTTAGTTTTACTAATTAATTTACCGGGATTTCCCGGAATACCGGCAATTAGGATACATATACACATACGAATTAAAGTATTTAAATAACATATTTCAGCTGTTTCTTTTTACAAAATATGTGGTATGCGGTGATTTTTTTGTTACACCCTGTTTGTAGTTAATACTGTTTACCAACGTGTAGGTATGTTAACTAAATCGCTGAAAATAGTCATAAATTTCGACAGTTGTCACTATTTCGTGATGTTTTATACGATCCCGGAATCCCGGAACTTAAATAATTAAATAATATTTTTAAGAAGCCGACTCCATACTTGCTGAGCTTTTTCCGGGAATTTGCTAAGTTTAGGTATAAAAGCATCCGAATTTCTGATTCCTGGTCATTTGCATAGAATATTCAATACAAAGTGACCCGTTTTTGTTGCTCGTGAGAATAATGAAGGGGGTCCAAAGTAGGTACGAATATCCATTTTCTAAGCACATTTGGTAATATTTTAGGGCATTTTCATTTAACTTGTACAAGTTAAGCGCGACTTAAGTCGTGTTTCAGTAACGTCTAATCGTTACATTTCTGACAAAATGTATGGGATTAGACATTGACTGTCAGTTTTGTAACTATTGCTAACCGGCCGTTAAAGGTGTTCAATTAAGTGAAAATGCCCTTTAACTAGACATTTTAGACAGTTAAACGTACCTAATTCTATGTTAAAGTAGTACTGTAAAGTACCTACTTCGGCGGTACCTAAAACTATTTCAATACTTATTAAGTTTCAATCGAAGGTTTGGTATTGAGATGAGACTATTAATTGATTCGCGAAGCTAATTATATTAACTAAGTAAAAGTTACTATATATAAAAATTAGTTTTCATAAAATAAAACGAAAATTACTGAATGACGTGACGCCTAGGTATATGAAAATTCAATAGCCATTACTACTTTTAAACTACCCATTTAGGTAAATTATTTAATTAACAGTGTTTAACTCAACACCTTTTCACGGTTGCAAACAGATTTTTTTGTCTACCACTGTATCGATTATCACTTGAGCGATCTTTTTATCGAGCTCGCTCGGGGCGTGGCTTCCGTTTCCGGTGGCCAGTAATGGATGGTTTTATCGTTTCCGTGGGGCTACAGCCTTAACCTGATTTTAAATATTTCACATTTAAAGTTAACATTAAATTCGAAATAAAAAAATAATACTTTGATTATATACAATATTATACATAGTATACGAAATATAAAACAAACTTTTTTGATTCCTCTAGGTTGGTCAGGTCAGATGGCAGTCGCTTTCGTAAAAACTAGTGCCTACGTCAAATCATAGGATTAGACGTCAAGCGAACCCCAGGTTCCCGATGAGCGATGGCAAAATGCAATGCAATTAATTGAAATAGATAAGATTAAGATATACAAAAGAAAATATGAAAAAGAAGATACGAAAGAAAACATGACCAAGGCCTCTTATTACTACCTACTGCCACGAATAGAGTAGACGCTGGTTCAATACGACGCATATTTCAGTTAAACTACTACTACCTACTAAACTACTACTTTTTTTCCTTGGCTTATTTGAGTGTCCCACTGCTGGGCAAATGCCTCTCCCCTGGTTCTCCATAACTCCCGATGTTGTACCTAGTAGTAAATATTGAAAAAATATTAAAAAATCTAAATATTGAATCAAATACTTAATTCCATGTTCCGCGTGTACCGCAGCAGTAAACCCAGCGGTTCATATGATTTGTCTGGCCCTAAGTCTGGATGTTTACGACAATTACGACTCTAGTTGCATGCGCGCAGGTGCAAGCAACAGGCGGCCGGTTCCATAGTCTAATAAAACATGGTCTTCTCTTCCCAGAGTGACACAAGCCTACGTCACAATAACATGGCCGCTATATACACTGTATGCTATCGCATATTATTATATAGCGCTGTCGCATGATGATGTAGGCTTGTGTCAGTCACGTGACCACGAAAAGACGGGAAGAGAGTACCAGGCGGAGTATATTATTATACCATGGCCGGTTCTAACTTTCTTATTGATGGCAATGCCATTTCATTTTGACAACATTTGTTAGTGTATCAATTAAAAAATGCCGCAACCATAATAACTTTCTGAATTTGTCAGTTACTTTTCTTGTCATGGCTCCCACACCTTCTCTTTTATATTTAGGGAAAATGCCGCAACTATAAAAATCACACTATTGTCACAGTACTTATTTTGGATACCACTGAATAGCTCGTAACTTGGACCCCAGTAAGTGCCTCTTTTCTAGGAAAGCGTTGTGTACTCCAGTTGAGCGCCAAAAGCACTTAACAGTATTGGTTTTCGGGTCAAAAATGGGTCATAAAATAGCTCATTGGAGATCTGTCCTCATAAATACTGATAAGTACTGAAAATGGGTTTCTCCGAAGTAACGATATTACTACTATTACGAGTAATTAAGTAGGAAGTACCTAAGATGCTCATGCTTTTGAAGCCTGCAGGCCTATTATGGATGCCTTTATCCACGTGACAAAATATCCGTCACTGTTTAACAGTGCATGATTGAAAGTGACGTATACCGTTTTATCACGCTGTCATGTAGACAAAAACGACCATCATTGTACTGATTTATTTTGCGTTCATCATTATATGATTAGAATATTCGGTAATTATTCGGCATATTCGGCAATTACCCAATGTTCGTAATCGGTCGAATTATTCGGTTATTCTGCAAATATTTTTTTTATTATATAATTATTGACCTTAAACTGGTCCGTAAGAAGGCTAGGTTAGGGTGTAAATAATGCAAATACAATCATGTATATACCGCCAAATCATAGCCGAATAGTCCATCTAAATAAGCTAACTTTGGACTGACTTGAAGAGAACAAAGTGTGAGTTTGTCATTAATATAAACGTCATATTTTCATAGACATCTCACATTAATGATGACATTGCTACACTATGTGATTGCAAATGTCATGCAGACTTGCACAGTTAGCTTCGTCCGACTCTAACCACATGTGTATACACAGGGTGACATTTAAGTCGTGATCAGTAATATGTTTTTCTAACTCCATAAACAACGAGCAATTTTATGCCCCTAATCTTACTAAAATCAGACAAGATTTTTTTTTGTTTATTTTTTGTCATTTATTTTACTTTTATAAGTGGATTTAGGATATTACAACGGCTTATTAAGCAATTTTAATCGTGTCAAGCAATTTTAACCACGCCCAAAGAACTAGGGAATTTGTAACGTTAGGATTGCGTGCGATTAAAATGTCAGCCTTTTGCGTAAGTACGCCGGCATTTCGGGGCGATAGCGATAACGATAGTGATAACATTAGTCAGGGTTTGCAGAAATAGGCTAAGCCCGGTTTTAAAGTTCAACTGCCACATAAAAACTAAATATAAAAATAAAATTAAAAAAAAAAATTTATTCAGAAAAACATAGTTATACATTTAACATTAGGTTAATAATATCTTATCAAGTAAGTCTTTTTAATGACTTCTACCTGAACTAGGAAAATCCTGTATCTCAGGTTGAAAAAATAAAAATACTTAAATAAATAATAACTAACATAACGGCAAACTTATGAGTTAAATTTGTGTTCATTTAGGTAGGTATCAGTTTGATATGTTTACATTCTAGAAATAAAACGGTAGCGAGCTTAGGTTTACAGGGCTTTTAGGTTTATGTTCCAATGCCTAAGAAATGTTTGTGGTTTAAAGTGTGTGTTCAATTTGCTACAGACTTTGAAGTAACTTATTTTTTAATAATATTTAAAGGGTTTCTTTTTATTAATAAAGCACAATTTGGTCAGCATAAGTTGACCTAAATTTGAACCACCTTTCAGATATTATAAACATGACGTAACGTAAGAATGAATAAAAAATGTGTGTTGACCTATTCTGTATTTAGGTACATACCAGCAAAGACATATATAACTTCGTATAAGATGAATAAAATCTAAGAAATAACGTGCCACGGAAATCAAGAAAAAGTCATTCTTGGATAGATGGCGGACACACCTTTGGCCTATGGTCGGCTAGATGGCGTGACGATCCCGTTTCATATTTAACAATTTTAATACATAGATATCAGGGAATGAACAATTGAACATGGGTAAAAATGATATAAAAATAATAAAATCATTTATTATTTTTATATACGTGTTTATTTTGAGTTTTAGTCGTGTGTCGATAGATCGCAGTAATTTTACGGTGACTACAAAATTTACTATGACAGGACCCCTCTATACTATCTATTTCTCTTTGCTACCAGTTACCATGTTTATTAAAAAACAAGCTAGGTAGGTGCTCACCTGGTCTGACATATTTAATAAAAAATATGTTAGCTATATGGTGAAACCGTAAATCATATAATTTGAAAATTCGAACAAATTATGACTCATGCGCATCATCTAATTCATTTCACGAACCATAGACCAACAACGCCATAAAACAATCAGATCAGTGTCCACAAAAACCACCATAAACACAGTAATAGCCTGCGGATTGCTCAATAAAACTCGCCAAGTATTGCGGATCATTAGTTTTCTCGTAAAAAACGTCTTTACGTCGGCGGATTAGTCGGCTGTAAATTATAATGGACACGATTGTTGGCAGTAAACCCGTGGTTTACTGCTTTTCTAACAATTATAGTGGACGCCCACTGTCGCCCACAGCTAGACTATACTAGAATTAATTAAAGGCCCAAGACGTGGCACTTTAGATAGTTGCTAATTTTACAATAGTTCCAATACCCATATCATGATTACGCGTGTGTGTCAGGGATCTAGTTATTTGTTTTACAAGGGGGCAAATGGGGGCAAAGTTGTTGTTTAACCGCTCGTGCTAATATTGATACCCGAGCAAGCGAAAGATTCCAAAATTGAACCACGAGCGTAGCGAGTGTTTCGAAAAATGGAATCTTGAGCGTTGCGAGGGTTTCAAAGCACGAGGGTTAAACAAAATTTGCCCCCGAGTGAAACACAAAATTTTTCACCACACCAACCCGAAGCAAATATTAAATGTAAAATATCAAATAAAATCAAACCAAATCAAATCCAAATGGATGTTATTAAACATTTATCATCCAAAATCATAATTTAAAAGTCAATTTTACCAGCAAACATAAGAAAACAACTCAAAATTTGCATTTGATTACTTTGCCTCACATGTGAATAAAATGCAACTTAGCTATCAGTTTTTGAAGTGCAAAGTAAGCCTTTCCGAGCTGGTGTGGTGAAAAGGATTTTTTCCTTGAAGACAAGACAAGTACAACTTTATTAAGACAAGTACTGCCAACAAACTGCCCTGCAGTTTGGCAGAAGAAAAACGTTTGTAAAATAGGGTTTATTTCATCTGAATAAATGATTTTTTTTTCTTTTTCCCTTTGGAAAACAAACTACTACACAATTACAACAGCAGAAACAACAGCAACAACAACATTACCAACAACAACACATCAACAACAGCAAACAATTAAGAATTTGTTAAGGTTTTAATCTTGTTTTGATACGACCTGGAATCATACTCGCACTTGTTTTCTTATTCTTATTCTTAAGGTAGACCTTCGAGTGATCTTCAGTATCAGTAGAAGTCATTGAGATGTCAGCATGGTGTCATCTATTGGGCATTAGCATGTCCAGCTCTAGGACGTTTACCATAGTTTAAAGGTTAACCGTACATAAGTAGTGTCTCAGCAAGTAGAGCACTTGTTGCGCGTTCGAACCCCGCTGCTGAAATATTCACGGCACGAATACTTCATCGATTTTGCCTGACATTGAAGCGATTTGCATTTATTAATGAATTTCAGACAACAGACGGAAAAGTACGGTAAATGTGAATTAAATAAATAGGATTTTTTTTATTAAGACAGGGCAGTGGTCCTTATTCGTATTTCGCGGACCAGCCGGCCTAGCCAAGGTTACAATCGCTATCGCTTCGATAACGAAAAGCATTATGTCTCTCTATCACTCTTCCATATTAGTGCGACAGTGACAGTTGCGTTTCGATCGCTATGGAGCGTAAGCGATCGGCAACTTGGCTACGCGGCCAGTAGTGGTTCCTGGAAGTAGGTACCCGTGGGACTACCCTTTGTTGACTGGGTATATTTGGGCAAAGCTGGGCACCGTTAATCAAAAAGTTAACTTCGTTAATCGTTAATTCGTTAAATAAAAAGTTAACTTCGTTAAACGTTAAAACGTTACTTTTCAAAAGTTTTAACGAAAGTTAAAGTTAATCGTTAACTCGATACATCGTTAACTCGATACACGCAACTCGTTATACACAATAAGAAATAAATTTTGATTTTTATTAAAGACTAATCTACTAATTAATATGGTAATCATTACTAATTAATAATAGCATAGCCAATAAAAAATATCATTCGCAAGCATCTGCCATAAGGTGCATGGTCCCCTTCATGAACATGAGATTATTAAAATTGTCGTCTGATAGCGACGCCCGTTTTGGAGAAAAAATATATTTTCCCGCCGAAAACAGGCGTTCCACAGCAGCACTCGAAGGTATACTGCTTATACTAGTGTAATGTTCGAGGCAGCGCACGGCCTTGGTGTGAGTAAGTACTTAGGTATTAACGATTAACGGACTTAAGAAAAGTTAACGGAAGTTAATAAGTCCGTTACAGGTTTTTAAAGTTAACTTAAAAATTTAATCCGTTACTCGAAAACTTAACTTCGTTAATTAACGATTAACGGATTAACGAGTTAATGCCCAGCTATGTATTTGGGTCAAAGGAATATACGAGGTATGCTATATGTATAGGTCGTTGCACGAAAGCTGGCGCGGCTTTTCTATGAAAATGTTGCCGATTCAGTATAAATCTCGCGCCAGCTCTTATGAATTTACCTATACTTGACGAAAAAAAAATTGTATAATTGCCCGATAGCACTGAATGGTTAAGGGCCCCTGATATAGCTTTACGTTACTGCCACGTAGGTACTTTGATACCTAATATGTATATTTGTGTATCCAACCAAAGATTGTCTGGAAGTAGCATGTTTCTGTTCTTGAGGGAAAGTGCAGCTGATTTCGATTTCATTTTAATAAAACATGGCAACGACATTTGCATGATTTCCAAGTTTACATCAATACACTCACGTGCATTAACGAAGCATTTCTAGTTAGTACTCGACTGACGGAGTAAAGCCGACAATTAAATTAAACTTAATTAACTATACCTAAAGATTCCAATATTATTTTTATTCTTTATACTAAAGGCGGAGAAATTGACGGGTCAAACACATTTTATTATAACATGCTTAACTAGTTCGCGTCTTTCCTGTAGACATCGCAAAGTTAAGAGTAACCAAAAGCTATTTTTTTTAGGCTTCACCTTTACAGATGCTACACATATTTACAGAAGGTACTTGAGACTCAAATAAGAAAAACGTGATATATAAGTTGATTAAACCATTATACTACACTATGTTTGAACTTTTTAAACAGTTTAACCAAAACCCGTAACCCGAACCGCAACGTTGCACCTGTCCTGTTAAGAAATCAACCATAACCAACTATTTCCACAAGCCATAAACCCAGACTAAACACACGACAGAGCGGGGTTAATTAGTTTCTAATTTTTGCGAGAGAGACCGCAGTGGCACCAGTCCAAGATGAATCTGATGTTTCGGAAGAACTTCAGCACGGAGAAGACTACGGGCGGCGGGGGCGGCGGGGGAGGGGGCAAGGCGAGGGGGGCGCTCGGGGCCGGCCGGAACGCCAAGCGCCGGGACCGCGAGCGCTACTCCTCTATGGAGGAACACACACACTACAGGACGCATCTTTTTTTCTCGGCGCCGAGGGCCAGTACTCAGTACAACGAGGGCTCAGGTAAAGGCGGGAAAGTTTGTTTATGTGTTAATAGTGGTGTTGGAGTTTTTAAGTATGTTACAGAAGTTTTCGAAAGTTTCTTGACGAAATAACGTGAAAGTTTTAAGAACGTGTCAAGGCGGAACGTAAATATGAGTTTTGATAATATGTCATTTAATAGCTGTGTTTTGATATAATCATGTGGTCGGTAAAGTTAGCTGAACAGGTAAGTTTTACCTTAACTTTTTCCCTGGCATCAAATTAGGTAGAACTTAAATCATTATAAAAGTTTCTTAGAGAAACCATCGCATTTAGTTGTTTTTACGATGTTTTGCTTGTTTTTGTTGAGTTGTTATCATGTTAATGGTCTACATGAGCCACTTGTAATCTACATAAATGTCCGCATAACTCACAGCCATGTTTATAAAGGCATGATGGAATGACTAGATAGTAAATGTAGTAATGTGTGTTTATTATGTTGTATATTTAATTATTTAAGTACTGCGGAATGGAGTATCGAGACAAACCATTCTGGTTTAACGATGCTCTTGGATCAAAATATTATGTAATTGTGATTTATCTCTAATAAATTAAATAAATAAAAAATTAATTACCCAGTGTTCCGTACAAAACTTTGTTCACGGAGCACTTAAATAATATGGTATGGGATCACTTCGGTATCGCAAATCGGTAAAATGCGTTTTTTTTAAGAAATTATGATTGGTATGGTTAGTCTTAAATTGTTTAGACTCTTGTGGCAGATGCAATTCAATTTTGTTTAACAAAAACACAAACGATCGAATTACAAAAAGCGTTTTAGAAGTCGGTTTAAAAGTTAAAAATTACAATTTAAGAAAATACGGTATTTACTTGTTGAAGTAAACGCCTAATCGTTGTAACTTATTTGTTTACACAAGTGTAAATACTAAGTACATTAGTTTGCCACTAATCGGAATTCAAAAGAATCCTACAAGCTTTTGAATCAAAGTAGAATTCATACAGTTCATATGTCGGACAAGCTATGATTCATTACACATGTGCTTGCAGTGACGTTCCACTGCGCTTTGGTATGCAGAATGCAATTGGCACGCGCTGAATGATGTTTCTAATTCGGGCATTTTCGATCAAAATCTTAGACCCTGGCTACATTTTACAATTTACGTCGACTATGACCTACTGAGAAAATAATACGGTAGACCGACCAAAATATTTTTTCTAAATATTGACTAATAGAGAATGTTATGTGTAAATTTTATTAAATTAGTGATTTTTATTTTACGATAATATTTGTCTGTTTTTAAGACTTTTATTAAAATAATAATAAATAAAATGCAGTTAATAAATAAAAGAAACAAACTGCTTCGAGCGAGATTCGAACTCATGACTACCAACTGAAGTACCGAAAATCATCATATTTTTTTAAATACGTGGCTTAAGGCGTGTAACAAAAATATTTCGTTAATATATATTTCACAACAAAATTAACTGAAGTTGCTGATTTAGATTATTGCGTTAAAAAAAGCGACCGTGTACAAAATTTTAACTAACATAGTCCCAGTCACAACTTTTCCAGGAAAGCCAGACGCATTATCCGCTAATAACAAGATGCCAGCAACGCGTCAGTCACACATTATAAATAGCGGACAGCCACGCTGCAACATGACGCGCATCACATCACAAGCGGTTGAATGAACGGAACAACACTGACGTGACAATTGCTACATTAGGGATGACGATATGCTTATATATCTAAGTAGTAAGTGTGTAGTACCTGCCTATACAAGAGCTAAGTCAGGTGAACTTTTCGGCTTGAGAAGTGAATAAAGAGAACTACACAAACTCTAAACTCGTAACTACCTACTTGACTTTGTCACGCGAATAAATGTTAGGCATGGTTTTTACGAGTGAGTCATGCCCAGAGTTAGGTTTTAATAATGCCTCTCTGCCCCTGAAAGTTTAATAAGAACTTGATAATAAATAATTGGTGAAAGAAATGCCCACAACTTCTACATTGGGAGCAGGTTTGGTCGATATACCTATTAAGATACATGAAGAAATTATACTCCAGTATTCTTACCGTTTGGGAAAAGTAGAGACTTTTCCCAATAAATTAGGTATCTCATATGAACTGACCAATTCGTATCTGCTAACTAATGCACGAAAAATATCGGAAGTCGTTGATCGGAGCCGGTGCCGCGCCGATATGTGGACGACAAAAAATGCCTAAATGGAGAAATCAATCGACCCCATGTTGGGTTGGATACACTTTTTCTACTGCCTTTGTCCAATCCGCTATTTTGGTATCTTTGTTTCCAATCAGTTCCGCGAGTGCAATCCCTACAACCCGCTCGAACCGGCTCAAACTGACCGTTTTGGCTGTAAACACTTCCCAGCTATTTTCAGCGAGGCCAAACGAAGCAGCATTACAAAAACACTCGTCTAGCGGAGCACAAAGTTCTGTGATGGCAGCGGATACAAGTAATGTGTGAGTTGTATTATCGCCGGTCATGCTCTCAAATTAATGACGCCTTGACATTTTCATTTCGTAGTTCCATTTAATCTAATGTATTTCTTTGCTGACTTCATTGACACTTTGAAGAGACGGGTCACGATCACACAACACCAAACCCACCCTTGTTAAACAGGAAACAGTAGTTTTCCATTAGATCCTTCTTTGCAATTCTGCCGGATAGGAATAGGAACACAATGCATAACTAAATCCCTAGTAAAACTAATTTGAAACTCCGCCACACAGTTTCTTGCGCGTTCGTATTATTAGGGGCTATGTCACAATCGAATGTGTGCGATATAGTGATAAATTAGATCGTTCATATTGAAGGATTTATGCCTATCCTTGGAAGGGTCCTACCTATTGCCTTGTTAGTTGACCATTGTAGGAGAGCAGTAGGCTCTGATTAATGATAACCCGATTCAATTTTAAATGTAGCGCTACGAATCAGCACTAGTGCGATGTGTGATGCGAATGTATTTAAGACCCCTGAAGAATTATAACCGACGGAGACGTGGGTTAACTTGAGACGACAGTTAACTTAAGACCATTGTTGTTTCAGAACGATGCGGGCCAGTGCTCGGCGGAGGCTCCGGGCCGGAGCCGGAGCCCCCGCAGCCCCTCGTCACGCGGGAGCCAGGGGTGTCGCTGCTCCGCTGGGACAGGCCGACGGACACCCGGGCGTCCGAGCGGGTCAGCAGGAGGGAGACGAGGACAGAGCCCGTCTCGCTCGCCACGCTCGAGCGCGATTGCTTTGTCATACCGGCGCACGCGCTGGATAGGTTCCTGCCTGATGGCGTCCCTGTAAGTGTTCTTCTTTACTCCTTTTTTTATTGCAGTTACCAGTCATGGGCGTCATGGCAGATACTTATGAGACTGCCGGCAACTGCTGAAACAAATTTTATTGTGTCCAGTGAGTGACCATCTTGATTGTCATAACTCTCAATGCTCAAAGTCCTTAAAGTTCTCTATAAAAGAAAACCGAATCAACGTCTTTTTCCGCCCTTCCTTCCTTGGAAATTATGAGGAAGCTAAAGAGATCAGAGAGAAGATGAAATCAGTATAGGTACCCTTTTTTTAATTACCTACAACTCAAGTTTACCAACGGTGCGGATTCTCAACAAATCTTTCTAAATTATGCATACAAAGCAACACATTAAAAAAAATCCTATTTTCTCATTCCAGCTTCCAGTCCCCCCTCCAACACCAGACAAAGGCCAAACAACGAAGACTGCCCAGAACTCACTCAGCATCCTCGAGATAGCCGACCCCAAGCTCTGCATACTCGCCCACCTGATGAGCCCTCTCGAGCCTATCGAGCCAATACTCGAATCACCAATGTCCAAGCCCTTAATCAAACAGAAAGCTGCCGCAGGGGAGCTTTTAACAGAAGTAGCTCAGGCCAATACAGCTGTAGGAGGGATGCTACTCGCAAATATGGAAAGGAACGCAGAATTCCCATTCATATCATATTATGTGATAAATACCACGCAAACTGATCCTTTGCTTTTCTACAATAACATGAGGTGTGCTTCGCTGAACAAGTTTGATCCGAAGGCGATACGGTACTCGGCGGCGCATACGCTGGACTTGTATAGTGAGGTGGCGATGATCTGCCGGCCGCCGTTCACGGACTTGGCCGGGGGACCGAAGAAATCGCACACGCCGACTACTGGGTTCATTATTAGTGTTTATAAGGTCAGTACACTACCATATTTCCTTATTACATGGACTCGAACAAAATTGACACAGCACGATTGTCTCTCTAGAGTATAGCGAGTATCCAATAACGATTCTTCATTGTAAATCAAACAAACGTAGTGATTTCATTCTCTTCGATACGAAGATGACCCATTTTGTACCCAATGTTCTGATGCCGCCCTCTCCACTTACATTAGCTTATGAAATTACCGAACACATTACTTTGTTACTACAAGTCTACGACGTCTACGAGAACAAATGCTACATCGTTCGTAATTTGGCTCCAATTCTTTATTAAACTTTCCATAAGTTGATACACCTTGAATCATAAGGGACCGTGCCAAGATTTTTGGAAGGCAACCAAATGGAGCACTTAAGAAAAGTGATCTGCCACTTTACTCATTTCCGCCCTATTAAAACAGCCGTATGGTGCCGTCTTGGCAGAGGGATTTGTCTAACTGCGACATTTGGATCGTCTCTAAAGACTACGGTGCATTGAAGTGGATGATAAAATAAAACGAGCGTCTACTAGAAGTAAAAGAGGTTATTTAAAACGGATTTTTAGGACGAAAGTTTTGGAAGCCTCGGGTTTTTAGGCCCCGTTTATCCTTAAACGGCTTATAAGAATAATTTAGAAATTTAAATTCATATAGAGCTCGGTAGTGATGGCGTTCTGACTTTCTGCTACAAGTATTATTGGTATACCTACTAACCGAAGACAAAGTCGCATTAGTGGTAAGTGTGGTAAATACTGTCTGGAGATAAAAAGTTTCTTGAACCAATGAGATTCATTTCAAGTTTTGTGGTCCAATAGTTATGAGCTTCGATCCAGATCGCTTTAATTTTGTAAATAAGTTTATGAAGAATTTTTATTTTGTATCCGGGTTTATTAATGAAGTAGGCTGGAACATAGTTTTATTTTTATACTACGTCAGTGGCAAACAAGCATACGGCCCGCCTGATAGTAAGCAGTCTCCGTAGCCTATGGACGCCTACAATGCAACTCTAGAGGTGTTACATGCACGTTGCAGCTCAAATAATATCGCTGCTCTGCACCATCGTTGAGCTCTGGCAACCTTCCTCACCGGCACCAACACACAACACTATGAGTGAGGTTTAGTATTAGTTGGCTGGGGTTTTCTGTAAGGTCAGGCGTGGCTCACTCTGCGATTTCGTCGCTTTGCTACAGGTAGCTAAAAGTACATCCGTTCGACCCCAATTTTGGGGTTTGCTATAAGCCGCGCGTGGCGCTGTCGCCACCTAGCGGCCATATCTGTGCTGATCGTGACAGACGCGTTTTGTTAGAGAGTCTTCTTTATAGTACTATTATTTATTCTGTGGTAAGGTGGAGGTATTCCCCATGCAGTTGGGCTGTGCTCTAGATGGATCCTCTTGAGTTTATGTGAAATACGTCCACGTCTACGAGATGTAGCTCTTCTCAACGTTACGTCAGCTACCCGCTTTCGACAATCTTGACTAGACCGCCAACTAGACCAGATATCAGGACAGGACCTTTTTGTTGGATGTTTTCCTTTAACTGCCCTCAATCATCTTCCAGGTATTCGAAGGCGACGACGGCGAGCGCTTCGAGCGCAACTGGTTATACTGGACCGGCGCACGCATGCTCTACCGCCATCTCCCTCACTCCGTCGGGATGAGGAAGATAGCGCTACACAAGTCCGTCGCCAGCCACGGCGACAAGATGTACCTGCTGGTGTGCGAGTGTGCCAACTTGTTGGACGATTTGTCGGGCGCGGCGATGCTGATCACGGCGCTGCGCGCGCGCCTGTGTGGGTACACCGGCTTGTATAGGCCCATACAGACGTTCTAGCAGAGGGATGGGGCTGTGAGCCCTGATTAGTGTTTACTAGAGTAAAAATCTAGACTGGAATCTAATTTGACTAATTTGATTAGTTCTGAAATGGCACAACTCGATATAACATCGAATCACAATAGTCAGATGACTGATCTATAACATCGTACAGAAGTCTTAAATTACTTAGGGCCACTTGCACTATCCCACTAACTCGGGGTTAACCATTTAAACCTGGAGTTCCCATGGTTACCAGTACAATTTGACACGGGGTTAACAGTATAACCGCTTAACCTCGGGTTAGTGGGATGGTGCAAGTGGCCCTTAAAGGACAAAGAGTTAAAGATTTGTGGCGCAGTTCCTTCCACAGCCGACCCTTCGTGGAAGGAGATTCCTGCAAAACCGCACAGTACGTGATCATTTCAGTTACAGCAATTCTTGGTAGAGTTAGACCAAGAAAACTCTTCAGCGATATTGATAGCCCACGCAGTGCAAGTGTTATTTTAAATGCCAAATTTCTATGAAATTATGACCAATAAATAACACTTTCACTGCGTGTTATTTAGCGGCGATTGCGCTTCTTAGTCTAACTCTACTATCAATTGTAGTATTCAGAGTTGTGTCGTTTAAAACATTCGGTTTCTTGAGCTTGCATTAATTTGTAAAGGCGTAGAAGATTGCTCTTCCTAAGATGCTCCTGATTGGACCAAAGTATTATTAACAGCTGTGACGTGTTCAATATTCAATAGGGTGCAGCATGAACTTAGACAACCACGGAGAGAATCCCTTCTCTCAGAAAATAGGTGATTTTAAGAACAGTTTTTGAAATACAGGAGTATTAATTGAGAAACCTTCTAGAAAGGCGCTTAGCGACATCTACTGTATCATAATGGAATTACAGTGAATGTTTTCTAACATCACATATTTGATAATTATGAATTGATCCTTATAGCCTCCTAAGACCTAGGCATACAAATGAAAAATCCAAAATTTGCCACTGTAATTTGAACCTAAAGTGTAGGAAATAGAGTTGATTTTGCGTTGTTTCAAAATTTTACGAAACAAAGCAAAAGCGAGTTCGTTCCAATTGACTATGATTTAAATTTCATCAAACTGTGAAAGTACTATAGGTAGGACCTTATTGGGTCTTAGGAGGATGGTATAGGTATGAATGAAGCTAAGGCCTACCTTTTAACTGATATGAATATGAATCTGAAGTACGCTGCACCCTATTCGTACAATATAACATTCTGTTTAAATTTTAAAAGTGTTCAATAAGTCGACTTGTCAATATCTTGTGTCAGGCGTTAAATATAAATTCTTAAACCTACTTATACATGCACAAATACTGTTAGAAAACCGGCCTTAGGTTCCTAGAGGGGTTTGAGGGTGAAATGTATAAAGAGGCTGCTTTTCGACCAGAATTATAAGGTATATTTTCATACAAAGTGACCAAGCTAAGCCACGAATGTGAGACTTGGACATACCTACGGAAATGTAATAGAGCTAAGCTTTGGTAGAAAAGCAGCCTGAGAATCATTCACTAGCTATGCGAAATACCATCATTTTTTTTATCCTAAGAATGCAATTAGAATTATGAAAATTTGAGATTCTATAAAATAATTCTTTTCAGAATATTTGTAAACCATGAGGCCCTTAAGACAAATTCTTGCGTTGGGACTTTATGCTGTCCTGACTTCTTTTTATAGACAACACATTTTAAGATGAGCTCTGTGCGAAGTGATAATGCGTTCTATACCCGCCAGGGCGGCGCCACGGTCGTTCACAGAGCACATACACACAGTAGGGTAGGCGGGTTAATACGAAGCTTAGCTAGTGGACGGGGGATGGTATGGATCGTAAACAAATCAGTAAGGATTCAGTAAGAAACCCTGAATCGAAACTCGTCTTCCAAAGATCCGAAAGCGCAAGTTAATTATGATATTCCTCACTCTTGTAGTTCCTTACATATCCTCAAACATATCAAATAAGTACGACATAGATTCGTAGAAGCTCTTTAAAGGCCAATACACACCAAATGGTTATGCAGAGTTGCAGACCAGGCGCGTGTCTACCCTGTGAGCTGGAGTCGTGCTGCGTTTGGTGTGGTTCGCCCTTAAAATTCCCACATAAGCGGAAACACAACTGGTTTTTGTTAATTCTTGTATACTATTACTCATACAAAAAATTAACGTATACGATATATGCGACACGTGATTAATCTTGTTCTAGTGAGTAATGTTTGCAAATTTCCAATGGGACCTTCTAGAAAACTTACTTTTTCTCTTTAAACTAAATTATTTGTTAAATAAAATGTAATTTGGTTACCTAAAATTTATCGGTTGTGTTTTCGGTACTAAATAGTTAAATACTGTATTAGTTTGTAGGCCATCCTAGCTTAGCTTTTATCGAGGCCGGTTACACAAGCTATTTTCGACTTTATAGACTTTTATTAAGGTGATATTTATGGTCAGCTCATAAATTGTGTATGCTTTTTTCTTGCACAATATTTTACAGCTTATGTATATATAAACAAAAAATAAATATTAGTACCTACTTTAAAAACTTTATCATACTCAGGTCTTTTAATAAACATAATTTCTGAGCTGATTATAAAATGTAAAACTGAGTGCATTTCTATTAGGCACCCAGTCGCTTATTAAAATAGTAGTTATTTGTACTAGATAAGCTGCTAAACTGTATGAGACAATACAACAAAACAAAGAAAGACCCGGAATAATTAATTTTCTTCTGTCTCTTATACCTAAATTTGACTGGAAGATTCGCGTCTGCGGTCTTAAACTAATAAACTCGCATAACTACATAATATGCTTAATTTTTTTTTCAAAATGAAGTATTTTGCCGCTGTTAGGGCTCATTTAGACGGTGCGAGAACTCGCATGCGAGTTTCATTACATTGCGGTTTTTGATCGGTCGGTTGAATTGGACGTAACGAGCTGCCCGCAATGTAACTAAAATCGCATGCGAGTGCATCAGCCCTTAAGGTCTACTTCATGTCAAATCTTTTCTTTGCCAACAGTACGAGAAATATTTTAGAAAAGGCGCTCCTCGAATAGTTCATAATATATATTTCAAAATAACATATTAATTAAGGACATTGGTAATTTGGGATACGAAAAATATTTGCATTTACAATGTATACTTCGGCGTTGGTGTCTAAATGGCGACTCAATAGATTTTAAAAGTAACTAATACCTTATTTGTAAACATTATCTATATCATTCACATAATACTAATACACAAATGCAAATATTTTCCTCCCAATTTATCCATATTTTTCAAATGATTATAATAGATTTATGATTATGGATAATTCACTATAATGTGCAAAGCTGGAACTTTATGGAATCAAACAAGTTATTATAAATATGTAAAATATTTTAGCTCTTGAATTATTAAAATAAATAGATACGCTTCAATGCTGTAATGCACAAATAATACATGAATTAAGTGTTGAGATAGATTAGGTATTCAATCTATTTTGTTATTTATAGATAAATTGTTATATTTTGTCTTGTCAATTAACAATAAGAAGCAAACATACTTTGGTTCAGCCTGCTTTCCATTTTAACAGAAACAAAATCAATAATTAATAGAGTTATTTACTTCTGGCGACTGACCAAAAATACCTAATAAGTATTGTGATTCAATAATAATTAAAATATGTACGTAACATTCAAGTGTTCATTTAACATCTAACCGAAAAAGGCAGTTATGTATGTAAAAAAGTAACTCAAAATATCAACGAAAGTTTTTTGACAGAAAGATAAATACTGGTTATTTTTAAGGCACGGTTATTTTTGCTATGGTGCTAAATCTAGTTGATATGTAGGAAAGCAATAATGGCTTGCATTTGTTAATTATCTAGGATAATCATTGCTTTATGTATTTATCAGGGGACTACCACTTAACTCAGTCAGTTCCTTGGGTAAGTTCAGTAGTGTAGCAGTGAATATTCACATTACAGTTTATAATTCATTCATCAACTGTATAGCAGTGAATATTCACTTTACAGTTTATAATTCATTCATCAACTGTATAGCAGTGAATATTCACTTTACAATTTATAATTCATTCATCAACTGTGTAGCAGTGAATATTCACTATTCATTCATCAACTGAGTTAATTGGTTAACCTTGTAGTGAGATTGTTTGAGTATGAATAAAATTACACATGTATGTAAGAAAAGTACAGTTAAACTTTTGCAAATAAATAATTAGTGTGAGAAGGATTTGGACATTCTGAAACAATTTGACTTAAATAAAACATTAGATAGTTATAGATTACTCCCTAGCAGTAATATTAACCTTCTCAAATAAATTTTTCAAATTACTGACTTCCAAATAGTCATTCATTTTGGTTATTAACTTTAAATAATGTTTAAATTCACTCCCTATTATTGTTATTTTAAGTTGGCAACAATATCTTAGATATTTTTCTGCTGAATAGATATTTTGTACCTTCTTAAAAATCTCTATTTAAAAAAATGTGTTGAATAAATGCTTGGAAAGCAAAATAGATGATTAGCAAATTGAAGAAATTTCAATTATTTTTGTAATAAAATTTAAAATATATAATGGTTTCATTTTATCCTGTATTAACTAAAGGTACTTGGGTAGGTACTGTCCACACTATTATACTATCCACAAGTCCAGTTTACTAAAGCTACTAGACAATAAACGAAAACAAAAAGACAAGACAACAGAACGACTCATTTGTTTTACACAACAACTGACTTAAAACAAGTGAGTCTAAAATTATTAATAAAATTATTTAACTTTTATTTACTTTACAATTACACTTGGCAAAGGCTGTTTTAAAACCATTCTTTTTGTATACGATATTTTTGAATTAAATATTGACTTTTCAAGATTAAAAGAGATACTTATTAAACTAAACTTTATTTTTGTAAAAAAAAATATTCATTATTTTTGGTAACTTTATTGGAAAACAAGAATTAATATTTAATACTACACATTTGTTCTTTTAATAGTAAAATAATAAACTAAACTTTAGTAATGAATGATCATACATAGCTTCAGTATCCTCTGTGCCCTCGAAATCTTCTTCTATTATCCAACTGAAAGAGTCAAACAAATACATAAGAAATTTTATATTACTACAATTGGATTTGATTAGAAACTTAATTCCTTAGTACCAGATGTAGTGCATAATAGTTTTATTTTCTCGGAACCATTCGTATTTGTCATGCTACTTCAGTCAACCTCAGTACTTTTTGTATCAAGAGTATCAAGACTGACTGGAATAGCAAGACACATTTGTATATTTCTGTGAAAATCCGATGGAAAATAATTATGCACTACATCTGTAAATATCAACAATGATATTACGTTGACTACTACTAAGTAGTCAGCATCAACATTGGTGAATAGAACAATGTATGAAACACATCTATTATCCTCTAATAGTTTTACACCTAAAGATATATCTTTAACACTGTAATTACTTTAATAGAACACTGTTTTTAGGGTTCCGTACCCAAAGGGTAAAACGGGACCCTATTACTAAGAGTTCGCTGTCCGTCCGTCCGTCCGTCCGTCCGTCTGTCTGTCACCAGGCTGTATCTCACGAACCGTGATAGCTAGACAGTTGAAATTTTCACAGATGATGTATTTCTGTTGCCGCTATAACAACAAATACTAAAAACAGAATAAAATAAAGATTTAAATGGGGCTCCCATACAACAAACGTGATTTTTGACCAAAGTTAAGCAACGTCGGGAGAGGTCAGTACTTGGATGGGTGACCGTTTTTTTTTTTGCATTATGGTACGGAACCCTTCGTGCGCGAGTTTGACTCGCACTTGCCCGGTTTTTTTTACATGACGCATATTGTTACTCTATCAAGACCATTCCGTATAGATAAAAAAGAACTATAATAATTGTACTGTATATAATTTTAATAAGTTCTACTCATATTAAACTGGTCTCTAGTTCGTCTCTAGTCGGCCATATGTACCGGCCGTATCAAATGTTTATTGTATTTATAACATAAACATTATTTGTACTTACTAAGGATCGTTTGCACTCAAAAAAAGCCTGTCGCAGTTGCAGGCATTCATCTCCAACTTCCCCTGACTTTAAACATTCTCGAGGTGTTTTCTTGCCCTGAAAATGTAAAGTCTTATTAGTCTTTTAAGAAACCCCCGTCTAAATAGCGTTTAACTTTCACAACAGCTTAAAACAACGTTTCGAAATGAAATTATTAAACTCATACAAAAACTAACCTTTTTGCAGCAATCCGTATTTAACAAACACATCTTGAGATCAGCTCTGATGCCAGCACAGGGTGACTTGTCGGCAAGTCCTAGTTCATCTGGAGCGAAAACAACCATTTTCTGTATTTGTTTTCTATTCAATCTGCATGAATCTTCTAATTTGTTGATTTCTTTGCTCAATTATTTCAACAGTAATCACAAATCTAACAACAAACGTCACATGTGACAGATGTCGAAGTCAAATTGCATGTTTGAGACCACTTTTATCCGATCGATGGTAAAACAGTGGGCGTTTTTATAAATATGTTAAGTAGTTTAAGTCAAGGTTCAAAAGTCCAATCAGCTGTTTAATGACAGATGACACAATTTGATTTGATCAAGGCCGCTTGCAATGAACCTATCTAATAATTGCTTTAATAATAAGTCTTTGTTTACTCGTGACAGTCGTGATTGTACACAAATTAACAATGAGAAAGATCATACCAGTATTCTCCAGGAAACTATCCCATGTTTGCTCCTTAAAGCCTTATAAAGAGACGAAATGGATGATGCCGAATGGGAATCCTATCGGGGCGTACGTGTACAACTGTGTGGCTGATCAGAAAGTGCCTGTGATCCTCAACGACCCTAACATCGCGACGTGGTACTCCTGCGGACCCACCGTCTACGACTCTGCCCATCTAGGCCACGCAAGTTGCTATGTTAAAATTGATATTCTACAGAGAATACTTAAAGAATTCTTCAAAATTAAACTCGTCACTGCTATGGGTGTCACCGATATCGACGATAAAATAATTAAAAAGGCCAAAGAGACTAATTCGGACTTTAGGATTGTAGCGAAACAATACGAGCATGAGTTCTGGCTGGATATGGCCAGTTTGAATGTCGAAAAACCACTAATAGTTGCAAGGGTCTCAGACCATGTTAACTCCATTGAAATTTTCATTCAGAAAATCATTGAATCTGGCATGGCTTATGTTACTAAAGATGGTTCAGTGTATTTTGACACTGAGAAATACAATGCTTATGGTAAGTTGCAGAAAATGCAAGATGCAGGTGAACCAGCAGATCAGTACAAAAGGAACAAGATGGACTTTGCTCTGTGGAAAGCCCACAAGCCTGGGGAGCCATCTTGGAAGGCCTCATGGGGTGAAGGGAGGCCTGGCTGGCACATAGAGTGCTCGGCCATGGTGAGCAAGTACTTTGGGTCTCAATTAGACTTTCATGCTGGAGGAGTTGACTTGCAGTTCCCTCATCACGAGAATGAAGAGGCCCAGTCCTGCTCCTTCCACAACACCAGGCAATGGGCCAACTACTGGATACACATAGGTCATTTGCAACTGAAAGGTGACAATAAAATGTCTAAATCCTTGAAAAATACCATCAGCATACCACAGATGCTGTCTCAACACAGTGCCGACACATTTAGGATGGCTTGCATTATGTCAAACTATAGATATCCAATGGAATACAGTGATGAGTTGATGAAAACAGCTGAAAGTGTACTAAATAAATTCAAATTCTTCCTCAAGGATGCATACAACTATGTCAATAACAATGCAACAGAAAATGGTGACTATAAATATCAAATCCTTGACAGCTTGCAAAGTGTTGAAGAATTAAATCTAGAAGTTCTTCGATCAGATTTTGATACAGCCAGCTGTATTAACAACTTATTAAACTTAGTTATAAAGACAAATAGAGTGATGAAACTTGAGAATTCAGAGTTTTATCCAATTCCAGTTCTACTGATAGCCGAGTATATTACTAATGTATTGACAAAATTTGGGCTCAAATTACAGGATAGCTCGGAGAATGGAATACCAAACAATCTCATAGACACCCTGGTAGAGTTCAGGCACACTGTGAGACTAAATGCATTGAACAGAAAAGACAAAGAGTTGCTGAGTGCCTGTGACATCGTCAGAGATAAAATGAAGGCAATAAAAGTACAAATTAATGACAGTGAAAAAACACCTTCCTGGGTAGTGAAATAAAATAATTAACAGTATCCGATTACTGGATATCTCTCTAACAAAATATACCGTGTATATTGTGTATTACAATTTGTAAGATAATGGTGCAATTTATTGACTTTAAGATAAATATAGGTACTCATGTTAATCTTTGATAAGACTTTTTACTATCATTATCACTTAAATGCAAGTTAATCCCTTACTCGTTTTGTTACAATATTACAATCAATACAATCATATTAATAATATGTTACGTTCACGCCACTTATCCAATCCTAAACTAAACTATCACTCACACGCCAACGTGTTGGCACAAGCAAGCTAATATTAACCTCGCATGAAGGTTACTTTGACAATGTATGCCATAACACTTAAGGTGGTTCTACTTGCTCGAATTTCATACAAACTTTCTTGGCAACGAACTCCTATTGTATAGTGTTTCTTCACTTGAATAATGTTAGGGTAGTATATATTTCTGACTACGCCAAAGTAAAAAAATACTAGAAATTATGCTTTTATGGGAACTACATATAAGGATTCTTGGCATCCAAAGGGTTCGGTATCGTCTTGGGTCGTCCCATTCCTTTTTCGTCAAGTTCTTAAATTAGTTACATTCTGCTTTCGTCGCCCATTCTACATTCGTCACAATCGTCGGTGCCTTTCAATGTTGAATGAGTGACGAAAGCAGAATAGGACTAATTTAAGAACTTGACGAAAAACGAATGGGACGACCCAAGACGATACCAAGGGTTCATTATGGTCAAATTATGATGTAAGGTTTACTCGGGTAATTCCGAATGTCGAAAACTGACGGATAATTCCGAAAAGAGACTTTTATTATGATGGGATTTAGGGTGATTTTCGGAATTATCCGACATTCGGTATTACCCGAATACACCTTAGGTGTTATTTCGACAAATAAATACACAAAATATGGCAAGTAATCATATAATTGTTATTTTACCTGACAGTCTATGAACTTTTTTGCACTAAGCAAAGTCATTGTTACCTATATCAAGAGCATGAAATGTAAACAAACTGACGGATTAACACTTTTAAGTGTAAACCGACGTTCTCTGACGTATTGAGAAATAAGATAATGTGAATGACCAAACAGATAGTAACAATGTTATCACCAACATAAATCATTAACTTCCATCGTACTTCTTTATGTATAAACGTAAACACCCGATAAAATTAACTAAAGGTCAGTTAACTATTTCGTCAACTGTACTTATTTGTAACCTAGTGTCATCATCATCATCATCTCAGCCATAAGACGTCCACTGCTGAACATAGGCCTCCCCCTTAGACCTGCATGATGGGGGGTGAATGCCATAATCGCCACGCTTGGCAGGCGGGTTGGCGATCGCAGTCGAGTACACCGAATTTGAGGGACGCTGCTGCCCGTCCACCGATGGTCTTGGACGTAGTTTAAGGACATACCCGGGTCCTTTAAGGACATACCCGGGTCCTACCTAGTGTAAATTCGAAGAAATGTTCTAACCTCCTGGTTTGACAGTCCAACTAGATGGCGCTACACGAAGCCTTACTTTGTGGTATTGGTAACTGAGGGCCTACCGCGAAAATCGTTATCTGGGCTATAACCGCGAAAATCGAAGTTCGCAAATTGCGGGCATTTTTCTCTGTCACTCTAATTACGCCTTCATTGGAGTAAAAGAGAAAGATACCCGCAATTTACGAATTTCGGTTTTCGCGGTAGCCCCTTTGCCTCTATCGCTCTTGGATATTCGAGCGGCAGATAAGCGACGTCGGCAGTAGGTCCTCTGAATTTACACACATGAACTTATGACAGTTATGACAACCAGAGAGCCTACCACGAACCACGTTCGACGTATTGCCTCTCCGTGTCGCATTTGTAAATCCGTACGTAAGTGTGATAGGGAGGCAACACATAGAACGTGATTCGTGGTAGGCCCTCAGAACTACCGCATAATGTATGGAGGCATACAGCGCCATCATCATCCTCTCAAATTCGAAGCACGAATCCATCTTATGGCTCCTCTACACGATGGGCCAACGCCGGCCACTCCAAAGGATGCCGCCATGCGGTAGAATGAGATAGCAACACCACTTGCTCCCTCTAACGCATAAATGCCTCTCTTGGAGTGGCCGGCGTTGGCCCATCGTGTAGAGGAGCCATTAGCCGTTACACATAAGTATAAGTTATACAATGAATGAATATTTACATTAGCATCATAAGTTGGTGATACACGTTAGGTATCAGAATGGCCAATTTTTTACTTAGAGAAACCATCAATACAACGTTCAACTCAATTCAACAATAGGAAAGTTAAATTAATTTGCATAATTCGTTTTAACAAAATACACGAATAAAAAACGAGGTTTAATCTTTTTTTCGCGCTTTCAATTATTATGCATTCAATAAATCAGCAAAAACTCATAAAGTATTAGGTGGATTAACACAATAATATATGAATGTATAGTGACGTCACACGATACGTATCTCTTGAGTCCAAATTAAAAATGTCTGAGTTTCGAAGTTTCAAGTTGATTTCACTCGTCAGTAAAATAGCGTACTCTGTACTGTATCCACAATTTTACGTTTTCGTAAACCCTCGGATTCAACCTCTTTTTTAATGGGATACGAATTATCAGAGGGTACAAAAATAAACTGAATAATGACATAGGTAGTTGTAATATCAATGGAATATATTTTACTTTGAAGTTTGGACAAAATTTCTGCAATTTGTTTAGTTAACAGATTTTTATCTAACTGCAAAATAAATCGTGGAAATATAGTGATCCATTTAAACTGACAGAATTGGAAGAACATGCTAGTCGAAGTCAGTCTTAATATTCCACAAATTATTCTCAATACAAAACTTTATTCAAAAACGGAGAAATAGAAGATTAAGTACAAAATTACAGGAATTCAATAAGACTTATTGTGAGACAATTTTCAATAGTAAATAACGCTACTTAGAGTTAACCTAACTGAATAGATTCTATCGTGAGTCAATCTTATCTTAAATAAAACTCACTAAAAGAAAAATAAACATTAATCTTTATTACCAAACATGGCTTCGCTCCTAACATAGGACACACGGAATGACTTTCATCAGTACTTAATTGACAACAGAGTTCTTATCCTGTATCATGTTCTCCGCTTTATAGACCTTCCAGGAGACTAGATAGTCCCTGGCCATCTTGAAGAGGGTGTAATAGTTGATGAAGAGTAATAATATGGTGGCGAGGAAGTTGTGCCAGGGCGCGGAGCTGTACAGCAGGCCCAGCTGAAGGACTATCAACGATAGTTGTGAGCAGAGGAGTAGACAGAGCAGCGTTGATGGGTTGGAGAACACGGTCTGTGGAAAAACAAAGCTGTTAAATACTTGGGACGTTCTAATTGTAATCAAATCACCTAATTGTAGCCCTCTTATATTGCCGTGCCCTTGCAGGGTGTCACATGTATACCTTTATTTTTGTTCCATTCCATCCATGTCTGTAATGTGATATGCAATAAAGTATTCTATTCTATTCTAATTGGGTTATTCCCAGCTGTACTCACCAAGTTACCAGTGGTAACAACTTCTTCTTCTCTCGAAGTTACCCTAAACAGTGGATGCCCAGAAAGCAGCGGTGCTGACATCCCGGACCGTGGCGTCTCTCAAGTCAAATTCAAAGCTGGAGTGCGGGTACGCGGGACAGTCTAGTTGGTGCACCACTTGGTTCTTCTAAGTGGTAACAACTGGGAATTTATTTCCCACATTTTGCTACCACTGGGTTTAACTTGATGGGTCAGGCTGGGAATAACCTTCTAATGGCTTATGGAAGGGAAGGCAGATATCTTTTTCGCTCTTGTTAAATGGGAATGTGACAAAGTAGATTTCGGTTTTTTAAAGCTCAATGTAGGCCCTTAGTGCCCACAGTGCTATGTATGATCCAGGTACCTAGGTTTAGTACTTGAATAAACATAACTATTGTGATTAACCTTCAACGCGGGTCCACGTTAATAGGTATTATATAGCTCTAATTAATAATTAATTACTTAGAATCAAACATTACATCCACATTCCGGCATACGAGCGTTTAATGGACCGTATCTAAAAAAACAACTCCGTAATTTGTACAACTAATTTGATAGGCGGAGACTGTAGGTACCTATAGTTCTCTACAATAATACATAGTTATAAACAAACATTAAATTCACATCTACATTTTATACATAGGATGTTGTGATTTCAGACCTGAAGGTACCTCACCTAGCTACCTAATGTTAGGTACCTGTTGTAAGTAATTAAGTGATTTAAAATAAATAAATAATTTAGCCTAAATACGTCCCATACTTTCCCACGCTGGCCTAAAGCGGGTTGGAGATTTCACATACACCTTTAAATTTCTTTGCGATGTATGAAGGTTTCTTCACGGTGTTTTCCTACACCGAAAAGTGACTGGTAAATTTAATATGAAATGACATTTCGTACACAACTTCCGAAAAACTCATTGGTTTGGTACGAACCGGGGTTCGACCCCGCGACCCCCGTAAAATAATGTTCAAGCCTTTATAAGGCGGAGGGAATATATTTACCATCAGATTTTGAACTTTATATCAAACTGATAGGGTTTAATTTTGCATAATTTCTGACACCCTTAAGCCTTATACGAGTATGTATAAGGTTAAAAATAAGTGTGAATAAGAGCTTCTATTTAATAAGTGGTGTTAGCCAGTACAAGTACTTTAAATAGGTACTTATAATCATCTGAGTGGAATAATGATAATTAATAAAAACTATCCTATGTCCTTTCCCGAGCCTCCGAGCCCGAGCTTGCACAAACAGACAGAGTTTACTTTCGCATTTAGAATATTAGTAAAGATAGGTATACAATTAAATAATAAATCATCCTGTAAGTATAGTACAGTATTTTAATATAATTTTCACCAAACGTAAAATACGTATTGTAATATTATTATTAAACTGCGAGGTAGCTAGCCTGATATTGCCCAATAACATTAGTCTAAATATCAGTACAGCGCGGAGTATGAAATATTCGATTTTGGTAACATCATAATTATTATAAATCTATAGAAATATGAGCGCTCGCTATGTGGGTTTGATAGCAATATTCTCTTTGGTGGCAGATATTTTGTGTGCAAATGATCAGGTAATACCTATTCATATTATGTAATCCATGCTAGTATTTTATACAATCGTGATATAATAGAGAGCTTTTCAGTCGAGTACCGTGTTTAGGCAATGAAGCTTGCTGAGTTGCCTAAGTGAGGTACGAGATTGAAAAGCTTGATTATATCACTATTACAATAGTTTTTATTTAGTATTTATTTATGTTAGGAGAACCAACTGCTTTAAAACTTACAATAGCTAACAAGATTAAAACAGGAAGCCAATTACAGGAACTCACAGGTAGTTACAAAGTATTAAATTAAAAAAGGGTATTATTATAGGGTAGGTTAGAGTCAGATCGTTCAGTAACAGATCCAGGCGGCTTTGCATTTGGTTGGTTAACCAATAAATGCTATAACTACCCGAAACTGTAAAACTTTTTTGTTTACTTTTATTAGGGTTCCGTACCCAAAGGGTAAAACGGGACCCTATTACTAAGACTTCGCTGTCCGTCCGTCCGTCCGTCCGTCTGTCACCAGGCTGTATCTCACGAACCGTGACAGTTGAAATTTTCACAGATGATGTATTTCTGTTGCCGCTGTAACAACAAATACTAAAAACAGAATAAAATAAAGATTTAAATGGGGCTCCCATACAACAAACGTGATTTTTGACCAAAGTTAAGCAACGTCGGGAGTGGTCAGTACTTGGATGGGTGACCGTTTTTTTTTTTGCTTTTTTTTGTTTTTTTTTTAATTATGGTACGGAACCCTTCGTGCGCGAGTCCGACTCGCACTTGCCCGGTTTTTTAAATACCTAAAGATACATACTATAAATTAAATTCCAAATTAAACCTGCTTATCATCATTCAGGTGTACTATGTGTCTCTCGATCACGCCAACGTGACGTACTTCAACCCCGAGTATTTCTCGCAACTCAGCGCCACGTCGACGCGGTTGAGTCGCCGGGACCCCAAATATTACGTGAATATACATGCGGTGCACCTCGTAACTATGGATAACAATGTGACGGTAAAAAAACAACGTAAATATAAAAAGGGCCCCGATGGTTCATCATGATACAAAAAAAAAGTTACGCGAGTAGTTATTTGCTTATTTAAGACTTGCGTCTCGTTTTGTTGAAAATAAATGAGGGCGCCACTTCTACGTACCTAACTGTCATATTTTTGACGTAAAATGCTTAAACATGGCAACAATTTCGTACCTACTTATGGAAATGATAATGATTGTTCCATTTTATTAAATTTTTACTTTTTTATGTCGCACTATGTATATGCACAGTCACAGGCAATAATATGTTACTCTTCGAAGGCCGCAAAAATATGTGACGCGCTCTTATGTCTCTACAAATATGATCGTGTCAGATATTTTTGTGGCCTTCCTTGTGTAAGGCTGGTTTTAGTGTCACACGGACCGTCTGTGCGGGTCGCTCCGCACCGGACCAATATGATTCAGGGAGCGTTACAGAGTAATGCTGACGGGTCCGCGCGGACGGTCGCAGTCGCACAATTGGACAGCTTTCTCATACCATTTGCCGGTACGGAGCGATCCGCACGGACGGTCCGCGTGACACTAAAACCAGCCTAACATATTATGGCAGGTGACTGTAACTGTTGCACAAAATTATTGTAATTTCTAGGTGGACGTAGTGTTTTACGAGTTCCGTAGCAACGAATACAGGCGCGGGTTCGTCGAGATGCACTCCCGATTTTGTGACATGATCCAGAAAAACATCTTCTTCGGACCCGCACTTAGGGCTAATTTGCCTCCTTGCCCAATCCCGCCGGTATCGTATTTCGTTTTCGTTTTAGGATTAGCCAAATACTTAAGTATGCTTTAAGAAAACATGTCTATTGAATGCTTAAGCGCGAAACTCAAAATCAAAATCTTCTCTCTGCCCTTATCCCATGTTATGTGGGGTCGGCACAACATGTAGGTATTTCTCTTCCATTCTCCTCTGCCTTTCTTCACCTCAGCTTTCACTACTTTCTTTCTTATGTCCTCTTTCACACAATCCATCATCCATCATTTTTTAGGGGTTCCGTATCCAAAGGGTAAAAACGGGACCCTATTACTAAGGGCCAGTTGCACCAACCACATTTGACAGCCACTATGAAACTACATAAAAAATTACCGAACTCTTTAGCGATACGAACAGTTTGGTGCAACCGACCCTTAGACTCCGCTGTCCATCTGTTCGTCACCAGGCTGTTGCTAGACAGTTGAAATTTTCACAGATGACGTATTTCTGTTGCTGCTATAACAACAAATACTAAAAACCAAATAAAATAAATATTTAAGTGGGGCTCCCACACAACAAACATGATTTTTTTGCCGTTTTTTGCGTATAATGGTACGGAACCCTTGGTGCGCGAGTCCGACTCGCACTTGGCCGGTTTTTATTCCACATCCGTCCATCAACATTCATCCCTAACCATTTAATGATATTGTTTTCTTTATGTGTTCATGTGTTACTTGCTACAAGACGTGCAGCAAAATCGAATTTTGTATCGAATTTGTAAGCAGCAAAGTACCTAATCCTTTATGTGCTGTTGAGGTTAAAAATACTGTGTCATTTCGCCAAAGTGTATTCCACCTATCCAATTTCTTTGTCCAATATGTATTGCGTCTCTCATTTTGCTTTAACCTCTAGCCGCCCTTACGTCAAACGTTGCCAAGCAAAATGAAATTTTATTTTGTCAACACAAAGTTCAAATTAGAATGGAACAAAAGACCTTTTTATAGGTCTCTGGGCGGCTAGAGGTTAATGAGAGAATGAAACGCACTGACATCGGACAAAGAAATTGGACAGGTCGAATACCACCCCAAAACAAGTTGTACGTTTCAGGGGCCGTACGAAATAAACAACTTCTGGATACCAGATCTCCCTCTCTTGCGCACGTTCCCGTTTAGAAAGGGACGGATATATGTGACCCTTTCTGCAAAATCTCGAGTGGCTGAAGGCTATGTGGACATGGAGATCAAAATAAAGAGGGTAGTATCGCCTCAATTGAACAACACTGATATTGGTTATAAAAAAACATGAATGTACTTTTTTTTTCTATATAGGGATCATCCATTAATTACGTCACACGAATTTCTAGGTTTTTTGACCCCTCCCCCCTCCTTGTCACACTTGGTCACATTTTGCAAATCCCTCCCCACCTGGTGTGACGTCACATTTTAGGCAATTTTGTTTTCAACGAAATCGGCAATACTAACTCGGCATTATTAATTAATTTTCGGTTACTGATGAATAGTGATGAAGTTAAAATGACGTCACAATGTTTGTGACTCCCCCCTCCCCCATGTCACAACATGTCACATTTTCTTGTGACGTAATTAATGGATGACCCCTAACCTCGTGGGTTCCGGAAGCAATTGTGTTATTTTTGTCATGGAAACTTCTGTACTTACTTAATTAAATAACAATCAATATCAAAATCAACTTAAAATTTCACAACTGTAAATCCGTGTAAAACTTTATGAAAAGTAAAGTCTACATTTTACGAGTAATATTGAAGTGTTTACGAAATCAGAAATCATTGAAGTCAACACTGGAAAAAAGTACGGTGAAGTGTAAAAATATGGTTGCACACATCATACTCAAAAATATGTCCCATAGCTCTTATGACAGTGAATTAAGAACTATGGGAAATATTTTTGAGAAGTTATATGCACCCATATTTTTACTAGAGATGCACCGGATATTCGGTTACTATCAGTGTTGCCAACTTGGCATAAATGATGCCAGATCTGGCATATTTTCACTCGCTTTGGCACCAAAATTTTCCATTTAGCATCTGGCATATTTTTTAGCATAATTTAGTCTAAGCCAAATTTGCACCAACTTGGCAGCAACAATATGCGCCATCGCCTTATGTGGTTCATATTTTCACATGAATGTTGACTTTTGTGGGCGGATGGACGTCGACGGACTATATATGTATAATTTTTTTTAAATAGCAAATAAATTCAGTTCAATTTACCTCTGATGTTTTCGTGGATTGACATATTTGAGTTCCGTTTTGCAGATTTGATCAGACAATTAATTGTTTTTACTGAATATTTTTAGACACCATTCATTATTTTAAATGCCTATTTTTAAGTGACATTTTAGCATTTTTTTTAGCATATTTCAAAGAATTTGGCATAATTTTGGCATAATCTAGACATTAGTCTAGCATTTTTTCAAAATCCGAGTTGGCAACACTGGTTACTTTCCGGTATCAGGCCTATCCGGGCATGATATTAAAATCCGACCGGATACCGGATAGTAAATTTGCTTGATTTTGGAGTAAGATTGGATTTAAGAAACAGTCTTGATCATAGTCGTACTTGTTTATTATTTTAAAACAATTTAAACATTCCATTGAATTGCACGCGCACTCATTTCGAACCTAGAAATGAGTCCGCGCGAACGTTCACTACGAAACAGGTCAAACCTGCAGAATGCGCACCTGTAAAACCGAAATGTAGGTATAGTTTGGCTGGCCGAATATTCGGCGGCCGGATACCTGATATTCGGCCGATGGTCAGGCCGAATATCCGGTATCCGGCCAAACAACTATCCGTTGCATCTCTAGTTTTTACACTTGACTGTACAATACCTTTTTAATAGCTGCATATTATATTAGTGCTCCGTACTGCCCGGACGGGCGGCTGCTATTCATGTATCGCAAGTGTAGCTTGCTCCGTCAAGGGCCTCCACTGCTCCACTGTTGTATGACTACACTTACATTGACGACCGGTCTGGCCTAGCGGGTAGTGAACTTGCCTGTGAAGCCGATGGTGCTGGGTTCGAATCCCGGTAAGGGCATTTATTTCTGTGATGAGCACAGATATTTGTTCCTGGGTCATGGATGTTTTCTATATATTTAAGTATTTGTATATTATATATATCGTTGTCTGAGTACCCACAACACAAGCCTTCTTGAGCTACCGTGGGACTTAGTAAATTTGTGTAAGAATGTCCATATAATATTTATCTATATTTATTTACTTACATAGAACCGCGAATGCTCCGTACTGCCCGGACGCGCGGCCGCGGTTGACGTCACACACGTGTAGGTCGCTCCGTCAAGGGACACCACCGCCCCACGCTGGTATAACTTCAACGGGCTCCACTCGTTAGCTGTGCCCGCGTCTGAAAGCAATCATTCTTGTTTATGTTTTTCTAAGTTCATAATTATGATGTTTATACTCTGGCCGCCAAATTACAATGAAATTAAAGGTGTTTGTTATACTAGGACCATAGACTAGGAATCCTCTAGACCGAGTTTAGAGCAATTATTTCATGCAACCGATGATGCCAAAAATGCGGGGGTGCGCGGGACGAGGTGAGCGAAGTCCCGTACCGTGATTGGTCCGTTCAAAGACACGGACGTCACACAAAGACACTTTCGACTCGAACATGGAGTAAAATTACCGTATGCGTGGCAGAGGGGGTAGCGCGACTATGTTCAGTCTGGAGGATGATTTGTCTGTGACTAGGACTAAATTATTAATAGGACCTAATATTTATTGTTATCCCATAACTGCCCTGTTAACCTAATAATTAGGTAATCCAAAGGCGAACTGGTAAATGTGTCGCTTAACTTCAAACTCGAGTAAATCCATTCGATCCTCTCAGCAAATATCTACCCTATTACTTTTTCTTAATATGGATTTACCCGAGTTTGAAGTTAAGCGACTTAAATGTAGTCTGAATAAATTTAATAGGGGAAAGCCTTAACCGAACGAAACATTAACCTTCGAAGCAAACTTCGCTTGCGCAGTTGGTAGGATCACACGCAATCTGTAGCGGGACCCGCGTATAAAAAGCTTCATACAACTATCTTACATGCATAAGGAGCTTCACGCAGCTCCCACGATGACAGCAAGTGGCAATAGACAGATGCCAGGTACAGTCATCTGCAATGATACGTACCGTCCTGCGTCCAGCGGCCGAGGTGGCGCGCGGCGCGGTGGTGCGTGTCGGCGTAGGCGCCGGGCAGCAGCTGCGCCGCCAGCCGCGCCGCCAGCGCGCCGCACACGCACGCCGTCTGCTGCGACGCCAGGTACACGTCGTAGTACACGTACGACTGCAGACACAACACATTATTAGTCTAAGTAAGGGTGGGAGGTGTCAGGGCTAGAGGAAGATCGCCAATGAGATGGACCAATCAAATCAAAGCCAGTGTGTCGGCCACAGTAAGCGAATGCTCGCGGAAAGCAGCTCTACAGGACAAATGGCGACGTGTCGTTAAACGAAATTAGTCTTATCAAAAAGTCGCCTCACCGGCAAGACTTTATAAATGCCAAAAATATTTTACGTGTTTGACTCTACATTAAGATTGTATTCAGATATGTTTGCTCGCTTCTTTGAATGAGTATGAGCACTAGTGCCTTTAAAATCTACTAACCTGTGCAAAACAGCACGGTATTAGACTAGAGTAGTACGCGCCGACCACCGCGTTGAATATAATCTTCTTGACCCTAAGATTGAAGTCCTGCCGCAGGGAGTCCACCTCGGCGCGGACCTGATCGGGGTCATGCGAGCAGCAATGCAGCGGAGAGTCTGAGTTGCTCAGCTCCAGGAACGGGCTGGATTGCAGCCCGAAGAGGATGAAGTATACCACCGCGCTGTGGAATGGTTAAAATTTAGAATGGTCAAGGGCCACTTGCACCGTCCCACTAGCCCGGGGTTAAACCATTGACCCATAGTCAAATTGTACTAGTAACCATGGTGACTCCAGGTTTAACCGGTTAACTCCAGGTTAGTGAATGGTGCAAGTGGTAGTGGATAAATAAGAATTCTACATACAATAGTCTTGCTTGATAAAGGAAGTATGTACAGTAGAGAATTATTGACAGGATCTGCAATGCGAGGGTTGTGTGATAGGTTTGTATGACTATTCTTAATGTATTGTCAAACTTTATGTCTTTATTAATTTTAGGTTTTATGTTACATCTTTTTGTTTTATACACCTTTGAACTTCTATATGGTATATGGTAAATATCCTCATCTGTGAGGTTACAAGCCGAACAAGTTAGAAGAAGACGTAACGGCAAGGGGATGTTATTACCCCACCCGTCCTTTATAACGCGTTTTTAAACTAAATGGTGTACGTTAAACTTATTTCCATGGTTATTACTTACGGATAGCAGAGATAGAATATCTTGACGATGGGATATTTGAGTGCGATGAAGTACGCGCACCAGGCGAGCGCCCCTATCACCATACCCAGGATGAACATTCTGCAACCATACACGCAAATTGCTGTTATAGCGGTAACTAAAAACTAATGTTCCATAGGAATGACAAGGTAATTGTTACCAATTCCGAAAAGCCGGGTTCACACAGAACGAGCCGCCTCGCGAGGAATTTGCCGCGCGAAGCAGCTCTGTCTGTGTAAACGTGCTGCAGCCGCATTGCCTCGGGTGAGGCACGTCTCTACCGACCAAGCTGTTTCGTGCGGCAATTTCTTCACGAGGCGGCTCGTTCTGTGTGGAATCCACACTGTGGATCCAGCTATTAGGACGTTGTTATGGAACGTGCAATATAAGAAGCAAAGAAAGCGTTACTATCACTAATCCTTGTCATAGTCTCACTTTTAACCTCTAGCCGCCCAGAGACCTATAAAAAGGTCTCCTGTTGCATTCTAATTTGAACTTTGTGTTGACGAAATAAAATTTAATTTTGCTTGGCAAGGTTTGACCTATGGGCGGCTAGAGGTAAATTTTTGCCTACCACCAAATCAAATCGGCTGTTATCCTTACCAAAGCTCGGCGCACAATAGTGACCACAATTACGAAAAATAGGAAATTCGCAACGAGTGGCGAATTTTAAAACACGGAACAAGGAAGTTACCTATTCGCACGTGTATCGTGCAACGTTTTACAGTACATATGGCCCTTCAAATTTTCAACGTAGTAATGTGTTTACTATAGTATCTGGTGTTGTAACCAGGGATGTTACGGAGCTCCGTTTTCGTTTCCGTTAAGACGGAACTTCCGTTTGGTATTACCTACACATCCGTTTCTGTTCCGGTTCCGTTACTTTTGAAACGGAAGTATATCGGATGTCAATGCTTAGCGCGGCAGCGGGACATGAGCAGTGTCCATCAAAAACAAACAGGTTTATACCAGTCATTCGCTCATCGCCCCTCTTGTCACATGCTGCACTAATTTGTTGTTTGGGGGACACAACACCACGGACTATAACATCTCGTCTACCTATCTATCACTCAGGTTCTATTCTGGTTCCGGTTCCGTTTCTGGTTCCGCTTTCGTTTCCGATTCCGTTAAACGAAACTGAAAACATCTGTTTTCGTTTTCGGTTCCGATAAAACCACATCCGTTACATCCCTGGTTGTAACGTAGCAGTCGTAGCAGTCGTAGCATCAGATGTGCTGTAAAATGTGTGTGCCTCATAAAAAGTGTAACACTAATCGCAGGCACACGCCCCGCAAGTTATCTTCATAATTTTTTTTTCTTAATTTTCATAGAGGCTTTCGTACACTCGTGGTGACGATGCCAGCCTCATAGGAGAGTTCACGTGTGTAACTCTCAGACCTTAATTCAAGATAAGTTATCTTCATAATGGACATACCTAGCAGCCACGATGCCGTGGGGCAACGCTGGCGGCGCCAGTGTGGCTTTGAGCAGCTGAACAACTAGACTCAGCAACAGACGACGGGACAGCAACGTCACTATGAAAGCGACTAGGTGAGGATCTATGAGGTAGAAGTTCTGGAACAAATTGTTTGTTTTTTTTTAAATCCATATAAGGATAGGTAAAGACGGATTAGTTGAATATCATAAGATAAATTAAGTTGTTGAAAGGTATGTGGCCAGACGGATCCACACAGAACGAGCATACGCGCGAGGCAATTTCCTCGCACACAAGCCGGCCAGTGTAGACGTGCCTCAGCCTAGGCAGCGCGCGCGAGGCACGTGTTCACTGGCCGTTTTGAGCGCGAAGAAATTGCCTCGCGCATATGCTCGCTCTGTCTGTGTGGACCTGGCTATCAACTCACATTTCTTATAGGTGTACATTTACCCTCTTTTTCCCCCTTTTTATTCAGGACTCTTTGTGTAAGTAAATAAAAAGGATTAACATTCAATTAAAGTGTTATTCATAACTATAGTACTGTAGTATAGTTATGAAAATATGGGGCATTATCTATGAAAAGGGAGCTTATTGTCGATGGCGCTTACGCCGCACAGGATCGCGCGGCATTGTATTCATAACGGAGCATCGTTAATAATGGCGTAAGCGCCATCGACAATAATGTCCCTTTTCATAGATAATGCCTCATTGCAGTTTCAATTTTAGCAACTAGAGAGACGCGCATTTTTAAAACTGGGATATATCTTTGAGTTTTTATAATTTATTTTCGAGGTGGTTGAATTTAGAGCCAAGATTCTCTAGAAATAGTGGCATTTATTCATAAACGAAGATAAAAAAAACCGGGCAAGTGCGAGTCGGACTCGCGCACGAAGGGTTCCGTACCATAAAGCAAAAAAAAAAAAGAAAAAATGCAAAAAGAAAACGGTCACCCATCCAAGTACTGACCACGCCCGACGTTGCTTAACTTTGGTCAAAAATCACGTTTGCTGTATGGGAGCCCCACTTAAATCTTTATTTTATTCTGTTTTTAGTATTTGTTGTTATAGCGGCAACAGAAATACATCATCTGTGAAAATTTCAACTGTCTAGCTATCACGGTTCGTGAGATACAGCCTGGTGACAGACGGACGGACGGACGGACGGACGGACAGCGAAGTCTTAGTAATAGGGTCCCGTTTTACCCTTTGGGTACGGAACCCTAAAAAAGTTAAGGAGGAGGAGGAAACATGCTACTTGAATTAGTTAAAAATACTCACCATAGATTGGTTAGTATAAGAATGTGGTAGCCACCATGCCGTCCTATACAGATTGAGGAACTGGAGCCCCGTAGCCACCACCGTAAAGACAAATGTCATCGCCTCAAATAGCAGCTCCGGATCGTGGGGTATGCACGGGAACGGGATATGCTTGGGTGGGGAAGGCCCCTCCACGAGCTTAGTGTCGAGTGTAGCTGGGGTGGGGGATAGACGGACACGCCCCACTCGCTTCCCATTGCTGTTCACATCCTCCTCCTGAGGTGATGATGTGCCCTGAAAACATTTAGTTTCATCTTATAGCAAAAATAATTATTGATGGCATCAGATTCCTATGCAATACCAAACAGTACAGATATAACCTATATTATATCCCACAAAATAAATACGACAAAATATCATAAAACCCAAAAATAGTTCTGAGTAAGAGTAACTCGTCTCCAAGCTTCCTACCTTACCTAGGCCATAGTTCGCCTTAACATCTGGACTGACCCACTGACGAGCAGTAGCAAGGGTAGGTAAACTTAAAGCAATTTTTGAGTACAGTTACAAGTTTGTTATTGCTGGATCTCATTAAAATAAACCGAATGCAACGCCGACCGAAAACTTTGAAGTAACATATTGTTTCGCGGTGTATACCTTTTTACAAACGCCAGAAGACTTCTTAGGACCTGGCGGTGTCATTTTACAAGTGATCGGCGGCAAGGGCCGCTTCACAAGCGGGTCTTTGATGATTTTCCGTCGTCTAGAGATCGCTGTGGACGCTGTGTTGTTCACTTGCGCGTATGCCCAACGTCTCGCCAGGAGTATAGTCAAGCAGCCGACGACCGCTGGCAGGAAGAATACGACAAAAGGTCCACTTTCATTTTCGGTACAACTCATCACTCACATGTTAAAATGTTTTATAAAGTGTCACGATTAATTTGTTTGCGATACACATACACCAATGCACGTACGTAAATTGAAAAGTTGAAAACGTCAAATCGGAGATCGAATCGAATCCAATGTTACCAAGTTAAGATTTTAAATTTTATCGCAGTGAATGCGATTGCGGACATTGCGGTCAATAAACGAATTACGATATTTACCTGTTATAAAACGTAAATATTTTATTACTGTACATGTTATAAAAACGTATATAATATTTCCGGTCGAGCGCATCATCAAAATGTCGTTAATTATTGAATTAAATAGTAAAAGCAATCGATTCAAAATCACAAAATCGTGTCGATATTATTTACTAATGGCAAGCTCCACGTGCGTTCCAATTTAGCAAATCATAAATATTTTAAGTACGTTTGTGGGGTCAGAGGTCGAAGGACCTTAGTTTACATGGTGAACGCTTAATTCGATCTTTGCTTAATGAAATTGGGGATATCTCACAGTGCATATTATGAAAAATAACTGAATCGTGCAAAAATCCATTTGCTTATTAATTTGCCTTTGCAGCAATATCTCAAGTGGAATGCTACTGTCAAAATTTGTTACCTCTGTTTTTTCTAATACCGTTTTGAACACCAATCATATCGTTACCATTCATATGTTTCTAAAAGCGCGCTTTTATGATTGGTTAGTAAAAGAAAATTGATGAAAACAAATTTAATTTCACAGGAGTTGTGCAAAAGATAAAAAATCCGCAGCACCGGTGAAGACGAGAAAAATAATAACATTGAGATAGAACATTTAATTAATAACGCGAAGATGATTTAAAGACATACAAACATTTCTTCTGCAAAAATGTCTTTCACAGTACTATGTACTTTTGTTGTGGCCTTCTATGTTGTAATATGGTTTTTCGATTCATTCTTCAAGGTATGTATTTCCGGCGACGCTGTTGTTATTTAAAAATGCCGCAAAATAACGTTGTATTGTGATTAAACATAACAATTAATTCCACAGAGTTGTATGCACTACCCGTACTACGCGTTCCTCGAAGGCACCGGCTTCAAAGTGGGGATTTTAAATTTCTCATGGGCCACAACTGCATTTAACAGGTTTCTCTATCGCTGGAGCAAGAATCTGACCCACCTTCTAAATAAATGGTTCGGTGTTGGCTACATTGTAAGCATCTGGATATTACTACCATTTTCCTTATGGACACTGGTTAATTTTATCTATAAACATTTTAATGAAAGTATTCATCTAAGCACTGCTCCGGAAGTAAAAGCTATTCTACCCGGATTTAATATACCCGCATCAGATTTCTGGGTGTACTTTTTAGCTATGGCTATGAGTAGTATTTTCCATGAGTTAGGGCATGCTTTAACCGCTTGCCAACATGATGTGCAACTGTTGTCAGTAGGAATATCTGTTTTTGCAATCATCCCAATAGCATTTGTCCAGCTAAATGGGGATCATGTAGTGGCTCTTCCTGTAGCTAAACGATTAAGGATATTTTGTGCCGGAGTGTGGCATAACCTTGCCCTTGCTTTTTTTGCATTGATGATTTTTATGGCTACTCCAATTTTATTCAGTGTCGCTTATGAAACTGATTTAGGAGTTAAAGTTGTGGGTTTCACTTATGATTCCATTTTAAATGATGTCAGGGGCTTAGAAACAGATGACATAGTTACCTCTGTTAATAACTGTGTCATTAAAAACTCTAAAGATTGGGTTTCATGTCTGCAAATGGCCCATGAGCGATATGGGATCTGTACAAGTGCAGAATTTGTAGCTCAAAATGATGAAATCATGATGGAGACTGTTAAAGAGAATGATGTTGTGGAATGCTGTAGAAAAGATGACATTTACAGTTTATGTTTTGAGTATATGGAACCAAAAGTGGGTACCGACTCGGTCTTACCAGGACAATATTCATGCCTCAAACCAAGAGATATGGTGAAGGATAGTTTTAAAAAATGTACAGAAGCTGGGGGGTATTCATGTCCGCGCAGCATGCACTGTCTTCGGCCGGTTCTTAACAACCATACTTATTTAATGGTCATTGAGCGTAAAGATGACAATGCCATCCTGTTTATAGGGTTGCCATATGAATTGCATAAAACTGTTTTTGTAGATCAGTATTTCCCTAGATCTCCTATATTTTCATTATTCTCTCCGACACAAGTTGAGAAACTACTGAAATATATATTCATGCTTTCCATGGGTTTAGCATTTCTGAACATATTGCCTTGCTATGGAACTGATGGTTCTTTCATAGCTAAGGACTTGGTCACTATATTGGCCAGGTACTTAAACAAAAGTAGTGATTTTGTCACATTTTTTCATATTTTTACTATTGTTATTGGCACTGGGATGACAGTTCCAATTTTAATGTATCTTTTCTATCAAGCAGTTTTTGTGGATAATTAGATAATGTATAGTCTGCTTGGTAGAACTCATTAGCATTTATTTACATTTAAATGTGACAAGTCTGATGTGTACCTATAATAATTGAATTATGCTACAATTGGTTTTTAACTCAATTCCTACATTTTACTTACTACAAATACTTTAGTTTGAACAAATGGTAATGCCAGTCTGGTATAAGATGTTATAGGCTTAAAAATAAAATGTAGTATATAATAAGACATGCATTTAAGACTGTACATCTTAGTTGCCATGTATTTAAGGTGGTGAGAGAAATGAGGCACTGTAAATAAATAGTTGAGAAAAAGTATAAAACACTTGTACATGTTTTATTATTAATATATAATTATACAATGCTTGAAAGCACAATTTATTTAAGACTTGTACATAGTGTAGATAGTTTATAATAAAAAACTAACATAATTTCTATTACATTGGTAATTATTTCTCTAGCTGTAGGTACATTGAAAGTTACTAAGTAAGTTTATACTGCAAAACGTAATTCAAGACCAAAAAAAGTGAGACAATGTTGCCATTGCAATAATTTGTTTCTAAAATTGTAAATTCCTTTTGATAAATAATCACGCTAAGATAATTTATTCATTAGTAATTTTACTCCTACTATTTAAAAAAGTACTTTTATTTATTTATTTGTACATAAATACAAGACATGCTAGTAAAAAAGTGGCAACATTTCTTACTTTTTTTGGTCTTGAATTACGTTTTGCAGTATAGTAAAAACTGATGTAAACATTTATAGTTATAAATGTTTACATCATGACAATGTGACTACAAAATGTATTGAATGTTGTTTGTAAACCTAACTTTACAAATCAAATGTTATGATCATGAACAAACGGGAATAAATAAAATCTCATTATAAATGAAATAAGGCTTTTAAATAAAATACATTATCTTTATTTCACAACGATTAGCTCTTCAACTTTCATAACTGATTCCCTAAGTAAAATAATTATGCAGTTGGGTTCACTTCATTTGATACAGACTAAAGTGGAATTTGAATTCTAGTTTATTTTCATGATCTACTTAAAGCTAAAGATTTTTCTAAATCCTGTAACGCCTTTTTCCCATAAAACAACATAGATTTTATAGTTGCTTCATCTGTATGATGTTTGTTATTCCTGAAATCAGTCCTGGCCCATTCCTTCAACTCTAGGCGCGTCGATTCATCAGATACATATCGCAGTGTTCTAAATATATCCCTGTATAGCTTCAAAACTTCTTGGCGCAGCATAAACTGTAAATTTAACACAATATAAACAATTACAAATCAAAATTCCAAGTAGTTTATGTAATAAGATTTAGTAGTATAATATACCTGCTTGAGACTCAGGGCTGCTTTTGGTAGTTTAGATGACATTTTAAATATCTTGCTTATGAAACAATGATCATAAAATTATGAACATCATTGGCTTAATTATATTTTAAATCGCAAAAATTTACGAATGCTACTATCAAAACAATGAAGTAAGACAGCTGTCAACGCTGACATTTCAGTATATTTTTAAGTTCTTGACGCCGTTTCATTATACGCGATTTGGGAACTTGTTTTGTGGTTGTGTTTAAGACATTGTTCAATGCTAGTAGAGTCAGTCCATGAAAAGTCTGCAGGGGATTTGATAGCCCACGCAGTGCACGTGTTATTTTAAACGTCAAATTTCTATGTAATTATGACGTATACATGACGCACTGCGTGGGCTATCAAATCCGCTGCAGACTTTTCTTGGTCTAACTCTAAGAAAAATGAATCTAAAAAAATCTTATCCAGTAGATCCCACATTCATAATGTAGATGGCCTAACCAGTGGCGTAGCTAGCATGGGTGGCACCCGGTGCGGAAATTGTGGGTGTCACCCCAAAATTCAATCAAAATTGTAAAATATATTTAAAAAGAGTAGAGATTTTACGAATTTTTATAGGTGGCACTACTGATGTTCACGGTCGGGTGTCACCCCTAAATGGGTGACACCCGGGACGGACCGCCCCCGCCGCCCCCACCTAGCTACGCCCCAGTGGCCTAACAGCGAAATATTTTCAGAGACGGTTTTTAATGCTAAACGTTCGGCTTATATTTTAATTACAATAAAGTGAGAATAAAATACTTTCGCATACCATTTATCATATCGTCAGCTAGCCACCTATGCATTATTATATAAATTAGCACTATGAATACTATAATTTTCTGTTAAAAAAAATATATTCTAGTTGTCTATTCTCCACCAGCGATAAGTCGAAGATGACATTTTATCCCACGTGCTTTGAAACCCTCGCAACGCTCAAGATTCCATGTTTCGAACCACTCGCTACGATCGTGGTTCAATTTTGGAATCTTTCGCTTGCTCGGGTATCAATATTAGCACGAGCGGTTTAACAACAACTGCCCCCTTGTAAAACACATAACTATATACATATCAAAGAATATAATACTCACTATACATATTCAAATTTTCTATACATTGCGAATTAGATTAACGTAGAAATAGACATAGTTTAGTTATATGGAATTGCCGTAAGATGGCGTTGTAGTTCTTTTCGCGCTAACGACAAACAAAATGATTTTCGCTACACTTAGCGAAAATCATTTTGTTTCAAAACATTCAACTGGTGAGTTATGAACTCTAGATGATAGAAATAAAAGAAAGTCCCAAATTCAAAAGCGTATAAATTTATTTGGGTCTTATAATGAGGATAGGTAGTTTAAATAAACACGCTCCTAACTCTATACAGGATGGCCCATTTAGGTCGGTCAGTATGGGAAAATCTGAATCCCTAAAAATGGATTTCGTTCATTTCGAAAACTTACTAAAATAAATTAAAGGATATGAAAACAATGCAACAATGATTAAATAATTATATTTAACGGGTGATCAATGATCATATAGAGAAGCATTTTGTCAGTTAAGTATACAGCCAATACAGCAGTTTTGCAGAGGCCAAAAAAAAACCAGCCATCAAGTGCGAGTCAGACTCGCGCAAGAGGGTTCCGTACCATTACGCAAAAAAATCACGTTTGTTGTATGGGGGCCCCACTTATATAGCGGCAACAGAAATACATCATCTGTGAACATTTCAACTGTCTAGCTATCATGGTTCGTGAGATACAGCCTGGTGACAGACAGACAGATGGGACAGCAGAGTCTTAGTAATTAGGGTCCCCTTTTTACCCTTTGGGTACGGAACCCTAGAAAAACTATGACAAAAAGTTCCTGAAACATTAATTTTATACCAACGTTTCACGTCAGCCATAGTGGCTGTGTCCTTTAAACTATCATCGTTTTACTCGCAGTGAAATTTCTTATAGTATATTATACATATAATTTCTTATATTCTATAATATCGTTGTTTATCGACTAAGCCAATCTGTGTAAGAATGTCCTATAAAATCATTCATTCATTCAATTGTTTCATAATCGTTCTAACAGAAAATATTCTGCTCCTCAAAGGAACATATTTTTTTCAATAACTTTTAAAATTTATGAAGTCTTGTATTCAATGTACACCATCATCATTGTAATTGGCGTTGCTTGCCACGCTTTATAAATCACAAAATTAGCAATACATTGCGTCTTAAAATAATCTTAAAAACTGTACTAAATATCGAATAAAAGTTATTTTTAAAAGTCGCTGATGTGACATTCTCATTCAAAAGGTAGAGGGACCACTTTGTCCTTTACCATAAAGACGAAATTTTATTGTATCTTTATACAAATAACCTGTCAGAGAGAGTCCTTATGGCAAGGATAAAGTGGTACCTTTTGATTGCGAACGTCACGAATGTTGGTCAGTATGAGGACTTGAGGAGCCTACATTTTATTTTTAAATATACTTACAACATACCTACTCCCACACTATGAAAAGACTTAATATAATTATGCCTCCGAATGAAATAAATACACTGTAATGGCTCCTCTACACGATGGGCCAACGCCGGCCACTCCAGGGGACGCATTTATGCGTTAGATTAGAGGGAGCAAGTGGCCGGCGTTGGCCCATCGTGTAGAGGAGCCATAATGTTCATCTAACAAGCACCCTACCCGCGTAGGTAGCCTTCCCCGCGTACGACGTTCATGCAAAGTTTTATTTTGCCAAATAGTAAAAAACCGATGTTGAAATTATGAATGTTGTCTCGATGTGGCATTATAATAATGTAGACGTAAACTTAATAACATGTTTTTTTTTTGTGGCAGATACATGATTTTGATACGAAAAAAAAAGAACAAAAATAAAAGCGGTGGATGAATTTGACACACATTTGTTTGAATAACATATTATAATATCCTGTGAAGTACAGCACTTCACTTACCGACTATAATTTTATTTTAGGCATTTTAGGTTCACTATTAGGTATTATCGGTCACCTACGCGCTGGACAGACCTGATAAAATCTGCGACACAAACCACCATAGTCCAATGTTCCCGTAACGCCGAAGACCGTGGCAAATGGAGGCACATTGCGAGGGCTGCGTTATCCACAATAGATACGTCTCATCATACAACCACGACCACTCTGTCAAGAGTGAACGACTGAGGAGGATTAGGTATTTATTAAATGTCATTATACCCGTGGATGGGAGGATTTAGATCTAATTTTAGCACTATAGACCACATATTTGTAGTCAAACAAGTAATCGAAAAACTAACAGAATTCAGGAAAATATACTACTTAGCATTTGTGGACTACAATAAGGCTTTTGACAGCTTAAAGCATGCGAGCATATGGAGCGCCCTGCTACAGCAAGGAGTAAACAAAAAATACATTCGGATTATCAAAGAAATATACAATAACTGTACTTCGGCAATCCAACTAGAAGCCATGGGAACAGAATTTTCTATCAGTAAAGGGGTGCGACAGGGCGACCCACTCTCACCAAAATTATTCTCAGCCGTGCTAGAGCACCTATTTCGAAACCTCAACTGGGATCATCAAGGCATAAACATAAATGGTAAAAAACTTAGCCACCTGAGATTTGCGGACGATCTAGTGCTATTTGCGCAAAGTGCCCAATCACTACAAGAAATGTTAGAGCAACTCGCTGAGCAAAGCGCTGAAGTAGGACTAACAATGAACACAGAGAAGACCAAGGTTATGTCAAACCACACCAAAAATCTTATACTTGTCCATGGAAAAGAGATTGAATATGTCGAGGAATACACATATCTAGGACAAATTATAACAGGTTCAAACATGACAAGTAAAGAAATTGAAAAAAGAACTGTTAACGCATGGAAAGCCTACTGATCATTGAGAGACATTCTAAAAAACCAAGATTTACCATTGTCCTGCAAATCAAAGGTATTTGATATGTGTGTTCTACCATGTATGACTTACGGATGTCAAACCTGGGCAGTAACTAAGAAAGATCTCCAAAAATTAAAAGTTTGCCAACACAACATGGAAAGATCAATCTTATCTGTAAAAAGGAAAGACAAAGTCAGACTGACAGATATTAGAAAGAAAACTAAAATTAAGGATGTATCAGTGACTGTAAAAACGTTAAAATGGAAATGGGCTGGACATATGGCAAGAGAAGGTAAAAATAAGTGGGATAGAGAGGTGGCGGAATGGTATCCTAGAGATAGAAAGAGGAGAGAAGGGAGACCATTAATGAGGTGGTCAGATGACATCAAGAAGCATGCGGGAGTAAACTGGATTAGGACGGCACAGGATAGAGAGACATGGAGAGAACTGGAGGAGGCCTATGCCAAGAAGGCAGACTAAAATACTAAAAACAGTGACATTAAAATATATTTATTAAAAATTTGATAGGAAAGATATTAAAACTAATATAATGATAAATGAAATGTGAATTTATTTAAATGCAATATGTAATAATTCTATTTTGGTCAATAAAGGCTATTCTTATCTTATCTTATACCCTTGGATGAAAATGACACAAAATGCGTGTGTACGTTGGAAGCCACTTTGCTTTTACAGGGAAACAAAGAATTTCATCTCGAATATTCTTAATACCGAATGCTGTTTAAAAAATGAAATATCTAAATTTCTACCTAAGCAAATACCTAGGATGACACAAATTTATTAGATATTAAAATTATTATTAGGTTTAGTGTGTGGTCTGAAAACTATATGTAAAAAATAAGCAACATTAATAATCTTATAACTTCAAAAGTTATTGCTACCGGACTATAAGCTGAAAGCACTAGTACAGATTATATACCTACAAGCGCTCACGAAAGCTCGCGCACGCGCGCTGAAGCCCCGCCCACCGGCGAGCGCGCGAAAAATGTGCTTTTTCCGGCGCACTCCGGCACACCGGCCAATCACGGCTCGCCAGTCGCGGGGCAACCGACGTCCGCGCGACACGTGTGTCTCGCGCTGCGATATGTTTACGCGTGCGCTAAACTTACGCGACGAAAACTTTTAAATAAAAATTATTGACTGTTGTTTTAGTGCGAAACAAAGTGGAACTTAGAAAATGGACTCAAGCACGAGCAAACCTTCGTCACCGCCGAAACCCATAAAAAAGGAGAACGAAGAAGAAATCAAGGTATGAAATTTTATATTTGTATTCCGACATTGATGTGAATTTCCGTTGTTCCCGAGCTGGCTTTGGCAGCGCGATCGCGTAAGAGGAGACGGCGAGTCGTATTTTTAAATTCGATATGCTCACGTCAAGGGGACCTCCACAAAAGCACGGGGTTACGCCGAATAAATTATCAAGTGTACGGTTACAATATTAATTACAATTTGCGATACACAATAAAACTCGTGTAATATCACGTTTTCGAGGCCTTTTCCAGCCATTAAAGTGTGTAACACGATCTCTGAAGCGCGCTCGGATCGCTGTAACCGGAGCTGCTGGATGTTTTGATAATAGATATAGGCGGCGCTTCTGTCTGCGTGTGTACCGACACCGGCCGGGGTGTGTGTGCGTGCGGGGTAATTTTAGACGTTCCTTTGCTCAAAACGTAACCCGAGACCGTCCCAGGCCGCAAGTCGACGCTACAATTTATTGTTTTCATCTGATAATCGCACCGTGCCTTGTATAATTGCGTAAACATATTAAAAAGTTGCGATTGTTGTCTATGGCCGCCCCCGCTGCTCGCGCGCATTTATTTTGGCGACGCAGAAATAGTTTGACATGTCAATAACCTCATTGGCGGTGTCCACGCGTTGTGACGTCACGGGATCTGCGTGATTTCTTTAAAGTTTGAGGTCAATTGAATTTATCACCCACTCCTATCATTATTCGTGTAGACTGTAGGTAATTATGTCGTAAATTAATGATCGCATTGGTTTAAAAAAAAACATTTTTAATTTTATATCTGTGTTGAATTGCGCATTGCGCGGTAGCGTTAATGGTAGCCTCTTGAGGTATATTTAGGTGTAATGCTACGATTGCCAAGCTTCTCATATGTTCGTCTAAATTTCCTTGTTTCCCGGTTACAAAGCGGGTAGGGTTGCGCCTGCGAGTTGCGTCATTCTGAAGCGTCGTAATCGTAAATCGTCACATTCTCTAAATTTAACAATAGATTCTCGAGTAGTATTAACTGTATTAATGAACAAGTATCAAATAGGTACCTACCTACGTCAAACGTATCAAGTTTCCGAAGGGTGCGTTATTGAGTAATATTTTGAATTTGACCAGGATTTGTAACTCTTCGAGTTTTCTGTAAGAAATGCGCATTAGAATAGTCCATCACACCTAGTTAAATGTTCATCAATAATAGGAAATAGGATTAAGCCAAATGCGTACTGCGTACCTATGTTCCCATATTTTACAACTACACAGCATTTTTTCCTAAAAGCAGTTATTACAAAAACCTGCATTTTTTCTTCAAAAATTTCAAATAGGTCTGAAGCCAGAAGTCTCTGACTGGGAAGTACGCCCGGTATTTTCCGGCCACACTAAAAATATTTTGTTATTTAAATTAACATGGATTATGTACGTATTAGGTATAATAGGTATTAAAGTAAAGGTTTTGTTCAACAAAATATTGCCTGATAACTTCATCAAAACTCAATAAATCTAAACGGTTCATGTCAGAACCAATCTTGATGTAATACGGTTAAAACGCCGTTTAAATTATCCAGATTACGGGACGAATATACGAAATGATATCGTTTTCGTTCTAAATGCAAATTCAACTGAAATTGTCGTACGTCACGTGCATGACTCGGGGCGAGCATGCAACATGCATGTTTGAAAATAATGACAAGTTCGCATGAACATGCATGACGTGATCGCTCCTTACTTCACAAAATTTCTTTACGAAAATCGCTTACAAATAAACAATGGAACAAATTTAACCTTTATAAGTAACACTTTAAACTCTCGCGTTTTGTACACATATTTAATTACACAAACGGGTCTACCGCGATATAATTTCATTATTGTTACCTTAAATTCCGACGTTTCAGCTGAGATGCACCAGCAGTGTCACGGTGCAACTCAGCTGAAGTAGACCCGTTTGTGTAATTAAATAAATTTAAATCTTAGTCCCGATTTCGATTCTAAATTGTACGAAAAGAATGTTTTAACCTACTGACGTAAAAACTGTCTTTTATTTTAAAGTGTGTAAAAAATTTAGTCACTCGCGTCATAAAACCGAATTTATTGACGATGACGCCTCATTCACAAAAATTGGCAAAAGAGTTTAGACTTTAGACGCTACGATATGTAACACATGACACACATACTTACCCACCTGACTCACATACATACATAAATAGGTAAGTACAGACACTATAGTCCTTTCCCGTGGTCGAAAAAAAGGTTTAAATTAAATTATTAAAATTAATTTTGCCCACCTTGTATAGATATATAGATAACCAACTCTCTTACTTCGTGTAATACCTAAGTGTTTTATTTCACTGCAAGGAGCTGCAAGTAAGACTACTCAATAAATTATTACATTTTTACAGAATTATTTGCCGTAGTTATTTTATTAAAATAAAAAAATATTATGAAAACTGGTAGAAAAAATATCCCTGAAAATCCTTGAAACAGAACACTCGACATCTAACTGAACACTGGCAAGCGAATTTAGTTCATTTTACCTTGGCAATAAGAACCACGGGTCTGTACGCGCGGTGCAACATGCATGCGCGCACGCACTTTATTGGGCCAAGGCTGTGACGTAGTTAAAATATTATCAGTATCTTAACTTCAACAATCGGCCTCTTTATTACTAACTAACCTAACTAAGAACAAAATTGGTTTTAGCATATGGATCAAAATTTATTTTCTTATTACGTAAGTTCAGTTTTTTTTTTAATTACCTACTCAATGATTCTGCTATTTTTTTTTTCAGAGTAGTTTGACTACAGATTTGTTACTGCAATAAAATAAAAATTTCAAATAACTAACGAACTGGGTCGTTGCAATAAAATTACGCCACGCCTCTTTGTTCCGGCATTTAGGGCGATACGATAAAATTAAAATATTTAAAATACTGCCACAAATTTTGAATTGCTGTGCTCGTGACACGGTCACCAGACACAATTTCATTACAGGAATATCATTCCAGTCGCTTGACGAGCTTAAACGAAGTAATATTCGATATACGTGGAACCTGAAAGTAGATCATGCGTAAATGGTCCAGGTATTCAAAATGATCTGCACACGCTCTTACATCAGGTTGACCCAAAAATACGTTGACATAAATTTTTTACTGAGCTGTTATGTTGATATTTTTAACAAATGTTTGTATATCAAAGGCAATAAAGGAGAGTATTTCGAAAGTAGGTACAGTGTGACATAAAATATTAGAAAATAATAAAATAGAACTGAAAAATTTCCACACTAAATTGTTGCCATTTTACATTTTACGTCAAAATTGTGACATTTAAGTAGAAAGTGGCGCCCTCATTTATTTTCTACTATTTTATGTCGCACTGTAACCTACATTTTATTTTTTAATGACTTTTTGTTAAAGACATCCAAGTAAGAAAAACACTCGTTAATAATTGTTTCGAAGTATTTTTGGTCCATCCTGTAGGTATCTTAAACAGCACAAGTGCTCAGAGCGGCTACCGCGAAATCCGAAATTCGCAAATTGCAGGGATCTTTCTCTTTCACTCCAACGAAGGCGTAATTAGAGTGACAGAGAAAAATCCCCGCAATTTGCGAACTTCGATTTTCGCGGTTATAGCCCTGATCTGAGATCAGATTATTTAGAACACCTCGCCTCTTAGCTATTTCTGCTGCTGAATGCACGTCGAAGCCCAAGAACTCAACTGACCAATGAAAAACGAGCAGCATCTCCATCATGTTGAATTGTAGATCCCTGAGCTGACGCATGCGTGATGCCTCAATGCCGGCGCTTTGGCCAGATGAGTTATACTGGACTGACATTATGTGCGCAATGTCTTACAACTCCGCCCGATTGTAGTAATGTCTGCTGGATGGTCGCTTATATAATTTATCGTATGTCTACATCAACGCTTTTACCGCCACGATAAAGCTGTAGACTTATGAATTTTAAGATCATTTTGACATCACTTTTTAAGATATACAGCCGTATTCGAACAATGAGATACGTCAAATACTAGATATTGAAACGATATGGATTAGATATGTCAGTGTCAAACAAGTGTCAAAATTCACATTTCTTCAAACAAAAACGTCACTTTTGACACTTGTTTGACACTGACATATCTATTCCATATTTTTTCAATATCTAGCATTTGACGTATCTCATTGTTCGAATACGGCTGATAGAGTCAAGAGGGCCTACCGCGAAAATGGAAAGTTAATTGCCTCTCTATCGCTCTTGCATATTCGAATTCTGCGCTTGTTATTCCCTGAAATCCTGAAAATAAGGTCTTTCCCCCTAAAATTTTGGCAGATCAGGACCACATAGGGTGTTCCGTAAGTAAATTGCTAGGGATGTGTGCAGGTAAAAAAAAATCTTCCACTGTAGAGAAGAATCTATAGGATTATTTGATTAAACTTTATTATACATTCATAAACATTCCTGTAGACGATATGAGATTTCTGGCATCGTTCTAAAATGAAATGTTCAATAACCGAATCATCGCGTTTCGTTTTGCGGAAACACCAACACTTCATTTTCACACCATGCATTTTAAGCCGCACATTTTTTCTACAAAACGAATTCTAAAGCTACTCAGCCAGATTGATTGTCCAGCGGGCGTCAAAACAATACAGCCCTTATGTCAAGGGAAGAAGGGTCACAAAGGCCGTGTTAGTTGAAACCGATATGGTCACACGATACTCGCATGCACGCCTCCTGGTGGAGGTGTTGTTTATTCACCCCCCTTGTATAGATTGGAGGGAGAGCGCAGAGGTGTAACTCTTTTGACCGATTGGAGTAACGTGAGAGGTGAGGTTGGAGGTGCAGTGGCGTTAATGCTTTTATAGTCATACACGTTAACTGTACAAACAGCAACACTCTTAAATGTCCATTGGTGGGTCTTATGCCTTTTGTAATAAGGTTTACGAACTGTCAGTTATTATTACGCCTGCGTTGGAGTAAAAGAGAAAGATCTCCGCAATTTGCGAATTTCGGTTTTCGCGGTAGCCGCTCTGTAGTCGATTATTAAGGATTAAATGTAGTCAGGCGGTGTCTGTCTGTGTGATATAGAATCACTGTGCAAAATGCATACGAAACAAATGCATCGGGATCTTGTTTCAACGTATCGCGTAATGATCCTGATGGTAATGATAATGATTCCATAACGAATCCTAAATTGGACGTAATCACAATAAAAAAATTGAAATTCGAACCTCAGTGTTAAATTAAACATGAGTTTTAGTGTGGGTTCCCGTTTGCAGAACTACGGCCTACCTAACACCTGAGTGTCAGGATTAGGCTTTTACATTTACCCTTGTCCAGTCTCCGTCGCTACTCTCGGCAAGATGTACAATGCAACGCATCAGGATCGGTTACAACGGGCTATCGCGTGACAACGGGGATGCTCGCTTAATATGTTGAGAGTTGTCAAGTGCTGCTGTTCGGCTACTGTATCTGGCAGATTATTATTATTATTTGTATCTCTTTTAAAGTCACGGGTATAAACATCCCGGTCATTTGATAGGCGTGCGTGGGGATACAGATCCAACACGTAGAGGCCCTTTGGAGAGTTTTAATGTCATGTAGAACGCCTGCTGGAACCCGTTCACAGGCGCAACAATAGACACCCGTGAACCGGTCGCAGCAGGCATTGGGACTATTGTAGAAGAAGTGAACAGTATACCGGTTTATGGATTGATATTTGGGTGGACAATGAGACTGGGCTATTGTAAAAGAGGTCCGGACACCTGCCATAACAATGTAAACACCGTCATCGAGGCAGGCGGTGACTCGCCGCTTACTAGATGGGCCCCTGAAACTGCCGTCGTAAAGACGACCAGGAGCAACATCGGTGTGAGCGGCTCAGGGGTGTCGAGAGGTGTGCGCCGCTTTCTACCCAGTGGCTGTTAACAGCCACTGTGCCAACTCGCGTCTTATGCATCTTTCACTTCCACCCCTGGAGCATATAGCTCTAACGACTCCTCTCTGGACGGCCAATTAAGGCAAGCCAGAGCTGAGAGTCCTGCGGGTCTCCTTGGGGTCCACTCCGACCGACGAAGACACGCCGGAGACGGAGACCCTGACCGACTCTCGGGAGCACTCGGGTCCGTGGGGTCGTTACTCCCCAACAGCTCGCCACAAGCTGCCCTGCGGGTTTATTATTATTATTATTATGTGTGTCATTTACATAATCTCGGGACCATGGGGTCCCGGACTTTTGGTAGGCGTGCGTGGGGCCGAAGCCAACACGTAGAGGCCCCTTGTAAATTGACAATTTACTCTAAGTGTGATGTGACACTAACCGACGATTACCCCTGTTTGCGCTATAGTAGTGCACCCAAGGACAAGCCCCGGTTAGTGTAGGACTATTGCAAGAAAAAGGAACAAAAAGAACTGGGCTATTGGGTTGAGATGCTAATGGACTGGTAACTGACTATGGAAGAAACTATGGCACCTGCCTTGATCATATGTTATAAAAACACGAAAAATAGGCAGGTGGTGACTCGCCAACTCACAATATGGGTCCCCGAAAACGGCCGCTCGCACGGAGCGACAAGGGGACAACATCGCGTGAGCGGCTCAGGGTGTGGAGAGGTGTGCACCGCTTTCTACCCAGTGGCTGTAAGCAGCCACTGTGCCAACTCGCGTCTTAGGCATGTTTCACTTCCACCCTGCGAGCATATAGCTCTGACACCCCACTCTGGACGGCCGGTTAAGGCAAGCCAGAGGTGAGAGTCCTGCGGCTTATTATTATTATTATTATATCTTGGCGATTTATTAAGAACTACACTCTGACTAAACTTAACTTTGCACAAAGGCAGTAAGAATGCATACATATCCCTATAGGCTCCATATTTGACGTAGCACTTGGCATGAAAACTTGGCATGAACAAGAAGAATAATACTAAGTTTGAACCCTTTTGCATACTTGTTGTTAATTCATTGTAATTTAAAAAATTCGCGCCTGCTTGCACATAAAGTCTTTACAAATCGAAAAATCCAAGGTTATGCAAACTTTTTGCCCCAATATCCACATTCAACCTTATTAAAAACTTACTTTTTGCTTGACTTGCTTACGAGCTTTTGCGGGTCCTCACCCTGATGAAAAATCCCTGGTTTTATAAAAAAAAATGTGACATGGATTTCACCAAGGGACACGTTGTTGGAAAACGACGACATTCCACTTTGTGATATTATATACAAGTAAAATATACAGTTTAAATTTTAATTTAAATATTACATATACACACTACACAGTAGATACAATATAAAGGGTGTTTTCTGTATGTTGCGGTGAGTTGACAGTTGACACTAAGTTTTGTCTCAATAATGACGGATCGGGTGACACGGCTCGGGTGACAGTAGGGAGACGGCCAGATGTACAAAGGATCAAACTTCCAATGGCAAATCAGACAAATTTTTAAATACGAATTCAATCTGATTATAGTCAGACCGTAAAAAGCCTGCAGCGATTTTGATAGCACAATGTCCACGCAGTACAAGTGTCATTTTAAACGTCAAACTTCTATGAAATTATGACGTATACATAACACTTACGAGTACACTGCGTGGGCTATCAAATCCGCTGCAGACTTTGTTTGGTGCAACTATAAAGTATTTCAATTATTTTGACGTGTCTAAATTAGGTATGTCTACGTCACTGCGTTAAAATAGGGTGCTATATTGGTATAGCAGTTGTTGCAGTAATTGTTTTTTGACGTGATAACATCTTATAAATCGATGAACACCGGTAGCGTTCAAGAAAAAGTGTCACGTTGTGGACGGATCTCTATGGTAACGTCGTGGACAGATCTCCATGGTAACGTTACGTAATGTAATTAATTGTAATGTTTTCTTATGACGTTATCACGCAAAATTATCGTCCGTAAATCAACTTTACAGACAACCATATTTTTTAAGAATATACTTTTTACGCCGAAAAACTTACATATAAAATCGTAGGTATTTTCTAGCAAACTAAGCGAAACTTAGGGATGAATAATTATACAAAGGTAAGTAAGGTAAGTAGTAAGTACTTAAGTAGACGTGATTTATACGGAATCAATAGCAATATCGCGTACCTGCGAACGCGTAACCCACACCGCGAAACGTACACCGCTCATTTTTCTCACGCAACCCATTAAATAATTAAATTTTAACAAAGCCACCCGATATGCCGCGTAATTTCGGGAAATACTTAGAAGTACGTAACTTCACGTTTCGTAACTGTAGAAAATTAATTATTCCTGCATAAACAGGCTGGTGGGGTACGGTAGCACTATCGACACAGTACTTTGACTTGAGTAGTGGAAACGTACGACTACAGAATAAATAATAGCACTACCGTACAGAAAGGAAACTTCTTACAAAACCGAAGTTTGACAGCGGTTCAGGGTCGAATCATGTTGCCCTCTCTAATATATTGCTCTATCCCTTTCGGCTATTTAGGGTTGTCAAAATTCAAGCCTTTATCTTATCTGTGGTCGTGCACGCATAGGGGCGTCAAGTTGTGACAACTCTAATAATTGCTCGAAGCAATGCTGAGCCGAACAGAGCCGAGTTTGCCCGAAGGGAGGAGTTTCGCACCCCGTGCAAGACGCACAGCCGATTGAGCTGATATGACCAGTAGGTATTGGTACCTACGAGCTGGGTACAGTGATCGTGATGTTTTCTATAGAACTGTAGAACACTGTTTCCTTAGCATCATCAATTTTGCTATCTATATGTTAGTGAGAACAAAGACAGAATTTGTTTTGCAGTTGCACACACAAAATATTTGAAGCCAAAATATCTCATTATAACTTAACAACAAAAATTTAATTAAGAAAAGTTATAGCTATAAAAAACTTTAAACTACGTAAGAAATCCGTAAACTAGTTAATTTTTCTTATCCGACCTTAAAAAATACTGTAGTTTTTATCATAATGATTACTATATTAACTTTTAAAACCGCTTTACGAGAGCTACAGTCTAAAACCATAGGTATCAATTTTCGTCGCCATTTCCTAACGTTTTTTCTCGAGTCAAAATACTGGCACTGATTAAATGACGGCCGCGGCATGGGATACCGCGGCTCCTCTTACACTAAAATTAACGACGATACCGCGTCGGGTATCGGCAACTTAGAATAATTAAAACGGCAATCGAACCCCCCGGCTCGAATTATGTACTTAATTAAAAATATCTGGGGATTAAACGATGGCAGGATGCTGGGAAAAGAATTTACACTATAGTTTTTGCAGTACGCAGAATTACATCTAATAACAATTCGTGTAGTTCTCATCCTAATGGTACGACTCCGATGATTCCAATTTTAATTATAATAAATACATATCACACATAAGAATCTTAAGAACTGTAAGTGATAGTATTAAAAAATCAATTCGGAATATAATATGGGTAATATGGGTCTTGGGTCGTCCCAATCGTTTTTCGTCAAGTTCTTAAATTAGTCCTATTTTGCTTTCGTCACGCATTCTACATTGAAAGCCACCGACGATTGTGATGAATGTAGAATGAGTGACGAAAGCAAAATAGGACTAGTTTAAGAACCTGACAAAAACGAATGGACCCAAGACGATACCATAATACTTATGTAATATAAGAATATTGAGATTAATGATATACTTAAATTAGATAGTACCTACTCTTTTTTGTCAGACTGTACTTACAGTGTACATACGACTTAAAGTCCAGACAAACAGTTCAGTATTACGACAAAATTTTTGTTGTATGAAATCAATAATCATCTCCAAACATGAACGTCACGTATTTCTTTACTAATAATCACAAGTTTGATAATTGTGCTTATAGGCCAATCAAATCAGATCCATAAATGGGGCATTATCTATGAAAAGGGACCTTATTGTCGATGGCGCATACGCCGCACAGCGTCGCGCGGCATTGTATTTATATCGGAGCATCGTTAATAATGGCGTAAGCGCCATCGACAATAAGGTCCCTTTTAATAGATAACGTCACAAATGATTACTTAATTCGAGTTTGCGCAATCCCAGAAGCCAGAGCCATGATGATGACCACATGCATGGCACTGGCTTCTCAAAACACATCACCAATGTTCTTAAGCTATGGATGAAGAAAACATAAGAGCCTAAATCCGTGTATGACCCAGACTGGTTTCAATGGGCAATTCAGTCCCAGTGCCAGTGATGTAACTCTCTCAGTGTGTCTCTGGTGACTGACAGTTACATGCGTATTTTTAGCGGCTGAGATTTCGGCCAAGTTCATGAGTTGACTGTCTATTCGTAAAGCATTTTGTCACGGTTGCGTTCTGCGTTAAGGTGACAGTCCATTTCCAACGACAGCTGCATTATGGTAACATTCCATTTCTAACCGCAGCTGCACTACCGGTACTGAACCGATGCTGTCATTGTCAATTTTCATAGTAAAATGAATAGTAAGTAGTGCATGTCGTTGGAAATGGACTGTCACCTTTACTGTTCATTTTACTATGGAAATTAGCGACGCGTTCAGAACCGCTAGTGTAGCTGGGGTTAGAAATGGAATGTTACCATTAATCTTGAGAACCGTGTACCTATACGTACCGATATTACTATACCTACTATATCTGTATTTTTTTTTAGTAGCCTTTTTTATATTGTCCTGAGAAGGACAGTGTAATATCCGGAGCCCGCAGCATCCTCGTCGATCTCGTCGTGTCTTCAACCAGCGAGCACGTAGCAGCGGAGCGAGGCACGGCGATCCGACAACACGATGTTGACTCCACGGCGGCCGGTAGGAGCCGCGCTCAAGACTGACATCATGTGTTTTGGCAGAAACACGGAATTGTTCTGAAAAGAACAGTTTGCGATCGACTGACACTCTGCGATTAAACAGAGAAACATGACGTGCCCTGACAAGGGCAGTTTTATGTTGCTCTGAGAAGAGCATTTTACGTTGCCCTGATAAGGGCAGTTGCGTGCTCAGAAAAGAGCACTTTTATATTGTCCTGAGAAGGACAGTGTAATATCCGGAGCCCCCACAGCTTGAGCGCGGCTCCTACCGGCCGCCGTGGAGTCAACATCGTGTCGTCGGATCGCCGTGCCTCGCTCCGCTGCTACGTGCTCGCTGGTTGAAGACACGACGAGATCGACGAGGATGCTGCGGGCTCCGGATATTACACTGTCCTTCTCAGGACAATATAAAAGTGCTCTTTTCTGAGCACGCAACTGCCCTTATCAGGGCAACGTAAAATGCTCTTCTCAGAGCAACATAAAACTGCCCTTGTCAGGGCACGTCATGTTTCTCTGTTTAATCGCAGAGTGTCAGTCGATCGCAAACTGTTCTTTTCAGAACAATTCCGTGTTTCTGCCAAAACACATGATGTCAGTCGAGTGTTCCCCCTCAAGCGAAGCGTACCGGCAGGCGAATAGTGCGGCCTCGGCGTGTCGTGCTCGCGCTTGTAGGGGCTAAGTGCTCTTTTCTGAGCACGCAACTGCCCTTATCAGGGCAACGTAAAATGCTCTTCTCAGAGCAACATAAAACTGCCCTTGTCAGGGCACGTCATGTTTCTCTGTTTAATCGCAGAGTGTCAGTCGATCGCAAACTGTTCTTTTCAGAACAATTCCGTGTTTCTGCCAAAACACATGATGTCAGTCGAGTGTTCCCACACCTTATACTGTGTCCCACTGCTGGGCAAAGGCCTCCCCTGTCTTTCGCCACTCGTCCCGGTTTTGTGCAATAATGTGCATGCCAGTCGCCACAGAATGAGTCGGCGTAATTATATGTAAATATTCATCTTTTTAGGGTTCCGTACCCAAAGGGTAAAACGGGACCCTATTACTAAGACTTCGCTGTCCGTCCGTCCGTCCGTCCGTCCGTCCGTCCGTCTGTCACCAGGCTGTATCTCACGAACCGTGATAGCTAGACAGTTGAAATTTTCACAGATTATGTATTTCTGTTGCCGCTATAACAACAAATACTAAAAACAGAATAAAATAAAGATTTAAATGGGGCTCCCATACAACAAACGTGATTTTTGACCAAAGTTAAGCAACGTCGGGCGGGGTCAGTACTTGGATGGGTGACCGTTTTTTTTTGCTTTTTTTTGTTTTTTTTTTTGCATTGTGGTGCGGAACCCTTCGTGCGCGAGTCCGACTCGCACTTTTTTATTTATTGTGCTTGCCCAGACGTTTTTAACTGCTGTTTTGTCCTTTCTATTAAACAATGCCGGAACTATGTGTGGGAATTGTATGGCATGCGACATACCAATCAACATCATTGCTACGAATTTCGTCGTCAAGGCATACATGCGTCAACACCTATCTAATTATCTATTGGGTAATTTGGGTATAAAAAGTTGTGAACATTGGCATTCGCTAGGCGTGAGATTTTTTGAATTTAACTAAATGGGTTTAGGCCAAAGCAAACAGGTTCTTGTTTTTTTCTTTTTGGTCCGAAAATACGTCAAAAATACAATACCGCCGGCGGTAAATAATTCTACGAGTAAGAGACATCGCTGTTGTAGAATACTAGATATCACCAGGGGTGCGAAACTCCTGAGATCGGTCAAACTCGGCTCCGCTCGGCTCAGCATTGCTCCGAGCAATTATTAGGGTTGACACCACTTGACTTCCTTCTGCGTGCACGACCACAGATAAGATAATCACTTGAATTTTGACAACCCTAAATAGCCGAAAGGGATAGTGTCATATATTAGAAAGGGATAGCATGATTCGACCCTGAACCGCTGTCAAACTTCGGTTTTGTAGGAAGTTTCCTTTCTGTACGGTAGTACTATTATTTATTCTGTGATATCACTGGTGCATTTTTTAAAACCGTAACACAGAACTAAAGGGGCCCACTGATTAACAGTCCGCCGGACGGTATCGGCCTGTCAGTTAGAACAAAATTTTGACAGTTCCTAAGGGGTCATCTATTAATTACGTCACACCAATTTCTAGGTTTTTTGACCACTCCCCCCCTTGTCACACTTGGTCACATTTGGCAAACCCCTCCCCCCCTAGTGTGACGTCACATTTTTTCTACGAAATCGCCAAATCGAATTAAGTAAGTACCTAAGTATTATTAATATTTTATCAAAATATTTTTGACGATATAAATATTAGTAATTTTACAACCCAAAACTGCTTAGGAAAGAAAATTAAACGATTAAAAACTATTTTCATTTTAAAAACTAGTTATTTAAATGTACAGCGAACTAAATAATTTAAATAAATTTTCGGTTACTGATGAAGTTAAAGTGACATCACAAAGTTTGTGTCTCCCCCCTCCCCCATGTCACAATATGTCACATTTTCTTGACCCCCTCCCTCCCCCTAAACGTGTGACGTAATTAATGGATGACCCCTAACAACTGACAGGCCGATACCGTCCGGCGGACTGTTAATCAGTGAGCCCCTTTAGACATAAACTCCAGTATACCGGGTGTGGCCTGTAACATGAACAAATAATTAAAACATAGATTGTACTCCTCAAACGGTGACACTTTTGTTCTACAACTTTTAAAAGTTATGAATTATTTAGACTCCCTATTTTTCATACAAAATAAATATTATCTTCAATGGACGCCATCGCCACGCCATATCATTGTGATTGACGTTGCTAGTCACGCCTTAAACAAAACAAAATTCGCAATACATTGCGTCTTAGAATAAACTTTAAAGTGTATTAAAAATTAAACCTCAAGTTATTTTTAAAAGTCGCTGAACAAATGTTAGTCAGTATGAGGAGTACAGCCTACAGTTTAATTTTTTGCTCATATCATATTACAGGCCACACCCGGTATACCGTCTCCGTTGTGTAGGTAAGGTATAGTTGGTAAGCAAATACGTGTACCTATACATGATTGCATTTTTGGCTAAAGACAAATCATTTTCTGACGACTGGCCTTTGCAGTGTCATCTGCCCAATTTATTGTCAACAAATGCATCAACATTCATTTCAATGTAATTTAAACAATGTTATGAGATTTATTATGTTACGTTAATGAACTACAGTCACGTCTAAAAATATCGATGCGAACAAAGTCCTAAAAATATGTATACACGACCTTATTGCCCATATATTAAGTACTATTTTTGGCACTTTGTCGTCGTATATTGTCAGACGTGACCGTACCGTACCTACACAAACACTAGGGAGGCTCGAATCATATCTTAGTCATAGTACAGTCAGCAGCAATAGTTGCTAAGCGGGCGAGGTGTTCAAAATGATCTTGACGCGACTTTATTGTTAAGAGAATAAGAGCGCCTCAAGGTAATTTTGAACACCTCGACAGCTTAGCAAATTCTGCTGCTGACTGTACCTCATTAGTACATATCTAATCTTTTGTTAGCTCTGAGAGGTTTTTTTTCCCAGATGATGACATTAGGTATTGACAAAAAAGAAAACACTGTTTTATTCACTGACTTTACATTTAAACAATCTTTAAACCCATATATTTTTCTATTGGTAAGATGAAACAGTATTTCTATGAATTCTCCCACCGAGTAGAATGTGTGTAAGTAAAGATACTTTACTTATATTTATTTTAGGTACTGTTCGTTATGGTAACATTTGGCGGCCAGACTTGCATTGCACGAAGCATTAAAATGGGTCACCCTCTCCAGGACCTACCGCGAACATTGAAAATCGAAATTTCTTTATCTGCTTCTCTATCGCTCTTGAATATTCGAGCGATAGAGTGCCACGAAATTTCAGTTATCGATGGTCGCCGTAAACCAAGGGGCGGCAAACTTTTGAAGAGATCAATCGCAGTAGAAATCAGTAGTTTCAGAATTTTTAAAAGATTCCCAAATGTTGTTGCGAGCCGCGGTTTGTGGACCCCTGCCGTAGGGCATCCGTTTATTAGGGTTCCGTACCCAAAGGGTAAAACGGGACCCTATTACTAAGACTTCGCTGTCCGTCCGTCCGTCCGTCCGTCCGTCCGTCCGTCTGTCACCAGGCTGTATCTCACGAACCGTGATAGCTAGAGAGTTGAAATTTTCACAGATGATGTATTTCTGTTGCCGCTATAACAACAAATACTAAAAACAGAATAAAATAAAGATTTAAATGGGGCTCCCATACAACAAACGTGATTTTTGACCAAAGTTAAGCAACGTCGGGAGGGGTCAGTACTTGGATGGGTGACCGTTTTCTTTTTTGCTTTTTTTTTTGTTTTTTTTTTTGCTTTATGGTAGGGAACCCTTCGTGCGCGAGTCAGACTCGCACTTGCCCGGTTTTTATATTCCGCGTCTCGAGGCTTCGAGAGGACGCACATTTGCGCCAGTTTGATCGGTGTCGAGTGCCAGAATAAATAGCATTATAATATAAGCTGTTTGTCCGTGCAATAAAACGTCGATATCCGTGCGAACGGCGTAAAGTTTGCCTTTGCGCACGTGAGGTCATTTCATGGAGTTATTAGGTTTTCCATTAGAGTGTGCGGAAAGAAGAGTCGTGGAATGTATGGGAACCAATACATACACAAGTAAGTACCTACTTAATTTTAAGCCGAACACTTTTGGCTTTTGTAATAAGTGTATAGAGTTAGACCAAGAAAAGTCTGCAGCGATTTTGATAGCTCACGCAGTGCAAGTTAAAAAAAATTCTACAGACGTATCGGTACATTCTGCAGATTTCTGCTACAAACAAGAGATTCTCATATTAAATTTCAGTTTTTTATCTACCTACACGAGTACCTACCGTTCGCGATCTTAAACAACAGAAAACTGTAGATATATCCTCAATATCCTGGCACAGTAGCCCAAGGAGAGTATTGAAAAAGGCATAAACTAAATCTCGGCTAACCTAACATAACTAAGTATTTAGTAAGCGCTATGCTTACGCCCAGGCGCAACCCGATCCTAATAATTACGCTCGTCTCGCGCCACCCGACGCTGCGCGTCACTCCGTTAATTTTGCTGGAACCAGACCCGTCTGCTTTTTATAATCTTTGAGAATTTTGGTATTTCGGTGCGAACAAACCGTCATGCTAGTTGAGGTACCTATCTAACTAAACGGAAGATTATATAACAAATTACGTATAACGGGGCTACAAATTTTCCCGCGACTAGGTACCCCTAATCCTAATATGGCCTAGTTTACCCTCTGGGTTGGAAGGTCAGATGGCAGTCGCTTTCGTAAAAACTAGTCCATATTCTTGGGATGATTCGCCAAGCGGATGCCCAGGCTCCCTTGAGCCGTGGCAAAATGCAACACAAGGAAAATGATGAATATGATGATGGATTTACAAATTTTCATTTGCTTACTTTATGGACGTACAGATTAACGTCAGAGACTAATGCCATATATTTACAAGCTAGGCTAGCATACACCTGGCGTGTAGTGCATAGCATAGAGTGACTTGGAGAGAACTTTTAGTGAAGAGTATCCATCACTGTCGTCACTTCACTCGGTTATGAGGATACGACAAAGAAGAAAATGTAGATGGACCTAAGATGAGTCCATGGGTTTCTGATTGTTGGGTCCAATCCTTTGAGCGGTAATGGAAACGGGGTGTTCCATAGCGCAAACTATGGAAGGTAGAGGTACTTCTACACTCCATAGCGCAAACTAGAGCTCTACGCTTTCGTTTGGCGTCCGACTCTACAAAGGCGGTATTTTTAGAGAAACTATTTTTTCGCCAGAATTTGATAAGATTTGTAGGTAAATTGTGCAACGAGATATATAATAATTTATTTGTTTAAGTAATAATCCTTCCTTAATTTTAGGGCTGACGAGAGCCGTAAAAAATAAGTATCCTTTACACGTGGTGTTCGTACTGCGGCTGTTTTGGCCGCTTTTAGTTCCGTCTCATGTTACCGCGCTCGGGTTACTTCGGCCATATTTCCGTCTCATGATCATTTTAATGTGGAATGTTAAAAGTTGAAACTACTTATTTGCAATGTTTAAAGTGACAGGACGTGGGAGTGTTGTCCTTAAGTGAATGGGAAGGTTAGGTTTGTAAATACTTATGAAGTACTCAAAACTGGCGAAACCCGTCTATTCCTCAACGCTTCTCAACAATTACTAGAGTTAGACTTTTCTTGGTCTAACTCTAAGTCTAAATGATAGATTATTTATGCTGATTTTTTCTACTCACCTTGTTAGGAAAGATACTTACCTTCTGGTTTATTTTGTAATTATATATATTGGCAAAAGTATGACCTAAGGTAAATGAGGAGGAGGCCAGTTTGGTTTATCTGTTTTGCCATAGCAAGAACTCTCGTATTTTCATACGTACGTCGCTCAGACACAGTCAGAAAGGAAAAGCTTCACTCCTGCTCTACCGACCTTCTGTATTTAAGAGGAGTAGTATGTGTACAAGCGCAAGTGTTAAAAGCGACGAAAGGGCTTGTACTTATTAGACGGTCTTCCCTTATTATATAGACGATCTTCTCCAAACTGACCTTATACCTATATGATGTAAGAAGACTTGTAAACCTATTACCTATTTAAATATGGTTTTTTTACACCCTGCTAACATTGAATAATTTTATGGTTTATGAACATGTCGCGCGACATGTTTCGGAGAGGCTAGGTCTCCCATTATTATTGAATGTTAGTATGTCTCACAACAGTTTTATTTGACCCTGCTAACGTTGGTTAGCCTCTCTTTAATTCTTGAAGAGATTGTTAGACTTACGTTATGAGAACATTAACGTACCCACGTCTCAGCTAAAAACAATTTTATAGCACTAAATGTTATCCATATAATCCGAAAATATTACCCAAGGCACCATACGAAACCAAAGCCGCTCCCTTGTAGCGTTCATATTTGTTTCCGTACATTAGTACGTACCGGTATCGACTTACACGGCATTAGGTGAATTATAAGCTCCGCTGGCGACACCCGATATGTTTGCCGGCGGCTAATGAATGGCGATAGTTGACGCAATGTACGGTCACTGGGTCAAGGGATCTCCTAAAATGACAAATAGGGCCATCTTATGATCACGAGAGATGGATATCAATGTCGACTTATAATTATAACATTCTCTAATAGTTAAAACAAGATATACTTATGTCTCGGTATGTAGAACTATTAGATTGTAAAGGGGCCCACTGATTAATAGTCCGCCGGACGATATCGGCCTGTCAGTTGTTCGGAACTGTCAAAATTTTGTTCTAACTGACAGGCCGATGCCGTCCCGGACTGCACGGTTTTAGGATTTGGAATACAAAAGCAAGGTTTAGGATCCATTGAAACTATTTATGTCCACCATTTTCTAAACATGTAATACCTAAAGTTTTATTTATATTAATTATATTGCATAAGTATATAAGAGTCATATAAGTTTTGTATTTAACAGGATTACACAACTCGTTGCCGTCACTACAAACGCCAGCTACAAACCAAATAGGTATAGAACAAAATGAAAATCAACCTTAGGAAACACGTGAAGCTAAACAAAAGCTTGTAACAAAATGCATAGCATCGACTGGCTCAAACGTGAAACAAACTCCATCTAGGATAGAACACAAAGGCCCGGGAGTTCTGTTACGTCTCCGGTAGCCAATCGATTATGTTTCACATGCTTCTCATTATAACAGTCTGTGGAAACAAAGCGAGGGTCGGGTTACAGTGCATTACTCTTCAGCCGCCGGTTTGGTCATGCGAGCCCGCACTTTCGGGGAAACTTTGTACGCTGGCAACATTTTAGTGTTTTTGATGGGAAAACGGGAGGTTAGGGTTGCTAGAAACTTTTGTTGACATTACGTTGGCCAGTTTATTTAGAAATTCGGGAATACAAAGTCTTTCATCTTTGGATTTGTATTAAGAGTTCAAATTTGTTTTGAATTACAGATCCAGTTTGATTGGTGTATTTTTGATGGTAAAACCGGATAGATTGCAAGACGTTTTAAGATTTTCCGGAGTCAAATCGGGTAGCTTTTAGGCTATACTGTCTGCTTAAAAGTCTTAAAACACCCTTGAAACGGACAGTTGGCCGAGACGTCATGACTGACAGCAGGCGAAGCTACCCTTGCGGGTGCTTGGTATGGTAGGTATAGTAGGCACGCTACATGAAGATTACACGAAGACAAAACTTAGCTTCTCAGATATAATCCTGATCTCAGCTAAAATCATCATCTTCCTCGCGTTATGGCACGGCTCATGGGAGCCTGGGGGTCCGCTTGGCAACTAATCCCGAGCTCAGCTAAAATAATAATAAAAAACCGGTCAAGTACGAGTCGGACTCACGTTCCAAGGGTTCCGTACATTACTCAATTTTTAACAATGTATTTTTTATATGTGAAAAGCGAGTGAATTGCCTTTAAAAACCCGTAGGGGTCGGATCAAAAACTAAGTAATTAGTCCGACTCACGCTTGACTACATATTTCTAATAGGTTTTCCTGACATCTACAGGTAGATGAGATGAGAGAGAGTGTCATTTTAGATCCAGTAGTTTCGGATATAAAGGGGGGGGGGGATAATGGTAATTTTTTGCCTATTTGCCTGAATTACTTCTAAACTTATTTTAAAATTTTCTAATTTACCCCCCAAATTCATTTGTTTACGTTACATGTCCGTCTTTGGTTCACAAAGTTCCATATGTGTACCAAATTTCAACTTAATTGGTCCAGTAGTTTCCGAGAAAATAGGCTGTGACAGACGGACAGACAGACAGACAGAAACACGAGTGATCCTATAAGGGTTCCGTTTTTAGGGTTCCGTACCCAAAGGGTAAAACGGGACCCTATTACTAAGACTTCGCTGTCCGTCCGTCCGTCTGTCACCAGGCTGTATCTCACGAACCGTGATAGCTAGACAGTTGAAATTTTCACAGATGATGTATTTCTGTTGCCGCTATAACAACAAATACTAAAAACAGAATAAAATAAAGATTTAAAGGGGGCTCCCATACAACAAACGTGATTTTTGACCAAAGTTAAGCAACGTCGGGAGTGGTCAGTACTTGGATGGGTGACCCTGACCGTTTTGTATTTTGCTTTTTTTTGTTATTTTTTTTGCATTATGGTACGGAACCCTTCGTGCGCGAGTCCGACTCGCACTTGCCCGGTTTTTTTTTCCTTTTGCGGTACGGAACTCTAAAAATACCAAAATTATTTAGGGTAGCTAGCCTATTTTACCGAGCAACCCTGTTGGCAATGCGCCCACTTTCAGGGAATTCTTGTTTTAACTGGCAACACCGGAGCCCGGCGCGCCTTTGTAAAGTTACCCCGCAGCTATAATGTGAGACTTAGGTGACACGGTTACTAAGTAACACTAAAGGTAAATAAGTTAAGTTTCAGCACGAGCTTTAGCCCGCCTGAAACTCAACTGAAGTTAGGAGCCGATTCACATATGGACGCAGTTTAGCGTAAAAGATCCATCCTCTAAAATTTGTCATTTAAATGAATGTCTTTTCCGTTTGACATAAAGTTCAAATTTTACTAACAGATTTTTGTGGATAGGATCTTTTACCCTAAACTACGTCCATATTATCAGCCGCCCATACAACCATTTCCAGTCGCCGTTACGACGCGGTGTAGACACATCTTGTGTCGACACCGTCTGTTTCGGTCACAATTCCAGTCGCAGAGTCGTCGCCGTGTCGACACAGTTACCAGAAATGGGGAAGGGTCGACACATGACACAAAGTGACATAAAGTGTGGTCGCCGTGTGCACACATTGTTTCGGGTTTGCGACTACTTTATGCCAAAATCATTCTTTCATTCGTTCATTTCGTTCCTGTCAAATGGAAACTGTCAGATGGAAAAATACTTAAATAAAAATAAGTGACATTAATACGCCATCTCTAAAACGGATTACAAGACGTAATTATATATTGTTTGCATTAAATTACAATAGGACTTAAATTATTATGGGGAATTAAACTGCTCGAGTGATTTGATAAACTAAGTGTAATATAATCAACGCGCCACCACATTGTTTTAGTTTAGCCGGAAATGAAATTGTTTACTTCTCAGTGCCTGTGTTCATAACTATATTATTTGATGCATTTTTAGTACTTCGATGCGTATACTATACTTAAATAACAGAAATAACGCTTTACATACTACGAAACTTGTTAATTATGATGTAGAAATATGGTTTAAGGCTGAGAAATATTGCAGTCACAAAGTAGTCGCAAATGTTTCGACTTTGTGTCGACTCTGTGTAGACACATGACACGCGCTGTCAAAAGTAATAACAAAGTTACTGGATTTGCAAAATGGCTTCTTGTGTTCATTTGTTTTCAGATATTCTCAAAGTGTAAAAATGCCGTGGTCAGAGATGGGACTTAATAGATTGACTGTTTATTCGACTAATTAATCGAATAAAAAAAGTTAATCCTCAAATTTTAATCGCGATTAGTTTAGTCGACCTAACATAGATTGAAATTGAATTAATCTGAATATTAATCGAATAAATTATCGATTAAATCTCGGTTGGAAGTTGACAGGGGGCCATTTTTGTACGTAAAAATAATAGTAGCCAAACACTTTGTCATAAAAGTCGAGATGGGTGTCGATTTATAGGTTTTAGGGAGTGCCGATTTCGAAAATGATGACCATTTTGGAATCCAAAATGGCGGCCATGCACTGTGTCATAAAAGTCGTCATGGATGTCGTTTTATAGGTTTTAGGGGGCGCAGATTTAGAAAATGATGACTATTTTGGATTCCAAAATGGCGGCCATGCACTATGTCATAAAAGTCGTCATGGGTGTCGTTTTATAGGTTTTAGGGGGCGCAGATTTCGAAAACGATGACCATTTTGGATTTCAAGATGGCGGCCATGCACTATGTCATAAAAGTCGTCATGGATGTCGTTTTATAGGTTTTAGGGGGCCCCGCTTTCGAAAATGATGACCATTTTGGAATCCAGAATGGCGGCCATGCACTATGTCATAAAAGTCGTCATGGGTGTCGTTTTATAGGTTTTGGGGGGCGCAGATTTCGAAAATGATAACTATTTTGGAATCCAAGATGGCGGCCCCATGCACTATGTTAAAAGTCGACATGGATGTCGTTGTATTGGTCATGGTCATCATTTTCGAAATCTGCTCTTCCTAACACCTATAAATCAACATCTATGACAGCTTATATGACAAAGTGCACGGCAGACATCTTGGAATCCAAAATGGTCATCATTTTCGAATTCTGCACTCCCTAAAACCTATAAAACGATATCCATGACGACTTTTATGACAAAGTGCACGGCACACATCTTGGATTCCAAACTGGTCATCATTTTCGAAATCGGCACTTCCTAAAACCTATAAAACGATATTCATGACGACTTTTATGACAAAATACGTAGCCGCCATCTTGGATTATAAAATGATCATCGTTTTCGAATTCTGCACTCCCTAAAACCTATAAATCGACATCCGTGACGACGCGTTATCTTTATTTTCAGATCTAACAAATTGCTACAGAATACAAAGGACAAAAAAAGAAGCGAGGAGGTAATGAAACATGCAAAAATACAGATGATTCCTCGACATAATTGGATGCTTCTTAAATTGTGTCCAAATTTTTTTGTCATAAAAGTTTTTATTTTTCACATATTACTCTCACAAGTTCCGTGACATTTCGACCTTGTAATTTTTTAAGTTTAAGTAAATATTTTTGTTTATCTATGAGGATCTCACTAGAATACTATAATCAAGGTATGTTTATATTTGATGATTGAAATAGTAACGCAAAATAAAATATATATTTGTGTCTTATATTCCTGTCGAAGACTTTTATTTTTCCTTTTCCTTCTACACAAGTTTGGCCAAGTTATAAGAATTTAGGGCTCTCAATTTTATTTTGACTTCTACAACAGTAAAGCTACGAGGCCATGTTTGGTATCGTTTTCGTATAAATTCGCAGTACCAAATTTAGTTATGGTATCACATTGACAAGGGGGAGGCCTATGTTCAGCAGTGGACGTCTTATGGCTGAGATGATGATGATGATGATGATGATCACATTGACACCATTCCAAAGTAAAAAAATAAAAACATAAACTTATTAAAATACTTTCTTTTAAACTCCTCTTCACGCTTAAACTGCTGAACAGTTTTAATTTAAATTTAGTACACATATATTTTGAGTCCCGAGACAGGACATAATAAGTTATCTCAAAAATCGGTTCAGCGGTTAAGCGTCAAGAGGAGTTTAAAAAAAACCGGCCAAGTGCCAGTCGGACTCGCGTATTAAGGGTTCCGTACATTAAGTCCGACTCGCGCTCGACTGCACATTTCTAATAGGTTTTCCTGTCATCTATAGGTAAAGAACTATTTTGTGTATTCAGACGGACAGACATACAGACGCACGAGTGATCCTATAAGGATTCCGTTTTTTGCTTTTGAGGTACGGAACCCTAAAAAGATTTTTTTTAATTTTGTGGAATGGTGTCAATGTGATACCTTAAATGGATTCAGCAACCCAGATTTATACGAAAACGATACCATACACGGCCTAGCACCTTCACTGATGTAGATATATCAAGATAAAATTGAGAGCCCTAAATAAACTTTCAAGAGCGGATATCTCAAAAACTCTTCATCATATCGTAAAAATTGACTGAATAAACTTGTAACAAATTAAATTAACTTTCATTTTGTATAAATGGCCATCGCTAAGATGCATAGTTTCCGAGATATAATCGAAAAACCGGAAAATGGGACCTTCAAACAAAGCCCCCTCTCTTCCCCCCGCTCAAGGGCTACGGCCGGGGACTTTTGATATGTTCACCTCCTAACTTGTCCAAACCAAGTTACAGAGTCAAAAATTGTGTTCCGAGCATTTCCCTCTACAACTTTTTGGAGCATTCGTTGGCTGACCTAAGTAGCTTATTGCATTTCTTTAAAAACTTTTCTGTAAAAGGTTGACGGGTGTTGGGTGTTTATATGGTTTTGGTCGATTATTATCATTTGCATCGCCCATGATGACTTACTAGAATTACTTACGAGCACACGAGACACTAATAGTAGTTTGACAAACCTTGGTTTTCAAGAGGTATTTTATATTGACATTTGCTGTCACAAATTTGCTGTCAGATTTAGTCGCAAACCGCACGCAAAGTGCACACAAATGTGTCGACACCTTGTTACGGAAAAGTGTACACACGGCGACGACACTTTGTTTCGAAACAATTCTAGACACATTGTGTGGACTCTGTTACGACACATCTGACATTTAGTTACCACTTTGATGATTCTGCGACTGGAATGGTTATATGGGCGTATTCGAACAATGAGATACGTCAAATACTAGATATTGAAACGATATTGATTGGATATGTCAGTGTCAAACAAGTGTCAAAAGTGACGTTTTTGTTTGAATAAACGTCAATTTTGACACTTGTTTGACACTGACATATCTAATCCATATCGTTTCCAGATCTATTAATTGACTTATCTTAAAGTTAGAATCGGCCCGTATGTCAGTTTTTTATCCCGTGAAAAAGACGCGGAGGTTTTAATGTAGATCAGCGGTTGATCAAGAATTTTTAACTTTTTATAACTTTAAAGTTTTTAATTTTTGTTAGGTATATCATCGGGAGCATTGATCATACTTACTTATGAATAAAATTAGATATTTTCAGGTGGAGCTTTCGGCTATATTGAAATATTTTAATTTTTGCAAATTTTTAATGACATCGCATTCACTTAAGATTCTATACTTCGTACACGAGGTGCCCACGAGGAATCTTTACCTCGTTATATTTCGATTTTTTTAATGTATACTATACAAATAATAAATGTTATTTCTAAAATGTCACTCTAAAGAATTTCAACTTATTTTTTTATAAAACCCAGTTTTTGCAAAGTGACCTACTTTTTGACATCTATCAATAAGGATATTTGGAGTTTGGACTAGGTCCCATAAGTCGTTTGGCACTAAGCAACACTAAACGGATATTTTTTTTAAACTGGTTTTAACTCAGAAATTATAGCCTACTATAGTTCGTTTTTTTTAGCATTAGAAAGAACTTGCAAGAAGGTAAGCGATCTTGACATGTCTTTTAATTGAAAAATTGAAAAACGCTTTATAAAAATATAAAACTATTACTTATGAAAGCAGAAGAATATAAATGATCGTATTAGATTCATAATTGTTACATATTTGCCGTAACTTATTTTTTAAATGTGTTTTTCAATTAAAAGACACATCAAGATTGTTTACCTAATTTCTAATGCTAAAAAAAACGAAGTATAGTTGCAGAGTTAAAACCAGTTTAAATATCGGTCTTAATGATATGCCGTCAGAAAGTTTCCAAAATTGCGAAATTATACATTAAAAAAACTTCTAATATTTTTGTATGCGAATCGAAATTATCCGTTTCCAAAATTAAGGTTTCCTTAATTTTCTGCGATTTTCCGCGACTTATTCATCTGTAGACCCGTTTAAAATGTTTAACTATTACTAAAGGAATATTTAAAAGCTCCTTACTACATAGGCATTAATTCAATTTTAAGACCGGACACTGTAGCTAATCGAAAAAAAAATCGGGTTGGAATAGTAAATGCGGTATTATAAAAACAAACAAATGTAACAGTAAACTCGAAAGTCACAATCACAAGTAAAGAACCGAACCCCACATTAGGATGATCAGTGTAAAAATAGCCGGCGTAACCCGAGCGCTGTAACCCGACACGGCCCACGGGGCTAAAAGCGACCAAAACACCCGCCGATCGGGTTACACGTGTAAAGGGTATTAAAAGTTATGATTCTCATCGGGTTTTACTGGTTAACGGCGCAGTTGGAATTATATTGTATAATTTTGCATGTAAATCTTATTAGATAAATGCAGCCCAACACTGCAACAACATATAAGTAGTTCAATTTTTTAGCATTAGAAATAAGGTAAAAAATCATGATGTGTATTTTAATTGAAAAACACATTTTAAAAATAAGTTATGGCAAATATGTAAAAGTTATGAATGTAATACGATCATTTATATTCTTCTGCTTTCATAAATAATAGTTACTGATTTTTAAAAAGAGTTTTTCAATTAAAAGACATTTCAAGATTGCTTACCTCCTTTCAAGTTCTTTCTAATGCTAAAAAACGAACTATAGGTAGTTACCATTTTTAAGAGATTTAGTTTCATTATTGACGAGCTTTTATTAGAAAATGAAAAACCGGCGGAGACGAACTCGCGCACGAAGGGTTCCGTACCATTACGTAAAAACAGCATGAATTTGTTAAATGGGAGCCCCACTTAAATATTTTTTATAATCTGTTCTTAGTATTTGTTGTTATAGCGGCAACAAAAATACATCATCAGTGGAAAATTTCAACTGCCTAGCTGTCACGGTTCATGAAATATAGCCTAGAGACAGACAGACAGACGGACAGCGGAGTCAGGGGCCCTCTGATTAACAGTCCGCCGGACGGTATCGGCCTGTCAGAACAAAATTTTGACAGTTCCGAACAACTGACAGGCTAATACCGTCCCGCGGACTGTTAATCAGTGGGAGTAATAGGGTCCCGTTTTTACCCTTTGAGTACGAAAACTTCCCTCCTTCCTGTTTTAGGGATAGGCACAGGGTACTTGAATACACATTTGATGTACCTAATAGATCCGTATGCAATATACTGGTCTTTTATTATTTATTTTTTTATCATCATCATCATCATCAGCCATAAGACGTCCACTGCTGAACATAGGCCTCCCTCCTATTTTTTTATAGTAAGGTATTTTTACAAAATTATATTGTATGATTTGGCAGAGAATATAACATACGATTCTAATATTAACTATGTCCTAATATAAAATGGCATCAGGTAAAGCAACTGTATATTACTGAATTTGAGTAATTCTCGCAATGTCCACCGTACTGCATTACAAACCCAGGTCCGATGTCAAGGCGATCCTGTTGCATCTCTGGAACTGCACAGCTTATTTATAAACTATAAATACCTTTTATACGTCTATATACCACTATAGGGTCATTGGGGGCTGGACTATAGGGCACTGGACGGAAAACTGACGCAATTATACCCTATATACCTAATACTATATTTCTATGGTATTCTGAGCTCAGAGAGTCAGCATTCAGAGAGTCGATGTCTGGTGCAAGAATCTTCCCATCTTTTTATTTGGGAGGGAATACACCTACTCGTAGTAATAGGACTGAATAGGATATGATGGTAGTTCTTGTCTACGTGACAGCGTGATAAAACGATGTCCGTCACTTTCTATCCCACGGCGTTAAAAAGTGACAGTTATTTTGTCACATATGTCAGATAATGGATTTTGTGCAATGGTTATAATCTTATAATATACTTAATGTGGTTATAATGTACCTATGCATAATGTGTTAATGTGGTTGTAATATGGTAATATTGGCGGTGATAAGTAATGGGTAAGCCGATTTCTAATGTCTCAATAGTCTCACAAAACTGAAGAAATGGTACCTACCTATAAAACGAGCCTCTTTAAGAATTTAATTTAAATCCTTCTAAAAGAGCAATAGGTAGGTACCTATCTAGTTGTTTCTCTAACTCGTTATCACTGTTTAATATCAAAATATATTTATAATGGAAATTGTGTGATAAACATAAATAATCCCTTTTCTCATTTATTGTTTATTTACAACAGGTATTTTTTAAATGTCCATCGTTTAAATTTAAATAAACGAACTTCAAGTCATGAATAATAAAAAGGATATAAAATTAAGGCATGTAACATTTTTGCATCTTCATGCCTCCTTAAATTACCGATAAAACATGAACATTTTAATGTAGTAAAATCAATACCTGAATAAAAACGTTTCGACGAAACATTTCCAAATATGATCTGTCTGCCCCATATAATGTTACTAAGTGTAGAAGCAATAATTTCTCATAGCCACCGTTTAGTCCGTTTATTTTACACTGGCAACACTGTACTGTAGCCGTGCGTAGGTCGCGCGGTGTCGTGTTGCGAACGCTCCTAAATTTACCTTGCTAGCTGACATTAAAAGCATTTATGTTATATTGGATATCACAATATCGACTGCAGCTTATGTTACAAGCTTTGACCGCTTCTTTGAAACCGGTCCAGGTGACTATGGGAATATTTAGAATAGGTATTCATTATTTGACAACGAAATTAAGAGGTGTTTAGATGGAAACTTGATTTATCATTTACTGATTTGTTCTGTTTTCGCCTGAAAATGAATTTTATTATAAAAAAATAAACAGTTATGTCAAAAACTTTACTTTGCTCTCGTGATGATTATAGTTATATGTGCCTAAAATAATAGTTTGAGCATTAAATAGGTAGAGATATCGCTCCGATCGCGGTTAACTAAATACCTACGTCTAATGATCTAATGAAGCTATAATGTACAAGTGAGTAATCATTATAAAATTGATCTCTGCACAAAGCAGTTAAATAGTTATATTTCCGACCGATATTGAAATAATTACCTATCAAAAGTTCGGAGAGTATATATAAGTTATTATCTTGTAATAAATACGTTTTTGTATTGGCCTTAAAAGCATTATCATAAAATGATATTGAAAATCTCGAATTAAACCGCATAATATTAAACGTCATATTAAATAATACATTTCTCATTTAAAATTCTCAATTGAACCCAGTTGCACCATTAATTACGAATGAACCTGGATATTAATTATCAGCCCGCTGGCTACCGATGTATTTTGAATTTCGCCTGCAGTTTGATCGAGCTAAAGCTGAATAATGGCTACGAGTTTTACGTCAGACCAACGCCTTCGCTGCGGTGCGTTCAGGATATCGTGTTTTCAGTGATAATTATTACGCAACAGTACACTGGCAACACTGGCTGGTGAATTAAAACGAGCAGCCGTAGTGCAACTAGTGCAAGCGGCCATCAGTGTCCGTCCGTGTTGCATCCAGTCCATTAGAATACGTATCAGGTTTGTGTGGACGAGTAATGCATGTTCGCTCATGTTCTTTAATTAAACAACGAACCAATATCGATTTATCCTTTAGCTGGTTGAATTAATCATCACTGACCTTATCTAGGCACTTGAGCGGTTTCAGGTGGATGGCTAGCGGTTAATAATCAGGGTACCTCATCATTCTCATCAAACAAAATAGCTTGTAACGCTAGTCGGTAGCTGGAGTTTCTAACTACTAAACTTACTACTTATTAATATTACTAAATGTTGGCACGACAACGGCATTTAGTTCACTCGATAGAAAATTTAATCGAAAATACTACAAATGGGTCTAGAGACTACGGAGTTCTCGCGGTACTGATTTTTGTGGGGAGAACCGGTAACTCCCGATTCCGGGATTGAGTTTGCATAGAAAATCAGTACGGATATGATGATCGTTCTTGTCTACGTGATAGCGTGATAAAATGGTGTCCATCACTTTCTATACCGCGGTGTTAATATAGTGACAGTTATTTTATCAGGTGGATAAAACCATCCATAATACGCCTGCAGCACACACACCATAGCCTGTGGATGTCCAGTGGCGTGCAGTGCATACAAAAAAAGGTAGGCACTAGGGTAGGCAGTCCATACAAAATGACCAAAAAAAAAGTTGCCGATTTTTATAGTTTGCGTTACATTCCTTCAAGAATGACTCTTCTAGAGCCCGATTTAAGTCTTATCTCCACTGCACGCCACTGTGGATGTCCACTGGCTATGACATACTCAACTGAATCCTATGAACCTAAAGATTGATTAAGAGCTTTTTAAAAGCAACTTTTATGAAAGTCGGTTCGTCAGGCGACCCTAACAAAGATCCCTAAATAGATAATGAGGGACCTTAATTTTCCCACGCTAAATATAATAATACTTTGTGTAACTCTTTGTGAAATCGGAGCCCAATTAGACGACCGGTGGCCATCTTGCTTGAAATATAACCTGTCTGTCCACAGCCTGCACACGACATAATTAAATAAGGTTATTTAGGCGCTCGTATGACAAAGAAGCTACTGTTACTAGCTGCCATAATGAAGGTGTCTAAGGACGGTTCCCGTGTAAAGTTTACGTTACGTATGTAAAATTCCCTTTGTTTCTACACGAGAGACGTACATATCTTGTATCAGAAGGTATCTAATGAACCTCTAACGTTATTTCATTTTGCTTTTAAGATATTTTCTCGTACAAAAACTGACTTTTCGGAGGCGTGTAATTGATTACCTACCTACATTTTGAATTAATGATTAGTGTCCCACTTTACCGGAAATCGTTTTTGAGCTTTTGTCGTTCGATATTCAATGCTTTTTTTTTAATTAAGTAGGTACCTAATTAATTGAAAAATTAGCCTTCTTTAGTCAGCTTGAACTTTTATAGGTACATCAATACCAGCCATCGGCCTACGTTATTAGTATTGGGATTGGGTTAAGTATACAATTATCTCTTAGTTCAAAGTAGTTTTGATGGTGCAGCCACTTCCAAATGTAACAAATGTGTAGATTTTTTTCAACGGATAAGTATGAGTAGTCAACAATCTTATGTTCAAGGTAGTTTTTGATGGTGCCACGGCCAAATATCACAATTGTAACAACTGCTGTCAACTTATTAGCAAAGACATATGTAACTTCGTATAAGATGAATAAAGTCTAAGGAAAAAACGTGCCTCGGAAATCAAGAAAAAGACGTTCTCGGATAGATGGCGCACATACCTTTGGCCTATGCTCGGCTAGATGGCGTGACGACACCGTTTCATATTTAACAATTTTAACACATAGATATCAGTGAATGAACATGGGTAAAAGTGATATAAAAATAATAAAATCATTTATAATTTTTTTTGATAATTTTATACGTTTTCATTTTGAGTTTTAGTCGTGTGTCGATAGATGGCAGTAAATTTACTGTGACTACAAAATTTACTATGACAGGACCCCTCTATACTATCTATTCTCCTTGGTATTAGTAACTAATGTGACATCGGCTTCTCATAAACAATTTTTATTTTTCGCTGGCACAAATATTTCTTGAGTTACACCCTGATGAATCACGGTTTATATATTCTTACGAATATATCGCGATCGGCGACGATAAAACGTAAGGAGGTCATCGTGGCGCCATTTATTTAAATATATAGCTTTTTTATTTTAAAATAAAGCGTCTAAAATAACAGTTCAATGTCCGTTGGACACAAAAAATGTAAACATCTCGTAGCCGGTGAAGGGGAAGGTTAAAATTTAAAATATAATGGGCAAGGATATTTCATTGATCATCAATTTCAGCGTAGAAATATTATACAACTAGAGTTAGACCAAAAAAGTCTGAAACGATTTTGATAGCACACACAGTGAAAGTGTTATTTTAAACGTCAAACTTCTATAGAATTATGATGTATAAATAACACTTGCGCTGCGTTTGCTATCAAAATCGTTGCAGACTTTTCTTGGTCTAACTGTACCTAACATAAGTTTTTAGGAAACTTTTCTGTGAATCTTATTCACATGTGTAAAAACTGTAAAATGCTTTCAAGTTTTGCTTCAAATGTCAGAAATAGGAAAATAACGTTCAATATTAAATTTCACATGCAGGAAATTCGTAGAAAACGGATGAATCTATTCTATTCGGACCCGACTCTATGTATATATATTAGAGTCAGCAGCACACGTAGCGAAAATGAAAAGGCGTTTAAAATTATCTTCATTTTTACTGTCACACCTTTTGCGTTTAACTGACAGGCTGATACTCGTAAGTCGTATCGTCCGGTGAACTGGTAATCTGTGGGCCCCTTAAGCGATTGTTACCAGCTCTGTTAAAGAAATTTGCCATTAACCTTAACTTATTTCGTTTGTTCCAGGAGTTTGCCGAAACGGCTATGAATGAACTTCTGGGCTGGTACGGGTACGAGCGGCTCGAGTTACGACGATGGGCCGCGTCACGCGCGCGCGGTGGTAGCCCTGAGCAGGCCAGCGAGCATAAGAGCAAAGGTACCTAACTATCATTGAGGGCTATAAAGCCGACCACTGACTAACAGTCCGCCGGAGGATATCGGCCGGTCAGTTGTTCGGAGCTGTCAAATTTTTGTTCTAACTGACAGGCCGATATCGTCCGGTGGCCTGTTAGTCAGTGGTCGGCTTAAATGGGCTCACTGATTAACTGTCCGCCGGACGGTATCGGCCTGACAGTTGTTCGGAACTATCAAATTTTTGTTCTGACAGGCCGATACCGTCCGGCGGACTGTTATTCAGTGGGCCCCTTAACACCTTGGTATATGATTTCCCGCTGGATATGTGTTTTTTTTAAATCTTTAATTGCAGTTTTTCTGTTTTATTTAATTCTAACAGAGACATCCTATCCTAACCCCCTAAGAAGACATTTATCAGTATTTTAAATATAGTTTCTGACTTTACCTCGCTGCTACATTTGGATTAAACACTTTATATTGTACACAGAAAAAATTTAGTTTGCGAAGTGAGATATATTAATTTAATTATGCTGTTTACATAAACTATTAAACCTAATCCTACGATCGCGATTACAAAATGATAAAATAATTAAACTGCGAAATGGATTATAACGATTCATCTTTTTAACATGTTTTACCGTATTACTTTTCTCCGAAAAACTCCCATCGCCGCAGCTGTAGTTCCTTGAAACATGACGAACTGAACGCATCCCCGCGTTTTTTGACGTTGACGGGAAAAAGGGCGGGAAAAGCGCAGGGGTGCCAGCGATTACAATCTGCGATTTGATTGACCGATCATTCTTGGAATCGGGAGTTGTACTGGGTTGTACATTATCAATTTATTACCTACGTATATTATATGGTAGGGTGCTAATCAGTCTTATAAGCTAATCTTTATGAAACGTAAAAACAAAGAAGAATGAGAACGTTTCTCTAGCAACACAATAATTTCATGACATTATCGCTTTAAACTTTATACGTAACGGTTTAATTAGGTAACTTATAGGAAACAAATCGATTGCTACTTTCATTTGTTATAGTATTGAATACCTAAACAAACCAATATTTTTTCACCTTTTTCCCGTCGTGTACCTCTAGGATTCACCTGTTTTATTTTAGAATGCCTTTATTTTCATTTCGAAGACTATCTATTTAAAGGTTTCTTTCGCATATACACTCAGCGTCAAAAAAATCGCACATCTTAACTTTTTTCTTTCAAGTGGTTTTAAACCTTATATTATATAAGGCAAGAAAAGACAATGGGGCCTTATTTGAAAGGTTATGAAATCCTCTAATGGAAAATGTCGTAAAATGGACGATCTACCCCATACAAAAAGAAATTTTTCAGGAAAAACGAATCGACGTGTATTCAGGTTAAAATTGCAACGAATAAAACCACTACAAAATCAACAGATACAGAAAAAACAAACTTAAAACTTAACTTAAAACCTAGTGCTGCCTCCTCTTGCCCTCCGAGTAGCTTCCATATGATCAGTCATGACTGTCATGAGTGCCACGATGCGTTTTTGAGGAAAGTTGTTCCACTCCTCAATAATGGCATTTTGAAGCCTGTCGAGAGTGGCAGGAGCAGGATCAGGCGACCGAACCCGCCGGTTTAGCTGATCCTAGTGATGTTCGATTGGGTTCAGGTCAGGGCTCCTTGCTGGCCACTCCATTACGATGATCCCAACCTTCCACAGTTAGTCTCACACAAACAACGCAGTGTGACAGAGGGCGTTCTCATGCATAAACTGGACGTCGGGTCCAACAAAACCATCATATGGGATCACATGCTCCTCCAAGAACACCGTTATGTAACGCCGAGCAGTAAGGGATCCCTGGCTGTGACCACCTTCAGTGCGGGAAATGCACAGGAGATCAGTTTACTCGTCGATCGAAATGCCGCCCCCTTAGCAGACGGTTTCTTCAGTGCAGGCTTGCGTTAATTGCTGTCCTTGCCTCCTATACACCCCCCTGCACCTGTCGGTGGTGTAAAGGCACACCCTCGTCTCGTCGGAAAAGAGGACATTCCTCTATTGTTCAAACGCCCAATCTTCGTGCAATCGGCAAAATTGCCTCCTGGCTAGTCGATGCTATTCCTTTAATTGGGGGCCTGTAGCAGCTCTACGAGTCAACATCCTCTTCTCTTCCGGCTTTCTTCCGATCGTAGAGATGCTTACTGCTGTTTTTTGAGCTGCTTGAAGCTGCTGCTGCAGCTCAACAGCCTGGGAGAAACGGTTCTGCAAAGAGTTCGATACAATGTACCGGTTGTCTCTAGCGGAAGAGCAGTGTTGTCTTCCAGGTCCAGGCCTCCTGATGTAAACACCAGTCACCTGGAACCCCAGCAAGACTCGACGGACTCGGAAACCGCTTATGTTAAATCTTTCAGCAACTTCTTACTGCCATAGTCTTGTTTGCAGCAGTGCCATCTCTTGAGCTGCTCCTTCTGGCCTGGTATCCATGTCCAAGGGTTTTTTCTTGCTGTAACGGTTCATTAGTAACCTCAGTGACCTCTGGAGAACGAATAAACCATAACTAACCTTTATCCTCCATTTTACACCCGTCCCGGATTGCACAACAACGGACCGATTAAAATTGGATCTCGGCCCTTTTTTAAACAAAACGCCTATGTTCGGCGATGGTTGTTTTTACGAATAATAACGATTTATCTTTTTAAAGTTCATTAATTGCGCTTTCAAATGATACCAATATTGACAGGGTACAATGCAGTAGATAAGAGCTATATTTGCTTGAAACGAATTTTTGGCGAGGTGCGATTTTTTTGACGCCGAGTGTATATAAATTGTATTGTCGCAGCGACTGCTTGTTTCTTTGTACCTGTCGTACATACCAATGCAACCTGAGTATAAATCGTCGCACTACACATTCTTGTGTATATTCCACGTGAATTGTGATACTAGCTAGGACTAATGAGAATTCAGATCGAGTTCTTTGCAACGTGATATTTACCGATTTTAGGTACATTAACATGAAACTCGGGGCTGTTATTATGTAGGATGTTAATATGAATACGATACCGCCGCGGGCTTACTATTTCTAATGAACACAGAATATTATGCATTACTTTGAAATGCGGTCGCTTTCTAAAGTACCTAAGTTCTTTTGATACTTACACTTGTAGATACTGTGGTTTTAGTTACGTTATAGAAATAAAAGTAAGAGCAGAGAACCGCAATACGTAATGGCTCTTCTACACGATGGCCCACTCCAAGGGACGCATTTATGCGTTAGAGGGAGCAAATGATATTGCTATCTCATTCTACCGCATGGCTGCGTCCCTTGGAGTAGCTGGCGCTGGGCCATCGTGTAGAGGAGCCATAAGGAAACGCTAGGTGAACAAATTGCGGGGATCTTTCCCTTTTACTCCAATGAAGGCGTAATTAGAGTGACATAGAAAAATGCCCGCAATTTGCGAACTTCGATTTTCGCGGTTATAGCCCTGAGTACCTGAGGGGCCCTGGGGGTTGGGCTATCTATGTACATATATCCGATTCCGAATATCATTCATCCCTCCTCATTACATGCCCGAATACATTAAGTACATCCTCCTCCTCATTAATTACATCCGAATACCTATTATATTTATATAAACTGTTTAAAGACTTGTATCAAGTTTCATACCATTTAAGTACGTTTGATCCACCATCCATATTTATACTAAATTCTAATAATAAAATGTTTTTCCTAACATATTATACTTACGTCTCTTTTTGGCCCAGTGGTTGACTAATAATAGAGAATAATGGCTTGAGGCATTAAGTCTGCCATTTGTACTTCTTTATGTGGATTCTTATGTTTAATAAAAATTATATAAATATGTAATACATTTTTTAAATATAAGTGTCGTAGTCCAAAGTACCTACATTAGGTGCGAACTCACCTACGACCTTATGTGTTTCCGATTGATTTTCTCAAAAAAACAAGGTAGCCTGAACGTGACATGAACTAATTACAAGTTTTATTCACAGTCGCATATGTGAACAAGACGAGTAAAGGAAATTAAACCCCGATTAGGCACCTCAAGGTACAGTAAGCTGCAGTGATAAGTGATAGAAATTTGTTTGCAAGGGGGATTAACTATCTCTGCAGCTGACTGTACATACACACCCTCTAAAAATTACCCTCTTTCGGAAATCCGGTAATAAAACGATTATAAGCTAACTGAGCTCAGGCAATGATTTTTCTCCGCACTAGCCATTGAAAAACATTCGTGTAAACTTTTTCTAAAAGTAGCAGTGAATGATCGAGCGATGTATCAGATAACCCGGCGGATAGGATTCGTTAGAGCCACGTAAATTAATAAGGCGAGCCGGCGTAATGAGAGCGGTGTTCGGTTGCCGACTAAATGTTGCTTGTTTTTTTGTGAAATCTGGCATTTTTGATGTGAGTTTGCGGTCAATGCTTTAGACACATTGGTAACATTGGTTGCACTGATTAGTTGCATTCGTATAGCGTGAATTCTTATATCAAATCACGGCGTAAATTTGTTTCCAAATAATAAGCTTACTCTAGGTCACAAAATGTCCCGCGACATGTGTCGCCACTGTCACCAGCGACGTTGGGTGAAGTGGCGCGACGTCACCAAACTTCACTCGACATTTCAGGCAACATCGCGCGACACTTGTCGCCATCAGTGTGTGTCATGACTGTCATGAGTCATGCGATGTCGCCAGATATGTCAGGCGAATCATTCAAAACTGTTATGTCAGTCGAAGTTCCGCAAACGTACGATTTCGCTTGACATATGTCGCCGAAACGTGTCGTGGGATGTTTGTCCCCTAGTGTATCCCTATTACTTTATCGTAGGCAAAAATAATAGATAGTATAGAGGGGTCCTTTCATTGTAAATTTTGTAGTCACAGTAAATTTACTGCCATCTATCGACACACGGCTAAAACTCAAAATAAAAAACGTATAAAATTATCAACAAAATGTATATATGGATAAATGATTTTATTATTTTTATTTCATTTTGATCCATGTCCATTCACTGATATATATGTGTTAAAATTGTTAAATATGAAACGGTGTCGTCACGCCATCTAGCCGAGTATAGGCTAAAGGTGTGTGCGGCATCTATCCGAGAATGACTTTTTCTTGATTTCCGAGGCACGTTTTTTCCTTAGACTTCATTCATTTTATACGAAGTTACATATATGTCTTTCATCGTAGGCTTTATCGTAGTTGTAGATGGCGTTTCAGTAAGTAGCTTTGTGTTGTGTGAATGAAACTATTATCTAAATATTCTAAATGATATATGAATGATATTCATAACTACTCAATGTAAAATCAGACGGAAACGAGTGATCCTATAAAAGTACGTAGGTTGTTCCATAAGTCTTGCAAAAGTGTATCTTCTTATTAAGCTTTTTCAAAATAAAAACCATCACTGTTAATACACTTATGCATGCGTTCCAACCACGTATCAAACATGATCTTCCACCGCTCCTTTGTGACGGTGGCGCAGGCTTCATCCCATGCACTCAATAGCTCGTCATCAGTTGCAAACCGTCGTCCTTTTAATTGGCTCTTGATCAGCGGGAAGAGACCAAAATCGCATGGTGCAAGGTCGGGGCTGTAAGACGGGTGGTACAGTACAGTAAGCCCCGATTGCTCCAAAAACTCCCGAGTTCTGATCGCACGATGAGCAGGAGCGTTATGATGGTGGAAGTGCCAACTGCCCAGATGAGGGACCCAGAGAGAACATAACTTTTTAACTTTTAGGTCTTCGTGTAAAATTGAATTAAGTGTTGATGCACTAATATGGAGAATGTCCTCAATCTGCCTGCACGTAATTTGCCTATTAATAGTTATCAGTTTTCTAACATCGTCTATGTTTTCTTGGGTCCTGCTTGTAAAGGGTCGGCCCGGTTTTTCGTCGTCGTCTAAATTATATTTGCCTCTTTGAAATTCCTTGTACCACCTGAATACGGTAGAAAGGGAACGGCACTCTTTACCAAAGGCACCGAACATTTCCTCGTGGCACTCTTGGTAAGATAATCCACGTTTGAAATTATAATAGAAAATCACTCTGTACTCGCAGTTACCCTTTTCACAATTGTTTCGATCTATTTACCGACTATCACTGCTGGCAGGCTCAACAAACACATCATGTTGTGTACAAGTTCTTATGTAATTAGTGGCAGATAACCATACGCTCAGTCATACATGTCAAAGCTTGTTAGATTCCTTCCATTGCAAGACTTATGGAACAGCCTACGTATATTTTCTTCTTTGCGCAGACAAAATCCTAATAAAGACGAAATGATATAGGTAAAAAACGGAATTTAATTATAGAGAAAGGTTTAGCACAAAATAGACGTATAGTCCGTAGCATATTATTTTCCCGGTTCGCATGCAAGACTTACAAAATTAATTGGAGATAGATATCGGAGATGGGAGCTCACATTTTGTTTTTCCTAACTTGTTATGTTCGTATAGCTATCGGATACTTCCATTTTAATTATTGCCAGTTCTTTTAGTAAAGGAATATCTATTTGTATTTTGAGCGTGGGTAACGAAGAATAATGTGATTTAATTAGAAAAATGTTTGTTAATTAAATCTTATTGTACAAAAAAACACCGGAAAATGTTAATTTTTACGAAAGGCGGTTTAAATGTTGCTAAAAAATAGGAAGAAGATTATGTGTATTATATTGTTTATGTATATGGTGTTCTAAATTCAGAGAGATATCAAATTAACTTTTAGTCAAGTTAGAGATAAGGGACAGATTTGGGTGGTTAACCAACAAATTTATGTTGTAAGTAAAATATTAAAAAAATAAGTAGGTATTATGTACATTTATATAACTGGGTGTACCTTAATCATTAAAAAAACTGAAAAAACAGGACGCTATATAAATCTTGTAATATATATTTGATTAATCCCTTTTATGGCTCAATCATTCATTAGCCCTGCAGCGACAATTAAATCCGTTTTTTCCATATTCCAGACGAATGTTCCTGGTGCAACAAGAGCATCACGGACAGCGGCGCGCTGCAGCAGGCCGGGGCAGTGTTCTGTTCGGAGCTATGCTTCAGCCAATCGCGGCGAGCCAACTTCAAGCGAGCTAAGACTTGTGACTGGTGCCGACATGTGCGGCATACTGTGGCTTATGTGGACTTCCAGGTACGTGGTCCTTTCACTCGCATTCTCTCTCTCTCAGGATCCAAGGTGACTCATACGACAAGAGCTATAGCTACAAATAGAGGCCTCGAGCAAGATCGTGTTCTGTTTGGAGCTTCAGCCAATCGCGGCGAGCCAACTTCAAGCGAGCCAAGACTTGTGACTGGTGCCGACATGTGCGGCATACTGTGGCTTATGTGGACTTCCAGGTACGTGGTCTCTTTCACTCGCGTTCTCTCTCTCAGGATCCAAGGTGACTCATACGACAAGAGCTATAGCTACAAATAGAGGCCTCGAGCAAGATCGTGTTTGGTTCGGAGCTATGCTTCAGCCAATCGCGGCGCGCCAACTTCAAGCGAGCCAAGACTTGTGACTCGTGTCGGCATATATACGGCACACAGTGGCTCATGTGGACTTCCAGGTGAGTTATCTCTCATTCACTTCTAAAGGTACCGAGTAGTACAGATAGAGGCCTCCAATAAGATCGTCTTTTATTTTGCGAACATGGAGACACAGGCTGTGTGTTCTCTCTCATTTCTTCTTCAGTACAAATATACGTGTGGCAAACGGTAACTTGAAAAGATTTTTAGATAAGCGCTCTTCACTCCAGTAGAACATTATTTTTATGGACACTATAGCAAGTTGAGCTTGTAGGTATGTACCTACACCTTATTATCTAAATCTCAGGTATTTAGAAATTAAGAACATCACCTGACTACCTGTAGTAGGTATGTGCTATGACAAACTTTGTTCAACTCAAAAACTATTTTAAGTCAAGTTGTGGCTGAATATATTAATCCTATTAATACTTACAAGGTTTGAGCAGTAAAGTTAACTCCATGTTTATCTAATTCCAGGATGGAGCCACGCAGTTGCAGTTCTGCTCCGACAAATGCCTGAACCAATACAAGATGCACATCTTCTGCCGGGAGACGCAGGCGCACCTCGATCTCAACCCCCACCTGGTGAACGCCTCTTCCACCTCAAACCTCATAACTCCTGAACTCTGGCTCAAAAACTGCAAAAGCAGATCTGCATCGCCAGCATCCGAACGCTCCGGATCTCCCACCGAAGGCACCAAGCCGCCAGAAAAAGAAAAAGAGAACAGAACTGCAAGAAAATCTCCCCTACCTTTAATAACAATAGCTCCTTCAGCAAAACTAATGAAACCAAAAACACCTGAAGAACGAGTGCAAAAATCACCAGAAACGAAAAAAGAATCCAGATTAAGGATGAATTTAAGGAAGCGGAGAACCTCCAAGTGTTCAGCTACAGTTACTTCACAAACAGTGAAACACACAACAACTCCTAAAGCCCAGGACCTAAGAATGCGGAGTCCATCTATGGACGGGTCTTCACCAGCATCTACAGTTGGCAACAGTGCGATACACTCACCGCCGCATCCAATAAATCCTCATACTATACCCCCTCCTCAATTCCCTAATCCAATGTACGGTATGCCTCCTCCAGTTTTCATGGATAATCATGAGCATAGACCAAATATGTTCCCTCCACGATTTGGCTTTTTGCCGCGACCAGGTATCCCTATGCACCAGGAAAGACCTCGCATTCCGCCTCCTCTAAACTTCCCACCACTAGGCCAAGCACCTCCAGTCACAGTCCTAGTTCCCTACCCTGTAATCCTCCCAATACCATTACCTATCCCTATTCCAATACCTTTCGCATCTTTCCTCCAAGCACATTGCGCTAGCAAAGTCAAAACAGAATCAATGGACGATGCCGAAGGCCCGTTAGATTTCACAATGAATAGCGATAAAAACAAAGATGAAGAAACCAAGGAAAATAAGAATGACAATACAGAAACAGATAAGAACTCAAATCATAGTGAGGATCGGAGTGAGGAAAAACAAGAAACGGAATCTAGTGAGACTAGTAACGCAGAACAGACTCTGCCTAAATTCAAAATAACACGATTAGGAAATAAAATGGCGAAGATAGTAACAAAAGCCCGGGAACCTTCAGAGGCCTCTAGGCCTCTCAGGAAACGACGGAGACTTGTTGAAGTGGCCACGGAGGACGACCCTCTAATCCCGAAGACGAGAAAAATAGTGCAAGTTTAAATTTCTTAGATGACATAATCTCAAATTAATATAATACCGTTTTATTAAATACATATCACAAATTCATTAATTATAAGGTTTTCTGAGAAACGGACTGTCAGCTGATGGCGCCTAAAAAGAGATTTACGTACGCTAAGCGTAAATATTTGCATGTCTCTTTGAAGTGAAATGATTGGCAAAGTTATAATTAGACGTAGGTAGGTACATGCAAAATGTGTCTGCGTTGGGATCCGAATCACGCACCTGTTTCTGATAACTGAACTAGATGGCGCTGTAGATCCCCGTATACGAATTGTATTGTACAAAAGAGAAATATAATTGTACAAAAGGCGAACTTAAGGCCGTATAAACCACTGTCAGTCATTTAACCTAAGGGCAAAGCAGCAAATATTGTAGTGTTGTTATGCGGAAAATAGTTTCTGAACCGTTACATGTTCACAGTCCAGTTACAATGTATAACACCGCGCAGCGCCATCTAGTTGTTAACCTGCCATACTTTGTATCACTTGTGTTGTGTTTTAATATTTATTAAAAGGGGGTAACACCTATGTAAACTACTTCTAGTAACTAGATTTAGTGCTTAAAAACTTAGTTTCCGACTTAGTTATACAAATCCAGTCACCACAAAACGTATGGACGGGTCACACGGGCCACTTATAGCGCCATCTGCAGCATGCTGCACGCACGATAGATTTGAACAAAGGGTTAACAATGGCGTGTTGTAAGTATATAGGTGTGGTGAAGAAAGGACCAAATAGAAAGTTTTGTTACCCAAGGCAATAAAATATTTTATCAAGTTTCTTTAAGGAGTCAGAGGTGGCGCCATCTATTGACTTTTCGTGACTCGGACCCTTAATAAAGAAATATATGTAGTATTCAAAACAATTTAAATTGCTAGTCTTAGTTGTAAGATGTGATGTAGCTGTAAGATCTATACGCTAGATAATAATAAACGCACTGTAAATGTGATATTAGTAACTTATTAACTGTAATGTATAAATGGAATTAAAATCTCATTATGACACGTTGTTTTGTTTTAATTTAAAAGTCCATAAAGGAAAACAATGATAATGTTTGTTGTCAAAGGGAGTAGTAGCGTACTTCATTCTATACCCTCCCACCTTGAGGGAGTACCGCGAACCACGTTCGACTTGTTGCCTCTCTGTCGCACTGTAAATTCGTACATAAGTGTGACAGGGAGGCAACACGTCGATCGTGTTTCGCGGTAGGCCTTCAGGGGGGTATAAGGAGCTCCGCCCGCGTTTCCGCTGTGGAAGCTACATCCAATTCGGGGCGGGTCTTCCGTCGTCAGTGTAAGTATGGACGGCTGTGCAATCTGGTCACCAATGCATTGTAAGCATTCTGTCAATAACATATATTGATTTAAGATATGTATTTGTTGATAAAATATGTGAAAGAGCGTCGCCCCTCCCCCTAGTTGGCAGCAGCCCCAAATATAATAAATCCGGAGACCATATCCTAATCTATTACAAAGAACAGCACCATCTAGTGTGCAATTTTGTAACTAAATGAGCAAACAACCAATTGAGTCATAATTTAAAAAATCCAGAATTCCAGACACAAGCACTGGATGAGAATATCTAAATCATAAATAAAATTATGTATGATTGTATAATTTAATGTCCATAGTCCATAATTTTATTTCCTTTCTAGCGTTAGCAGGTGTCATCAATATTTCCAATTGGCTACTTTCCTACTAGTCAAATCAGCTTCTTTTTTAGAACTGTCAAAACGATTTACTAATATGGACTTTATATGAAAACGTGTGTAGTGACGTCACAGTCAACTCACCTACTTTTTATACTTCCATCCGATTTATTAAATAGAAATTGTGTTTAAAAATAACTGTTGTCTATGTTTTTCTCATAATTATCTGGTGCTTTATTTCGTGCACGGTGTGAAATAATTTATTTTAAGTAGAGGAAAGTACCCAATTAGAAAAACCCTTAACGCATTCACTGCCAGGGGGCGTAGCCTAGGAACAAACTTGTATGACGGTGGACGCATATGTGCGTCGGGGGCAGTGAATGTGTTAAATGTTGTTAACAATAAGAATTTTGTTACCTACAAGAAAATGAAAATACTCCTTACATAAAAGAATTTAGAATAGGGCAGCTGTAGTAATATTGACTTTAATATTCACGAGACAGACAGCATGAGTCATTCACAATAGGTAAGTATCTAGGTATTTTAAGTATGTATAGGTATGTATGTATGTACGAGTGGTGAATTTATTTGACAAAAAATTTAATAGGGTGCAGATTTTACAACGGTTGAGCCCCCATTTGCACGACAGCTTTTACAACGCGCGTTAAAAAACGCTTGAATCTATCCGCACTCTACATTCGGTTTAACGACCAAGGCTTAAAGTCGAAAATCCAACAACGCTTGATAAAAAGCGCCACCGCTGTCGTTTGAATACATACATGGCTATCCATTTGTGTCATTCAAACGCTTTTTTAACGCGCGTTGAAAAAGCTGCCGTGCGAATGCGGCGTAAGGGTCGTCGACGCTCTTGGGACACCGTAGACTTCAGGATCCCTCACGATGTTTTCCTTCACTGAAAAACGATTGCGATTAATTGACCTCGTGAGCTATGATAAGGGCTGATTTAGACGGCGCGCGAACTCGCATGCGATTTTAGTTACATTCGGACTGTTGGTTACGTCCAATTCAACCGACCGATCAAAACCCGCAATGTTCATTACATTGCATGCGAGTTCTTGCATCGTGTAAATGAGCCCTAAGAACTTTCATCGCCTACACTACATACTCTAACTAATCTAATGAGATTATTAGTAGGTACATTGTGATACAATGTCATTACACACGAGGCGATAATGTGCGCGCGAGCTGTAGGTAAGCGCTTTAAAAATTTGACATAGTTACGTAATGCGCTAATTATCGCACTAGGGCGGTAAAGCAGCACCATACGAGTATGTACTGTAATAGTACATTGTGTATTAAGGGCGGGAAATAAGAAATTACGAACGAGTGTCAATTTTAAGCCCGACGCGAAGCGAGGGCTTAAAATGTTCACGAGTTCGGAATTTCTTTACCGCCCGTGGCACACACAATGTTTTTCATCACACTTGTAAGGAAAAAAAGGAGAATTAATAAAAACAAACTTCTGTATAAAACACTTTTCCGCCCTAGGGCGAAAATTTCAATTTCCCGCCCGCAAGCCCTACGTGTAAATAAGTGTTTTTCATCACACTTGCTCGGAAAAGATTTTTTCCGCCCTAGGGCGAAAATTTCAATTTCCCGCCCGCAAGCCCTACGTGTAAATACATCTTTTCCGAGCAAGTGTGATGAAAAAATAAATACACCTAAACACTAAAGGTCTATTTTTATTTATTACTATATTCTTCCTAATCTAAGACATAAATATTTCATGATAGGATAAGATAAACGAAGTCAGCGGCCTATACCAAAACAATAACAGAATAATCTAAAGTTATCTCCAATGCGTAATACCTACCATGCTTCCCTAAACAAAACAAGTTTGCCAAACGTTGGCCAAACAACGTGTTATATTCATTGACACACCTATGTTATATCATATGAACAACATGTTTTGGTAGTTGTTGGGATTTGAAAACTTGTTTTGAATTCAAATCATGTGTTTTTCGTTTCCTAAAAGATAGAATTGTTTGCGGTTCCCCTTCTGCGTCATTTGTGTTTTTTACCAATATTTGTAATAGTTCGCGAACCACAATTTAAGAAATGAATGAAAAGAAAAATCTTTATTTTTAGGCAATTACTTAGCGGCCAGCTTTTATATCAGAGGGCCTATCGTGAACCACGTTCGACTTGTTGCCTCCCTGTCACACTTACGTACGAATTTACATGTACGGCAGAGAGTCAACACGTCGAACATGGTTCGGGGTAGGCCCTCAGTGTCTGTCTTGTAAACAGCTTTTAAACTTTTTTTAATTACTGTATTGGGTTGAGAGTGAAAGTGATTGTAGCAGTGAAATAAAAGAACAGTTTCAAAAATTCAAATTGTTTATTTCCTCGATTTACTGAGAAAACAATCACTAAAAACCATTGGAAAATATCTTTCAAACATTTAAACTTAATTTACTAACAGCTCGGCCGCACAAGGTGGTTAAGTTCGCCTCTACATATTTTGTACTCATGAGATCCAATTATATTTTTTATAATAACATGATACTGTATTCAATATTAAATCCAAAAATCATTAAAGCATTAACGAAATTAATAAAGTTCTCAGACAAAATGTACCTTTTTGTTTTGTTAATAATGCAGTAATGCAAAATACAATTAGAAATTGTCCTTAAGAACAAAGAGCTACCTTTTGTATGAAAACGTCACAATTATTACAATCTAATTCAAAGGCAATTCTGGCACAATTCCATACTCAAGTTTCATAGAATACATGTCAATTTTAACTTCATTTCATTTCATTAGCAGCATTTAGAGTATTCTATAAACATTGTTTACGAAATACTATTTAAATTAATTCAGTTATAAGGTTTTACATCAGGCAGTCTAATCTATTTTATTGTTAAAGTTCGTTGATAAATGCATTGAATTAATGCTTATTATTGTATAAGTCCCAGAGTGTGATGGCTCCATCCAGGCCTCCAGCTGCCATGATGTTTGCATTCCAGAAAGAGACCTTTTGAGAAGAATAACAAACATCTTGTATGGCTTGTCGGTGTTCCGTAAGCACAACTAGTGGTCTCAAAGAAAACCAGGAAAATATGCGGACGTGCCCATCCCATCCGCCCGATACAAACACCTTTCCGTCCATGCGAGATTGGACTTTATTAACGCCAGCGTTCTTGATAGTGATGTCCGTCTTGTGGGCCAAGCTTGAGTCTTTTCTCCCTATACTAAAAATCTGTATCACATCCGAGGCATTGCCGATTATGCCTCTTTGCTGTTCAACATGGAAGTCCACGGACATGGGACATTCTTTCGTTTGCAACTTGCTGATGCATTGACTAGTGTTGAGATCCCACAGGAGGAGCCAGCCGGCCTCGTAACCCGCTAGGAGGCAATGCTTGTCACTTGATAACTCAATATACTTCAAACACATTGGGTCCCCTAGCTTGAGTGAGCCGTCTGGTTCCAAGCAACCAATTTTTTCTCCGGCAAAACTATAAATGGAAATTTTCGAATCTTTATCAGGTACATACAGTGTTTCGAGTTTTGTGTTGGCGTCAAATCTACAAAAGCCTGGGTAGTCAATGTCGATAATGGCATCTTCTTTGTAGCCAGTGTTGGTGAGGTTAAAGACTTTGTACTTGCCGCCTTTTTCTTGGGTGATGAGCTGACTGTCGGTGTGCATGAGGTGAAGGATGGGAGCTTGACCAACTTTGATCTTCTGCTGCACTCGGTTGGTCTGTAAGTTACAAAAAAATCATATATAAGGCACTTTCTAGTAAATTCATATAAAATATTTTGTCAATGGTTTTCATTTATCTTGGTGAAAAGACCTTTAGATTTTTGTTAAATACCTAAAATATATTAAATCATAGTGATTCTTCTATTATGTTTGTATGTTGGCTATCAAAATCAAAACAATTTATATGTAGAAATGCTACAATCAATTCCATTACAATGATGTACTGAATATTTTAAGCTGTTACATGTAGAGCAGTACCCCATTCTATATGTTCGAGATACATTTGTATTTATAATAATTATAATTAATCAACAGCAAATTAGTACATTTAGAACCCAAATACAGACAGAAATGAAAATAAAAGCAAATTATGGTAATAATAATAGTAGTAAAGTATAGCAGATGCTTTAGAAATTCGGTTACCCGCACTGTAGGACAATGTAATTCATTTTTCTAGGTCACAAAATGAGGGTAGTAAACAAAGGAATTGCGCACAACACAGCGGCACGCAGCGATAATATTTTACGCAGTTACATACGCCTTGAGCAAAGCACACAGCATCCTTGGAATACAATATCTCACCTGAAGGTTGAATGCATAAACATAACCATTTTTTGAACCGGCTAGTAACCTCTCCAGACCGCCAGGAAGAAAGCTAAATGCCAGCGAATATACTGGCGTGTTGTCAACATTACGAATAGTATAAACCGGATCGGGAGGTAGTAGTGCCATTTCTGGTCAAGCTCAAACCGAAATATGTGGTCGGAATTTAAAAACAAAATAATAATAAATTAATCAAGCCATCAGTAACTGAACCATAACTACGCACAACACAAAACTGACACAAAAATATATAAAAAAAGTTTCAACGTCGGCATATTGCTATGTTCAGAAGACATGACTCAGATGTATTAAGCCTTGTACAATTTGCAAAAATATTTAGTTGAATTAAACTATTTATATAATTATTTATTAGTTCTTTTATTAATCAATAATGTTCTATATTAAAACGCTACTATGATTACCATATTTCAAAGAAAAAAAAGTTTTTTCATTATCCTTTGTTGAAATGATGAATACTTTTGAACGAATATTTATGACAGATTTAAGCCTAGCAATACATGTTGATATTTATATGTTTTTTTAAACTGGTCTTACACTATCGAATTTGGTCAACTATATGAAGTCTGACAAGCGATTCTCGCTCGAATCTAAACCGGCCATGATAAATTTATTAACAGGATTCGGAGTTTTTTATAGGGACCGTGCGCGTTGGAAGGTCTGCCATCTTGTGGCCTGAATCGGAAACATATGTGCACATGTCAAATCAAGTGCTACCTCTATCCTCTATCTACCGTTCTCGTCGGTATGTTTCCTTGTGCATAGTAGGTTCAACTATCTAGAAGCATAAACGACACCATTTACGCCTCGCCCCAAAAATCTGACGGCTCCAATGCTGTCTTCTATCATGCACGGGGCCTATTATACGGTAAAACTTTTTTTTTTCAATTTATTTACATATCACAAAACTAAGATGCGCCACAGAAACTTGTGAAAGTTTATGCGTGGTGCAAATGCATCACTACGCTGAAACTGCATGTTTAATGTTTATATACCTATGCATTTTTTGTATATGGTACTTATATACTAGACACAACTAAAGTGAAGTATGGATGGAGTCGATATTAATAAAGATAATATTAAAAATCATACTCATCCATCAATCAGTGCAAATGTTATTAATACGTCATAATTTCATAGAAGTTTGACATTTAAAATAACACTTACTGCGTGGGCTATCAAAAAGACTTTTCTTGGTCTGATTATATTACCTATTTGAAAAACTCGTCTTAGAAATTGAGTTTAATTGTAATTTTAACAAGTCCATAATTGTGTCTTACACCCCATAAATTTGTATACCCCGGGCTATATATGAAAACTGGAATAATAAATAATTATATTATTTTTAAATTTCAATATTAGAAGCGAATGCTTAGGATGTTTAATAAAGGTGCCAACGATGCCAACTTAACTTGGTCTAACCACGGACCTAACTTCTATCAAATACTAGTGACCCGCCCCCCGGCTTCGCACGGGATAACTAATAAATTATACACCTAAACCTTCCTCAAGAAATCACTCTATGGACAGGGGCTGTCCATAAATTACGTCATCGATTTTTGACCCCCCCCCCTAAATTCATCCAAAAATTATGCTTCGAATGACCCCGTTTCCTCCTACGTCATGCTACCATCATCCGATGTCCAAACCCCCGTAATTTATTTATGAATATCCCCTAGGTGAAAACCGCATGAAAATCCGTTCAGTAGTTTTTGAGTTTATCCCGGACAAACATACAAACACACAAACAGACAAACGATTGATTATTACTGTCAAATATTTATTGTCAGTAGATTGGCTGGAAAGTGTAAAAATGTTTTAACAAGTGGCGCTAGTGAGCCCCGCATCTTTATGCCCCTCCCGCATACCGCCCCTGCCCCTATTTGGCAGCCCAGTTGTCAAAATCAAATCATAATTTCAGACCACCGAAAGTGGTGCAGCATTTACAATTTGCTACTTTTATGAATGAGAATTTAATCAATCTTGCCTGTATAATGGGTGACATAAGTAAATTATGAAGATTAATTCGATCGCGGCGTTCACAAATGGCTGCGGATTCGCTATTAAAAACGGGGAAACACTCGAAGTATATATCGTATAGAAAGATTTTGTACCATAGGTTTTTCGTTGGGTTGCTGTTGTTTATATTGGTGACTTTAGCGATTACTGTGTTGTTTAATGCTCTATCGAGTAGTTCACCGCGGACAGTTGTGCACGAAGCAGTGAATTTGGACCGTAGTGTTGTGGTGAAGTTACGTCAAGATGCAGCTACGGCGCAGCCTAGGGATGCAAACTGCACTTACTGGGAGTGTTTTAACGTGTACCGGTGCGGCAGAGGCGGCCACAATAAGATAACAATATACATATACCCGAGAACGGACTTCCACACGCCAGAGGGTCCTATATCAAAGTTTTCTAGAGAATTTTACGTAATATTAGATACTATAAGACATAGTAAATATTATACAGCGAATCCAGAGGAGGCGTGCTTGCTAATTCCTAGTATAGACACTCTAAATCAACGTAGTTTTTTAAGCAAACATGTATCACAGGCTTTCAACATTCTTCCACAGTAAGTAGTCAATGGTTTGTTAATATTTAACTGCTTTTCTAAATGTTCTATTCAATTTATTCAGTAAACAGCTATTACACAGTTCAATAGTATATAAGGGGACTGTAATTAATTATTAATTTTGAGTAATTTATTATTCAATGAAGAGAGTAGCGTAAGTGTTCTTAAATTCAATTAATTTGGTTGTTTATTTTACATTAATCACAGTCTTTTTTATGTTTATAAAGGATAATAAATACAAATACTTAAAAATATGGAAAACAAATATATTTAGTTCTTTTCAGAAGTTGAGAAATCTTTTAGTGTTCATTTATGTACCTAATATTTCATAATCAGCAAGTATTCACTTTTAAATTTAAAAAAATATTTTATAAGATACTTTTCATATTTTATTTATCTTCATACACTAAATGCGGCAATTTCAAAAACTCATAGTAAACCCTACTTTGCATCAGTTATTTCAACCTAATGTGGCAGTGAGCATAACATCTGATCTCTATCATCATCATCATCATCTAGGCCATAAGACGTCCACTGCTGAACATAGGCCTCCCCCTTTTTTTGGGGGTGAATGCCATAATCGCCACGCGTGGCAGGCTGGTTGGCGATCGCAGTCAAGTACACTGAATTTGAGGGACGCTGCTGCCCGTCTACCGGTTGGTCTTGGACGTGGTTTAAGGACATACCCGGGTCCTGGATGAAGTTTAACACATTCATTGCCAGCGAATCCCTAGGGGAGTTCACTGTTCGTAGGCGCTTTTCGCTGCATACGGTTTTTCCCGTGTTATCGGCTACGCTCGTAGCGCGTAGCTCGGGCTGGCACTGAATGTGTTAAGGACATACCCGGGTCCATCTCTTTTGTGATAAAAATATGGTGCCATTTTGTGTTGCTCATTATGATTAATATTTGTTATATGGAAATGTTAGAAATCTTCACTTATACAAAAAAACTCCATTTACCTTTTGAGGCTGATAAGAAGGCAGAAATGGGGGCAAAAGAGTAATCCTTCCGCTTTAGTACTAAGTGTGAAAGTGCATTATGTAACAGTTGTCTTTCATGCCTAGCCTTTGAAACTGGATTTGAAAACCTAGCAATAGGTTACCTTATGATATTTAACTTTCTTCAGCCACCTGACCTATTTCACAACTTCTGCATAGAACTTTTCATGAAGGGAATAACCACCTCTGCAGCTGACTGTACATTCTGTTACAATGTAATTGAAATCTATTATTTTACTGACTTTAGATGCAAAAGAAATTGAACCCTATGGTCTGTACAATTAGATTCAATTTCTCCTAACATACAGTTGTATAACAAAGGTCAAGTTTACAAACATTGAAGTAATTATGTATAGGAATGTTTAATCACCAGCCATGTTATCTAAACAGGCATTTAAATATTGATTAATTAATTAGTACAGCTTGGTTTAGTAAATACATATATATGAATTTGGATGTAAAAAAATTGATGGAACTTAATTTTTTACCAGTAATCAAAGTTTTTTTAAGTGAATAGGAATTTAATCAATCAATCAAATTTATTTCAGGCTAAAATATACCCATACAAAATATTAAAATTCAAATTGCTAAAATTAAAATATTATTATATAAAAAATTAAATTAAAGATTTTTTTTTTAGTTAATAATTTATTTCGTTTTAAAAATGTAATATAAACAAAAAAAAAACAATTATAAACTAAAATTAAAAACTACAATAAATCTACAACTAAAATAACTACTAAACTAAAATAACCTATAAATAAAAAACTGGCTCCAACTCTGTGCCTCTATCCAATTAAAAATAAACTTAAAAATTCATGTCAACTAAAATTACAATAAACAAAAATTACACTAAAATTAAAAAAAAATCTACATATATATTTAATGCAAAGTTGCAAACATTATCTTAAGAAAGTATTAGAGATCATGTTATGTAATGTAAATATTTTTAAGAAATACATATTAATTTTTCTCTTACAGTTGGAACAATGGAGAAAACCACCTTATATTTAACATGCTGCCTGGATCAGCACCCAACTATGAGACTGTCCTCGATCTCAACACAGGGAAGGCCATCATAGCCGGGGCCGGCTTCGACACCTGGTCCTTCCGCTACGGCTTCGACGTGGCCATCCCAGTCTACAGCCCTCTCGCAGCTCATATAGACAGCACACAACCAGACGATAAGAAATACTTAATATTATCCACCCAACTAAACATCCCGAGAGATTACTTAGCTATATTACAGAATATAGCATCGTCATCGAACGACCTAATACTTCTAGATAGATGTAAAGGCGCAGATCACAGTAAACGCTGTGAGTACATAACAGGGAGGATATTTAACTACCCAGAAGTATTAAAAGATGGGATGTTTTGTTTAGTAATACGGAGTGCGAGACTATCCCAAGCTATGTTAATGGATATCTTAGCGTCGCAGTGTATACCTATTATAGTGGCTGATTCTATTGTGATGCCTTTTAATTCGCATGTGGATTGGAATAAAATAGCAATATTCGTACCTGAAGAGAATTTGAAGAATGTTTTGAAGATAGTGCACGCAGTGAGCGAGGAGAGGCGTGGAGAGTTATATTGGCAGCAGAGATGGGTGTTCGAGAGATACTTCTCGAGTATACAGAAGATAACTATGACTATGTTGGAGATTATTAATGAGAAGGTGTTCCCGTTGGCAGCTAGGAGTTACGAGGATTGGAACATGCCGGAGCATTTGGTGAGTTTAGTCGATAATTGGTATCGTTTTGGAGCATTTCGCGGGCTGCCGTACAAACGCGTTTTATTTCGTGTATTGCAAGTTACAACCTTTTTTCGGCGTTTATGTTTCTGGACATAAAGGAGAATGGGCACTTTACTATGGGCAGTGTCCCATGGATGTATACTGTTGAGATATATGTCGCTTTAAAGCTCTTAATCGTAGTATCATTTTATTGTAAGGCACCAACCTTAGACAACTTGCAGGGGCCGAGCTATATTACAAAAAAAAGTTGCGCACATAAGCAGTTATTTTTCATAATACGCTTGATATAATAAGTTGTAGCGTATTTTAATAGAAAGAATATGAAGAATGCTTTATGGTTTTTGTGTCAACACCAATGATAAAGTATTTAAAGGGTTTGAGATTACAGTTTTACATAATTGTCATACTAAAAATTACTTGCTGTACAACGGAATAAGAGTGTATACACATGCCATGTATATCATGTGAAAAGTATTTGTATTATTTGTCAAAGTTCATGGAATGCTCCCTTTGTTGGTTAATAAGATGATCTTCCAACAGTTTAAGCTTCTCCTTAACCACCGACAAAGTGGTATGTTTTACCACGTTATATCTACTTCTCTTACGTTGAAGAATAAACAAACAAAAGTGAGTTATTTTCATACACCTGCGGAATATATAGGTATGTATGCTGAATTAGGAAGCTGTACGTTTTATTATATCGTGTGTTAGAAAGGCGGTAACGTAGGAAAAGTAATAAAATAGAGACCTGTGTCCAGCAGTGGGACGTATTATAAGCTAGAAGATTTAGGTACTTATGGCTCGTGTGACATAGGACATAGGTAGTCTAAGTTTACATTTGTTTACAATTAGTGTTCGACCGAAACCGGATTTATTGTCGAAATCGAAACCGATTTTGCTGTAGTTTTGGCCGAAACCGAACCTTGGGCCGAAAACGAAAACGTCGGTCAGACCTTTTTTTAACCAACATCCACATTATCCACAAATAGTCTGGTACGAAAAGGATCCGTAGTTAGTTGTCTTAAAGTTTCACTTGTCGATACAAATCGAAAGGGAAACACATTTGCAGCATGAGTTACGATACGCCCAGTAAGCCGCCAGCTTTATTAAACGGTTTCCCGTTTTCATTAAACATTACCGCTACTCAGTCGTAATCATAAATAGAACCGCAAATCTGGCCGCAGGTATAAATTTCACAGCAGGCAATTTTGTTTGAAAATACACTGAAACAATCCACAACACAATTCGCGGGGGATTTGTATCGCTTTCCGTTGTCAAAAATATTGTTGCCCGTTAGGCTCGGCGCGTACTGACGATTATTGCCACCGTTTTATTTATGTGCGGTTTGTAAATTACAGTGTGTTAAAATGCTTTTGTAAATAATAGTAGGGTGGTAGGTGTCCCGGAATCGAAGACAATTTACGCAATTCGATAGCTAAAATACGGGAGCAACGAAAAAGCCGGCATTCACTGAGAACATTTACTGACAACTGTTTTAAAACAAAAGTAAAAACAATACAATAAAGACAAATAGAGAAAAAGTATTTTAAAAGTATAAATAACATATAAAACCTTATTTTATTATTCCTCGACAGTAGGCTATAATCTGTTTTTTTAACTATGAAGTACTGGCCATAGGAAATAGTATGAAACACTCGTTTGTTTCTTGCATAGAAAATCTATGGCGTAGTATCTCAGGTAAAACAAACAGATTAAAGGGTATGACGCGGCTAAATACAGTATACCTATAGCGGAGATCAATAAATATATAACAAATGTGCTTTCAAATCTTCCTTTCTAAGTCTACGAATTGACTGTCTACTTTGCAGAATATCGGATACCTGTATCCGATATTCTACACACAGACACACACAGACACACAGACAGACAGTAGGTCTACTGTTAAAGTCCCTAAACAGTGACGGCTGTCTTTGCCGCCCTAGGCCCCGGGCCCTGTAGCCGCCCCTTTCTCAGCACTCATCATATTGACTACATTTTGAGTTATTTATTGTTATTATCAGCAAATTTTTTGTCACAATTTGCTGCCCCTAATATCTCGCCGCCCTACGCCCGGGCCTACTGGGCCTTAGGGCACAGAATAAATAATATGTAGTACTAGGTACAGAAGACTCACTCTCTAACAAAACGCGTCTGTCACGATCAGCACAGATATGGCCGCTAGGTGGAGACAGCGCCAGCGCCACGCGCGGCTTATGGCAAACCCCAAAATTGGGGTCGAACGGATGGACTTTTAGCTACCTGTAGCAAAGCGACGAAATCGCGGAGTGAGCCACGCCTGCTTAGGGCATATCCGCCACTGCCAAGCTAATAATAGCCCGAACTGCCACAGGGGGCGAGAAAGGCCAGTATTCCGCTAACTCGATAGGTTTAGAATTTAGATAGCCGCAGTGCCGAAAGTCGCACGTACTCCGCCGGACTTGCGGTCTCTGATAGTGATGCGATGTTCCGCGGGATATTCCCGGGATTTCCCGCCTTCATGAACCGTTGCGACTTTATTAGTTATTACTTTACTCAAATGTATTTTTTTTACAAGCTTAAACTTGAATTTTATTATACCATTTTACCTATTTTCAGAGGTGTTTTATGTACCTACTTTTCTATATATATATATATATGTATATATATATATATATATTTTATTATGAATGGGCTTACTCATGGCCACAGACTAGCCTACGACGTGGCCTACGATGGAGCGAGCTCGCCCAGAAGGTGCCTGTTCACTCTTGATTTGAGGCTATATAGGTACTTAACAATTTTAAAATGTCATAAAATAAATTTTATGGTCTAATTCACATACTTTTTAGGGTTCCGTACCCAAAGGGTAAAACGGGACCCTATTACTAAGACTTCGCTGTCCGTCTGTCTGTCACCAGGCTGTAGGTATCTCACGAACCGTGATAGCTAGACAGTTGAAATTTTCACAGATGATGTATTTCTGTTGCCGCTATAACAACAAATACTAAAAACAGAATAAAATAAAGATTTAAGTGGGGCTCCCATACAGCAAACGTGATTTTTGACCAAAGTTAAGCAACGTCGGGCGTGGTCAGTACTTGGATGGGTGACCGTTTTCTTTTTGCATTTTTTTCCGTTTTTTTTTGCTTTATGGTACGGAACCCTTCGTGCGCGCGTCCGACTCGCACTTGCCCGGTTTTTTTTAGTTACTCTATGTCATATTCTTTACTCCTTAGCACTTTTAGTGCTCGAAAATGGACACCTTATTCCCGGGGTAATCATAACTCCCAAATGGGTATTTTAATCGATAAGTCAAACTTAAAATAATGTAGTCTTGTGACACAAAATAACATCAAACTACAGTTGCCTCCAGAAACTCGCGAACTAAATTGACATGAGTTTGACAAATAAAATGATACCAGGAATAGCAAAGAAAAAATAGTCAGGGGTATATGACGATAAAATGATATCGATAAGTAAGATGCACTTACTACCCATGTGATAATTAATTATAAAGGGGTCACAAACGATTTCGACTTGTATGAATGTGACGAGAAAAGTGGTTGATTCGATTGTAAGATTGTGACGTTACCAATCAAATCAGGAGGTGCGGATGTGAAACTGACAAATTTCAATGTTAAGACGTTTCGGAGGAGCTGATTTTAGGTAAATATACACATCTCGCTAACGGAAGCGGCTCCTATAACTAGTGCGATAAGAACAAGGCGAAAAATCCTTCTTAAAAATCTCTAAAATCAAAGTTTTGTACTCGAGTGTTTCCTCCTCCAAAACTTAACCAATCGTAACCAAATTTGGAAATCTAAATGATTATGAAATTATCTGTGCCGGACCGTTTTGCTTTTTTGGCTAATTGATATCCGTTTTGAATACTACGTCTCTCATTGCGGCATAGTCAAAGAGTCCATTTTTGAAAGGCTCTAGCGCCTTAAAAAACAAATATATCAAAAAAAAGCAAAACGGTCCGACAAGTCATTGCTCTAGCATCAAAACCCACGGAGGAAACAGTCGAGTACGTTTGTATGGAGATATGACCACTCCTGTTGGCTCTTAATATGCAGGTTTGGGGGCAAGTTGTTTATATCAAGAGCTCGCGGTTGTCGCCATAAAACTAAAATTGGTGATTTAATTTTATACAATGTGACCGGTAGATGAGATTGGTCGATAATTAAAGTTAGACCAAGAAAAGTCTGCAGCGATTTTGATAGCCCACGCAGTGCAACTGTTATTTAATACGTCATAATTTCATAGAATTTTGACGTATAAAATAATACTTACACTGCGTGGGCTATTAAAATCGCTGCAGACTTTTTTGGTCAACTGTATTTAAATTCTGACCTAATCTTATTTTCCCTTCTGGGTCGGCCTTATTTGTATTTTGAGCCAAAATCACTGTTTCTATGTTATCACCTACAACTTGTTACTCTAGCTGTAAGTTTTTCTAACAAATAAAATAAAATAAATATAATAAAATATTTATTTAGTTACCTACAATATGTTTATCCAGTATTTATTACTATAAAATTGCACAATTTTCGAAATACCAAGTAACATTTGTAAAATAATTTAAATTACTTAAAGATACATTTTCTGACCGCGCAACAGTAGCGCCGCTAGCGGTGGATTCTCGCGATATTCTCTAATTCAAACTTTTTTGAAAATATCGATACGAACAGCACTGGCCAAACTGTGGTATCATATGTGCATATTGACCTGTCAATTTAGTTCGCGAGTTTCTGGAGGCAACCTTAGTTTAAATGTTGTTGGATTCGTCGATCTAGAAACTCAAGTCTCAAAACAAAAACGGCCGTTTTAACTTTGGACGCATAGATTGAAGAATCCAGCAACATAAAAATTTGTTTGATGTATTCAAAAAGTACTTAAATGCAAAATACAGTACGTAGCGGCCCCTTTTTTAAATACCTATCGTTAAATTTAAACAATCACGATTATTTAGCAGTGGCGCTAGTGTGCACGTTGATGTGCTCTTAAACTATTTTTACTTATGATGGCTCCTCTACACGATGGGCCAAAGCCGGCCTCTCCAAGGGACGCAGCCATGCGATAGAATGACATAGCAATATCACTTGCTCGCTCTAACGCATAAATGCGTCCCTTGGAGTGGCTGGCGTTGGCCCATCGTGTAGAGGAGCCATGATATGGGAGATAAAAATCCCGGGAACACGTGCATATTCCCGCGGCCATCAAAACTCCCAAAATGGGTATTTTAGTCGGCTGAACGAGTACGAAGTTGGTCTAAGTAGGCCGCCCCGAGTTGCAAACTTACAATGATGTAGCTTTGTGACGCCTCGACTTTTAAACAATTCACGGATGCCGTTGGGATCGCGTCATATCTTTTGGGGATCATAGATTTTATTTTATCTTTAGGTATTATTTATCGAATTTTTACTTACGAACAAATAGTCCGGGAAATTGGCAAGAATACTATCGTATGTGTGTGGTTACTCTAACACATTCATAAAAGTGTTGTGCATCTCACATTTTGGCCCAGCGCTACTGCAGTATTGACGGTAAAAGGACATAAAACCAGTATTCGGTTAAAATTGAGGAATTCACGTTCGACGTTCAAATATGTACATCGGTGCTGCTGCGTCGCATAGAAAACTAGAAATTCAGCTTTCGTGATATATTCCGCGGGCTGATATCTGTTAAATTTGTTAAATATCAAAAAGTATCGCGACATACCATACCTTTGGCCTACTCTGGCCACACTTTTCCACACTAAAAGATAAACACATTACGCCCCATTTCGATTGGTTGGCTCAGAGGGATTACTTATGATACGTTAGAGATATTCATTATTATACGATGCTCCTACTGAATGCCCCATAAAAGATAATACGAGGGATGATAGAGCAGCTCATAAGCTTTAGATTTACCCCCATGTGCAGCGTTTGTAATAGTTTCGGTGATGCTTATATTTTTATCTTATGTTGCCTCTACGAAAAATCCTTAAAATAAGATAAACTACTAATAAAAGAAAACAGGAAGTCGTTTCATTACAGAAAACTAGGTAATTATAGCCTTAATGTACAAACAGCAAACGCTCTTATTAACTGTCCATCGCTGGACATTATTTACAAAAGGCATAAGGTCCAACGATGGATAGTTAACAGTGTGGGCGATGATACCATCGCCCACATTCGATACATACGTATCTCTACCTATAAGAAACAGATGTTATTTCGAGCCCAAGCTTCGTTCAGAGTTTCAGACCCTGAAATCTATTAGTGTAGCTTTTCTCTCCAAAAACGTCCTCGTGGTTGCTAAGAATGAGAATACTATCTCTCGTCTCAAAGTTTCTTACTTACCCTCATGGATTAGGATTTAAATAATTGGCCAAGCACGAAGTCAAGACTACGGTGTTCAGAGCACCGTACGACACATCCCTAGGTGGTTCTAAGTTTGGATACTAATACTAATTTATCCCATAAGTACATTTTATTGACTAGGAAATAAGAAGGTAATGTCTGGGAGCTCTGGGACCTTGGAGTTTGGACTTTTATTAGTCCTCTGGGCTAGTATAGGTAATGTAGAAGTTACAAAGCTTCTACCTTAGATATATTTTTTAGAGATTAAAGATTTTATTTACCACCTTGTCGGGTTGATTGCATATCCATACCAAATTACAGCTTTCTAACACTAACAATCAACCTCATCTTGGAGGTGAAAAGAGGAAAAATCCTAAGTCCCATTTCGGCCAACCGAAATCAAGAACGTTTATATAATATAGGCCTAATACCGTTTATCTAAAACGTTTGGTGAAGGCACATTTCTAGTAGAAACAAATTATTATGAATTTCTCTGTAATTTGTACAAACCATTTCGTAAACTGACATTCCGCTAAACTGTTGTTTTTACATCTTACTAGCATCCATAACATATTGAAGTATGATATTCTTCCACTTGTCTGAACATTTTCATTATTATTGATTCTTTTTTTGTGAGAATGGCTTTTTCTGCCACGGCACTTTGCCAATTATTGATTCTTTCAAACACCAAAATAGTCATAAAATAGTTGACAATTTAATCTACGTGAGTTGACAGGCAACTTCGAGCACGAAAAACTAAATCCGTCAAAAATACTGGGTATACATACAACCTCATAATCTTTGATATAGAGTCTGTGCGGAAAGAGAAGAGTCGTGGCAGAAACGGGAACTAACATTTTAAATTTTATATGGCAATCAAACCTTTGACACCTGTCTTGTAAAAAGTAAACAAACTTCTGTCAATGTATTTTTTTATTAACAAAAACCGCAAGTTTTATGTATAAAATATTTTCAAAACACGATAAAACCGTACATAAAACCACAAGGAAAATTATATTTAACATTGTTCGGTTTTGTCAGCGGGAAGAAAACGGCTAAAAGCCGACTATCGACTTACAAAAAGTCGCGGAACGTGTTTCCGCTATTCGCGGGTATTGATGTTGTATTTAATATTAAATAATTACCTATTTAATAAGCTCCCTAAGTAACTTGTCTCCGGTACATAATCGGTAAGTATATTCATTCAAAATATATTAATTTTCATAAATATGCAGGTCATTCATGATCTTTAAAATAACTGACAAATAGTCTTGATACTTGCCATTTTATGCATATTTATATGTAATTTCTTTTTCAGGATTGTGTAAAAGTACCTACGGTATCTCGAATAAAAGATCGCTAAGTAGGTGATATGCAAGAATTCGTAATCTACGTGCCGGATTCAAGCTTTTCCAGTTCAGATGAAGATAGTTCTATGAGTGTCCCTGGTTGTTTTGAAGCTAGCTCAAACATAAGTGACATTGAATATTTTAATTCAGACTTCGACTACAAAGAATAAAACTTTTTCTAATAACATATTTCTTTATTTGTAGGTTCTGTTAGTTACGAAATTATATTTCATATTTAGCAGTGACTTTTCGGCGAAGTAAAATATCGTGAGATGAGAGAACCGGACATATCCCAATAAGGCCTACCTATTTATGCACTATTTTTATTCATATTTATTATTAATAATGTACACATACATTACAACTCAAGTTTACAATGGGTGAAATATATCCCAGATAAAATTACAGTTCTATTGCCCAATTTCTACCCGATCTACCCGGTTTTAATAACTGTTGGACTGCACAGATTAGGCAGTACATAAATGAGACTCGTATCTTGTTTGGTACTAAAATTACAGTTGTATTGGGCAGATTCTTAAATAATTTTAGCAGTTTTGTCAATCGCAGTCACTTTTTAGTATCTGAGATATAAAAACAAGTGTGTTTTAAAAAGAAAACTAGTGCCTGCGCTAAATCAGAGGATTGAGTTGACGAGCCGACACCACCACCAGGCTCCGTTTAGTAAGCCGTGGTAAAAAACCGGAACAAAAGGGATTCAAGTATCATGACCTTTAGTGTCGTACTATAATCACGTGACCAGTATTGTCAGCATAGCAAAAACCATAAAATAGCACTGGCGCGCCCTCAAATCCCACGACTCTTCTCTTTCCGCACAGACTCTAGTCGCAATTGTTGTATTTTAAACTTGTAGACTGGGCAGGCACGACTCAAAAAGGAATAATATTACAATTAAGTCTGTGATTCGGCATTTCTCGGTTTTTGACGTTAGGCTTGTTTCTGACTCAAAATATAATTAACGTAAAGTATTAATCAATTTGCTCATGTTTTATATAAGTCACAGAAATAAGTACCTAATAATAAATGTCTAAGTTTTAGTACAAGTAGGGTAACTGCGTCAGGTTGCCGTCCAGTACCTGTTTCCGTCCACTTGGCGGAGTTGCTACAAAGAATTGCGTATAATTTGAATATAAACCTAACTTACCGGACAATTTTGGACTTATTGTACATCAGTTTTTAAAAGCAAAAATATTTTAGTAGAACTGGAATTCATGAGTACCAAATCTTAACTGACATTTTTGTCACTCAAACAAGTTTGATCAAGATCGGCTTACTTTATATTTCGTCAACTTTACCTTTGTTTCCAAAAACTGTGAATTGTGAATTTTAATTTTTTTTTCGTCACAGAACAGTATCTAGTTGCTGCTCTCACCGATCGGTTGAAAAATATACATACTTTATACAATTAATACATAAATGTAATGGTACTTAATGAAAAGGAATAGGTACTGTTTCGACGAATCAGATACTCTCAGTAAAATCTATAGGTTGATGACGCCATAGCTGTTAATAAATATTGAATGACTTTATTATCTCTAATCGCTTTACTAACTCTATGTGCTCTAATGTGAAAAAAAAAACACAACGACAGTGAAGAACGGAATTCTTAATTTAAATTTGAACTGATAAACTCCAATAATAAATATGATTCTTACTGAGCACACTGCGATAGTCCATTGGTTGGAAAGCCCGTTCGAAATTTAAACTTATTTGCTTTATAATAAGGTTGCATTTTGCAGATCTTTTACTCTCTCATACTTATAGTAGGCTATTCAGAAAAAAAATGAAATATCTCACAAAAGTAAGTAAGTAGAATTAAACTTTGTATCAAAGACATAAGTCATAAATTTCAATGTCAAAGTTTTAAGTAAGGATCTTTCTTACGAAAATTACTTCTTAATATGAATGACCAGTGTAAGCATCAGTTAGCTAGCCCTAAGCAACCAAAGATCAGGCTGCAGTTTAAAAACTAATAAAGTTAGAGTTAACCTGATAATTTTCCCGCCGTCTCCATACTCGTTTTAGTTGGATATTGACTGGTCAGCTGCCTGTTAGCTATAGTTTTCCCGAAAATCGCCAGGACAGAGGTGAAAATTTTTGTATGAAAACTTGCAACTTTAAATGCATTTTTTATCGAAACTATTGCATTCTAAAATGAAGTCAAAATCAGTCCATCGACTCAATTTTTTGCAAGCTTTCTAATGGTACCTCACACGATTCTTACAATTGAAAATAAAATTCAGCCTACCCCTCTTAACCCCTAAATTTCCCCCTAAAATCAGAAATAAGCAGTTTCGACTTATTCACAGTGTTAGTAATGGTACCTGCCATAACTATTCCAAATTTCAGGTACCTACATCAAACGGTCTTTGAGAAAAACGCATTTAACCGATTTGCAAGACCGAAGTGATCCCATAAGAGCACCGTGAACAAAGTTTTGTACGGTGCTCTAAAAAGACCCTGGATATCCTTATAATTCCGCTCACGTTCAGAAAGGAATGTTATATCACCAAAGGGTTGCTATTAGTCAGGATTTCCCCTGACATGTCAGCATTTTTCGTTTTTTGTCAGGGTTGCGAAGTGACTTTGCGAGTGTCAGGATTTTAGAAACCTCAACTAACTAGCTAGGTCTAGAAACTATTAGCGAAAGTTTAGCTACAAGCCACCATATGCTGTAACAAATTAAAAAAAAAATCTTCATACACCGGAGGCCTTAAAGAGATTCCAATGAGGTTTAGAGAAATGACCGTCCACGAATTTTCAGGACTTTTAGGATGATATCCTGATTTTTGTCAGGATATTCTATTTTTTCATATGGCAATCCTACATAATATATCCCATATACAGTAAACTGTTCAATGAATACAGGCCTCTATACCTTTTTATGGGAAAATCAAGTGTCTGTTTTAAAATAAGGTACCGTTGTACGGCCCAATAAATGGAGATTGGACTAGTAGGTATTGTTTACCCTACATCATTTGTATTGTTTGACGCTTAAGTCTGATTTAAACGGAGCGCGAACTCGCATGTGATTTTAGTTACATTGCGGACTGTGTTGGTCACGTCACGTCCAATTCAACCGACCGATCAAAACCCGCAATGTAATGAAACTCGCATGCGGGTTCTCGCATCGTCTAAATGAGCCCTTAGAATTCCCTGTTCTAGGCAGAAACGAGCGAATGTGTTCGGATGGTCTAAAAATAATTGATTTAAAATTTAATTTCATTACAAATACTGGAATTAAGCCATGATTGAAATTGGTTGTGATGAAATTAATTTCGTACGCCGCTTTCGACCTAGTCACCTAGTAATTCGAGTTTGCCATCAAATTAAAGTTTGCTGTTTCCGATGACAATGCAATTTGTATGTTCGTGCTGTAGCTTCGGCCTATCGGCACAGAATAATAATACTATTACAGTACTACCGTACAGAAAGGAAACTTCCTACAAAGCCGAAGTTTGACAGCGATTCAGGGATGTATCATGTTGTATCTTATGTATGGCACTAACATTGTCACGTCACTATATATTGTCAAAATTCAGGGTTTTATTCAGGGTATCTGTGGTCGTACACGCAAAGGGAAGTGAAGTTGTGCTAACCCTGCCGTGCCGAAAATACCCGAACGCTCTAGTTTCCTACCCCTGCTATTGGCGATGATATCATGAATTAATATTTCAAATTGAACTCTACACATATATACAGCGTTTTAACACAACCGCATTTCGAAACGAAGCGTAGGTTTCAGTGGTATGAAACGAATTTAAAAGGAATTTTTAATTTAGCCTTAATTAACAGAGTGCTAATATTTTTTGAATATTTTTCGAGCCGCAATACTCTATTGCGTACAGTCACCTGCAATAATATGTTACTCTTCGAAGGCCGCAAAAATATGTGACACGCTCTTATGGCTCTACAAATAAGACAGTGTCAGATATTTTTGCGGCCTCCGAAGAGTAACATATTATTGCAGGTGAATGTACATAGTCATCTTCTTTGACGTCGCATCAGTAAGTGCGACATTTTTAATAAAAACAAAGTTATGATCTTATGATACATTGCGTGCTGAATTATTTTATAACGAAAAGTAAAAGTAAGTAAAGGGATAACTTGCCTTTGTACTTCTTACAAATTTTATGTTATCTTTAATGTCTTTTTATACAATAAAGAGTTTACTACTACTACTAAAAGTTATACTTATATGATTTTTTAGTAAAACAGAAGTTAATTCACTTCTGCCTTTAGGATGTAATTATGGTCGTATCAAAAATACACGCAGTATTGTAGGTGGTTGGTAGCTAGTATTGTAGGTAGGGTTTTTGGTAGGCAGTATTGTGGGTGTTGTATTGTAGGTAGGAACTGTACCTATAGGTAGTCATTGTACCTAGTCGATTATTTGACAGACAGGCCTATTCGGATTTCGAGATAATCACAAGATCTAGAGACGATTTAGAGATCAACTAGATATACATTAGATATCGACTAGAATATGTGACTTGGATATCTAAGTCATAACTTGTCGAAATCGTTCAAGAGGACCTCCAGAATCGCGGAAACGTCAAATTTGACATATCTATCTTACAAATATCTTTAAATTATCCATATCGCAACTTGTTGAAGTCTAGTAGAAATCTAATTCATTTTCCGAATCGAGCCGAGACCGTTAGTTTCTAAAGTAAAGAGCTTATTACATCTTCCGGTAGGGCTAAGATGGTTGGTTTATTGTCATCTATCACTGTCACGTTCTAACAACTCGTCAGTTACTGCGACGGAGTCATAGTCGCATTTTTATCACTTGTCATGTCATGCGTCACTTTCGCACTTAGATATTTGTTAGAACGTGACAGGCACGATGACGGACGACGGACTCTACCGTCGCCCGTGACCACCAAAGGGGTTGCAAGTGTAGTGTGTACATATGTATGTACATTATATACTTTATTGTACATATAAATAAAAACACGAGAAACACAGTTAAAGAGTGAATTAAATACAATAAAGGCGAACTTTGTAGTTTGTAGGTTTGAAGATTTGTAGGTCGTATCGGTCCGGAAATACTGGTGTGGTGGGGTTTAAAATTTAAAACCATGTTACCTACAATCTGTTAGTAATTCGGGTTTAGTTGGTCAAATAATTAACGTTTGAACGCCTCCATTTGCCGTGCCACTAACGCCACGGAGGTAAAATTTAGTTTTGTGAATAAATAATGCCAACATAAAAGTGGGGTGTATTTCAGTACATTTTCACCAAAAAACGATCGACGTCAAATGCCGTCTTTGGCATTCAAAAGGTTAACTCAAAGCTTCCATTCATACATCTGTTGTAATATAATAAATAAGAAAAGTTTGCAAGCCAGGGATAACGACTATAATGCCGATAATCCACTGTATCGCTGAAAGAAACTAGACAGACGAGAGATAAGTGTACAAAATCCTTCGTTCTTACAATAATCGCCAAGACGGTGAGAAGAGGTCTGTTCTGAGATTAAATGTCAAACAAACATTTGCTATTATATTTAAAAGATGAAACAAGTAATTACTGGCGTTGATATTGAATTTTGGTTGATATTACTTTTGTTCACATTAGGGAATGCAAATCGGTTATTTTTTGTATGGAAATAACCGCGGTTTCGGTTAATAACCGATTATTTCCATACAAAAAATAACCGAAAATAACCGATTTGCATTCCCTAGTTCACATGTATTTAATATTTATTTACACATTAGGCAACTGATGTGAAAATAATTAAATTTCATCAAATCGAAATCATCTCAATACTGCGTCTCTGCTTTCTCATTTCATTTTAAGTTTCGATTGCAAGTAGGTGTACTGATGATTAATTAAAATCTTTTATGGATACTAAAAAATAAACACACCACCTCGCTATCATTTTCAGCGCCTACGGTGTCGCTGCAAAAACGTCAAATTCTCGATTATCGTGATAGATGAGTGCTTTCCCTTTGTACTGATCACTTCCAAACATTATCTAACCAACCAGCCTAATGCTGATCTCTTAATTCTCAACAGCTATTTGTTATCGCAGGTCATTCGTGGCTGGTTAATCCGAGATGCAAGTTCGGTAAGCCAGCGGTAGGAAAGCCAGTCGGAAACCCAAATTTCCCGAAGTCATTTGTTATCTAGCACCGGCTGCGGCCAGTTTGTTTGTGAGAAATATTGCAAGAATTTTACGAAGGCTTTATAATTTTAGCGAAGACTTTAGAATTTTAGCTGCACGGGCTGAGCGGTTACTTTTACGCCTTAGGCTTCTGAAAATTCCGTTTATTTGGTAAGGACGATAATAGATCCCCATTTAACAGAATCGCTGGGGCGAGAGAAACACTTATGTCTTCATACTTTTCCTCTTTCCGAGCAAAATAAACTGTTTCTCTTAACCCACATGACCTTACATCTAATTGCTTTTTAGACACTTGTACAGTGTGCGCACACAATAAAATAAAACATATTAGGGGACGATTTCCTGGCAAAAAATATATATTGTAAGAAGCGAGCGACTTATAGTGGGCAACATAGGGCTTCCTTGTTTATTGGCAAGATACGTAAATGTCAAGTTATTTAGAAACAGTATGTAAAACTATGGAAGCGTAATTGTGCGTGAACTGGAGGGGGCGCCACTTGCTTATTGGCGTGAAATGTCAATGTCAGGTTTTAATTTTCGATTTATCTATGTTTGGTCGGTTTAGCGCGATTACTTACATGTCAGAACATTGTTTGGTAGGCCACCGTTTACGAGTTATTTACGAAAAACTACATAAGATGAACCTTTACACCCCTCCCCCGTACCTTTTAACTTCAACCTCATCAATAAGTGCTTTTAGTATGTTGTTTAAGGCACCTTTACCTACAACTATGTATACCAAAACTCGCTGAAAATACACGGACGGATTATTTACCTTATTTTTCCTTCATTGGGTGTCCTACCTACCCAATATATTTTCATCGACAATATTCCTTTATATCAGAAGGTTTGCGATAATTTTCCAAATAGGTATACCAATTTGAAACCTCAATTCCCAAGTTACATAACAGGCTACCGATCTGTAAAAATTGTCCCTCACATTTATATTACTAAGTATCGAAGTTAATGGAGTATCATTGAGCCGCCCCTGATATCATTTAGATATTTCTCGAGAGGCCTCAACATTTTTAGTTCGATATCTTTTCCTTGCATTCGCCAGATTGACGATTCCTCCGCGGGATTTCGTAGTAATATTTCTTGATAAAATAAATATCCGTTGAAGATGGACTCGGGAATAGATATTGGGGAATTGAGTTATAAATTTCTCGGGTCATTAGTAGAGATGCACCGGATATCCAGTTACTATTCGGTATCCGGCCATTATTTTATTTTAGTATCCGGCCGGATACCGGATAGTGACCTACTATCGGGCCGGATACCGGATAGTAACTACTTGTTTATTATTTTAAACAATTTAATAATTCCACTGCCTTGCACGCGCAGTCATTTCGAACCTAGAAATGAGTCCGCGCGAACGTTTATTAGGAAATAGGTCAAACCTGCAGAAGCGCACCTGAAAACCCGAAATGTATGTATAGTTCCGCTGGCCGAATATTCGGCGGCCGGATACCGGATATTCGGCCGATGGTCAGGCCGAATATCCGGTATCCGGCCAAACAACTATCCGCTGCATCTCTAGTCATTTGTCTGACTCCGAACTAGGGAATGCTCCCGGTACTGAGTTTGTATGGCGTTCTCGCCCGGTTCTCCGGAAATTCCCGGTTTCGGTACTGTGTTCGTATAGAAAAGCCGGGAGCACTCCCTACTCCGGACGTTGAACAGGATCGTTGGATGTCGGTTATAAATATTTAATTTAAACATATTTAAAGGGAACGCTTTGAGTCATTTTCTGGGAAAATGTTTTTGCAGCTATTTGCTGAATTTATTTGCATAACAATTGTTATTGTTTTATATACTGACGAAAAAGGAGGTTATTTGATCGACGTGTACGTTGTTCGTTCGTTTTATTTATGTATGACCAGGCATGCCAATTTTCATGATTGTCCAATTATATATCACGTCGGTGGTAAACAAGCATACAACCCACATGGTGGTAAGCGGTAACCGTAGCAATTGCAAACTTATACTTTAGTGGTGTCGGAATGAATTTGATGTTTCAAAACTTGTTTTTATACTCCAGCCAGAATTTAGGTACTTGGCTTTTAATTAATCATGAAATCTGATTAAAAATAGTTTCTGCGTTTCTTCAGTTCGTTAAGCTACATAAAATAACTATATATAAGTTGTAAACGTTCTCATTTTCAAGGAATTTTCACAGGTATAACGAAAAATATTTTTTATGAGAAGTTTCCGATATTTTTTTATGTGAAAGTTCGGCATATCAGTAAAACCAACTGAGGCCCGTTGCGAACTCGGTCAAAGGGGTCAAAGAGGGGCTGGGATTCAGTTCTGTGCCTGGCCTCTTGGTCAAATTTGTGTCCTATAGGTGCCACGGGCTTGTGGTATTTTGCCCGCTTTGCCCTATCTATAGTTACCTAAGTACATAAGTCACTGTTTATTTAGTTAGAAAACTGATCTGCTGATTTAGACGGCGTGCGAACTCGCGTGTGATTTTAGTTACATTGCGGACTGTTGGTTACGTCCAATTCAACCGACCGATCAAAAACCGCAATGTAACGAAACTCGCATCGTCTAAATGAGCCCTTAGTGTGCGTGTTCAGATATTTTTGAGCACCTCAACCGCTCCGATATCTGACGGCGATTATACTCTCCTAGTTGTTTTTAAGAAGTTTTGACTCATAAAAACTGAGCTACACTATAAAGTATATTTTAACCCACCCACGTAACACTGAAATATAAATATTTAGAAAGGACTTATACTTGTTAAAGTCTTGAAATAAATGGTCTAGGGGAAAGCTTCGTAAAATTAATATCATAAATTTCACCTCAGTTTATTGCGCCCTGCTTTTATTTCAAAATAGTTGTTATTACCTTCGTTAAAGAATATGAGTAGGTATTTGCACAATAGGAATCTTGGCTGTCATAGTTAAGAGTTATTTACGATACAAGTGCGGAAAATAAGAACAAAGAAGAAGAAGAAGAGTGGCGAAAATTAAAACACGACCGAAGGGAGTATTTTAAATTGACAGGAGTTGCGAATTACCTACCTATCCGCACGTGTATCGTGCAACGTTTTACAGTACATACATATAGCCCTTTAAATATTCGACATAGTTGCATAATGTGCTAATTATCGCACTAGTGCGGTAAAATGATTGGAAAAACTTAGGCCGCAGACTATTAGTTATTCTGTGGCCGCAGTTAGAACAGAAATAACTTTAAAGAGAGGGTAATTTGGCTATGACGTCACACGCAAGTCATTCATATTTTAGACTCAAGTTTATAGTTGGCTATCGTTTGATCAGTTCGAAAAATAATTTGTTTTGAACTGTCAGTCAACATCCATATTATATTTATAAGTAAAGTCGATATGGAGAAGACCGGCGTATAATACGCCGATTGGAAATTGTAATTGTGTTGCATACAATATATTGTATGCAGTTTTTCCTGTTCGTAAAATCGATGACATGGTTCCTAAGAAGAGATCGTCGTATGTTTTATAGTTTCAGATTTTTCCATACTGACCGATCTAAATGGGCCACCCTGTAAATTTTTTTGTTGGGAAGAACGTTATATGGCAAGAATTCTCGTATTTGTGTATACGTATTTTGCTCAGACATGCAGTCAGAAAGAAAGAGCTTTGCTCCTTCTGCTCTATCTATCTTCTGTAAGATGTAGACAAACGCAAGAGTAAGGGCCGATTCAAAGGCGCGCGAACTCGCAAGCGATTTAGTTACCTACATTGCGGACTATTGGTTATGTCCAATTCAACCGACCGATCAAAACCCGCAATTTAATGAAACTCGCATGCGAGTTCTCGTAACGTCTAAACGAACCCTTAGAAGCGACGAAAGAGCTTGTAGACCTTATAGACTTGTGACGGTCTCCTCCATATGGACATGAATGCTAATATCAGATTAAGTTTATTTCACTTCACCTTATTCTTCACCATATTTGTCGAATACCGAATAATTGCCGATATTAACTCTACTATGGTAGATACGCCAATGCTGATTTTTAGATATACATATATACAGTCGGGAAAGTACAATTACAGGCTTACATATACCTACATATACAGGCTGATCTCGGTGCCCCCAGGGCACGTCAGCGTCACATGTACGGCTGACAGGTTCTCTCGCGGTAGGATTACCAGGTCAGAGTTCCTATTTTACGGGACAGCTATGTAGCTGTTCTGAATTATTCCCGTATTTGTGATATTGACTAAATCAACAAATAGCTGTAAACGGGAACAGGTTCTCTCGCGGTTAGGATTACCAGGTCAAAGTTCCTATTTTACGGGACAGCTATGTAGCTGTTCTGAATTATTCCCGTATTTGTGATATTAACTAAATCAACAAATAGCTGTAAACGGGAACAGGTTCTCTCGCGGTTAGGATTACCAGGTCAAAGTTCCTATTTTACGGGACAGCTATGTAGCTGTTCTGAATTATTCCCGTATTTGTGATATTAACTAAATCAACAAATAGCTGTAAACGGGAACAGGTTCTCTCGCGGTTAGGATTACCAGGTCAAAGCTCCTATTTTACGGGACAGCTATGTACGTATGTACAGCTGCAGAGAGAGGTGACCCCCCTGCAAGCAAATTTCTATGCAAATTCTGTTCTGAATTATTCCCGTATCTGTGATATTGCCTAAACCAACAAATACCTGTAAACCGGAACGTCCCGTCGTCCCGAAAATTTGGGGATATAATATTTATATTGTGACTATTTTCGTGGTTTCGTTGGTGGCTTAGCGGTAAGAGCGTGCGACTTTTAATCCAAAGGTCGCGCGTTCAAACCCCGGCTCGTACCAATGAGCTTTTCGAAACGTATACTGTACGAAAACGAAATATCATTTGATATTTACCATTCGCTTTTCGGTGAAGGAAAACATCGTGAGGAAGCCGGACTAATCCCAATGCAGCTTAGTTTACTTTTGGGGGTGAAAGGTCAAATGTCAGTCGCTTTCTTAAAATCTAGTGTCTAATACGCCAATTCTTGGGATTAGTGGGCAAAAATGCCGGGATAACGCGAGGAAGAAGAAGCTTCAATTTGCACTACGTCATACTTCGTATAATAATCTATGGAAAAGTTAACGGTTTCAGTTTTAAGACTAATGATAATATGACATACAATACATTATGAATTAAAACTTTATGTGAAACAAAGATACCCCATAATAGCACTTGTCCATATACTAACTCGTGCATTTGCTATCGGAAAGTTATTTCAGTTTGAAAATGCTGACGTCACTGACTAAAAAGTGTGTTTATTTAGGAAAAAGAAACGTTTCCCCGATCCGATATGTATATTATCCTATAGAAATGCGGCTGTAGGAAGCTCGCATGTCGCATTATTTCACGTTTCTCGTCGAATTGCCTTTTTACAATGCCGATTTATTCAGCAGTTTCAATCGGAATTGCACATATTGAAGTCCATAACAGTTTTATCATTGGTATAGTGATTGGTATGAAAAAATAACACGGTCGCAATTTTGTTGATATTTCTTAGCGTAAAATGCTAATTGAGTAAGTTTGTTATTAAAGTAATGATCGCAATTGAAAACAACTGGTAGTATAATAAGTACAGAATGTTTATAAATGTCTGCATTTGCTCTCTAACTGCCTCTACAATAAAGAATATTTTTCATCATTTCATCTCGCAAACATTAAGAACCTCGACGAATAATATATTTCACCGCCGAAGAACCTCGCTTGCTATACAATGCTCTTAAGTATATGATGGCGAATGCACTTCTGATCGGTTCAGTTCAAGATTTTGATTGTAGGTACTTCCTATTAAAATTAATACAAATCTCATAGGTACCTACCATAAAGCAATTTTTTTTTTCAAACTAACTAGGCGTTTGTGTTGGGTTGCTCGTGTGAATTGCGTTTAAAAGAGAGGATGTGTTTATAGTTTCCTGGATATTGATTCGTATTTGATTAACTAACGTCTAACATTGCCATGAAACATCCGAACTCTAATTGGTTGCAACGAAAGGCGCCCCTTAAAACTTTTGCACGTGTAACGCACGAGCACTTTTACCTTATATTTATTTTATAAATATATGTCCCTTCCTTTAGAATCTTCCTCCTAGCTAATCTCACATCAAGGACCCTTGGCCCATTTTTTTCCCTCGGCGGCTTGAAACGAACAGGTATATTCGTTTAACATTACAAGGGACTTCCATTATTTTGCCCAAAAACGGTTGGCTTAATTTAATTTGTTCCCGTGTAGTGCTGAAGGCAGTGAAAGGCATCCGTATACGAAAATTAGTGAATTGTTTTAATAAGTTTAATTTTGGAGTTTCATCGTGAATTCTGAATACTGGGGTCTAATTCAGTATTTCTGCCTATGAAGCCGATGGTCCCGGGTTCAAATCCTGGTAAGGGCATTTATTTGTATGATGATACAGATATTTCTTCCTGGGTTATGGTTGTTTTCTATGTATAAAAGTATTCATATATTATATATATCGTTGTCTGAGTACCCACAACACAAGCGTTCTTGAGCTTAACGTGGGGCTTGGGCTTAGTCAATTTGTGTAAAAAAAAAGGTCCTTATAATATTCCGAGTCTAACCCAGTAGTAAAAGTCTTCCTTGGTTGTTACATAGAAAAAATGTAGTAAACCATTCATCAATCACAAACATTTTAAATCAAGACTGAAGCCTATAACATTGCTTTAACGCACTATTTACGAATTTATACTAATTAACTGAGGATGCAAATGCTGGGATAAACTATTTAAATTAAGAATTCAAAATAATGTACTTGTATCAGTAGTTGGCATTATGTTGTACTTACATGAGTCTACGTCATTATGATACGTCTTAATAATTACATCGCCATTTCTTCCTGTCTTCGGTTTCTTGGGGACATTTTCCCTTCGGGTCATCTATCAGGAAACCAGTATTATATTGATTTAGGCCGTCCATCCTCTTCGACTAAGTCATTTATAAATGTCGTTAATAGGTATGTCCATATTTTCTCATTTTTGTCGAGATAACGGCGAGTGACCGATAAGTTGATAAATGTTAGGGCTATCTGCACCTTCTGTTTTCGTCCTAAAGAACTTTGTAGACAAGTTAATACCCATTAAACAGCTTAGGGATTTAGTAATAAACATTGGAGCCTCTTATTTTTTAAGGATAAGACGTAAGTATGTCTGTCCGGGGACTTTTATCTGGAATCGTGAAAGAATTATTGAAATCGTTCCAACAGTTTGGAAGATTAACATCCAATCTATTCTTAAGTTTGTCGGAAAAAGAAGCTTTTAAGATACTTCTTTAACCTTTTTAGGGTTCCGTAGCCAAATGGCAAAAAACGGAACCCTTATGGATTCGTCATGTCTGTCTGTCTGTCTGTCCGGCCGTCCGTCCGTATGTCACAGCCACTTTTTTCCGAAACTATAAGAACTATACTGTTGAAACTTGGTAAGTAGATGTATTCTGTGAACCGCATTAAGATTTTCACACAAAAATAGAAAAAAAAAATTTGGGGGTTCCCCATACTTAGAACTGAAACTCGAAATTTTTTTTTTCATCAAACCCATACGTGTGGGGTAATGGATAGGTTTTCAAAAATGATATTGAGGTTTCTACTATAATTTTTTTCTAAACTGAATAGTTTGCGCGAGAGACATTTCCAAAGTGGTAAAATGTGTCCCCCCCCCCGTAACTTCTAAAATAAGAGAATGATAAAACTAAAAAATATATATGATGTACATTACCATGCAAGCTTCCATCGAAAATTGGTTTGAACGAGATCTAGTTAGTAGTTTTTTTAATACGTCATAAATCGTAAACCGCAATTTTATTATGTTGCTGCTACGGAACCCTTCATGGGCGAGTCCGACTCGCACTTGACCGCTTTTATTTTAACTATTGAAAAATACGGCGGCGTCGGAAAAAGTCATCTATTCTTAAATAAGCTAAAAATGTTCGAGACGCTGTATAGATACCTGAGTATACAATACATTTACGTTATGTTTTGGCATAAAATCGTTTCAAATATGCAACTTAAATCGATTGGCGTACAGAACTGGCTCACGGGAATCGAGTAATAGTTGCCTCGTCACTGTTATTTGGTAAATCTATTATTAATGGGCCGAGTTAGCTCCATCAATATTATTGTATTATCGCGGAATAAGGAACTCCGAAACTGGAACGCGTTATCTTTTCCGTAGAAGGAGCGCGAGCGCGGTGCGTAGCGCCAAGAATCGAATACGTTTAAGCCAGGCAATAATGAACCGTTTGACAATCCCGTAGGAGCTTTTACGTTGATGTCGTTATCGCGGTCGTGTGATAAGCGAGCTCACCTGGTAGGGTCTGCGATTTTGCATGTCAAGGAGTGTTGTTCAAAGCGCCGATAAAGTGCAGACGAGTCGGGCACTCGGTTCACTTTTCGATTAAGCATATCCGTGATGAAGAGAGCAATCGAGAGAATCTCTGCGATATCGATTTTGAAATTAGTCGACTTCGCTCAGAGAGTAGCCATGACTAAACTAGCAAAATGGTTCTTGAGTGTCGACAGCGATCCTGTGAACCCAGCCAGGAAAAGCCACCAGCAAGGTGGACCTATGGCCTGGTCAACACTCATCATAAGATGAGGTCAGCACATGATCAAATGTTGTAGTGAGGCCAATATCCAGCAGTGGACGCCTTTCAGCTGATATGATGATGATTGATATTGTGTTGATGTTGAGGTCACCATTCAACTGAACGTTCGCCTTGGTCGTGCTTAAGCTATGGGAATACAGGCAATGAGGTAAAGGATATGTTCGCGAGCCTTAGTAATGACAGTGCGGTGACATTGGATTTTGGACTTTACGTGGTTGGCCTAGAGTAGGAATTGCTACTCATGTGATAACATGATATTGTGAAAGTTACTCGTTGATATATTATCTTATCTTACTTTTGACAAAGTAGGTCCTTTCTCCGTCAAACACGCGTACCTTACCTATTTGTAAGACTTAGCTTAACCTTTAAAACAGCGAAATGAAATATGACGTTGCGAAATGCCTTTTGACATATTTCTGTGTATTATATTCATAAATTATGTGTATCATTAGGATCCGGAACGAATTTATGGTCATATTGTTGCATTTTTCTTTTTCTAAGTATACAGCACAACAGAGCTTTGAGCTCACATTTTTTGACCACAATAAATGAGAATGGTTAAGTAGGTAACAATATAGTACCTAATAATATCGTACAATTTTGCTTATAGTGCCAAAAATATGCACCGTGTTTTTTGTATATCTAACAAAAAATTTAATGATTGTCCTTGGCATCTTTATTATGGCATCAAAAAGCAGTCGAAAACACCTCGCGTGATTTGTGCACAAACCCTAGGTTAGGATACTTAGGATCGTTATAAATAAAACTGAGAATTTTACGGTTTCAGAAAAATGCAGTAGGTACGATAATGACCCAGTTGTGAAACACTACAAGTTTGCTATTGTTCCTCGATCCATTAGTAGCAAACCCGCATTTTAGTGTAAATAAAGGCGCATTCTTTGAAGCACATAATTTTTGCAGCAAGCTCTTCTCATTGTTAAGTTACTATGTCTCTTTTTTTCTTCTTCTTTTCCCTGCCCTTATCCCACGTTATGTGGGGTCGGCACAACATGTTTTTCTCTTCCATTCTCCTCTATCTTTCGTCACCTCAGCACTCACTCCTTTTTTTCTCATATCCTCTTTCACACAATCCATCCATCGTTTTTTGGTTAAAAAGAAAATTTTACAACTCAACTATGTATTTAGAAAGAAAGAATTAATATTACCTATGTATTTAGCTTAATAAAGCTTGTGGCCCGTGTCACTTCTACGGATGAAACGAATTTAACGGATCTGCATCGATACATGAATTTTACGGAATCCGTGTCACTAACTTCACATTACCACAGTATAATAAAACATTTCTTAGAGCGGATAATCTTATGTAAATATATATTTAGCCGAGTATACAATGTATATGGATAAACCACATAAACGGTGGTTTTGTTCGTGATAGCTGAAATGAAATCTCAAAGCATTATCATGTCTAGACATGATACAAACACTCAAGACTTAGTTCACTGCGAATTTTCCAGTTATTGCCATATGTATGTAGCTTTAAGCTGAGTGTATAATACACTTCAATATTTTCCTTATCAGTATTTTGCCAGGAGCAAATATTCTTTTCTTACTATGTAATACCTTTTATTTTTGTCTGATATTTTTTCTTATATCTTCAATTTGGAGGAATATAATCGCTTGTGTACCAGTGGGTTTTCCTCTCTATTAAGCTTACACGAGTATTGGACTGAACGATCTTGTTTATCGGCATTTAGAGCTATTGATACACTAAATATTATGGTTGGATAAATACGAAGGGACAATTTCTTCCTACAATATCGGAATGTAAATGTCGTCACTTTTGGATTCTCACATTTCAGCATCACTTGCTAAGTTGGCACCGACTTATCAGTGACAATATGCGTGCAGAATTAGCGTAGACAGACTCCTGGAGGTATATTCCGATTGTAATATCATGCTATGAAGTTGATTTGGATTAGTTATTTATATGATCTGTCAGAACCAATTCAAGTTCATAACCTGTTATTATTATTGTGTATCTACGGGAAATGGTACTAAACCAAAATTTTATTTGTTGATTTTATATTTATTGCACAGCAAATAAAGTACAAAAGACAGACTTCATGCCATTGTCAAATTAGTGAGCCAAATTTGAAAGTATCACAAAACTTTTGGAGTCAATCCCTCTTCAAGAAGTTTTCGCAAACCAGCTCATTTTCCTTTATATATCAATAGCTAGCTTATTTATCACGACTGCTGATTCTTTGACACTTTATTAATATTTAATAAGCAACAGGAACTTACAATCAAACCGCCATCAAAAGTCAACCAACTCCTTAGATGCGTAGATTACGCACTGACCAATTTTGAGCACGAAACCCCCATTAACATTTCCTTGTATTTTCTCATTGCGCCGCGAATCAGGCGGACCGGTGTAATATGACCTTTATGTCCATTTCAATTATACATAATACATATTTGTATCACGCATACAATATAGTTGTGTCAGGCGTGGCTCACTCCGCGATTTCGTCGCTTTGCTACAGGTAGCTAAAAGTACATCCGTTCCGCCCCAATATTGGGGAAAGCCATAACCTGCGCGTGGCGCTGTCGCCACCTAGCGGCCATATCTGTGCTTATCGTAACAGACGCGTTTTGTTAGAGAGTCAGTCTTCTGTACCTAGTACTATTATTTATTCTGTGGTTGTGTCTAGAAGTGCAGCCTAGTTTAGAATTTTATTATTTTACCGCGACATAATCGTAAATTGCGCTTATACTGGTTCAAAAGTGCTAACTAGTTCGTGCTAGGTTTGGGATCGGAATGGCACTTGTTGGAAATAACGTGATCGTCGGGCCAGCGGAGTAGGTACGGGAAGTAATTCATGTTTCTAGTGAAATATGAAAATAATGAATGATTTCATTAGTACTTAGGATATAGTTCAGAGGTCGGCTAATCGCTGTTCGTGAGTCACATGGCATTTGGCTCTTTCGGGATACAATTTGGTATCTTCTAGTCTCCCAAAAATTATAGTTTAAAGACTTTAAAGTATAAATACCTACGCTTAAACTATTCAGTTTTAGAAAGGATTAATCTTAAACCTTCCTTTTTTATGTAAAAAAAGGCCCCCTTGCAAACATAGTTGCCTTACTAACAAAGTTAATTAAGAATGTAAGGAATGGTTTAATCAGATTGTTCAAGTATAAAAGTTAATAATGTTAAATTAGCTCTATTACTGCCTGCCACAATTACAGTACAGACCAAAAATATACAGCCTTTACGTCTGAAGGATCACAAAGCCTCAGTAATCCTTAAACGCTCAAAATTCACCTCCAGGTGAGAAGTTTCATCGAGTTTTATCGCGTCTTGCACTTCACCCCGCTTAGAGAAGTACTCTCGAGCGAAGCTACGGAATCGACGGGTAGAAACCAACGAGCAAACTTGCAATTTGTGATGCCCATAGTTCGGAAACTCACCCAAAGTGGCATTAACCCTTGCCCCAGTTGGGGACCAAACGTCCCGGGGGGCCATCGGTCGCGGATTTCACCTTTTGACATTGTGATGGGGTAACCCGGTAACTTTTGCATTTTCACTAGGTGTCTTAAAGGTTAAGCAGGTGAAGGTAAACCTACCGAAGTTTTAAGGATGTTGACGTAAAGCTTACGAAGAAAAATGTATTTCAACAGCGCAATGCGTCAGTCTTACTTTTATTTCTCTTTTAACTCCATAATTTCATGTAATTTGTAGCAAATCTGTTTGAAGTATCATAGACAGTCACCCCTTTCGCCTAGACAGTCACCCCTTTCGCCCGCTAGCATTTTTTACAAGCACTTTTAACATAGCACCGATATTGCAAAGTCCGTGCAGAGTTAGTTTGGTCCGTCTGTATAAACAGGCAACACGTAGATACAATTTCATTGCTGTTGCTAGCGTGTTTTGCCTCTCAGAGATCTTTGAAATGTAAATCACAATAGCAATACGAGAACTTCAATGTAAAGTTATAAATGGCGTCACATAAGTCACTTTGGGTTGCTTTGCTTCAGATAACATCAACGGTAGCACTAGCTACATCAGAGAGACATATCTACAAGAAATGTAAAATACTCGTAAACACAAAAAAATCCGTATAACTAATGTTAATTCAATGTACTTTAAATTTATACCAATCCAATCTAAATTATGTAGTGCAATTACGCTAAGAGCTGGAATCACTTAAGTCTGAATTCTGAAATAGGTGTGATTTTTCGACGGCGAATGGCTAGGGGGAAACGGCACTTTTCAACTTGCGCTGTGGCGTTTCTTGGAGCCTAGGAACACCACTACAAGGATCAGAAGTCAAACTGCAGCGTAATCAATAAACCACTTTTCATACGACACTGTTCGGGAGAACCTGTCTTATACTGCAATCGAGGTGAAATAAGTTGTATGTCAAAATTGTAATTCTTGATACAAGCTTTTATCGCTGACTGTACTTTTCTTCCATCAGGCGGCTAATATTTATCAAGACATCATCAGATTAGCTCGATGGTAGGTACCATAATATTGCATTGTCACCCAAACCTACGTATGGTATACCCATGTGAAGTTTCAGCTCAATCGAATAACATAGCTTTCGAGATAAAAAGCTTGTAAAAGTATCAGTAGCTAAACCTAGTTCTAAATAATTGATCAGCCTCCACGGTTATAAAGCCGTTCGTAGCTCCGTCCGTCAGGTGTCCGAGATGTTTATCGCCGAGATCGCACCCCAGTTCCAGAACTACTTACCGGATAACGAACTTAGGCAATCGATGGATTCAGAGGGGTTGCGTTCAAACTGCCGGGTAAAGCCTGTTGTGGTGGAATTAAAACGAAAGTTGCGGGGTTTTATTGCAGTGTTCTGTTTGAAGTTATTTATGGGCAGATGGGCCAGTTCATTATGTAGGAAAAAAATAAAAGCTAGTTTTAAATAGTTGAGTAACCTCCACGGTCATAAAGTCGTTCACAACACCGTCCGTCAGGTGTCCGAGATGTTTATCGCCGAGATCGCACCCCAGTTCCAGAACTACTTACCGGATAACGAACTTAGGCAATCGATGGATTCAGAGGGGTTGCGTTCAAACGGCCGGGTAAAGCCTGTTGTGGTGGAATTAAAACGAAAGTTGCGGGGTTTTATTGCAGGATTCTGATTGGATAAATTTATTCCATTGAATAGTATAACTATTACATAGAGTTAGTACAGAAATTATGGGCATATGGACCATTTAAGTTCATATAGGTACTTTTTAGTATTTGATGTTATAGCGGCAACAGAAATCTGTGAAAATTACAACTGTCACGGTTCATGAGATACAGCCTGGTGACAGACAGACGGTCAGTGGAGTCTTAGTAATAGGGTCCCGTTTTTACCTTTTGGGTAAGGAACCCTAAAAAACACATAGGACCTTAGCTATAAGCGCGCGTCGCATCAATGTTGCCGGTTTATTAGTTTGATCGAAACAGCTGCAAACTTGCGAGTTGTTGCTTGTTACTGAATGTCCAGAAAGATTTACGACAGATTCGTTTAGCTATGGCACCGCTGATCGCATAATAAAACATCTACAGATAGTAAATCTATTTATCTACTTACATTGTATCGAGATTTATTGCTAGTCTAACCAAATGGTATCTTATATACTTAGGTAAAACGTGCCAGTTCCATTTCTTATACTAGTTACTGTCCCGAGTGAAATAGGCCGGAGCCTGCAAAACATGGCGAAGGTCACGCCATTATCTCATAAAGCCCGGGTAAGTTTGTGCTGTTATATAGAACAACTAATGTCATTTACCATTCACGCCTCCCATTATATCCCGTGGCGTAATTCAGATGAATAGTGGACTTTGTCCCTATAATTTATGGTCTGACGCTTCAAGGTTGACCTAGAAAGGGACCTTTTTATTTGGTTTCTAGAAAACGCTACACTTTAAACGTTGAAAAGATTTTGTGTTTGAAGTTAGTAGTAGGTAAGGAAGAAACATCTTTTAACATCTAATGGTGTATTGACCAATTTGGCAATTTGAAATTTGAATGAGTTTTTGGTTAAGTACCTAAAATAATTCCAAGTGCAGTTGTGTGATTCTGATCTTCTTTCCGTGTTAGTAAGAGAATTCTTACGATCTGATTTATAAACATACAAATAAAGTGGTATGAAAAATATGATAGAGTAACTGACAGCAGTTGATGAAAATTTTATGTTAGTTGAGGTATTTTTTCAGGTAATTCGAAAACTCAAATAAATACATGTAAAACCAAAAAGAAACTATTTACAATATGGAAGTCGACTTACCGTGATTCTAGCGATTCTTCTAGTAAAAAACATGGTATAGGTATCGGAGAAACAAAATTTATACTTAAAAGTAGCAAGAAAACTTGTGATATCATTCTCCCATTCATATGGAAAGTTTCGGCTACAATAGATGAGTAAGCGGGACACCCCGGCAATTTTGTGCACAAATATCTACATAACAATAGGAGAGGAAACCTGAATCTAGATATGATAGTTCTGTGGGAACGTCTAAAATTTCAGCTAGCTACCTCGAGGAAAACAGCTATGTTTGCTTACATTTATTTAACAATATTTTATCACTGTTGAAATTCAATTTTGATAAACTGGCATCAGAAACTTCTGAAATATTTGGTCATTTGGTAACAATGTTTTTTATTCCCAAGTTAACTAACTATGGTTATCTTAAAACAAAACATATTTCTTGTTTGAATAAATCGACATTTAAGGCAAGGTGATTCGAAAATGACCTTTAAATTAATTATGAACTATTTCGTGGTTTTTGATAAAAAAAAACACTTAAGTAATATTTTTTTGTGGTATCACGAGATATATTTACAAAAATGTTTGTGCCATCACGAGGTATATCTACAAAAAATAGGTATCTGTGTTATCGAGAAGTATCTGGGTTGCAGGATGCCTAGATCTACCTTCCGATCCATTTCCAGACGGATATTGTTGACAACCAATATTGCTGACGTCTGTACCTGACAGCTAGACCTAGATAGCTTGCTAGACTTATAATAGCTACAACTCTCCGTAATAAAATCCTCATAGTAAGTAAGGTAAACGTTCTGGTGCTCGACGCGGTCCCAATACATGTCATCTTGAAACTTAAGTCATTGTCAATAGAGGTGACAGCTAGGTGTCATCTATTGGGCATTAGCGTGTCGAGCTATAGTACGTTTACCGTACTATGTACTAGCTTTGGCTCGCGGCCTCGTCTGCGAAGAATGATTATTTCCGTGACGAAAACTATCTTATGTTCTCCACCATGAACTATCTTCATACTTAATTATCTAAAACGCTTCAGCAGTTTAAGCGTGAAGAGGTACAGACATAGAGTTACTTTTAGATTTATTATGTTAGCAGGGATAAGGATTAATTCTCTGCCTTAGCAGATCCTAAGTATAAAGATAAATTAAATTCAGCGTGACACATTTTGGGTCACCCAGACGGTTTGCACTTGCAGGAAGACAAATCTAATAAATCATCATAATAGACTCGTTACCTTAAGTAATCATTATTAAGGTCGACGTCCTGATTATACCTTCATTCGCCCTTCTGAGTCTCTACCATTCATATAAAAATAATTTCTTAAATTTGATAAATCATAATATTTTAGATGTTTTATGTTGTATAGAAATGGGGACTTACTATTCTGTTTGAGTCATAATAATGTTTTTTTTTAACAAATTGGGCCGTTTCGTTGAAAGCTCTTCATATTTTATTATTAAGTAAGTTAATTTGATAATTTAAGGCCAAGCGGAGACTTTCGTTTAGAGACCGACTATTTATGATTCGTAAATGACTAAATATTGAACTTACGTGCCTAGTCAGAGTTTTATGTTTTTTTCTTGTTTCAATACTATCATACAGGTGAGTAGGTTTTTTCGAAACGATTAACTTGAAAAATAACCGCTACATAGGTAGGTATTGCATTACTTATTTTACGTTAAAAAAACTCCAAAAAAATAATATGGTAAGAGTGACAATCAATGAAAGTCGGTAGGGATCTCATACTATCGTGAATTGTCACTGCGACAAGGTACGAAATGTTACTGAAATTAAATTCCTTGATCGTATTTTCTTATAACTGAAGCATCGAAAAATATAATACTACACTTCGATATATTCCCTATATCATCAATTCATCATTAAAAACCGAACGGTGCGTGCAAAGCTATGAAATACTGGTAGTAAAGTTAACAGTCTTTTATTATTCCATTCACGTACGAACACAATGCATATCTTTTGGATGGAACAGGTCCCTAACCTAATATGGCGCCGTTCATTTACATTTTACGAAAATCACGAAGGTATGTGCTCTGCCATCAAAAAGTGCGGTCAGAAGAGGGATATAGGTATTGATTTGATATCACGTAAAGAGGCCCACTGATTACCAGTTCGCTGGACGATATCAGCCTATCAGTTGTTCGGAGCTGTCAAATTTTGCGTCTGACTGACAGGCCGATATCGTCCGGCGGCCTGGTAATCAGTGGGCCCCTTAAGTATGTATATTGCAACATGACGTTACTCCCGTAATCAAAGCTAGTGCTAGTACTACCTAATGCTTTGACTTGTGCGGTCACACTTTGATAGTCACACTCTGCTATCAAAATTAATTCAATGTCTTTACTGACAAAATTACTCAACTCCCAAAAAACGTACTGACAAGACACCAAATTTTGCACACGTCAGTGAGTATAGAAAAAGGAATTTATCATAAACAAGGAAAGGATTTTGACAAACCAACCCCTAAGGGTGAAATGGAGCGTCAACATCTATAAGGAAAATTCACGCGGATATACTCGGAGTGCAAATGTTTCCGATGAAGCTTACTGACTCTGACTCTATTGAAGAGTCCAGCCCCCCGGTAAAAACTAATTGTAGTGACACTTGACGATGCTTTCTTTTATGATGGGGATTTTACAATGCCGTAGAAAATTAACTTTTCTTTTAATTTTTAACAAGCAGAAACGTCTGCGAACGATGCTATTAAGCTTAGAATAAATTTGAAAGTGGAGAAATTACTGTCTTTGGTGAGACTTGAACTCACGGCCTCTGGATCGATACTTCAGCGCCCTGCCATCTGACCTACCAAGAAGGTATCCATAGCCAGCAAATCTTTCGACCATATTATGGCCAGGATAGTAATTTTTCCACTTTTAAATTTATTCTAAGCTTAATTAACTTCTCCTTAATAAATGGTCCAACATGTTCCGTTGAATTTTAAGCTAGGTAAGTTATAAAACTTATAAACGTTAGCGTACCAAATATCGACGTCTCCGTTTTATCAGAAGTACAAAAAAATCCGTCATTTGCCCGACACCTTTTTAATTCTGCACACAAAATAGCTTGGTGCATTAAAAAACCAACGCTCTGTAAAAGTTGCGGAAATATAGTCTGCATTGCATCTTTTTATGCAGTGTAGCACTTAATTACTCGTGTTTCTAACCCGTTCTTAGTCACTGCCCTTGCATTGCAGGTAAAAAGCGAACAAGAAATCGTCTTGCAACGCCCGAAGCATTTTGACCTCTACACCTCGTAGGCTGCATTATAAAGTCAATCGTTTGTTAGTCACAATACAGTGACTAACAAACGATTGACTTTATAATGTGTTTACTGCTAGATATAGCAATAAAGCGATATTATATATGCGTTAGATCAGGATAACATCTGAATTTAGTTTAGTCTTTGTGTGGTTGACTGATAAATAGGTTTGTTTGATAACGTTTAAGACTTCGTTTTGACAAGTAAGGCCAAGAGAGGGTGACAGGAGAGAAAACAAAAGTGGTTGTCATATAGTCATGTATCTAAACGAGTAGAGTTCAGAAACTTCACTTTCACATCTCATAGTTAACGATCCTAGAGAAAATTGGGTCTGTAGCGATCTAGAAAACGGCCACGTAGCTTTCAGATTCAGCCACATATAACCACGTTGCGACTTGGAAAACTAAAGTTGGCGACATAATGCTAATGTGTTTGTCGTCTGCGTGTCGTGTGTTTGTGGTCATTTTGAATGAACATTTCCATACTTTTAAAATATTAGTGGGAAGCTGATATTCATGCCGATTAAAAAAAACAACGGGTTGCACTCCGGGAGTGCCAACAGAAGTGAAAACTCAATGACTAGTCCAAAATATCTGCAACACTATGTATAATTGACCCATCCTCCTTTCTATTGAAAAACTTTAGATCCAAAATTGCTGGTCAGTGAGCTTGTTTAAAAATTGAAATTCAAATTTGTAGCGTTAATTGTTTAAAATTCGAATAGAAATTGTAAAGTTACCTTGCAGACCTCGCATCTAAATATATTTGGTCATGATATTTTGAGTTTTATTCACCAGTACTAGAGTTCACTTTTATCAGCGATTGCATCAAGATGTAGCTTTATTGATTTATATTCGAATGATATAAAGTTAGAATGTAACTGTGAGATCCCCGTATTTCAACCCGTACAAGATTAGAACCTTTTTCATGTAATGTCATTTGAGTTCTTCTTTATTGATTTAAATGCCATCTAAATGAGTGGCCAACTAAACGTTACGGTCACGTGATCGCGTTATGCTGTCTCGAGTTTATCATTTTATCCCCACCTCAAAAAGTGCCCAGCGCCGCTAAAGAAGTTTTCATTTCAAAAACCTCTTGTACCTAGTTTTAACAATGTCGTTACCACCACTGCCTTGTACGTGCCAATTTTTGGCGAAGTGTCGACCTGTACGGCCTGCATCGTTATCGTGAACGTAATTTACTTTCTATGCATCTCGCTCGTACTGACATATTAGTGCGAAAGAGATATATAGAAAGTAAATTACGTTCACGATAGCGTTTATGTCAATGCCAAACTGATGGTAGCCGTACTGTCGACCATAACTTGCCTTTCGGGGCATTTTAATAAAAATCATGCTTTCCATTCGTGCTGCCACATCTCGATTGTTTATTGCTTTATGTACAGTTGTACACCTAGCTAAAAAAGTGCATGACCACTTTATGCATGAATTCCATGCAATTTGCAGCTCGCTGAACAATATAAATATTAAATCTGCAATCGAAATACATATAAAATAAAATAAATAGACCAACATATCTTATTCGTAGCGAATTATGAAACCAATACTCAATTTGGTTAAAATCGAAATGATCTTATCAGTGTCTGATAATGTTAATGAGTGCGCGTTGTTATGGGAGGTAATTCAATTTTATTACATCATATGAATATTTTTGATTTTGATACCGAAATCGTTTGTACGTGCTGCAACCCTCAGCCCAAAGGGACAATTAGCTAGGAAATGTATTCAGATCGCTAACGTATGACGCCCTCTCAATTCGTTTTCGATTTTTTACCTTCTATTTGTAAAACTGTGTATGTAACTGTTACATATGTAATCAGGCATTAAAATACTCGTGTGGTCCTATTATGAAACTCACTTCGTTCGTTTAATTAACCCACACTCGTTTTTATTGCTTTTCATTGTGTACCCGTCACATAAACTACTATTATAGGGTATAATCAGATATCTTAAGGCAAAACTGACAACCCTATCGCGCTCGACTTGGCGGGGGCACTGCCGTGCCCCCCGATGACATTATCTTTTTTTACATTTATTCTTATTGAGAATATGAGGTGGAAAGGAGACTTCAGATCAAAAGATTAAATAAAATTAATTGGTATAACATTTTTTAATACTTAATATTACTCTTGCTATGGAAAAATATTAGTACTGTAACGTGATGCGGTTTAGTCGGGCATGTTATAAATAAATTGGAAATAGCTACGTATATTTAACTGAGGTATCCGTATAAAATACAAAACTTTTTAACAAAAAAATATTTCTTAAAAACCTTTACACTTCTGAAAAATCGGCCCCTTATTACAGGTAATCCAATAGTTTATCAAAGCGGTAATTTGATCAGGGCTATAACCGCGAAATCGAAGTTCGCTAATTGCGGGCATTTTTCTCTGTCACTCTAATTACGCCTTCATTGGAGTAAAAGAGAAAGATCCCCGCAATTTGAGAATTTCGGTTTTCGCGGTAGCCCCTCTGGGTCTCTCTTAGTTTCCTAGTATCCCTTCTAACTATGGAATAGAGAGCATAGAGACTGTATTTGATAATCAAAAGGAGACATTGTATAATATTTTTCTTATAACACGTCGGTGGCAAACAAGCCTGATGGCAAGCGGTTGCCGTAGCCTATGGGCGCTTACAATTCTAGTGATGTCACACGAGCGATCCCGACCCTTTAGAAACCTGTATATAAAGCTTTTTTCAGTAATCCTCTCGAGAATACCTCGGCTAGGAGTTCATTACAGCCAAATCCGATGGAGCGTTCAAGGGAGAAAATTCTCTCAAAATCACAGTACGTGACCATTACGGGGGACCGTATAGGTCGCAGGTTATTCTGGAGTTAAATGCCCCCATGTGAACATACCGGGTGTGGCCTGTAACACGAGCAAATAATTAAAACATAAATTGTACTCCAAGCCTCACACACAACACACAACACTCAAGGAGGAGAACAGCCTTTTAGTCACAGAACGTAAGGTGTTGAGGAAGATTCTGGGACCCGTTAAAAGAGACGATGGCAGTTGGACGATCCGAAAGAATGCCGAGATAGAACATCTGATAGCCGAGCCGAACATAATAGGTGAGACCAAAGCGCACCGTCTCCGCTGGCTTGGCCATCTCGAAAGGATGGGTGAAGATCGGGCAGCCAAAAAGGCCTACTTGGGTCGACCAAATGGACGCCGTCCTGTTGGTCGTCCTAAATACCGTTGGGCAGATAGAGTGGAGGCAGATCTCCGTGAGCTCGGAGTCGGCGAAAGCTGGCGGGATACCGCTCTGGACCGATCAAAGTGGCGTGCTCTTGTGTTGGAGGCCAAGACTCATTTTGGGTCATCGCGCCAACCAAGTAAGTAAGTAAGTAAATTGTACTCCTCAAACGGTGACACTTTTGTTCAACAACTTTAAAAAAATATGAAGTATTAAGACTTCCTATTTTTCATACAAAATAAATATTATCTTCAATGGACGCCATCGCCACGCCATATCATTGTGATTGACGTTGCTTGTCACGCCTTAAACATAACAAAATTCGCAATACATTGCGTCTTAGAATAAACTTTAAAGTGTATTAAAAATCAAACCTCAAGTAATTTTTTAAGTCGCTGAACAAATGTTGGTCAGTATGAGGAGTACAGCCTACAGTTTAAATTTTTGCTCATATTACAGGCCACACCCGGTATACGACCCTAACACTGACTATAGGTAGGTATCACTACTTCGATACCACTGAGTCATGGACGTGTCGCCTAGAAATCAAACACAACACGCAAATGGACGATAATGGTGGCTGCATATATTGTAATAATTACGTGTACGACTATTAACATTCCATTTATGGCATGTTAAACAACAAACTACGTAATATTATGTAGTGCAGCGTTACGCTTTGGTAGAAACCTTTTTTTTATGAGTCAATTCCCGACGGCTGGTTTGACAAGTGACAAAAAAGAAAAATAAAAGAACGGGACGTCAACGTAAGAGGATATTTTATGCATAATTTCAAAAGCTTTCCATGAAATAGAATTAATTTGGCTTATATCGATGGCAAAAGTTTTAAACGGCCACTAAGTATCGCTTTAGTAATTGGGAAAACCGCTTTTTGTCGCGGGTAAGTCAGTTCGCATCTTTTATTTTATTATCTTATTTGTTTTCATATCTTTACTTTAGCGTGGCTCTTCTCTTCGTTCGCAGTTTTCTTATTCGGGGAATATTTTTACAATTGCGTTTGTGGACACGGACCAAGGCACATGCTATGTTACCGCGCATAGTTCATTCTACTATTTCAACCCGAGCCAACAATTCCAGCCTGTGTGTGGACTGTGCACCATAGGTCTAAGCCTATTATTCTCGACATCAGTCTGAGCGTGAGCAGTACACCAGAGACCTGAGCCTGTTCCTGCTAAACCATTCGACGACTCACTTTGTATATTTCTCTAGATTAAATTATTGCCCGTAGCCTCTGTTCCTGTCTGGTACCAGTAGGGAACACATAGCCTGCTAGGAAGTTTTTTTATTAGTTTATAAGGTAGATTTCGGTGACAGTGCTTATATTGTTACTTAGCTGATTTCGGTGGCACGTTGCTTTTTAAAAATTACCTATATTTTTACTTAGTTGATTTCGGTGGCACGGTGCTTATGAAAAATTACCTATATTGTTGCTTAGCTGATTTCGGTGGCAGTTACCTTTTTTTTTAAACTATCAAGGCAAGGTGTTTATCCTTTTAAATTGTAAATAAAACGTTTTATCACGTGGCAATTTTGGTATATTTTATTTTAGTACTAACTATGCTACAGTAGGTACTAACAGTAATAGTCTTTAATTGACTATCGGGGATCATGACTTATGACCGAAAACAGCTGTACCTTAAAATACGAGTGTGGGTTTATGAAATGAACGAAGAGAGTTTCATAATAAGATCACACGAATGTTTAATGCCTAATTGTTTACAATTACATACTCGGCTTTATACCTACACTCATAACATAACATTATAAGCTCCAGAGAGCTATTAAATTCTAAATATGTGACCACACTGTTTGCAGTTGACATTTAGTTTCGACTTTCGAATGATGATGTTCAAAATTTGAATGTCATTATAAAATCAAATTTGATGTTATTATTACGCAATAATGACATTTTACAAATAAGAACATTGTTTTCTAAATATAGTAGAGGGTTTATGATATGTGTGGAGATGAAATATATTTAGGTACATCTGTGCTAGATAAAATAATAGCTCCGTATTATGGAGAAAGTACATGGTGTCTAGAAGTAGCTTTATGTAGCCTAGAGGTCCAGGTTTATTGTTCGATTTAAGGTCCATCACTGCCCAGTTTAAAGTACACTACATATCAAGTTTACCGTTTCCTACACGTGCCTGCGTTGTTCGTTGTAATGCACTTACGGGATTAGATTAAAGCAGCTAGCTGGAATTGGTCTGATGCAGGCGTACCTATATATCTGAAACTTTTATTACTTGACTGTAGAACTCTCTATTTTTCACTTAGAAATGTTCCCAAACATATAAACAATTAATACCTACTTGGAATATAAACAATTAATACCTACTGGGACATTTTGTTTATATCTGGCTAACAAGTTTCGTCAGTGGCGCGTTACCTTTAAGTGACTGATGTGTCACACGTTCACAAGTTCAAAAAAATAATTTTAACGACACCGTTTTCTGTTACTATACCTACAGGTAACTACCAAATTACTCCTTAATCGCTATCCAGTGCTTTAGCGTCAAAAGCTAACAAATAAAATTACTTTCGCATTTATAATTTAGTGCCTAAAAGGGTCTATTGAAATAGTTTGTTTGCCTTACTAAAATAAGCCTGATGTTAAACTTAAAGTAAACTAAACACTGAATTCATACGAGTAGGAGTCAGTTAAATATCATTCAGGTGTACTTACAACTTCGAGCATGAATTATATCTTGTTAGTACAGAGTTATCGATATCGGGTACGGTTTACAGTTCGAAATGTGGAGTGTGGGGCGAATTATTGGAGCAAATATGATATATTTGTATTTAACTTTAGTTCGCTTGCTCGTTAAAAATATCGAATATAGATTACGAGGATGATGTTACGATTCTAGTTCAGTTCAGAATGCAGATAAAATAGGTTAAATCAAGTAGGTACATGTATACAGATGTAGTGCATAATTGTTTTTCATCGTATTTTCTTCGGAAACGTTCGTATTTGTCAACGCGTCTGACCAACTCTATTGTAACACCTGCAGGAGAGTCTTTAAAATCACGTTCGGCCTGCTCAGCCACACTCGGGCCCATAACAGGCGTAATTCGTAATTGCCGAGGTCGCCATCATCGAAATCGATGAGGAGGACTAATATACAGGGTGTTTGGTACATCGTTTGCCAAATTAAAACGGCAGATAACTTGAGTCATTTGCTATCTTCTCATGCCTAGAAAAACAAAATTGGCCATGGTTTTTTTTACTACTACGCAAGTAAAAATTTTACATTTACGAAAAACTGTCATAGAAGTGATTTTTTTTTTTCACCAAATGTAACATTTCTAGGCCTGAGAAGATAGCAAATGACTCAACCTATCTGCCGTTCTAATTTGGCAAACGATGTACCAAACACCCTGTATATATTTGTCATGCTACTTCAGTCAACCTCAGCACTCCAGTCATTTAACTAATGTTAATGAGAAAACCTTATCTTAAAAGCATTTTGTATTTATGATTTTACATCGTTACATCGTAATTTAAGCGACTACAAAAAGCGAATTGCTATACGGAAAACTAACCGGGATTTTTTAAGCTTATAACTCAAAAGCGGTTTCGTTACTTAGCAAAAGGCATGCCTATGGGAATCGAGTTACATGGAAGCGTGTTTATTATATTATTACAAGTTTGACTTAATGTTACTGATACGTCACTCTAGTTGATATGTGGGGCCCTAGAGAGCCCCGTCACAGAACCATGATTTATTAATGTGGTGTTATGATTATTTATCACATAAGTACTAGCTTCGCGCGTTATTAATGAGTAGTATGTATGTTATTGGTAATTATTAAAAATGTATAGACGAGACAATCGTACTACATATGTACATATGACAACAATTTATTTCGGGTATCTCGATTTCAATGAAATTTGCTATATGGTGGTTTTTGGGAGCGAAAAAATCGATCTAGCTAGGTCATATCTCTGGGAAAACGCGCATTTTTGAGTTTTTATATGTTTTCCAAGCAAAGCTCGTTCTCCCAGATATTTAAGATTTATATACCTTTAATGTGTGAACCTACGCCAGACATTGTAGCACATCTATGTAGCACATTACCTGTTTGCTAATCAATTAAAATGGTCTCCTGAAGCCAATAGTAACCTAACCTAATTGGCTAATGAACTAATAAATATACTACTCATAGATACTCTACCTATAGTCGTGTGATAGTAGGGGTGTGTTAAATGACCTTCAATCCCAATTACCTGACAATACAAATGTGTACCAGGGGTAGGGTTGCCATATGGAAGAATTAAATGTCCTGATAAAAATCCGGACATCACCCTAAAAATCCGGACATTTCTTGTAACAGAGATTTGGCGTAGCTTAAACGACGCCCCGGCGGTGCGCTGCTCTCTGCGGTATACCTACTGTATCGTGGATCTACCTTTCCCTTTCGCATCGCATTCGTTACGCAGTATATCACGTAAATATTTTTTTATGAGGTCATTCCTAAAAATCCGGACACTTGCCAAGTCCGGCCGCAATCCGAACAAAGGGTCAAAAATCCGGACATGTCCGGACGTATGGCAACCCTAACCAGCCGGGTGTTGTTTTATCCACGTACTCTCAAGAGTCGAGAACTAGTATTTCTACGATTTTTTTTTTAAAGCCAGAATTGATAAAACAACTATTCGATTGTAAAGTAGTGTATTCTGGTAATTTCGAATACTTTAAATTGTCGGGTAAATCCCAAAATGTACATCCATTTTCAGAAATACCCGACCATTTTAAGTAGGTATTCGAAATTAACCGATATGCTCTTTTTCATAAACTTAAAATGGGTGGCCGGATAATTAAGCGACTGGCGTGCACTGGACTTGACTTTAAAGATTACTAAAAGCTAAAATTAGTGTACCATCGCCGACACTGTTAACTGTACATCGGTGGACCTTATGCCTTTGGTCCACCGATGTACCAGTTACGAGTGTTGCTGTTTGTATGCTAGGATGTTGCTGCTCCACTTTCCCTAACGTTAAAATGACTCAAATGAGTGCCTTGCTCAGATTTAATTGACTGCAAGTGCCATAAAATTACAAATTCACACGGAAACTAGACCTTATTTACAAGCTCTGCCCTTGTTTTGTTTCTTGTATGTCTTTGGTCTGCAATTAAAAATAAAAGTTAGTTGGCTCGATAGAGAGAAATCACGAAAAATGTAGGGTAATTCGCCAGTAACTGGCCACCGTAAACTAAAAATAAATTCTAGGTATTCACCTATATAAACAGAATTGATTTATGTAGTTATAAGGTTATTGAAAGCTGATGGCCAGTGATTGTAACCTTATACTGAAATGAACCTGTTTATAGGTGAATATCATTCATTGTTAGTTTAGCGTAGCCGTTATTGGCCGATGGCCAGTAACTGGCGAATTACCCTATAGTCAATTATTTTCCGTTGTATATTGTTGGATTCCTGCTATGCGATGTATAATTTTAGTATAAAATAGCTAGTGATACCTATTGCCGAGGGAACTGACGAGCAAAATTCCGAAAGTTAAGAACATTTCAGGCTCAGCTCAGAAGAGACCGCTTGTTTTCTAAGTGTCTTTGACCTATAGGTACTGTTTCGTCTGTAAGTCGAGTAGGTACTACTTTGTTAGCGATGATAAGAGCATTCTCGCTACATAACATTTAACGAAGTGAAACATTGATTTATGTCTGTCCTCGACTATGTCTGCGAAATCGTTAAAATATTCAGGCTGTAAAAACTCAGGTTCATTACCATTTAAATAGTATTATTTAACAAGAATCAAATATCGGCTCGTTAAGTACGAGCAATCTAACTTTACATATGATTTTGATTTAACATTACTGTCATTACATCTTCCTCGAGCTCGTGCTTGTATATGGAGTGTCAAATCAATATAAAAAAGTAAAGTTTGAATGCCTCTTCTAGTTTTTGCAAAAATCGTTACCGCTTTACTTGGTATTTAATTTTGGAACCTGATACCGCTGGGAACTCATTCATTATTTCTCGTCGGGGTACTTAGGGGATGTCCATAAATTACGTCATCGATTTTTGACGATTTTTGACCCCCCCCCCCCCTAAAATCATCCAAAAATCATGCTTCGAATGACCCTGTTTCCTCCTACGTCATGCTACCATTATCCGATTTCCAGACCCCCCCTCCCCCCCAATTTAAAATGACGTAATTTATGAATAGCCCCTTAGTTGCTTCCTTTATGAAGTATATGCTGATACTTACTGTTTAACCGACTCTCGTTGTAAGCTACCTCGCTTGACTAAACGAGTCAATCTATATGGAAATACAGACTAGCATACATGGTGGCTTTTCTCATTCTTGAAGCAACGATGTGGTAACCATGTCGCTTCTAGTTATTCTATCTGGTCAAGCGAACTCAAGTTTTAGGTTTAGGTACCTAATTAATGTCGTAGTCATATCAAGCGACACCGATAGCAACCACAGGTCTAAGGATGTACAAGATTACTTGGCAACGATCAAAAGCATGACGAAAATCGGAATGATTTCAATTGTCATTGGAAGTATTGAATTCAGAATTAATATGTGATTGCGTAAATTATTTGCTTTAGTAACATTGCCAGTATATTCCAAGATATAACTAGCCATAATATCTACTGAATGAAGTGTTTCGAATTTTCCAGTCTTTAACCTTAGATTTTGGTATCCGTACCTACATTCAAGAGGGCCGCTAGGCCGCTCGCTACAGAAATCCAAAAGTGGTCACGTTTTTGAATTTGTGGCATCGCTTTCGCACTTATTGAATTTCCACATTTCAGTAATTTTTGAGCGTAAGTGTTATTTTTATTGGATCAGTTGTAGCAACTGCGTGTAATTTTTTCGAGTCAAATCGAAATTATGAGAATAAAATAGATGCCCTTTGCGACAAAAGGTTAGTAGGTCCCCTGCGACATAATCAATAGTTTCAACTTTAATCTCCGTTCCAGGGAGTATGCATAAAGAGGCACTTATACCGGCTACGTGAGAAATTTTAAGCGAACTTTTCCGCCAGCGTCGCCATTTGAAGAATTAAATAAAGCAAAAGCTATTTGAAGTATTAAAGATCAGTGCTTCCTGCTGAATACATTTAAGATTTCCTGCTATCTACTGTAAAAAACTTAAAGATGTCTGTCTTTATGTTAGACTGTCTTCTAAAGTAAGCCTCGAATCCGGTTTAAGATATATCGGGAATTCGAGAAATACTAATGGTAAGTATATTTCGGTAAAAAAAATAAAAAAATTTTTTTAAGAAATTTAATCGAAATTAACAAGTTTTTTCCGCAAGCAGACGGCAAGCAGGTGGGTAAATACTGATTGAAATGGAATCGTTCTAATTCTAAGCCGGTTTGTCTTAAGGAAGAAGCAGTTTTTTTTAAGGAATCCCAAATTTTACGTCAAATACAAGATTTGAAAAAATAAACGGAACAGTAGTAAACGATTAGTAGGTACTTCTTTTGTGATACTTATTGCGCGTTGTTGTCGTTAGGTTGTCTTGCAGACAACGGTCACGCAGTACACGTGTTCCTAGTGTTAAAGCTTGTTCGTGTTTGAACAATAATATATGTGACCTTTAATAGGAGTTAGGAAACTCGCGAAGTACAAACATTTTCAGACGAGCTCGCTTTATATTATATGTGACTCTTATTTTTATCGTTTTAAACAAAATGGGCAATATACTGTCAAGAAATCGTGCTCCCCTGAAACTTACAATTCGCTATGTCCCTGTCTTGTCCCTCTTTACATCGTAAAACCGGGATAACGTACATCACATATATCTGATGTATTTGCATATCTTGCCTTTATTATTTTACGATGTCACGTCTCGCCGGCAGTGGAGTCTGCTTAGAATACCATCGCTGGATAATGACCATTTGTAAACTTTATTGCGACCATATAAGGTTCATCGATGGTCAAGAGTCTTCTGTTAGTACGCGTAATAGGATGAATAGTTGTACAATGACTTGACCATGAATCTGTATGAGTGCAGAACGATCCTTCCACATTGAACAGCTCTAAACGAAACATTCATTCAAATACCTTTTTTAAGAGATTCTTGACACACAAATACCTACACGATAGGTACGGTTTTTTGGTTGTGAATTTTAGGATCTAATTGACTTAGACCCACTTGCACCATCCCACTAACCAGAGGTTAAGCAATTAAACCGTTAACCCAATGTCAAATTGCACTGGTAACTATGGCAACTCCAGGTTTAACCGGTTAACCCCGGGTTAGTTGAATTGTGCAAGTGGGGCTGACTGATTGACACAAAGCTACTCACTTTTACTTACCTAGCTTCTTTTTTGTCTTATGTTTAATTGCATTGTTTCGTGGTCTGGGTTTCGGTAGTGAACCATTCTTCTTCTTCGTTACACTCCTGAAAGAGTGGTCGTGGCCATTATGTAGACTTTTGAGCGACTTGTTTAACGACACGTCGCCATTCCTCCCGTAGAGTTGCTTTTCGTGAGCATTCGCTTACTGTGGCCGACACACTGGCTTTGATTTGCTACCAGAGAACCACTACTTCTCTTGAAACGCGGGAAGCATGTAGCCGAGCTGTAAACGCTTTTGTGTTACTACAGCGCACACACGTACGTAGATGTTTTTAGAGTGTTTATCAACATCTGTTATTTTATTATAGATTTAATTGCCCATAATGGTGTTAACTTAGTTTAGCTTAGCGGTAGGAGCATGCAATTTCCAATCCGGGGGTCTCGGGTCACAGACCATGTCTCGGGTTCAAATCCCGGCTACAATATCATTTGATATTTACCAGTCGCTCTTCGGTCTCTTCAGAAAACCGGAATAATCCTGATAAGGACTAGTTTCTCCTCTAGGTTGTAATGTCAGATAGCAGTCACTTTCATAAAAACTAGTCCCTACAAACTAATTGAGTCATTCTATGTAATCAATGTATGGGAAAATGAAACAAATTAATATAGTTTTCAAACCTGTGTGACGTGATACATCTAGGTGTACTTTTTAAAATTCACCACTCTCCCCCCCCCTCCACCTGACGCTCGACCCCCCCTCACCTTGAAATGTGTCCCCGTTGGTAGTTTTTTGGCATTCTTACGAAAACTATAATAGATATCAAAAAAGTGTCAAGGACAGAATTAATCCTCATTAAATTTAGAACAAAAATGGTCTTATGTGTTTTATTATAAGTTGGACGGTATTCAAGCTATAAGTACTTGTATAACCTTAAAATAACAAAATAACCATACTAGTATGACGAAATGCAGAATATCTTCAAAACGGCTAGACCGATTTTAATAAAATATACCTAAAAAATCACCGCAGTGAAGCCAGCTATCAAACAAAAGAAACTACATCAAAATCGGTTCATCCGTTTCGGCGTTACGAAGTCACAGGTAAACACAGAAATACAAATTTTTTTCAACTGCACCCAATAATTTTGTAAACCGATAAATTTTGACCAATTATTTTAATGAGATCATGTCCCTTGAAGTTTTAGCTTTACGAAAAGTTAAAAAACATGGAAAACGGCCCAGTATTTTTCAAATTATCGGCATTTTCCCGATTTGTGAGTGGTTTCGTGTTATCACGCGCACGAGTTGCTCTTGACCCCTATAAAACGGGGGGTAGGGGAGGGGTTGTTATCAGTCACTTATCAGAAGTTGACCGGTACACATATCCGCATATTTTCCCGTAAAGAAGACCTGTGAAAAATGGAAACCACTGAAGCTGAAGTCCGCCAAGTCGTCCAGCTCAGCTCCTGCAAGAGGGGCGTAGCCAACGTTTAGTAGCTGCCACGCTGAATTTAAGTCAATGTACAGTTTGCAGAGTTTACCAGAGTTTCTAACGGACTGGATCCTTTACTTCAAGACCAAGAAGCGGCCGCAAAAAGTGTACATCAGAGAGGGACGACCGCTTCATTGTCACAACATCTCTCCGAGATCGACACCTGACAAGCGTTGCCATCCAGCAGCGTCTGCGTGAGATACGAGGAGTGGCTGCCAGTGAGTGGACAATAAGAAGAAGACTTAAGAAAGCGAACTTGACACCCAGGAGGCCTGCAACGGGGCCCAGATTGCTGGCGCGACACCGTACAGCCCGAAGAGAGTTTGCAGAAAATCATATGGACTGGACCATTGAGCAATGGACCGCAGTTCTCTTCTCGGACGTGTGCAGGATATGCTTGAATGGATGTGACCGAAGAGGAAGAGTCTACAGAAGGCCAGAAGAACGGTTCGCCCAATGTTGCTTCTCCGAAAGTCGCGCCACGCCAGGCACGAAAACCAGCTCTGTTCGCGCGTCGTAGGAAACGTCGTCCCAGAACATCACGGATCCACCGCCATAGGCGACCCTTTCGGAGTAGCAACATTGGGCGAACCGTTCTTCTGGCCTTCTGTAGACTCTTCCTCTTTGGTCACATCCATTCAAGCATATTCTGCACACGTCCGAGAAGAGAACTGGGGTCCATTGCTTAATGGTCCAGTCCATATGATTTTCTGCAAACTCTCTTCGGGCTGTACGGTGTCGCGCCAGCAATCTGGGCCCCGTTGCAGGCCTCCTGGGTGTCAAGTTCGCTTTCTTAAGTCTTCTTCTTATTGTCCACTCACTGGCAGCCACTCCTCGTATCTCACGCAGACGCTGCTGGATGGCAACGCTTGTTAGGTGTCGATCTCGGAGAGATGTTGTGACAATGAAGCGGTCGTCCCTCTCTGATGTACACTTTTTGCGGCCGCTTCTTGGTCTTGAAGTAAAGGATCCAGTCCGTTGGAACCTCTGGTAAACTCTGCAAACTGTAGATTGACTTAAATTCAGCGTGGCAGCTACTGAACGTTGGCTACGCCCCTCTTGCAGGAGCAGAGCTGGACGACTTGGCGGACTTCAGCTTCAGTGGTTTCCATTTTTCACAGGTCTTCTTTACGGGAAAATATGCGGATATGTGTACCGGTCAACTTCTGATAAGTGACTGATAACAACCCCTCCCCTACCCCCCGTTTTATAGGGGTCAAGAGCAACTCGTGCGCGTGATAACACGAAACCACTCACAAATCGGGAAAATGCCGATAATTTGAAAAATACTGGGCCGTTTTCCATGTTTTTTAACTTTTCGTAAAGCTAAAACTTCAAGGGACATGATCTCATTAAAATAATTGGTCAAAATTTATCGGTTTACAAAATTATTGGGTGCAGTTGAAAAAAATTTGTATTTCTGTGTTTACCTGTGACTTCGTAACGCCGAAACGGATGAACCGATTTTGATGTAGTTTCTTTTGTTTGATAGCTGGATTCACTGCGGTGATTTTTTAGGTATATTTTATTAAAATCGGTCTAGCCGTTTTGAAGATATTCTGCATTTCGTCATACTAGTATGGTTATTTTGTTATTTTAAGGTTATACAAGTACTTATAGCTTGAATACCGTCCAACTTATAATAAAACACATAAGACCATTTTTGTTCTAAATTTAATGAGGATTAATTCTGTCCTTGACACTTTTTTGATATCTATTATAGTTTTCGTGAGAATGCCACAAAACTACCAACGGGGACACATTTCAAGGTGGGGGGGGATCGAGCGTCAGGTGGAGGGGGGGGGGAGAGTGGTGCATTTTAAACAGTACACCTAGACGTATCACGTCACACAGGTTTGAAAACTATATTAATTTGTTTGTCTCAAAACATATAATGACTGTATTAAACGCTAGAAAGATGATGATAAACTCCAAATTGTGTGTAGGGGAGCTTGGGGCTTATCGTAACAGGGGTAAGTAGTAACGCTCAATTTTGACGGTGAATTGCAGCATTCAAATAAAATATCCTTTACGGACGTTACATATCACTATTTAATTCGAGGATGTTGCCAATTCATACCATATATGTACGCTATGCAGGTTCAATCTTGCAGTCACCTTCAATAAATCTTGCACGACGAAGCAAGTACGTAATTATACACGCTCTTATGGCTCTGCAAATAGTGCAAATAAGATCGTGCGAGTGATATTTTTGCGAGTTTAGAGCAACTGTACTGACTGGACTGTACTTTTCCATGCGACCAGCGGCAAAAAGTATGTTTTCTATCTTTTGTGTAGATCGTAGTGAGCATTAATTTAGTCACGCCAGTTACATATGCAGCTAATGTACACTTTTTACTCTCCTGTGCAAGTAGAGGGAAAGTGGCATAGTATTTTAAAGAGCCATTAGCAATATTTTGGTGGTTTTGGAACGAATTTTGGCCGAAGGTTTGTTTTAGTGTGCACTCTCCACATCTGCAAACATTTACCTCATACTTACAATACCTACATACAAAATTAGCTCCGACACTACCAAAATATTTCTTTCAAAACCTGGCTCCTTCATGACCTTCATGCTACTTTCCCCCTTCTGAGTAAATAACGAAACAAATCCTCAAATATATTTTTTTACGGAGTTCGCCTCTTGTTTTGGCAGGAGGGATTTTGCCAATGACGACGTTTTAAGACGTACCACGCACGATAAGAATGTTCGGTGAATAATTTTAAAAACAAATCCTCTAATATTAGGCCACATATTTACATATGGGTCAGTCGGGCTCCATTAATCTTTTTATTAGCATTTATGTTATTTTACTACTTACGTTACGTTCTTACCTTTATAGCCCACTAGTGACCCGCCCCGGCTTCGCACGGATTAACAAATTATACACCTAAACCTTCCTCAAGAATCACTAGTGATAGGTGAAAACCGCATGACAATCCGTTCAGTAGTTTTGGAGTTTATCGCGTACAAACAAACACACAATACAAACACACAGACAGACGCGGCGGGAGACTTTGTTTTATATTAAAGTGTAGTGATGTATCAAGTTTTAGAGACTATTATTTTATAATTTTGTGGCAAAAAACTGAGGTATATACGCTGAAGATAAACTACAAGATTTATCAAACTACGAGTAATATATGAGTTAATTGAGTAGGCTCAAATTATAATAAGAGTTATACCGTTCCCGCCTTTGAGAAATATGTAACAACCCAAAAGTGAATGTTTAATAGAAATGTAAAAAAATAACTGTGTCCCACTTCATGTCAATTTGCTTATTTTTTTATGCTATGTTTGTCATTTTCAGTACGGTCCCGTGAACCCGCTCTTCCTCCCAGTGACCGCGCCGAAGGGCCCGGGCTTCACCGCGGTCATACTGACCTACGACCGGGTGGACAGTCTATTCACACTAGTGCGAAAACTGGTGCGCACACCTAGTCTAGCGAAGATCCTCGTAGTGTGGAATAACCAGCGGAAAGCGCCGCCGCCATGTAAGTAAACTCCTACTCCCAGTGACCGCGCCGAAGGGCCCGGGCTTCACCGCGGTCATACTGACCTACGACCGGGTGGACAGTCTATTTACACTAGTGCGAAAACTGGTGCGCACACCTAGTCTAGCGAAGATCCTCGTAGTGTGGAATAACCAGCGGAAAGCGCCGCCGCCATGTAAGTAAACTCCTACTCCCAGTGACCGCGCCGAAGGGCCCGGGCTTCACCGCGGTCATACTGACCTACGACCGGGTGGACAGTCTATTCACACTAGTGCGAAAACTGGTGCGCACACCTAGTCTAGCGAAGATCCTCGTAGTGTGGAATAACCAGCGGAAAGCGCCGCCTCCATGTAAGTAAACCTGATCCCTCACAGTGACCGCACCGAAGGGTCCGGGCTTCACCGCGGTCATACTCACCTACGACCTGGTGGACAGTTTATTCACACTAGTGCGAAAACTGGTGCGCACACCTATTCTAGCGAAGATCCTCGTAGTGTGGAATAACCAGCGGAAAGCGCCGCCGCCATGTAAGTAAACTCCTACTCCCAGTGACCGCGCCGAAGGGCCCGGGCTTCACCGCGGTCATACTGACCTACGACCGGGTGGACAGTCTATTCACACTAGTGCGAAAACTGGTGCGCACACCTAGTCTAGCGAAGATCCTCGTAGTGTGGAATAACCAGCGGAAAGCGCCGCCGCCATGTAAGTATACTTCTATTCCCAGTGACCGCGCCGAAGGGCCCGGTCTTCACTGCGGTCATATGACCTTTTTGTATATATATAAAGGTTTCTCGCGTATTTATTTAATTATTTTAGGTAGGTAGGAATCAATACAACATGCCTGTAAACATCGATGCTCGAACACTAACATAGGTAGTTGATTATTCATCACACGTTTCCAATTGTTATCCCGTTAAAAAAATATCCACTAAAATGTAATAGGAAAATGGCACTCGTGGCTCGCGTGTAAACGAGATTAGAATAGGTTGTTTGAAATTAGGTACATTCGATTCGGATAAATACATGTATTATAAATATCTTAAATCAATTTTGGACAAAAAAGGCCAAATCGAACGTACACTTCTATCAGAATGATATTTGAATGATCTTATTTCTTTGGTAGTTATCGTGCGTCTCACCCGCGCCAAATCATGTTTGGCCAAGTACGAGCGAAATGCTCATGCGAAATGCATACATATAAAAACGGAACTCTATTACTAAGACTCCGCTGTCACCACAACAAATCTATAACTATATTTTCAGTATATGTCTATAACAACAAATACTAAAAACAAAATAAACTACATATTTAACTGGGGCTCCCCCATACAACAAACGTGATTTTTTGTGCGGGAGTCCGACTCGCACTTGGCCGGTTTTTATAAAGCAAATGCAAAAACGACTTTGTTGTATTTTGTCAAGATTAACATTAAAACTTTTTTATATCTTCAAGATTGCGGTCGTTTTACGCCAAAGAATGACCGCAATCCGAAAGATTATAAGCCAAAAAACTAAGTCATTGGATTCTAGACTTTGTTAGCCTTGATTCACGGTCGATATTAGATGCGGCTAAGTATTTGAGTGTCTGTCCGATACAATATATTACAATAGATTTAAAATTAACTCCGATAATGTTTATACAGCTTCTATAAAACAGATGTTAGCCTATCAAAACGCTATAACAATAAAAGCGCTTATAAGATCATTCATTAAAAAAACAACTCTATGTTAAGGAGTTTTAGTTCATATTCCAATCGAAAAGTCCTTAGTTAGGAGCTTGAAAATTTTATAAGTCTCTTAAAAATGTTATTGTAAAATGTGCCTTTTTGGTTGTGTTTAAAGTTTAGTTTGCTTTAATAGCCCGTTGAGCAGTGTTAATTAATATGTTATTACTCATCGATTGGTTACGCACTGACGGGTAGCTCGAGAGTGAATCGGAGAACAGAACAGTTTATAGATTCATTTTAATTGTAGATAATTATTTGAGTTCGTTGAACAATTGTGGGAGCCAATCGAATGACATCTTGGAAATTGTATGTGAAAAGTGTGGAAAAATTCTGTTGTCTGGACATGACATTAATTAATTGTTAACCTGCACGCCACTTTGTAAGGGCGCTGATAGACTTGAGCACCTGATGTATGTGTGTTGCACAATTCCTTGGTAAACTATAAAATTTACCAACGCCATAAAAAATAGGTTTTATCTTTGAATAAATTTAAGTCTATTGGGGCTGATTTAGAAGGTGTGCGAACTCAAATACGCATTTCGCTCAGACACAGTCAGAAAGAAAGAGCTTTGCTCACCTTTACCTAATATCTTCTGTAAGTGGACTATGTGGACAAACGCAAGAGTAGGCTTATTTACCGGCGCGCGAACTCGCATGCGATTTTAGTTACATTGCGGACTGTTGGTTACATCCAATTCAACCGATCGATCAAAAACCGCAATGTAATGAAACTCCCATGCGAGTTCTCGCATCGTCTAAATGAGCCCTTACGAATAAACTAAATATTTTGTTTGGTAACACGAGCTCCAAAATAGGTTTAATAAATTTAAGTTCTATCGAATCGATTATACAAGTGCCCGAGAGAAATCGATTCTCGAGTTCTCCTTTCCTTTATGGATGCCCTGCCGTCATCTTGAATAATGAAATAAGTTAGTTGGGTTATAAGAAACATTTGTAAAAATGTAAAATAATAATCTAGGCAAATTGAAAAGTTGCTGCAATTATTTAACTGAAAAACAAAATAAACTCAGCCGAGCGAATATGGTTTAAATTTCATCGAACTGGAGAAGTACCTACTATATATAGGTCCTACCTTGGGCCTTTAGGTTTTTATTATTATTATTATTTATTAATAAACAGTACAGAGCTTAAAACTATACAGATCCCTGCAAAACTGTATTTACAGTTTGCCTGCAGGTAAGAGTCTCTACATACACGTATATTATTATACTTAATTATTATTTAACATGTTTAATATGTATAAGCACTTAAGTGACACTTGCACGCATGCAATTGTCACTTGAGTGTTTGCAGTAGGTACGATTTTAATGCGCTTTTGAATTTTTTCTTATTTGGTTCATGCCGAATATTCTCGGGTAGACTATTTAGGAAATACGAAAGTCTTTTCCTAAGAGTTCTGTCATCAAAATAGTTACTAACCCAGGGAACTTAAAATTTTCGCGCTGTTACTGTCCTTTTTGTGTTTAGTTGTCCAATGACACTGCAAAAAATGAATAGACATGATCACAAAAAGTAATTAAACACGACAATAAAATGGATTACAATAGACTTACCTCGTGCCGCGGTCATTGTCAATTAGTACGGTGGTGTTCTGGTGTTTAATTTACATATCAACAAAAATCGGCTCGGATACAATACGTGACGTAATTAATTAACTACGAACTGTTTTGATAGTATATAGAGATTACATTGCAGTGCAGAGTAAAGCCGACCACTGACTAACAGTCCGCCGGACGATATCGGCCGGTCAGTTGTTCGGAACTGTCAAAATTTTGTTCTAACTGACAGGCCGATATCGTCCGGCGGACTGTTAGTCAGTGGTCGGCTTTAATGGTGATTGCAATGTGAAAAGCGACCGATTGGTATGACAAATTAGTTAAACGAAATGGTTATAAGTACTCGTAATTTTTAAATTTCTACGGTTCTAGATAGGTAGAGATAGGATCTATCATAGGTACTAGAGCAGGCGCGGCTCACTCCGCGATTTCGTCGCGTCGCTACAAGTACTCGCGGCCACACCAATTTTGGTGTCTATTAGTAGGAGTTGCCGCGCACCGCTATGGAGTTTGGAACGGACGTCACTTGCGCCACTTTGCGGTCATATCTGTCGTAATAGACGCGTTTTGCTAGAGAGTGAACCTGAATAGTTAGACACGTTCGTGCGTTTCCGTGAAAATACGATGGAAAATAATTATGCACTACATCTGTACCTAGTAGTAGTGCCTAAAAATAGTAAAGATGTGAGAGAAAATGTTGAAATAAGTATAAGTATTTTTTTAAATAAATTGTAGTGAGTTACAATTAAAAAATAATTAGGTTTAATATGTAATTAAATCGCTACAATAAATACACGCTACAAATATATATAATCTGTCTTAAACAATCATAAAATCATTTAATTGCCGTTATAAACGTAGTACGGTAATAAATAACGAAGAGAATACGAGCATTTCATAAAAAAGTTCTGCGTCTTTTTATGATGAAAATAATTAATAATAATTGTATTTGCGCGTTACTTTCGATTGTTTACTTTCGTATGGCAATTACAACACACTGGAGATAATTCATTAAATTATAACCTAAATCTTTCATCATCATTATTGACTGAACTCGTTATGTATAACATAAATGCCCATTTTATACTCGTCCTATTTCGGCTCTCGCTCTCGCCGATAAAATGCCTCGGATGCCCTTGTTGTATAATCTATTATTTAAAACACGTTTTTTTTTCTTTTTCCAGCGTCCGAGTGGCCAGTGATCAACAAGCCGCTGAAGGTGATAAGGACCAAAGAGAACAAACTGTCCAACCGTTTCTTCCCGTACGACGAGATCGAGACCGAGTGCCAGCTCACCATTGACGATGACATTGTCATGTTGACGCCAGATGAATTAGAGTTTGGGTGAGTATGGGCTGATTTAGACGACGCGCAAACTCATATGCGATTCTAGTTACAATGCGGACTGTTGGTTACGTCCAATTCAACCGACCGATCAAAACCCGCAATGTAATGAAACTCGTATGCGAGTTCTCGAATCGTCTAAATGAGTCCTGTTTTTTGCTGTCGCAATTTACTCCAAAGAGAACAAACTGTCCAATCGTTATTTCCCGTACGACGTGATCGAGACTGAATGCCAGCTCACCATTGACGATGACATTGTCATGTTGACGCCAGATGAATTTGAGTTTGGATGACTATTTTTTGCTGTCGCAATTTATTCTAAAGAGAACAGACTATCCAAACGTTTCTGCCCGTATGAAGAAATCGAGACCGAGTGCCAGCTCACCATTGACGATGACATTGTCATGTTGACGCCAGATGAATTAGAGTTTGGGTGCGTATTTTTTGCTGTCGCAATTTATTCTAAAGAGAACAGACTATCCAAACGTTTCTGCCCGTATGACGAGATCGAGACCGAGTGCCAGCTCACCATTGACGATGACATTGTCATGTTGACGCCAGATGAATTAGAGTTTGGGTGCGTATTTTTTGCTGTCGCAATTTATTCTAAAGAGAATAGACTATCCAAACGTTTCTGCCCGTATGAAGAGATCGAGACCGAGTGCTCACCATTGACGATGACATTGTCATGTTGACGCCAGATGAATTAGAGTTTGGGTGAGTACTTTTTGCTGTCGCAGTTTAGGTTCTCCAAAGAGAACAAACTGTCCAACCGTTTCTTCCCGTACGACGAGATTGAGACCGAATACCAATACTTTTTCAACATTTTCGCCTGTCGAAAAGTCCAAAGTTACAGCCGATTTTCTTATTCGAGACCACTTTTACTTTGGAAGTTGTTAAAAGTTTACCCACATGTCAAAAATATCATCTCTTGACTCAAGAACCCAACGCACTCATATCGCCCTGATATAAGTATAGTCAAAGGTAGGTTCGTAAAATTTGGAACATTCAAAGTATTCAAACATTTCACCTTGCTACGATTTCCACTGCGTCCACCACAAAAAAAACCGGGCAAGTGCGAGTCGGACTCGCGCACGAAGGGTTCCGTACCATAAAGCAAAAAAAAACGGAAAAAAATGCAAAAAGAAAACGGTCACCCATCCAAGTACTGACCACGCCCGACGTTGCTTAACTTTGGTCAAAAATCACGTTTGCTGTATGGGAGCCCCACTTAAATCTTTATTTTATTCTGTTTTTAGTATTTGTTGTTATAGCGGCAACAGAAATACATCATCTGTGAAAATTTCAACTGTCTAGCTATCACGGTTTGTGAGATACAGCCTGGTGACAGACAGACGGACAGACGGACGGACAGCGAAGTCTTAGTAATAGGGTCCCGTTTTACCCTTTGGGTCCGGAACCCTAAAAACCATGTACAGCAGTGTAAAACCGAGTTGCATCTCATATATATTAATTGATTACCACAACTTGAAGATAAAGTAAGAATAATTAACCCCGGGTTTACGGGTGTTTGACGCCGCTTTACTCATAGTAGGGGAGCCTAAGAGAGGATTTTGTATAGTTACTCGACCGTGCCAAATTAAGTTATAAATTATATCTATCTACCCGTGAAGATCTACTTTAACCACTTTTAGCTGGAGTTGGCAGTTAAAATAGTTAAAAAAGTACATAAGTGTAGTAAGACTGCCCACCAACCCCCACCAACCAACCAACCCACCAACATTGACGGCTAAAAGTGGTTTATGTAGATCTCCTAATTCTCCACGGGTAAGAACATATCACTTATATCTTCTTAATCTGACTCGCTGGAGTAACTCCAAAAAATCCTTTCTAGGGCTCGACACACGCTCAAGTAACTCCAAAAAGTCTCCTCTTTGGCTCCCCTACTATAATACATAGTGATCGATTAGTGAGAATAATCAAATCATGCGCATGCCGTTTAGCACTGTGGGATTAATCGAGCGTGCTAAAAAGGCAGTAGACCGTATCACATAATAAGGACTGTATCGTTTATTATAAATACAGATAAAACCTGGTCTAACTGTTGACGTGTGTATTATTTTGTATTACTATGTTCTTAAGGTATAATCTGGGGGTATTTTTAAGACATATCTGATATAAGAATGTTTTACATTTATTTTATTTTAGGGACTTTATGATGATTTTAATACCTTCTAGCAAATGTAATTCGGACAAGCCTATCGAGCTTAATTTGAGACTATTTCACCGATTCCTTAGTACGATTTAAAGAAACAAAAGGTTAATATGCTGCCAAAATATGCCATCTAAGTGTCCTTTTCATGATTGCTCAATTGAACATCCACAGAATAAATGTGGTGTATTTTATCTTTACATGAAAACGACTTTTTATGCAACATTTTGGATTCCCGTCAATTTCTGACGCCAGGGAAATGACGGAAACAGCTAAAAGAATCTACCGAAATCCAAAGCCTAACGGACATTCATGGCGTTGAACCATGGCTAGAACAGGTCGATAGAAACGCTCCATGATGGTTATATTGTATACCAAAGTCGGGGTTGTCGTAAGTAACATGCCATATTTTCAAAAAGGCCACCAAGCACAGATCCAAAACTTTTTTTCCAACTAAAAGAAATGATTAGACTATGCCCAGATGTTTCGCTTTACGAATCATATGTAATTGCTGTTTACATAGTACGATTTTTTTTGTGTAATACTTATCTTGTTCGCAAACCGTAAATTTTCTTGTAGTATTTATCCGAAATCGTTGTAGTTACTCGGGAGGATTGGGTAAATATTGTCCAAACCATATGCTTTACGTGATCTCCCAGGACGAAATGTTACTTATTATTAAAGCACTAATTAAACTATATGTGTAATTTTTTAATAAAAACATAATACCAGAAAAAACGGCTAAGTAAAGTTGTATTTATAATAAACGATACAGTCCTTAATATGCTACTAATTTAACTTTCTCGTGCAATGGACTGTAATTATTTTAAATATGTCTTCTATGTAGATACCTGCCTATCCACTTCTTGTGTGCATAATAGTAATATGTCTACTTCAACACTTCAATCTGTCAGTTAAGTGAATCAATTGCATTTGAGTGCTGGCAATGATCTCTGTTATTACCAGACATAGAAGTTATTGTGGCAAAATAAAGTGATTGACAAAATTAACTATCGACATTTCTCTTATCGATGTAACTTTATCATCGATTTTAACACTGTATAATAACATAGCTATCGCGAAGTACACGACAGGTTCGATATCTTCTTTGATATTTTAATTGTTTTCTGTCCTTTGGGCGTTGTATACTAGAGTTTTTGTTTTATTTTCTAGTACACTAAATATAGTAAAAAAGAAATTATATATGTGCCAGTTTGTAATTGATTTGCATTCTTAAAATTTGTAGGTTATTTACAGCAAGTAGAAGTTACATCTTTTAATTATTAATCTGTCACAGACTTATCGATAGCAGATTTATCGATGTTTCATTTTCTCAAACACTCGATTATGCCACAAAAACTTCTATGTCTGGTTATTACACATAAACATTTTCATTGGTAACAAAACAGTTTATCTTTATGTTGGCCGTAATTGCGGTTTTGGAATGCATCATAGAGGGTTTATCATGTGTATATGTGTAGACCAAAGTGTTCGTTACTTGCGTACTTACTACAGGGTGCCTAGCCAAGATGCCAATCGTTTACGCTCTGTAGCGAACGAAACGTCAATGTCTCTGTCGCACAACGATAGGCATCTTGGTAAGGCGCTCTGACTTACTAATTGACTTTCATGATCTGATTACATGGCATTGCGTGCATACGTGTTCAATGTTAAGGTGCAGGTGGTTCAGAAAACGGAGTTTTTAAAAAGTCGTAGCGCTTTTTTGGATCACAATACGGCTGCCATAAATTTAATTAGCAAGCTTGAAGCCTTTTTTGGGGTACTGTATCGATTCGAGTCCCGAGTTTTTAACTTTCGCTCGCTAGAAAAATATAACGAACGTACATAATAGGTTGCTTCTAAATTCTAAAATGCCGATTTTTAGAATCATGATTATCATGTTTGAGAGAATGGATCGATTTTTAACCGACTTCCAAATCTCAAAGAAGGAGGTTATCAATTCGGTTGTATGTTTTTTTTTTTATTTTTTTTTTTTTTTTTTTTATGTTTGTTACTCCATAACTCCGTCATTACTGGACCGATTTTGAAAATTCTTTTTTTAATTGAATGTATATGCATACAGATTGGTCCCGTTTTTGTCAAAACCCAGTTCTGATGATGGGATCCATGAGGAATCGAGGGAACTCCTCAAATCTTAAAGGCATACACATAGTGATTTTTAGTTTTTTATCAACGAATCAAGCATATACATCCAAAAAAGTGACATTTGATGAAGTGGAACTGCTGATGATGATCAGAACGGAACTCTTCAACGACGCATAGTTCACGGTTGGCGATTTGTCCTCTTCGTTATGTTTGTTAAGCAAGTTAAGTTTTTAAGCCACATTTTTGTCAAGCTCGAGTTCTGATGATGGGATCCATGAGGAATCAAGGGAACTCCTCAAATCTTAAAGGCATGCGTATAGAGATTTTTGTATTTACATCAGAAAATCAAGCATTTTCATTAAAAACTGTCGCATTTGATGAAGTGGAACTGCTGATGATGATCAGAACAGAACTCTTCAACGACGCATGGTACACGTCTGGTGATTACGAATTTCGATTTTGACTTGGACTGGGACCCGGACTCGGACTCATACCCGGACCCGGACCTGGACTCGGATCCAGATTCGGACCCGGACTCGGATCCTGACTCGGACCCGGACTCGGATCCGGTCTGGGATCCGGACACGGACACGGACCCGGCCTCGGACCCAGACTCGGACCCGGACTCGGACTCGGACTCGGACCCGGACCTGGACTCGGACCCGGGCTCGGACCCGGACTCGGACCCGGACCCGGACTCGGACTCGGACTCGGACCCGGACTCGGACCCGGACTCGGACTCGGACTCGGACCCGGACCTGGACTCGGACCCGGGCTCGGACCCGGACTCGGACCCGGACCCGGACTCGGACTCGGACTCGGACCCGGACTCGGACCCGGACCTTGGCCCGGAAAACCACTATGATACCTTAACTAAATAAACCACTATGATTACCTACCATAAAATGTAGGTATAAAGTATGATGATGCCAATCTTACTAACCCCTCCCGCTTAAACCCCCGTACACCGCATCGCATGCGCCATTAAGTGGGTTAGGTTAGGTTTGAACTGCGATCCTCACAGAACCGAACAAGGGTTAGGTTAGGTTGAAACTGCGAGCCTTACAGAAACGGAATGCTACTTGAAAAGTCGGTTTGATTAGGTTCGAACTGCGATCCTCACAGAACCGAACTGCTATCTGAGAAGTGGGTTAGGTTAGGCTAGAACTACGACCCTTATGGCTCCTCTACACGATGGGCCAACGCCGGCCACTCCAAGGGACGCATTTATGCGTTAGAGGGAGCAAGTAATATTGCTATCTCTTTCTACCGCATGGCTGCGTCCCTTGGAGTGGCCGGCGTTGGCCCATCCTGTAGAGGAGCCATTACAGAAGCGAAATGCTAGTAGAAAAATGGGTGGTTTTACCTCCTTTTCTACATAGTGTACTATCTACTATAATCTTTCACCGGCCCCCAAAGAAGTCGGTTTTTTTTTCTTAAAAATTATTTTATTATAAATTTAAACGTACAAAAAATAAAAAAATCATGGTATCCGCGTTCGCTCGCCGGTACGCACTTCCATCTTGCTCACGGTTCTCAGTGAGAGTGAGAGAAGAACCCGAACTTACTCGGCCTTAAGCCTTAGTGATTTTCCACTGATTTGTTTAATGATATGTGATGCGAGATGTGGCTATCGGACCGTTGCACGCATGACATGGTAATAGATGCGCGTTATCAGAATGCATGGAATTATTAACAACTAGATGAGAACCCGGCTTCGCTCGGGTATAATAAAAGATAATACTCATTTTGGATTAAATAATTATTTCATTTTAGACTAAACGTTTATCAAGGCGGCGGTTACCTATCCCATCTCCGAAAACTTTATACTTATGCGTTTATTAAAACCTCGATCTTTCCCCTTTTTAGTTGACCTTAATAATGTTTGCCCAAAGAATCATTGCCAACATTTTCAAGAGCCCGGTTTATTGCAGGTTTAGTTCGAAAATGATTTAAAATGATTTTTTTTGCATTTCTATAGTGATTATAGTAACCTCTATAGTGATTATAGTAACTGATATTTAAATAACCGGACCTAACCTAACCGGACCTAACGTAATCGTTTTTTGTCAATTTTTGACCCCCCCCCCCTAAAATCATCCAAAAATTCGAAAATTCTTCGCTAAGGAAAAGGAAAGGATCGCAGTTCCAACCTAACCTAACCCCCTTTTCTGGTAGCAGTTCGGTTCTGTAAGGATCGTAGTTCTAACCTAACCTAAACCATTTTTATGGTAGCAGTTCAGTTCTTCAAGGATTGCAGTTCTAACCTAACCCACTTTTCTGGTCGTAGTTCTGTTCTGTAAAGGCAGCAGTTCTAACCTAACCTGCTTACTTGTTGCATTTCGGTTCTGTACCTCTTACTTGTTGCATTTCGGTTCTGTACCTCTCACCTAAGGGGCTGTCCATAAATTACGTCATCGTATTTGACCATTTTTGAATTTTTGACCCCCCCTCCCCCTAAAATCATCCAAAAATCATGCTTCGAATGACCCCGTTTCCTCCTACGTCATGCTAGCATCATCCGATGTCCAGACCCCCTCCCCCTTATTTGAAATGACGAAATTTATGAATAGCCCCTAACGGACTAACCCACTTTTCCATCTCAAAGGAGGGAACCCAAATTTCATGCACCCATCATGGCACTAAAATGTCAGTATGGAAGTTGTGAGTACAATTTCATCTCAATTCACCTGACGATTTATAAAAAGACATGCTGACGTTATTTTTATATATTTTTACTTTAATTTACAAAAAATATATCTTATATAAAAATAGTACAATTTACTACAACAATCAGTCTTTTGCAATTAAATACATATAAATAATCGTATTAAACTAAGTATATCATATAAAGTTAGCCTTTCACAAAACCAAGTATAGTAAGGCTATGAGGTATTCCACCAAAGATAGCAAGGACCATGATTCCATCAGAGATGTGCAAGGATGCGTAGAGAGGTAGATTTGTTTCTTTAGAGTGAATATTAGAATTACTTCAATTACCTATCCTCACTCAGCGCAGTCCTGGAGGACAATTTGTATTGGTTCTTACAAACACATTCCTCGCTATGCATCCCCACATCCCAGAAGAAACCGCAGCTTTACCATCTGTCAAACACATTCTTCTCAAAACATTTTTTTGTTTCAAAATGTCTAAAACTTGAAATGACTTACAATTTCTTAAAACATTAAAGTTTTTATCTGAATTTTAATTTTGGATTTTCTCCCCTTAATACAAATTTGAAAAGAACTGAACCTAGTTAATACATTTTCATCATTTGGGTGGTCTTCGGGCCGTGATGTTTAACTTTGTTTTATAATACCGTCCTGCTCTTCGTCTCCTTTTAAAGTGACAATTAATTCCTTCAGCATTTATGTCAAGATAAGTGACCTTAAATAAAAATAAAATACCTAATGTAATAAATACATGTCCATACGAAACAAAACTTTGTGCATATAATTATCATTATACATACCGGAAAGTCATCAAAAAAATCCAGAGAGCTCTTCAATATAGAAGCAAATGATTTTGTGATTTCGGATGCTGTAGTGTGGATGTATTTTTTTTTATCTCCACAACCTTATTAATCCACATTTGTCTGGCAGTCTTCTGGCTACAGCATTCAAAATACTTGAAACTATCTGCAAAAAATGAATATTGTATGGGTATATAAATACAGATTTTAAAAGTATAACTGGAACTGGAAGGGAGGATTAGAGCGAATAGGAGCCACTTGCACCATCCCACTAACCCGGGGTTAAGCATTTAAACCGTGAAGGCAGGCGTGGCTCACTCCGTGATTTCGTCGCTTTGCTACAGGTAGCTAAAAGTACATCGGTTCCGCCCTAATTTTGGGGAAAGCCATAAGCCGCGCGTGGCACTGTCGCCACCTAGCGGCCATATCTGTGCTGATCGTAACAGACACGCTTTGTTAGAGAGTGAGTCTTCTGCATCTAGTACTATTATAACAGTACTGGTAACCATGGTAACTTAACTCCAGGTTTAACCGCTCAACCCGGCCTAACCCAGGATAGTGAAATGGTGCAAGGAATAATTTCACATTTTTTTTGGGTGATAGAAAGAGTTTATACATATTAAGTAGCTACATAAAATAATAATAATGATTCATGGATACATGTGTGCGGACACAGCACATTAAAGTTCAATTTAGATTTAATCTTAGGAAAAGCACTTACCAAGATTTATATGACTTATATTTATATCACATTATATGTATGCATCTGCTGCATATTATATTTGCAAGTACTTTGTGTACAGTCGGCAAAGCTATTAGCTTGGTATGGTACCCCTGTATACACATTTGTATGCAGAATGCTAAGCTAATTTTTGCTGATGGTACCTGGCAAATATTTTACCGTGACAATAGTTACATACAGTTAATAAATCTTTACGAACCGCCCTTCGTTGCATTGTTTTTCAGCGTTTGTGGCAAGGTTTGTTCAGGTAACAAAATTATTTGTCAACAACATGACAACAATAATAAAAGATTGAAACAATTATGTCGGTTAAAGATACTCACGATTTTCGGCATAGGTTTTTTTTACGCGGCGGTGCCGTGTCATCGTTAGTAAGTATAGTCCTCCTCCTCCTCATCGTTTTCGATGACGGCGACCCCAAATAAATCGTTGACGTTGTCTAGCGTGAACCCTGGCTGGCCAGGCCGAACTTGGCCTTTAATACTCTATTGCACGCGTGACAATAAAGTTGGCTAGCTGCGTCGAGCGTGTACACGTAGGAGGGCTTAGGTTAGTCACAAACATTTAGACCCTTTACTGAAAATTAAACTTAATTTCAGACTGGTAAAGCACAAACTTTTGGTTTTACCATGGTTTTACCCGTCAATCAATGCACAATACATGATTGGGTGTCATCTGTCACCAGTGTCATCTTACATTATATGTGTCTTACACTGACATAATCGTTTTTTTTAAATAGGCTTACCCACACTCTCACCAGCAATCTGTCCAACATGCATGACGGATGTAAAAATATTTACAATTTCTGAACGAAACCATAGAGCTGTCAAATGTCAACCAACAAATTGAACATTTGCATTGTTTGTCGAAATTTTTTCACTTTTAAATGCAAAATACTCGACAATACGAATTTTGCGGATACATGTTCTCGATTCAAAAGTGATATTTTTTCAAGCTCTTTCGATTGAGCATAATTTCATTTAGGTCTACCGTTAAAGCGGCTCGCGTTTATTAATAAAGAAGATGATAAATATACTTGATCGATGGGTTAGGATTGTCTATCTTAATCAATATTTCTTATCGATGAAAATACTTAGCTGTTTTTTGGTTTTATTATGAGACTTTAATTTAAACAAAAGCGAGGAAGGGTAAATGAAGTGATTCTATTGGTTCTTAACAAATATCCATCGCTACGCACGCTCACATATCTCTCGTGGAAGCGCAGTCTTAGAGGCATGTAAATATAATATTGGCAAGACGTTTGTGAAAAGATACCTACTTCTTGATCTCTACTTTGCTATCACACCAGTTGACGAGCAATTTCTTATGTTACGAATGTTACGATAATGTTTAAAATAGCATGTTATTTATGCGCGTGGGTTAAACGGACAGTAATCAATTAATTGATAATTATATCGCAAAGACAGTTATTTATGTAAACAATGTTTGCTCATATGTATATTAATTATATTATATTAGCTGTCGCTCGCGGCCCCGTGTAGAAGCCGTTATAAACCAACCTTATTTTCAATCCATTAGAGGTTAAATTTGTAAAAAATCTCTCCATAATACTACAACCTCCAGATATAGATATTACTTAAGTATGTATGTTTGAAATTTCCAGGTTTATAAAAAATACCTTATACATCGAGTATTATGACTTTTTTATGCCAGAACAGTTTTATTGTGCCTGATTGTCTTAAACTTAAAACACAAATGAACTAGTAAAAAGCGTAAAATGCCAACACATTGCAAGGAAAAATAATCAATGTTTGATGGATGACAACTATGACTATTGCTAATCTTAAAAAAACGATAATTAGTCCGCTAATTGTGTAATTCATCATCGTGCATTCAGCGGCAAACAATTTACTTCTTACAATGTACATACTAGTACTACTATTAGTAACTACTTTGAAAAAGTCCCATGTCTCATTCTATTCATGTTGGAATGCGATATCTCTGTACGCAACTTTGTAAGATACGGGTAAAAAAGTCGTAGTGAAAGAATTTGGATAAACATTCCGTATTTGAACGTAATGTGACGTATTATGGCTACCCTACTTTACTAAGTCCTGTAGACTTATTATTTTTCATGAAGATTCAATAGGACTTAGTTACCAATACATTTAAAGCGTTTTTCTAAACGGTGCAATAGTAGTACTACATTCAAGAGGAACTACTATTTATTTATTATTATTTTGATTTCAGTTTCGACGTGTGGCGTGAGTTTCCCGACCGGATCGTGGGGTTCCCGTCCCGTCTCCACGTGTGGGACAACGGCACTAACTCCTGGCGATACCACAGCGAGTGGACCAACCAGATTTCCATGGTGAGTCGGAGTAGAATAGTCTCTAGTAACAAGTCCTCGTATGATTCAATTTCGACGTGTGGCGTGAGTTTCCCGAAATCGTAGGGTTCCTATCCCGCCTCCACGTGTGGGACAAAGGCACTAACTCCTGTTGATACCACAGCGAGTGGACCAACCAGATTTCCATGGTGAGTCAGAGTAGAATAGTCTCTAGTAACAAGTCGTATAATTCAGTTTCGACGTGTGGCGCGAGTTTCCCGACCGAATCGTGGGGTTCCCGTCCCGTTTCCACGTGTGGAACAACGGCACTAACTCCTGGCGATACCACAGTGAGTGGACCAACCAGATTTCCATGGTGAGTCGGAGTAGAATAGTCTCTAGTAACAAGTCCTCGTATGATTCAATTTCGACGTGTGGCGTGAGTTTCCCGACCGGATCGTGGGGTTCCCGTCCCGCCTCACGTATAATAGAATAGAATAGGTTTTTATTCGTAAACACACAGACAATAGACATACATATAAAAAAACAGTGAAAAATAAAGTGACACGAAATGGTCCCATCTCAGCATGTTGCTGGCGACTTCCAGCGCTGATCTTCCGATGAGACCATCAAGTGAGAAATGATCACGGAAGGTAACAGGTACAAACAGCTACACTTAACTGCCCATCGGTGGACCTTATGCCTTTTGTAATAAGATACACCGATGGACAATTGGACAGTTAACAGTGTGAGCGATGGTACGAGTACAATCAATGATAATTACTTTATCTAGAAGTGTCTAAAAATAACAAATAGAATCTCTGTTTTTAATGTAATTAATGTTAAAAATAATATACTCGTAATAAACGTTTATTACCTAAGCTTATAAACGTTTTACTTTCACCTATGCGTGCGTTGCGCTAATATAAGTCTTAGCAGATACATATGTGCAATTGATTTATAGCGAGTAATTGCATCTTCTCTTTTTCTCACTGAACGAAACGAATAGTATACAAACTAATGTAGATGGGCGTTTTCATTTGTTTTGATTTCATAATAGATTACAATATATGAATGAGATGAAATGAATGAAAAATATTTATTTCGAGCAACTATGGACTTATACAGATTTGTTAGTAGACTTACGTTCCTAATGTTAGTACCTAATAAACTATTACAATATATATACACTGCTGGAAACATGCATTTCGCAGCAGTGTCTCATATACGGGCAGTCAAGTCTGTCCGCTATCACACACAGGATAGGGTAGGGTTGGGGCTGGCCCGCACCCGGCGCACCAGGGATGTGCATCGTTTGCGCATAGTCGCATAAAAGCAGTCCACGCGCGCTTCTGCGAACATCCCTGATGCGCTGCAGAAACGAGGCAGCCCCATCAATACCCGGAACGCGTTGTTTTATTGGATCCGGAGGGCCCCGTAGGCCCGCTGCGTATAGAACCTATGGAGGTTAGCCTATGGAGGCTGCACGTATACAGGGAAGTACAGTATATTTTAAATAAGGTAAGTTTTACCTCCCTTGTACATCGCGCAAACCTACGGGAAATCATATTTGCCCTAACCGACAGAGCCCTCCGTTCTCGTTCTACGTCCAGATTGTCCTTTAAGTCAGACGTAACAATATGACCTAAATATTTGAAGCTTCCCAGAGAGGGTTCTCTAGTGGAATATCATTCAGATATATGGGAGGAACCTCATTAACCCTATTTTTGCCGGGGTCAAATACCATAAAATTACTTTTAGTTACATTAATATAAATTATGCTATCTCATTCTATACGGAACTCTGTGAACGCAATGTAATTGTGTTTGGTTTTACGAATTTTCTCAATAAGTGTTATGCAGCGTACTACGTAGGCGAACAACACGCGAACGCGAAGCGAAGCGATGCGGCGCGGGGTGAATCAATCCTTCGATACCTATAGCAGTTTTCTACGTGGGCGATTTCGTTGCGAACGCGAACGCCTTGGGCCCGCCGCGTCGCGTTCGCGAGTTGTTCGCTTACGTAAGACGCAGCGTTAGTTGCCTGTTGAGAAAAAAGTACAGTCAGCGATAAAAGATTGTATAAAAAAATATTTGACAAAAAGCTTATTTACCGTTCCAGGTTCTAACCGGCGCCGCGTTCCACCACAAGATCTGGTCGTGGTACTATACGTACCGCATGCCGGCCGCCGTGCGCGCGTGGGTCGACGACAACTTCAACTGCGAGGACATCGCGATGAACTTCCTAGTGGCCAACGTCACTGGCAAGCCGCCTATTAAGGTAAAGTTGCTTGAAACGTCCGCTAGATGTCGCAGTGCCGGATTGCGCGAATTCTAGATAGCGCTAACGGTATATCGACGACAACTTCAAAATGTGACCTTGCCACCCATCATGATAAGTTTTTCGAAAGGTCTCTTAGATGTCGCTGTATGCCTATTGGAGGTTTCTAAATCGCGCTAACGATGTGGAGTCTATATCTAGTAAGGATAACTTTCTTGCCTCCCATCTACGTGATTGTTGGTCACAGTCATGATGAGCGAAGGGAATTTTAAAAAGAAAACGTGCTCATGCTCAACTTGGCAAACATGTGAATTTTCGTGGGCTTAAATTTCCATACAATTTGACATCTGCAAAGTATAATAGAGTAGAGCAGCGGTCGGCAACCTTTTAGCAGCCAAGGGCCACATAGTAGTTAACGAAGTTGACGAGGACTGCATTTTGTTAATATTTATGACTTTTTTTTAATTTATTTATTACTAAAAGATAAGTTACATTAATTATTGTTACTTGTCTGCCAAACTGCATAGCACTGCTATATTGTTACTTATCAAACATTGTCGTTTGTCAATATTACATACAAAATAGCCAGGGAGGATGAGCGGGCCGCTTGTTGCCGACCGCTGGAGTAGAGTGCTGTCCGTTCGTTCGTCAATGTCTAGGTAGCGTAGAGAGCACGCCTTTAGTCCAAACCCCATTTCAAGCCCAATATAATAATATCTTAAACATCAAATTCCAGGTAACCCCCCGCAAGAAGTTCAAATGCCCCGAGTGCACCAACACGGAGATGCTCTCAGCCGACGCGCGCCACATGACCCAGCGCTCCGCCTGCATACAACGCTTCACCCAAATATATGGACACATGGCATTAAAATCCGTGGAATTCAGAGCCGATCCCCTTCAGTATATGGAGAATTCCGGTATACCACATATGTATCCTGATATAGGTATGCTTTAAACCTGGTAAAAATTCAAAAATCCTGAAGATAAGCGCGTGATGTGTATACAACGCTTCACGCAAATACATGGACACATGGCCTTAAAGTCTGTGGAGTTTAAGGCCGATCCACTGCAGTACATGGAAAATTCCGGTATACCATACATGTATCCTGATATAGGTATGCTTTAAACCTGGTAAAAATTCTAAAACCCTGAAGATAAGCGCGTGACGTGTATACAACGCTTCACGCAAATACATGGACACATGGCCTTAAAGTCTGTGGAGTTTAAGGCCGATCCACTGCAGTACATGGAAAATTCCGGTATACCACATATGTATCCTAATATAGGTATGCTTTAAACCTGGTAAAAATTCAAAAATCCTGAAGATAAGCGCGTCACGTGTATACAACGCTTCACGCAAATACATGGGCACATGGCGTTAAAGTCTGTAGAGTTTAGGGCCGACCGACTGCAATACATGGAAAATTCCGGTATACCACATATCGGCACTACTTTGGAAAAAAAAACTCTTTGTTCTGTCAATCAAAAGAAAACTGTGGTATCTATGTATCGGATGCATACCTACAGATTTACTGCTTTTCAACTTTGAGTAGTAGTGTGAGATACGAGATTTTTTCAAAGAAGTGCCGATATGCATCCTGATATAACTGTATGCTTCAAACCAAGTAACACTCTACATAACATTTAAAACAGCGAAAGTCGTTCATACGGCATATAAAGTCTGCTAGTTCAGAGTGGATTCGCAGTATACAACATACTTTGTCGACACGAATATTAGGGTAATTACAACAATGTTTGTTGGTTAAGGAAAATTTTGGAATACCCCAATTCTATCTGATAACGAAATGTTGTAATGAGATTATATGGTCCATTCAATATTAATTTTATAAGTAATTGATTTATTGGCTCAATAAAACCGAATGGCAACTTTTAAATAGTACTAAATACATAATACGATAAGATTTTGGCAACTAAATTTGAGGGTAAAATCCTGAGGCTAAAGGCCTGTCCGATTTCTAAGATCAAGTTCGCCATAAATTTACTATGGCGTACTTGATCTTAGAAAAACGGACGGACTATACCTTAAGGTACAGTTTTAAGCTGATTTTAAATATTCACGCTTAACACATGTTGTACTCGTAATAAAGTTATGTGGTAAAAGCAAGTCAGTATTGAATGAACCATAAGATGACCTCTTGTTTAAAATAGTTAAGTTACACTTACACATCAAAATTTGGTGGAACTGTCATAGGGTCCATCATTGGACGCGAGAGGTATAAACTGAACACAACTCTATTGTTAAGAGAATAAGAGCGCATGTAGGTAATATTTTGGCTGTCGATCGACATAATAATTATAGGGTTATGTATTGCCAAGATTATCGAATAACACTATAGGTAGAATAGAACAGGTTGAGAGCTAGAAGATGGACAATAAAGTGTATGAAGGCTGTATGAGATTAGAGAAATGGGAATACGTCCCCAATACCCAGGGTAAGTAGTTTTAACTGCCACGAGTTGATTTATTCGTATTTAACACTAGGTGTCGTTAGTGCATTTTATGAAAATACCTAAAAATAATACTTAGGGCCAGTTGCACCATCCGCACCCATCCTAGAAAACGATTATATGATAAAGTACATGTCCGCCATCTTGGATTCGAGGAGAACCTCGAAAACGATATCCATGATGACTTTAACGATATACTTTCACATGTCAGCCACACAGTGTAACTCACCATACTTTACTAAGTATGTGAAAATACTGAAAGTAGGTATTAAAACTTGCAAATTAATCATTAACGACATCTAGTGATTAAAAAAATGACCCTGACCGATAACGTACAGTGAAGGTATCAAACATATCAAACATATTTTCATGTAGACATTTTTAGCTGTGCCATCTTCAATTTTTTTACACAAATAAGTTTCACGCCATACCTTCGTGTAATGAATATTTAATAAAATTATCCCACCTAAATGAAAAACGTTACATAGTCAATTAAAGTACCGCTTAATAATTCTTTATAATTTCAATACTCTGGATTTTACAGCTATACACATGATGACAGCTGTCAACGCCATATTTAGTATTAACCACTTGTTTTATTTCATTGACACGACCAGCCCTAAGGCTGCCGTTCTACTGAGGTAGAGATGAGAGGAGACGCGGAAATCAGCCAATAGCATTGGTTTTAATCAAGCGGAATGGATTATCCGCTTCAGTGGAAAAGCAGCCGCACTGTCTTACCTTTACTGTATATTATCAACAAATAAATTGTAAATTATAAGCAAAAATATACGCTTGGTGCGTATAAGTATCAATTTGAGCAAATATTAGTTATCGATATATTTTTTTAGATAACCAATTTGTGTTGTATATAGTTGTTTTGTCGTTTTCGAAGTCAATTCTAGATTTAGGCTATTAATTGTATTTATTGTTTACAATGAGCTTCTGTGTTAGTGTTTAGGAGTCACCAAAGTGTTTGAAGAAGTAATTGAAATTAACATTAACACATCATATTGAGAATATTTGAAGTATAAACTAGTATCATTGGTCAAAATGTCGCTTGTCATTGATCATGCCTGTTCAGTGTTGGTTTACATTAATTACGTGTCACTGTAGCCATTTTATTTAAAACCATGGATATAGTCAACTAAAATAACAAGTCCAAGTTTAAAGAAATAAAAATGTGTAACAATAACAACGTTTTAGGAGAACTTTTGTCAATGCGGTCTCACATTTTTGCTTATGCATTAAATTAGGGCCAACCCACACTAACGTCTTTCGAGTGTCGTCGTTTTGCCAGTGCCCGCGTCAGGGCAAGAACGCTGTGCAGGCGCTGACAAGACGCTGGCGTTCGAAAGACGTTAGAGACGTCGCGTCGTCGCTGCGTGGACGAGCGAAACCCTCGCCTTTCTTTTCACCCTCGGTGAAAGTTGTGTCGCCGTTGCGCGGGCGCTGGCAAGACGACGACGCTCGAAAGACGCTAGTGTGGGTTGACCCTTAATGTTAATTTCACTTACAATTAGGTACTAATAACAGCAGTGTATTCAAGGGTTGAATATTATAATTTTAATCTTCATATCTTTCAGTTAAGACACAATAAAATAATGCCCCAAAACATGTCATCCCTTGGGGATCCATCCTATCTCTTGAATAAACGGTCTAATTGTAACCTCCTAGGGCCGGCCATACAATAACAAAATCCAAAAATTGGCACTGAAATTTGAACCTATAGTGCAGGAAATAGAGTTGATTTTGCGGTGTTTGAAAATGGAACGAAACAAAGCAAAAGCGACTCTGTTCCATTTGATTATGGTTTAAATTTTATCGAACTGAAGAAGTACTGTAAGTAGGACCTTGGGCCTTAGGAGGGTAAACGAGTATTCGCTTCGAACCTTCTTGCCACTGTATAGTTGATAATTTTGTACGACAATAAGTTGTTTCAACAACCATGATAAGTTTCATGTCAATTCTCTCTTGAAAACCGTTTAGGATGGTCATTGTTGAGAATACAATAAGGTACGGAAGAACCGCTATATAATACGGATAGGGTGTTTTTTCTACCCTAAGCCATATTTTTCGAGGTGTGTATGTATATCATACTGAGCAACTGTTACTATGAGACCAACTCCGAAATCGCTAATAAAATGTTGGCTGTCCTATAGAAAACATCGATACCGGATCAGACAAAATGTATGATACAGCCATTTTTATCCCTATTTTAGGGTTGATCCCGTAAAAAGGTAAAAGTTGCTCAATATGACCTATATAGCATTAAACTCGTAAAATAAGGCAAGGAATTTGTCTCGTCGTTTTTCGAGTACTTTAGCTACACGATATTACTCGTACATCTAGACTCTAGCTCATAAGCGTACCCGCGGTGGGGGAAGGTGGGGCGGTTGCCCCACCCTGGTCTCTGACCGTAAGCTAAGAATTTCTGTTTCAACCGTACCCTGGTATGACGTACCCAGCCTCCCCTACTTCTGCCCTTAAAAAATGTTGCGTACGCCCATGCTCTAGCTAGACATTCCTAGAGAGAATGGAACAAATGTACATCAGTACAAGTGAGAAATGACATTAGTTCTTGTGAAACGATATTATTACATTTTTAACAATGATCAGCCAAACCCTTAGAGCAACTGTAAAATGCCGTCTGTCCTTAGAATTATAAAGAAAATATTCTAAAGAGTAATGAAATTATAGTGTTAGAGAAAAAAATTAGTCCATCTTGACATATCGGTGCTTGCGTCGAGGTTCATTCCTACGTACCTAGTTATATAAATGTATATTGTAATGGACAGTGTGTAGATAATGGATTTATCAATGGCATAATTTTAAACATATATCTTTTGTATTTTATTACGATGCGATGACTGAATTATATTTTAAGCGTATGGAATTTCAGTCGATTTTATGTAAAGTAACTCCAATGATTTTCTTTATTATAAAGGCTCTGTCACACAGGCGCGTTTTGGGGGCGGACCGTGAGCGGGGCGAACCGCTTTCAAAAAAACGCTCACGTCCCGCCCGGAAAACGCGCCTGTGTGACGGAACCTTAAATCTGTTGATAATAAATCACAATGTAATTTAATGTTTGAGCCAATCGTGTAAGTACATGTAATTTATTCGCCATTATTTTCTATTTATGAATTTTTAATTTTATTAAATTATTTTTTATGCGTTTTTGAGACATTCGTTTGTATTTGGTAGTTTTTTTTTTAATCGTAGCCAAAGAACTTTTAGACTAGTCTCGACGTTTATTTCGCATTTACTATGTATTTGTATTGTATAAGGTATCGGTAAACTAAATGACTTACAATATTTAAGATTATTCACTCGCGTATTTTTAGGCACTGCGAGTGGCAATTTATAAGAAGCAGAGGTATTCTATTTTCAGTCACCGGTGTAAAACATTTCTGAATTCGATTATATTACTTTTATACTCAATACGTTAGATTTCTAACAGTAAAAAATTATAACTCTAAGTATATGAAATGAAAATGAAATAAAACTAAGTATATATCACAATTATCAGGCCTGATTCCATAAGTACATTAAGTACTGCCTAAGTATCTAGCCGTACTTTCTAATTGATGAAATTATAAAATTGATTTCACGATTCCTAAAATGGGTATCGTCTTGGGTCCTCCCATTCGTTTTTCGTCAAGTTCTTAAATTAGTTCTATTCTGTTTTCGTCACTCATTCTACATTGAAAGCCACCGACTATCGGAACGAATGTAGAATGAGTGACGAAAGCAGAATATGACTAATTTAAGAACTCAAGTTCTTCGTCAACGAAAAACGAATGGGACGACCCAAGACGATACACTAAAATTTTATGCGACTGTCTCATTTCAAACATAGATAGAGATTATTAGACTGTCTTGATCTCACCCTATACACTGTATCTTTATGTATTTACTTAAGACTCGCAAAATAAAAGTAAACAAACTAATTTGTACATTTTCGGGTAGTTATAACATTTATTGATTAACCAACCAAATACAAAACCACCTGGATCTGTCACTGAACGACCTGACTTTAACCTACATTATTTGATTGTGTAATGTTTTCTTCTACCCTCAACTGGCTTAAGGAGCCATTTGAGGGTAGATTTTGATTACTTTTATTTAAATACCTAAAGATACAGGGTATGTGGACGAGAGTAGGCTGATGATGATGATGATGACAGAGTATAGTACAAGCACCCAAAAGAGGAATGAGTAGGTATAGTCTTTTTTGTCTTATTTACTGAAAAATTGGTTTGCCAGACTATAGTTCTTTTACTTTACCGATACCTATACCGGGTAGGATGGTCGGAGTGGAGTTACCAGGTATATCAATCGACAGACTGACGACTTCGTTACGGCTAGACGTATGCTAGTCTAGGTGTTAGATAGGTACAAAGTAGGCGACGTAGTACTGTGTACCTTCGATCTTTTACCTTCTAGGGCCAGTTATAACATATGGACAAGAGTACTAAGAAGCGTAAAGTACTATTTAATATACCTAGTGGTTGCAAAGGTTGAAGAGATGGCGCTGAATGTATAATAACGTCGGGTGACAAGTAAAAGTCACTAAGTAAGTACTATCAAAAAATTTAAGTAACAATGCACTTTATTACTCTTGTAACACGGTTTATTGTCCAATAATTTCAATGGTGTTAGTTAGTGACTTTTGCTTGTCACCCGACGATATGCGGTAACTATGTCAAGCACTAATGTTTGAAAATCACAAGACGTACGGCACCATACAGCGCCATCTAGTTTACTTGTATACCACTTTACGCTTCTTAATGTTATTTTGTCTATGGGTAGTACCTACTTTTATTATTTCTATTTTTGTTCTTTCACGATCCCATAGGTACTGTCTAAAATAAATGAAATAATAAAATTGTGATTAATTGACAAGAAATTCTTAAAGTAATCGCTAATTATTGTGAAGAATACACGTTGAATGTACAATGATATTAAAGTACAGTTAGCTTCAAATTATCTGTATGTTTTAGCTTTTTGACCATGTGTCAAATCAATTATTAAATTCATTTATTTACTAAAGTGTCACTTGTCTTTAAGGCCAAGAAACGAAAGGATCGAAGTACAGTAGATAAATAATATTAACTTGATATGAAGAGATTTTAAATGGATTTTTTTGCAATGAAATTATAGCTACTTTGATTTTAGTGTTATGTTTATTTTATTTAAATCGGATATTTTATTTATCCGATATTTATCATTTTCGCCATTTCTTTTTACAGTTTTTCGACAATGAATTTGATAGTTGCATTGTTTTTGTGCAGATATTTAATAGTAATTTAATTTTATCATTAATTATAAACTATTGTTAGAAGTATAATTTAATTCGATATGAATTATTTATTTTGTCCAGCCTGCATTTTGTAAGTGGTTTACTACTTTAATATTATTTATACCTATTAAAATCATAACACATATAAATGATTACTTACGATTTTTGGCCATACAGTTTTCATTTCTAACGAGTGCATACTTATCATTAGAAATTAGTGAAACTGGTATAATTACAGTCGCCATCAGATATATCGGAGCGGTCAAGGCGCTCACAAATATCTGAACACGCCTTTATTGTCAAGGCGTTAGAGTGCGTGTTTAGATATTGTGAACACCTTGGCCGCTCCGATATATCTGATGGTGACTGTACGTAAGTTATTGAGAAAGAAGCCTCAATTTCACTGTAAGCACTTGTAAGAAAGAGACTATTATTACTAACAGTCATGTACGGTCATAATTTTATGATAATAGCTATGTAGAATGAAATGATGTATCATTTTTAATAAGAACCGGGTCACAATTGGTATCATTTTCGTTTATCATAACTTAGCGTAGCACCGGCGCGTATCACAGTCATATTTGGAACCTAATAAGTATGTCACAAAGTTTTTTTTAATACAGTTGCTCAAAAAGTGCTACTTTACGTAGCTGTTTAGCGTGCGGAAAGTTGGTTATCTCGAACTAGTGCTTTTTACTTTTCCAATTTTTTTTAATTTATACTTGTTCCAATTCACGACTACTTATTGATGAGTGTTAATATTAGTTTCCTTTAAACGTCGTAATCAGCATAAAAACCTACCGTTAATGTAAGAATACGAAAAATATTACATATTTCATATTTAATTACTTACCTCTTCATCATTATAACACGTTTATTTTTTAATATTCAATATTGAAAATTTCGTTCTTAATAAGTTGACTGAATGGAACGGAATAGCTGCCAAACGCCCATAGATATAATATACTTAAAGACGACGTCTAACCGAGCTGTCACTGTTACCACTTTTGTTTAGTGTACGATTAACAATGTTTTTCTTATTTTTTCGCAACTGTATTAAAAAACGTCGTTCGATACACGTGCGGAAATGTCATTCTTCACTCGTCCCGAGTCTTGCCACTCGCCTGCGGCTCGTGGCAAGATATCTCGGTACTCGAGAAGTAATGACATACCTTCCGCACTAGCATCGAAATGTACTATTTTTGTTCAGCCATACAATCATGTTACGCGACGGAGATATAAAGGCTGTTAACATCGTCGATAATTCGTTCGTCTATTTACCTCACTATCGCTCTTATATAATGGAGCTATAGAGAGGCGATAGACGAACGATCGAAGTGGTTCGAGGTGATATCTTAAAGGCGCCGTGCGCTTTGGAGGGTCTGCCATAATGTGGCCTGAATCGGAAACAAACTGTACCTACATTGACACTTCACGTCAAAGCAAGCGCTGCCCTCTACATTTCACTGACGTTTTCTTGAGCGTTGTAGATTCTGCCATCTTGTGAGCTACATTGAAAGCTTAAACTTGACATTTACACTGCGCCAATAAACAGGGGGCTCCTGTGCTGCCCCCTACAGTTCATGCACGCGAAAGTGATACTATCATGGATCCGGTCCTATACAGTCTTAAACCAGTCGATCAACTAAATAAGCAATCGCAAGAGCTGACATTTTACATGTTTGTTGTTGTCTTAAGTATAATCTGTTTACGTTTTTTATGTGAAAATTCTAGCTTAAGTACTTAATAGATATTAAATTTGTTTTTATGTACAACCTGTAAATATTATATATTGTAAATAAAAGAAGACATATCAATTTGTATACTTGGTTGTTTTTGTTCACCTTTTTTTTCTCCCTTCTCCCACGCTATATATTACATTTTTGACAGGTATACCCAAGGTATACCTAACCCTTAAAATGAAATAAAAACTTCATTCTAGCTTGGAAACTAAGATACTTTCCTAAAAGTCGTCGTCTATTACCTATAGTTTTGCATATGCATGTAAGTACGCGCAACCCTTATACTTAGGTACTTCGGCACCCCCTTCAGCGTCCATTTGAAAATTAGCAGTTTTCTGGGAAACCGTAGGGTACATTTATGATTTAAATAGCAAACAGTTTTTTTAACCTAATTTATATCGTGGTTTATAACCACACCAAACCATAACATCAATACCACTCCAGCTCCGTTTTAACATAGTCTTAACAACATGGACATAAAGTTCCAAATCCCCTGTCGCCTATCAAATATTTGAAGGCTCAGCTATGCGTGTAGTCGTTTTGCGCGTGCGGCCATATTAGCGCGGCGGTATGCGCGCGCGGCTCGAATACTTCGGGGCGAGGTCAGTATTGGCGTTACATTTAAAGGGTTCCTGTAATAAGTACCAATAAGATCTATTGATCTATAAAATAGGACCCTAGCCTCTTTAATTATTACAGATGCAACGGGTAGTTGATTGGCCGGATACCGGATATTCGGCCTGACCATCGGCCTAATATTCGGTATCTGGCCGCCGAATATTCGGCCGGCGGAACTATACTTACCTACAATTTGGCTTTTCAGGTGCGCATTGTGCTGGTTTTGACCCTGTTTCGTAGTGATCTTTCGCGCGGACTCATTTCTAGGTTCGAAATGAATGCGCATGCAAGTTAGTGGAAATTATAAATTGCCCTAAAATAATAAACGAAAACTATGAATACTATGTAAAAATATATTCTATAATGTTTAAAAAATTACAATAAGGATGGGTGGGTATCGTCAGCAGCAGATTTAGCTAAGCGCGCGAGTTAGGTAATTAAAATTATCACTATTATCAGGCACCTACCGACACAACTTTTAGTAGATAGATACGCTACTCAGCAATTAACTATTATAAATATATATAATATTGACCGTCGCGACGGTTTGATGTAACCGACCAATCACAAAAAATTTTTTGGCCGTCATTTTGGTCGAGTGGATGTCGACGTTTTCTATGGGAAGGCCAAATTTTTTTTGGGATTTCGGGATTGGCCCCATAGAAAAAGTTGTTTAGTATGACCTAGGTACCTAATCACCTCGCACAATATGGCTAACGGTCCAAAAATGACCCTGTATATGTCACTCCTTAAGGGGGTCTAAGGACCCCATGCAAAGTTATGGTTAATTACGTGTTACACTTTGCCGCACCAAAGGTGTTAATCTATTGCTGACTCTACTAAAAGAATAAGTACCAAATTCAAGTTCGTAAATATATTACCCACATGCTTATATGGAAACTTCTTGGCTAACCTACGTTAGCAGGTGGTTGAATATTAGTGATGTACCGACTATTGATTTGGCCGACTAGCCGACTAGCCGACTAATCGGCCCTCGAATGGCCGATTAGTCGGCCGACTAGTCGGCTAGTCGGCCAGATCATTAGTTTCGTATAATTTCAGGTGAAAAACAATAGTTTTGCTCATTTGGTAGCGCTATTCATCATATTAGCTTGGCTAAATGGTGTTCTCTACTGGTTCAAAGAACTATCATAAGAATCCTCGTTCAATTTCTGTCTTTCTTTTATTTTGCGAACCATGAGCAGATCGTCAGTAGAAATTGTAGGAGGTATTTCTAAGGCTCTAACGTAGTCGCCAGTTAAGAACCTATCCCCTGTGGTCACCGTTTTTACGAGCAAGGTGCCCTGTTTATAAGTCTCTAAATTTTGCAATAACATTAACAGTTCCCCATGGTGGAGACCATTAAAAAAAAAAAACTGAAAAATCATGTAACTATAGAACTTGGCCATAAAATTACACAAGAATCAGTTGAGATCGACCTGTAGACGAAAACACCAGCCCACCCAACATACGATAACGATCATACGGTTAATTATATGAACAAAAGTTTTCGTCTGCACCCTGAATAGGTATTTTGGTAAAATAGACACAAAACATATGGCAAATATTGACTGTTGATTTCTTTTTTTTTCCTTTTTCTTTCACTAATAAAGTGCCGACTAATCGGCCATTTTTGCCGACTAGTCGCCGACTAATCGCCGACTACAAATGTGGCCGGATAGTCGGCTTTCCCGACTAGTCGGCGACTAGTCGGTACATCCCTATTGAATATACATTACATTAGTATGAAAACCACACAGGCGCGGACGAATAGAGCCTGGTTAGGTAGATGCCGTACAAAGTTTAGAGTCGTACAATAAAAGCATGTCCTTTCTAACGCTTCCATTCAACCTTAGAATCATCAATTCGTTAAACTTGAATACAAACAATAAATACCAACAATCACCGTCCAAACAAACCTATTCTATTAGCAGGAAAAGATGTAATCGCGCGAACAAAGCTCAGGGCGTCCATATATCGGATCGGCCGTGTTAGTTACGACTCTACTATGGTATTGTGCACGACGCGATATATTTAACGCTTGTAGCTCCCGCAAATCGTCCCAACACTCAGCCTTTGTGCCTCCTACCGACGCATTGTACCTACCCAGCGCCCCGAGGTGTTAATGTCGGCTCCCACAAATATGTAGCGACAAACAAAGCAAAACCACGAACAAGCCCCGCCGCGATTTATTTACGCGTAACCGAACTCAAACAATTTTAATTAGAAACGAGGGATTTTAATGAATAGAGACATAAAGTGTGTTGCCAGATTCCAAGGGTTTCGACTGGCCATTTGTGCATGCCTTCATAATTGGCGACTAGATGGCGATATTCTGGCAATGCCGGGCATTCGGTTGTCTCGTGGATACCTCAGATATTCAGCCGATTGTCCGGATGCGGCCTATCGGGTATTGTATTAAACAAGAATCCAGGAATATTCGCTCGCGACTTCATTTAAAAATCTCAATGCTCTATTCAGCATTCAATGCAGCAGGCTAATGGATATCCGTGGAAAACTAAATTATTTGACAGCTTTTGATTTTAATTAACAGACTTTGCAGGTAGCTACCTGAAATAGGTATCTACCATGAATTATTTGAACCATGGTGCAGGTGGTAATTTATTTGTTATACACCTCATTGTATGAGTATGAACAATACAGACTATGAAACCGCGAACAAATGTTTAAATAGGACACCTCTTCGAGCTTAATATATTTGACCGGGCATTCGTACGAGTAAAATCCGGACAAACTTGCGATGAGTAGCTAGATCAGTGCCTCAAACGCGTAGTTCCGCGTAGCATTATTCCCGATCGCATTTTTCCCCACTAGCGTTATAGTTCCGCCTTCCGCGTAGCGTTACCGTTAGTTCACAACTTAGCTAGACGGCTAATCGGCTATTTCGGGGCGGTTTGCCCTTCGGGCATCTGAAGCTACCTAACGAACCTAACCTGCCTAACCTATTAATTAAGTGTGACGTCCATGAAAAGTGGGGAAAAATGCGACCGGGAATAATGCTACGCGGAACTAACGCGAGTGGGGAAAAATGCGATCGGGAATAATGCTACGCGGAACTAACGCGTTTGGGACACTGATCTAGCTACTCTTCAATATTTTATTTTATAATACACATTAAAACTATCATAAATAATTAACTATAACACTGTAAAATAACCAAGTCGAGGTTGTGTATCTAAAGTAGATACATCTTTCTTGTTCTAAGTAGCCTGATTTTGTTGTTTTATTAGCCGGGTTGTATTTCCGACTGTGTTCCCTTCAGTGAAAATTATTATTTTTAATGATTACGATCTGTACGATATGAATCTGGAATTAATTGACCAATAAGTAAATCTGGAGTTATCGGTAAAAATATTTTTATTGCCGATATATGATGCAAGTAAAAGACTGGTTGGTAGTTCCATATTAAATTGGACGCGAAAGCATTACTTAGGTAGGTACATTATATACATTTTCGATCTTTTTAACCCAGTCTTCTATTGAAAGATAGGTATTGCCTCAGTACCTACCTACATAGGAACCCTCATTACTTTAAATTCATGCCTAAATAGGTATTCTGGTTTTTATGTTTCAGAGAAATACTTTGTGTAGCTTTGTTTTGCAGCCTCTTCTACTTCAAACTTACAAGGCTGAAATCATATTCTCGAATCGGATACCTAATGTGAGTCTCCTTATAAAGCACAGTATTGAATTGCTAAAATAACAGCATACCTAATTAATATGAATCGAAACAAAGAGTACCTCCATAATTACAGTCATGTATACCTAAGCACACCAAGCAATACTTATGACAGAATCAAAGTCCGAAGGTGTTTGACCCCACACCCCGCGAGGCCTAGCTTGTGCGTGTGGTGTCCATGAAACTGACTTCATAATGGGATATCTATGTCTTCCTTGACATGAAGTGTTGGTTTAGCTAGGTATATACTTTTACCAGTATGTAAATGGAACTATAGGGCAAACCAATGCCAATCGGATCACAGGGTAAATCGGATCAGACTAAGAATCTGTTGATACGTACTCAAAATATTGCCTATGACTGGCCTCGAAGGGTGGTTTGTTTAAAAAATTAGTTTAAACTTGGTGACCTGAATGGCCTTTGAAAGCGCCTTTTTTGTTTCTTTTTTATTATCTGAAGAAAACATAATATGATATAACGTGGTGATGCGCGGCTCATTCACAAGGACACTCCAGGCGGCGTAGCCAACAAGCCAAAAATATGAAAGAGTGATAGAGAGACACAAAGCGGTTCGCTGTTGAAGCGCAAGCGATTGGCTAGGCCAGCAGACCTCGCTGATGAATATAATACAAGGTGTCCCAAGAAGTAGTGATATACTGAAGCTGGGAGGTAGAGGACCTAGAGGGCTATCTGAATAGCCTCCATGTATGTTCCGCGATTTTTCGTTATTTTTTTTAATTCCATTCAAAGATCTAACGATAGTAAAAATGAATTGGCCTATCTATCAGCTTAGCACACAAAAAAAATCAAGCATCTACCGCAATAATTCACGTCACCATAAATAAAAATCTCATCGTACTCGACGATAGGTGAAAAATTAAAAAACTCATAACTCCGAAAATACGAAAAATCGCGGAACATACATGGGGGTGATTCAGATAGCCTAGGTCCTCTACCTCCCAGCTTCAGTATATCACTACTTCTTGGGACACCCATAAGTATATGTACCTAATTCAATCCTGATCAACCTCTTTAAAATACTGCACTCTTCATCTGCTGCACTGTCGTCTGCCACACGGATTTTGACATCCGATAACATAAAAACTACAAAATTTTGGCAAGCCGGAGTACTTGTGAGCTACTTAGATTATTAGATTAGAACTATGAATTTTTCAAATAAAAAGTGAACGAGACAAAATGAGGGTTCTTAACACGCTGTGACACGTTCATTCACTCTCACATTAAGGGGATGCATCTTGATATTCTTGATGCTAACCTAGGCCACTGATCCATTGAGCGAATTGAGCATGGCAACTTGAGGTCCCCAGCGAACGATTGTATCGAACGAGCCACGTCGTTCGTCTATTTATTTGCGAATATATGTAGTTAGGTAGACTAATGGTAAAGAAATTTAGATTTCCGATGTTCGCTCTAAGCCCTGAGCAATTGACACGCGTGGTCAATACATCTCTTCTTCGTCGTCAACCTCATGACTGAGGGTCGTGACCGCCATAAGTCGCTTTTTCTTGGATTGCTCTCCAACAACTTGGATTGCTCTGCGTGGTCAATACATAGATATACTTAAAGAGAGGTATTTCTAAGCATTGTATGTATAACAATTTTGAATATAAGTAATAAAAACGGACTGTATCCCGTATGAAGTTTGAAATATGGACACTCATACGTACAATAGCGTTGCGTCAACGCTCCATCCCCGGCAAGCCGCATTTGGCCAAGGAATGCGCTGCCACCAGCTCATTTTATTTGCTTAGAAAGCTACTGTTACTTACTTTCCGAACGATATATCGTATGTTAGTTACAGTGATGTCACACCCTATACTGGCTATACTACGCTTCTAGGATTCCTAGCTTTTTTACGGGTATCATTCTATTTGTCACTAGAGTCGGAGGTTTTTGCATAGTTCGACTAACAGATCATATTAGGAAAGCGAGCATGCTTTAAAAAAAACCGGGCAAGTGCGAGTCGGACTCGCGCACGAAGGGTTCCGTACCATAATGCAAAAAAAAAAACGGTCACCCATCCAAGTACTGACCACTCCCGACGTTGCTTAACTTTGGTCAAAAATCACGTTTGTTGTATGGGAGGCCCATTTAAATCTTTATTTTATTCTGTTTTTAGTATTTGTTGTTATAGCGGCAACAGAAATACATCATCTGTGAAAATTTCAACTGTCTAGCTATCACGGTTCGTGAGATACAGCCTGGTGACAGACGGACGGACGGACGGACAGCGAAGTCTTAGTAATAGGGTCCCGTTTTACCCTTTGGGTACGGAAACCTAAAAATAGACGCAACCCCTGCAAGTTTTGCGGCTGGCACGGTCCATACCAAATTGAGGGACTCTAGTCGATGAAATGCAACCCTAGTCACTGATTTCAAAGAATAATAAAAGAGCACATTTCCGGGGGGTCTGGTGAAGTAGGTAGTTATTTGTTTAAAAAGGGAGTAAAATTAGTAAAGTTAATGTTTACCCCTTCTGCTATTATTTATCATCAATTTTTCTCAATCTTTTCTATGACGATGAATGATTGAATTAAATACATAAAACCAAAAAAAAAAAACGCTGTTATTTTTTAGTTTTTGACAAAAATTTCATTTTTGGTATATACATACAAGCTTTTATCGCTGACTGTACTTTTCTTTCCACAGGTAACTAATGCTCATCGAGACAATTGTAAAAACCCCAAACACAATTAGGTTTCGTTGTTTTATCACATAATAGTTCCTATGGCCACCTCCGGTCTCCATCATCAGATCAGCTCGATGACACCATAATATTGCATTGTCACCCGACTTACGTATGTATGCAAAATTTCAGCTTAATCGGAAACCGGGAAGTGGATCAAATTTAACTTGCGAGATTTGATTACAGACAGACAGACAGAGAGACAGACAGACAGACAACGGTCAGGTAAAACTAAATAAAAGCTTGTAAAAAAAAAACGCTGTTATTTAAACCAACTTCATAGGCACGTGTCACTCACTACCTACTTACCTACCTAGTATACTAGGCTAGGAAGGCCGGAAAAATCCTGCTTAATAGCGATCTGATAGTATGTTTTGAGTTACATAATGGTAACATTCCATTTCTAACCGCAGCTGCACTACCGGTACTGAACGCGTCGCTGTCATTGTCAATTTCCATAGTAAAATTGACAGTAGTGCAGCTGTCGTTGGAAATGGAATGTTACCCAAAAGGTAAACTTAGCTTCCGAATGCTCTGTACGATGTTATAATATCTGTCAGTAACTTTATCTACAGTAAATCTCATCATTTAAAGTCCCTTACCGGAAAAAATAATTCTCCAAATAAAGCTAATAATCAAGGAAACACACGTTTTCTAACAACTAAAACGCAATTAGAATAATCTCGACTTTTTAAAGGCTTTTAAGAGTTGAATGCACCGTGACTAAGCCCAATAAAATAAACTTTAAAAGGAAAAACAACCGCCTTTTGGACAACGTAGGCGGCCGCTGTTACGCCGAGGAAATTCACAGATTTTTGATAATAACACTATAAAATTTATTTGAAACTAATTTCAATTCGATTTTGGCAATAATGAGTAGAATAAACAGTTCCGCGCGTAGGCGATGGTTTAGATAAGTTTTGTGATTGATTGAACTATTTTCCAATCGTTTTACTTATTAGGTAGGTACCTACCTAGGTACTTATCTTCTTGAATTTAATTTGATCCGCTTTTCTATCTATCTAAACTTTTTGTAATCTCGTAGTAATATAGGTACTTTTAATAACAAATCTTCCGTGAGACACAGACATGTTAAACCGGACCGGGTGCGCCGGTCCGTCACCGTAAACGCAAGCTCCTGATGGCACTTCTCGGTACGGAGTGAAACATGTCGAACGTTAGTGACCCGTTTTTAGGGTTCCGTACCTAAAGGGTAAAACGGGACCCTATTACTAAGACTTCGCTGTCCGTCCGTTCGTCCGTCTGTCTGTCACCAGGCTGTATCTCACGAACCGTGATAGCTAGATAGTTGAAATTTTCACAGATGATGTATTTCTGTTGCCGCTATAACAACAAATACTAAAAACAGAATAAAATAAAGATTTTTTTTGCTTTTTTTTGTTTCTTTTTTTGCATTATGGTACGGAACCCTTCGTGCGCGAGTCCGACTCGCACTTGCCCGGTTTTTTTAATATAGGTACTTACTTATTAAACCTTTTAGTTAGGTTGTAGAATCGAAAAATTTGCATAATCGATCTTGGGTTCTTGGCCCATCACGTGAAGCGAATCCTGAGCGTTACGAGGGCTTTAAGGACCCTTTAGTCGCAAAATAATATTAACAAACATTAATTATTATTCATCGCGCCAGGAGATTACGTAGATTATTGTAGATTCTCAGTCGAAACCCGGTTAGATACATGGAATTTCTTCAAATATAAATGTAGGTACATGCTATTTAGATGTACCTATAACATAATATCTTGAGAAGAAAGTTAATAGTAGAAGGAAATCGTTTAACTTTGTAGCTAATTATTGCACAGATAAAGTTGGCAATACGCCAAAACATTGGCTGAACTATTTACGGTTGTATATTTCGAGAATAGATGATGCACATCATTGAACTTTATGGTCGGCAAAATAATAGTTTGTCATCTTTTACCAGTTTTACAACGTAACATACGTCATGAAACTGTTTCGAAAGTTTTATTAGGTACAGTAGAGTCCGGTTAGTACGACTCCGCATATAACAACCAACCGCTTATAGCGACGTAAGTATAGGCACTTGTTTGGTTTTAGTACAAGCTACTATGAAAGTACAACCGTTTATAACGACTCCGCTTATAACGACCGACTGCTTTTAACGACGGAAATTGACACAAAATCCGTCCGTCAAGTCCGGTTACAACGACGAGCGACGTAGTTTTTACGAATAAATTGTTGGTAAGAAGCTTACTCCATCTAGCGCACCTAACTCCCCTCCCCCCTTTTGCCTATACGGAGCGAGATGAAATAGTCATGTGCAGGGGTCGGACAAAAAGTGCGGATGACGTAAAAATGACGTAATCTTGCACACAGGATGATGTTTGAGTTTGTATTTAAACTTCAGTGTGACATGTAGTAACAAAATAGTATTAATGAAGTAACAAAATAATCGTAAATAAATCCATGGAATTAATAATACAGGTGGTAGGGTGATGTAGTGAATAAAATAAATTTCAGTAAACTTGTTACCATAAGGTATAATTATTTCTACGTTTCCAACATGTTTGGTTGTCTCCAAATGTCTTTTAATATTGCTTACCTTCGTTGGTATATCTTGATTACAGCAAGAGCAGTATACGTGTTTGTCACGTACCTCCAAAAACGAAAATTGCCACAATATTCGAGTAAAGATGACATTTTAGAGCGTTTTCTTATACATTAGTAAATATAAATTTTAGCTAAATATAATCGTAAAGATACAAAAGCTAAACAATAACGAAGTCAATTTATTGTTCATCTGATTGACAATGTGTCAGTCAAAAACGTACTTACTCATTTCAAGTGGCGATATTGTTTAATAAAGAGGTTGATAAATGATAAGTGATAATTGTTTATGAAAATAAAAATACTATTTGAAATCATCCTATAAGTGGTTTGACGTCATCCGCACTTTTTGTCCGACCCCTGGTCATGTGACTTTTCGTAAACTTGCAAACTAAATAAAACCAACTCCCATTTTTAAATTGAGCTTAAACTTCACACACATAATTATGAAAGTTGGGTAACAATGCAATATTTTGGTAGGTACCTTCGAGCTGATCTGATGATGGACACAGAAAGTGGCCATAGGAACTGTGTGATAAAACAACGTCATCTTGATTAGATCTCCAGACAGAAGAATTACGACTTTTTATTTTACGGGATTCGAGTAATTTGCGGATGACGAGTGAGTACACGTACCTTGAAAAGTGGCTTCTTCTAACTAAACACACAAGTCTCTCCATTTTGGCAAGGTGTCGTAATACTAACGTAAAAAAATATTTTTAAAGAAATGTTTTGTTATTTCTTTGATTGTCGCATACGTATTAATAAATACAAAATGATTTTTGATTAAAAAAAATATATGTAAATTGGCAGTTCGTTTTGTACGACTTCCGGTTAGTACGACGTAATATCATCGGTCCCTTGGGCGTCGTTATAACCGGACTCTACTGTAGTTCCAAAACTTGAAACTTTCCGCGCAATTTGCGCATGCTCCAACTCCAAACTTTTAAAAAAGTAAACCCCTTAATAAGGTTTACCGGCCAGTTACCGGCTAGTAAAATAAAATAAAGGCTGTTTAGCTAGCGTCAAACGTACTGCATATTAAACTGACGTGACAAAGTTTTCAATTGATTATTAGATGTGAAAATCGCCAGGTGCGAGTAGGAGGGATTTCAGTGGCCCCCATTTGACCGTCGATTGCCATATTTGGCACGGCTCGCGTCTAAATATGGCCGGGCCGGCCCACCGCCCCGCGCGCCTCGCTCCACTTCCGATTCTATTATTTCTATTTACGAAATTAACTCAAAATAAAAGCTCTATTTTAATACGGGATTTCGGGCGCTGAAACTCGTGGCGTCCCGGAGCACGCTTTTCCTACAGTTGTGTCAGATTACGGCCCTAGTACGCCGTCTCGCTCGCGGAGAGTATCGGCTCCTGCGTGTGAGCGGGACGGCTAGCGGTGGAGGCGCGCGGGACGCGAACGTCGCGAAGTCAGTCACGGTCCGAGCGGCCGACCCGTCAGTCCCGCCCTCGGTTCATTCGCGTTTTCGGTCAGTCTCCGTTCGGCATTACGAACGGTGAGGTGTGTGAAGCGCGTGCGCGCACCGTTTACTGTGGCGTACTGTGAGGTTATGATGGACGCGCCCGGCGGAGCGCGGGAGCCCCGCTTCGGGTCGCCGTATGGGATGGGTCTCCTGGGAGACGTGGGGGACATGTACGGCGCGGGCCGGGCGCCGGGCTCGCTCGGCGGCGGCTCGCTGCGGCCGGGGCTGCAGCCCTGCCCGGGCCCGCGCGGCGTGAAGCGGCCCTCCGACCAGTGTTACGACGAGCGGCCGTCCCAGAGCCTAGGGCTCGACCATTGCCCCATGCCGGACATAGCAGACGATGGCTATGCATCTCTTCAGCCGAAGAAGTCACCCCCGTCCAATGGCAAGAAGACCAAAGGCCGAGTTAAGATCAAGATGGAGTACATAGACAACAAACTACGGCGATACACCACGTTCTCGAAGCGAAAGACGGGCATTATGAAGAAGGTGGGTCGCTGAGACCACTTTTGGCAATATTCCATAACAACCGTTTGATGCTGACCAGTGTTAAAAGTGCAGTAATTTCAGGCCTCCAGTTTTAGAGTACATTGAGCTCCTTATTTATAAAATTATATCTTGAAACAAGCAACCAATATGAAGAGAAAAATAATTGTTTCTTTTAACTTCAGTGCGAACCAAAGCTAATATTTATTATTAATTTATTAATTTAAAAACTTTGTTTAAATGCAGTGACTAATCTAATTTTCATTTAAATATTTATTACATTTATTATATGTACTCAAATTGAAATATTAAATATTCTAAATATTCAAAGACTAGTAGTGCACATGTGTATGCATTACAGAGAAAACATGATTGCAAATTATTTTATTGGCATGAATAACTTTAATTTTAGATATTACTACTGTAATATGTTCAATGCCAAAGTTATAAGTATGTAATGAAGCTCCAATATTGTTAGTAAAATATTTTATTATCAAATCTTCTTAGTGATCAGTTAGCAGATTGAAATTATCTTAAAAATAATTATAAAACTAGTGTCATGGGTGTGTACTTGTGGCCTGAAGTTACACAATGTATTCGTAATCAGTTAAAACTAAAAGATAAGGTAAGTAATTTGATTTTTGAATGAGAAAATCAACTTTTTCATTATTATGGTTGTCAAGTTTAGAGGTTATGTTGCTACAACAGTGAACTCATGGAATATTGCCGAAAATGTGTCTAAATGATTTTTTTACACTACATATATATTATTTTACATTAGCCGATATCTAAAAGGTCCGTTTACGGCATATTTACGGTGATTTAGTGCTTATTTGTGGCGAATGTTTTGACAGGTGACAGCTAAGACGATTTCATATTGTGAGTAATAACAATGTTATTTCGACCTTTCTTTGGCTAAAACGACTTATTTAGATATAAATATACTTAGAAGTGACTTGTAGTGAGTGAATTTCTTGCAATAATACATATTAATTTACATTTTATTTATGACAATCAGCTGTGACAGCTACATTTGTCGTGACGTTGTCACTAGATGGCGCCACTTGGTACGTTCGGTGAAGCTAGTGATGTACTTTTATTTCGATTATAGAGTCTGTGCGGAAAGAGAAGAGTCGTGGCAGAAACGGGAACTAACATTTTAAATTTTATATGGCAATCAAACCTTTGACACCTGTCTTGTAAAAAGTAAACAAACTTCTGTCAATGTATATTTTTATTAACAAAAACCGCCAAGTTTTATGTATAAAATATTTTCAAAACACGATAAAACCGTACATAAAACCACAAGGAAAATTATATTTAACATTGTTCGGTTTTGTCAGCGGGAAGAAAACGGCTAAAAGCCGACTATCGAATTACAAAAAGTCGCGGAACGTGTTTCCGCTATTCGCGGGTATTGATGTTGTATTTAATATTAAATAATTACCTATTTAATAAGCCCCCTAAGTAACTTGTCTCCGGTACATAATCGGTAAGTATCTTCTCTCTTCTTCCTTGCGTTATCCCGGCATTTCGCCACGGCTCATGAGAGCCTGGGGTCCGCTTGACAACTAATCCCATGATTTGACGTAGGCACTAGTTTTTACGAAAGCGACTGCCATCTGACCTTTCAACCCAGAGGGTAAACTAGGCCTTATTGGGATTAGTCCGGTTTCCTCACGATGTTTTCCTTCACCGTAAAGCGACTGGTAAATATCAAATGATATTTCGTACATAAGTTCCGAAAAACTCATTGGTACAAGCCGGGGTTTGAACCCGCGACCTCCAGATTGCAAGTCACACGCTCTCACCGCTAGGCCACCAGTGCTTTTATAATCGGTAAGTATATTCATTCAAAATATATTAATTTTCATAAATATGCAGGTCATTCATGATCTTTAAAATAACTGACAAATAGTCTTGATACTTGCCATTTTATGCATATTTATATGTAATTTCTTTTTCAGGATTGTGTAAAAGTACCTACGGTATCTCGAATAAAAGACCGCTAAGTAGGTGATATGCAAGAATTCGTAATCTACGTGCCGGATTCAAGCACATCCAGTTCAGATGAAGATAGTTCTATGAGTGTCCCTGGTTGTTTTGAAGCTAGCTCAAACATAAGTGACATTGAATATTTTAATTCAGACTTCGATTACAAAGAATGAAACTTTTTCTAATAAAATATTTCTTTATTTGTAAGTTTGTTTACTAGGTTCTGAATAAAACTTTTTCTAATAAAATATTTCTTTATTTGTAGGTTATGTTAGTTACGAAATTATATTTCATATTTAGCAGTGACTTTTCGTATCGTGATTGACGGCGTAATATCGTGAGATGAGAGAACCGGACATATCCCAATAAGGCCTACCTACTTATGCACTATTTTTATTCATATTCATATTTATTATTAATAATGTACACATACATTACAAGTCAAGTTTACAATGGGTGAAATATATCCCAGATAAAATTACAGTTCTATTGCCCAATTTATACCCGATCTACCCGGTTTAAATAACTGTTGGAATGCACAGATTAGGCAGTACATAAATGAGACTCTATCTAGTTTGGTACTAAAATTACAGTTGTATTGGGCAGATTCTTAACTAGTTTTAGCAGTTTTGTCAATCGCAGTCACTTTTTAGTGTCTGAGACATAAAAACAAGTGTGTTTTAAAAAGAAAACTAGTGCCTGCGCTAAATCAGAGGATTGAGTTGACGAGCCGACACCACCACCAGGCTCCGTTTAGTAAGCCGTGGTAAAAAACCGGAACAAAAGGGATTCAAGTATCATGACCTTTAGTGTCGTACTATAATCACGTGACCAGTGTTGTCAGCATAGCAAAAACCATAAAATAGCACTGGCGCGCCCTCAAATCCCACGACTCTTCTCTTTCCGCACAGACTCTACGTGGTATATTATCTTCACAATCGACACTATATAGAATAGAATAGAAGAATAAAGATCATTTATTTCAGCAAAGGTTACAGATATACCAGGGGTCTCCGCACTAGGCAATGCCTGTATCGCGGGGAACCAAATTACAATTAAATATCAGAGCTGTTACAATTAGTCTAACATTTAGTAAGAAACTACTTACTTAAATATGCTGTAATTATTTTCGAAATATAAAATTAACATCGATTTAGCTGTGCGTAATATGATAATAATCATTGAAAACTTCAAACACGAAAGTTGTTGAAACCTGAAATTAAACGGAATTAGGTATAAACTAGGATGACACAAGATGTTAAATCCATATGGTGCAGTGAGGAAAAACCTAAAACCAATAAATACGGAACTTTGTTCTTAAGAGTCAGAATGATTTTAGAATAAATATACAATTTGACTTTTTTAAATGTGCATCAAACGGCGCCAGGTTCGAATTCTAAACCCGTAAAATACGCAAATGGATGGTTTATTTACGTATAATATCTACCTGCAGCATTACTTATACCTATATTTCATTGACAGCAGGCAGGCAGAGTTCATTGGCAATATAATATAATTTTTCCTATCAATAACACAGGATCATTTTCGTAAAAATACCTAGCATTTTGGTGGTGGTGGTTCACCTTGGAGGAAGCTTTTAACCTGCAGAATAATTCACAGAAAAAATGTCACCATTTTCTATAGGTAGGTACCTATATACTTCGATTTATCCTTCCTTCATACGATCAAATTTAATACAATCTCCCGCGTAATACACCATTTACAGTAGACCATATACTGGAGTCAGTTATGTAACGCTGCCATACATGATCCAAAAATTTTTTATTAAGTTATGAGCTTCATCACATCTGATATTTGAGTAATTCTAAGCATTTCTAGCCTGGGGTGGGGGGGAGGGTGGGGTACAGAGACGGCCGCCACCCGCCATCTTTAAAAAAAATCTATTCTGATCCGGGTGGGTACTAGGGCAAGTTTGGTATCATTTGCGTATAAACCAAAGACGTAGAATTCATTGCTGATATTTGTTTTTTACAGTTTCATAGTAATTTTACAAGAAAAACGTAAAAAGGTGAAAAATTTGGTTGGAGATTTTTGCTACGCGGAGCCGAAACTACAAAAGATAGAAAGTTGAAATTTGCGCACTAGATTACATTTATAAAGTGTACAAGAGATAAGAAGCGATTTTGAGAAATTCAACCCCTAAGGGGGTTAAAAAGGGGATGAAAGTTTGTATGGGGTTCAAGTTTTATTTTAAGCTAGGAATTTGAAACTTCGTAAAACGATATATTATTAAAATACAAGAAAACTGATTTCAGCGTTTTTGAAAATTCATCCTCTAAGGTGGTGAAAAGGGGGTTCAAAGTTTGTATGGATATCAAAACATTTTTCGAACCCGGGACTTGAATCTTTGTATTTGGGGATATTATTAAAAGACAGGAAAAGTAATTTCAGCGTTTTGTAAAATTCATCCCCTAACAGGGTTAAAAAGGGGTTGAAAGTTTGAATCCATTACAAATCCGAGTAGACACACATTTCTTATTGCCTCCCAGGCTTGAAATGCTTAGAATTACTCAAGGAACATATGTGATGAAGCTCATAGCTTAATAAAAAATTTTTGGGTCAACTTTATAACTGCTTCCGCTAATACAACTTATTCTCTTATTATACCGGGTGTGGCCTGTAACATTGTACTCCTCAAACGGTGACACTTTTGTTCAACAACTTTTAATAATTATGAAGTATTAAAACTCTCTATTTTTCATATAAAATATATATTAATTTCAATGGACGCCATCGCCACGCCATATCATTGTGATTGAGATTGCTTGTCACGCCATAAACAACAAATATTTGCAATACATTGCGTCTTAGAATAAACTTTAAAGTGTATTAAAAATCAAACCACAAGTTATTTTCAAAAGTTGGACAGTATGAGGAGTACAGCCTACAGTTTAATTTTTTGCTCATATTACAGGCCACACCCGGTATTTCATATTTGTTTATTCAGTATTACAATTATCAATAAACCTAAGTTTTATGACGGTGAGTTTAATATGAATGGCTTAAGACGTGTTTTAAAGTGCTTTCAGAATCTCTTAAGCTGGTTTACTACTGCATTTGTTACACCAATAATTATCAATTACGATAATTATAGGCACTTAGGTTTAATACTTAACTGTATTTTAATAAGTTGACCTCATAAGCGCAATAAACATTTATTAGTTTTATTCCGTATAAATTATAGACCGATATGTAGATACATTACTGCGGAATGACTAGATCGCTCCATATCAATAGAATATATATGTCGCAGTAAGATAGATAAAGCCGTTATATAGTTATAACCCTAGGGATATAATTATATGACGTAACATAGTTATATGAAAGCGATTCATTAATATCTTACTAGGTATATAACTATAATACGGCTTTAGTTTAGTGATATAGTTATATTACTGGATTAAGTTTAGTGATATAGTTATATTACTGGATTAAGTTTAGTGAAATGATTGTAGGTAGGAGTGCAGCGGTGCGGCGGAGGTATAGTTATATCCCTAGGGATATAGTTATATGCCGTATAATACTTTTTAGCAATATTACGTAAAAGTACAGGTCGATTCACGAAAGCTGGCGCGAGATTTCTACTGAGTGACAGCTATTTTCATTGAAATTCTGTCAAATCTCGCTCCAGCTTTCGTTAATCGATCGCAATGCCTCATAAACCCTTAAAAATAGCAGCATGAAAATATATATAATAGTTATCTTACTAGGAATAGGATTATAATACGGCATATAACTATATCCCTAGGGATATAACTAAACCTCCGCCGCACTGCCGCACTCCTAATACCTACAATTACTATCTTACTAGGAATATGATTATAATACGTAGTTACGTACTATACGGCATATAACTATATCCCTAGGGATATAACTATACCTCCGCCGCACCGCTGCACCCCTACTTACAATTATTTCACTAAACTTAATCCAGTAATATAACTATATCACTAAATTAAAGCCGTATTATAGTTATATACCTAGTAAGATAGTAATGAATCGCTTTCGTATAACTATGTTACGTCATATAATTATATCCCTAGGGTTATAACTATATAACGGCTATATCTATCTTACTGCGACATATGTATTTATTTTCGTACATAAGTTTACTGCCTGCAAATATTTAAAATCACTAAATACTTACCTACAAATTTAAAAGTTACCCTTACTACAAATTTAATAGTTAGTTAAATATTATAAAATCTTTTTTTGTTGTTGTTTTTGATTCATCACAATTCGTTAGGTATCTCTAAATATCTATTAATTGACGAGAACGCATAGTAAATACGTAATTGGTCACATTTACTTCAGGGATTGCATACGGATTGAATACATACAATACATATCATTCACATCACACACAAAACCTTCGCGCACGTCCTCTTACTTCTGAAATGGTCATTTTTTCTGATTAATCATGTATTGAAATCAAATAAGTAAGCGTTTAAAATTGAATAATTTTACGGTTTAGACTCGCTTGTTTTTAGTCACTCGCGCGACATGTTTCGGAGAGCCTAGGTCTCCTTTCAGTCACTAACAAATTATTCAATGTTAAACTGCAAAACGTAATTCAAGACCAAAAAAAGTAAGAAAAGTTGCCACTTTTTTACTAGCGCGTCTTGTATTTATGTACAAATAAGTAAATAAAAGTATTTTTTTTAAAGTAGGAGTAAAATTACTAATAAACAAATTATCTTAGCGTGATTATTTATCAAAAAGAATTTACAAATTTTACAAACGAATTATTGCAGTGGCAAAATTGTCTTACTTTTTTTGGTCTTGAATTACATTTTGCAGTATAGTATGTCTCACAACAGTTTAAATTCGATTATTGGGTTTAAAATTTCACGCCGGTAGAGTACTCAGCAGTTGATACTTATCGGCCACGTCAATCCAAATTAGGCACCAATCAAAATCGTAAGCGCAGAAATGTAAACGAAATCCGTCCTTTATTACGTGAAATATCGAAACTGTAATTACCATACTTAAGCAGTGAGCATGTAGAACAACTTTTACTCTATGACGTTTGGAAATTCGCTTAAAATTGCTCTCGAAAACTCAACTTGTCAACAAGTTTTGTTCATTGGCAAAACGGGTTTGGTTGCGTGAAATTTGTTACAGTTAACTTTTGACCGATTTGCACAAGCTTTTTTCAAGCTTTCTACCTTCTTATCTTGCGAGTGATATCTGTTTGGTTTATATTATGCAAGATGGTATTTATTATACCATATCTTTATTTTATATACCTACTTAGTTCAACCTTTTTATTATCTAATTACAATATTAGTAAAGGTAAAAGCCGCTGAAGCGATCGCTTTTTAAATAATTTAGATTTAATTCCACTTAAATCTCTGGAGGCAATTTTATTTTAAGCAACTGAAGCCAAAGCTTTTGAGCCCTCCTAAACTTTTGATTACCCATCTGTCTGGGGCAATATCGCGGCACAAGAGATTAAAACTTTGTTTTCCAATATATATTCAATTTGTTGTTAATTTCTTGTAAAAGTTGCTTTTATATTTGCCAACTTTGATCACATTTTAGTTTTAAATTTAATATTGATCAGTTTATTCTTTATGAAATAAGATTATGTGACAAAGTAAATAGGTTAGATACCATACTAAGGTTTTAGAAAATAGTCAAAAGGGTGTTTCAATGACTCATTCATACGAAAACATCATAAAATAAAACAAACATTCAAATATTCTAAGATTCTAATTGATGCATAAAAATCGTTGACAATAAATAAAATGCACTTTAACTATTACGCGTTTAAAACTATCTATACATATACTTAATGAAACAATCTTAATCCAAACGCACACGGCTATCCTTTTGTAAAGTTGATTAGAAACGTATCTAAAGTCTTAATAGCCATCAAAACGTTCCGCGCGGCTTCATTACCCGCGCCCGCGCATTGTCAATCTATGCGCGTAGAGACGTCACCGCGGACCGTGTAGGGATGTCTGTCAAAATTCACCATGCTGGTCGGTGTAGGGGACAAACGGTTAAATGGAAAATGTAAATATAACAAAACAGCTAATAGTAAAGACTATTAGCTGTTCACAACGAGGTCAATTCAGTATATTTACATTTTTTGCTGTCGTCTTTGAGTGCTAGCCAACAGGGTGATGACGATAGAAAGATAAGCAGTTTAAAACTGTCTAAATAATTCTTTAATTTTCATGGCAAATAAGTAGAATTACCACTGGGATTTTCTTTAAACTTAGTACATACTACTGTAACTAAACCAAAGGCGGTGAAATGAGCTGATACAAGTGTTATGTCTAACAAATAAAATCACTACAAAAGTGTATTAGGGTAGGTTTATACCTAATAATAAGATGATATTTCGACACTCTAAACCCGTATATTCTGCTTTTGGACTCTTGCCAAGCAATTACTTCCTAGGCGTAGTAGTAGTTGGCAGTTTCGGCTTCTTTTATTATTTCTTATAGTCCATAAAAACGTGTGCATAATTAACATGTTTGTAGATATTATAGCTTATAAAAATGCCAAATGGATTTTGAAAACGAAAAGAACAATTTATTTTGTCCAAATCCCGTTACGGTTTTTGAAATTTTCCTACTAAAACATACTACCTAGATAAAGCGAGCCCTAGGCGTTTCCTGTAACTTGCGGCACATTCCCGGGTCTCGCACGCAAGCGCTGTCGCGCAGCGGGTATCAAAGTCGGCGGCGTGCTCTGTTGTTACTTGTTAGCTGGACGCATCCGACCTCGTTACCGCGGTAATAGCCCTTTGCTTTTTAATTTTTAATTAATGACAGTTGGGAATCGCCAATATTACCGTATGCTAATTCTTTATCGATATCGATGTTTATGCATGCAGCTCTTCACTGTTTGGAATTATGACGTTTAATTATTATGAATATTATTCCACTGATTTACATTGCTGATACATTGACGTTTGCGTTAAATAAAATAATAAATTCATTCATCATATTCAATTCATTCATCTATCGATAATTTGAAAGATTAATAAGTGGCGAGGAAAATTGTGGATTAGGGTTTAGAAAATTGTACTGCGTGTAATTCATATTCTTTATGGTTATAAAAACGTAAAAGGTTGGATTTAATATGTAGCATATATAGTAATTTCTATGGTCATCGGATGTACTTTCATAATTATCAATTGATAGTATTAAATCACGTTACTCCAACCATAGGTCCTAAGTTGTCATATCTGCCTTTATTTCTCCGCTTAGACCCTGATCTAGACCTAGTTGTCAAACATCGTGACCCACAATTGATCCAATGGTCGCACTGTGGAGTTATGAGTGGGCACCCCCAAGCGGAACTTAATTACGGAGCCCCAGGGGCCTGGCCGGCGACACGACGGCATTTGTTGTCCATGCCGGTATTGTACCCGCTCTTATGTAATTGCCGTGTACCCGGCCTTTGATGTAGTCTGCAGGACGTAAAGGTTGTCTATGGCCCTTTATCTGCCGCGCCCGGCATTTCTCTCCGCCGTTTATCTTTCAGCAAAAAGCATTTCCCTGTACGGTGAAATCTTTAATCAAATTTCCCCCACGCCCAATCTACCCGGATGTAGATTTATTTTAAACAAAAAGATAGACTTTATAAAATATAATGACCCTCATTGTATACTCCTTTCCGAAGCGTGAATTATACAGTCCGATATTGGCGCCCCGATAGTCCTTTAAGAGGACATTTTAATAAATTTAAAATAACGATTATCGTTGTCTGGCGGAGTCGTGATTTCGTTAGGTTCGTGGTTCGGTCTACGGCCGGAATAAGTCGTCACGAGCGATTACTAAATTAATTAGGACCTAGCTCGGATGTAGATTGCGCTCGAGATTATTTTCCCACACGACCCGACGTTTAGATCTTAACGTTTTGTAACTATTGTTTACTACATAAGTTTGCAGGATAAATTTGCATATTGTTTTCCTTTTTTTCGCCACCACCTTTTTTCGGCATCATAAGCTATCAAGATTGTTTTTTTTCTTAGTACAAGATGAGCTGCGGACAGGAGTGCGAACGGGGCTGTTCCGAAATGAGACAATTATATGTTGCGCCTACACTAATTGCGGCGCGGGCGCGCATCTGCGACCCATATCTCACGGCCCGCAGTTTTGTAATGCTAATGCGGCGGGTGCGACCTGTGTGGCGCTGCTTTGTATTTTGGTTGCTTCTGCTTGATTGTGTAAGGAGATTAACAGCCTTCCTTTTAATGGCTAGACTGTTCGTTTTAAATGTTGTACCTGTTCGGCTTTTCCAATTTTTTTTTAAATGTTAGTTGCAGTCTTACTTAAATTTCAAATACTCGTAGTGATATGTAAATGTTTAGCAAAACAAAAAATTGTGTTTACATTAAATCTGTCGATTATTTACTTTAAACTTATTCACATCACTAAGCGTTGTCAATTCTGTCATAGACAAGATTTGTTTTTTTTTTTGTATCATAGTATAAACTAAAGTGCCTAATATGGACTCCTTCGTATTAGGAGCGCAGAGGAGAAGAGGAGTAACGCCTTGAGTGTTCCCTTTGTGCTTAATGCCATCTATCGCTGTTTTTTTCAAACTTTGACTTCGGTCATTTGTTTCAATGACACTAGTGAGCTAGTGACGTTAAGATTGACGTAGTGTATGTAGGGCTAAAGAAGAAGAAAAATTAAATTCCTTATCTTTTCCAAATTCAATCCACATTTTAATTAAAATATATACTTTGCGGTCACCAATTAAGAAATAGGTGTTGAAGATATGTTGTAATGACAGATAACATCGGCGACTTGTGAGGTGTCAACGAGTGTTGCAAAACAGTTTGGTTGAACTTTAATGAGAATACCAAACGCGACTGTTTAACCGACCAAACTACCAGGAGTTCATGACAATACGATAGGTTGCGCTGAGCGTCCAAGTTGATGCGACCCGTAATTTGACTACCGAACGCGTGGAGTTAGGTGGCGTCCGCGGGGTATAGAAGGTCAAGCATAATTGGCCGATGAGAAGGGAATGTCTGGCGTTTTGGCCCGCCTCCCAACACCTTACTCGAACGCCTCACTATCATGCAAGCCTAGTACTTCGCGCTGCCAATCCGCAGTGTAACCAGTAACCACATATCAATTTAAATTTGATTTTTTTGTTTTCCCAATCAAATCAAACGTGAGAAAGCTACCGTAACTTACGGCTATCAATCGCATTGCAAATCCTTACGCCCCAGCTGACAAGTTGTCATTGTCAATAGTTAAACTGATTAGTCTGGAAGATCGACAGTCTGTCCCGGTGCCGTCGGACTAATCGGCCGATTTATCGGCCGCGCGGTTCGTTAGTCGTCGGTCTATATCAAAGAGTTTTCGAGACTCACGACCAGAATGTTTATGGCGAGGTTTTTCGAGAAAACTCTACATAAAACACAAGTATGTGCACGATTGCGTTGTAGGTACAGGGACATTGGGCCCGATTCGGATTTTGAAATAGACATCTATTAGATATATTTTAGACATCACCAAGATACGATAACGATATGTTTAAGATCTAACCTGTCAAATTTGACATTTGCGCGATTCTGGAGATACTCTTGAACGAATTCCACAGGATATGACTTAGAGATCCAATTCACATCTAATAGATATCTTACTCTATCTAACGTAAAAGTGACATTGGTTGCCCGAATTGCGCTGCAAAAGAAAACTAGTTGATATCTAATCTATAACGTATCTAGAATGGATCTAGTACGTGTCGTCTCTTGGGAATATCTTGAAGTTCGAATACGGCAGATTAGCGTAGGAATGTTGATAGATCGCTGGATGACGCCCTATTTTATTTTGACAGTTAGGTACTTGATGATTTACCATCACTATATTATATACCCATTCTTCTAAATATTACTTATGAAAGTTGACTGAAAAAAGTTTGATTGGAATCGGTAGATCCCGTCAAGAACCCCGCCTAATATTACACAGATAAATAATACTTGTACTACTTATATTTGGATTTTATTGGGATTTTGAGTATAAGAAAACGTTACAAAATAATATGCTCATTCTAAACATTGCCGAACCAAAAGAAGTTAAATTTGAGGAGCAAAATCGATATTGCATTGAAAACTCTCTTGGTAGAATCACCATGTCTGTACATATATGTGACGTCCCACGGGTAAAGGTACCTTATGGCGATTGGCGCTTACGCTATTATTAACGCCGCTCCAATATTATTGCGGCGCTATGCGATGTAAGCGCCAGCCGCCATAAGGTACCTTTTTCCGTAGAACGTCACATATTGACTTACAATACAGTATTGTGTAACGAAAGAAAAATGCCATTATTGTGACCATTTTGATGGACGTCTCTCAAACCACTGTCAAGATTAGCTTCTGCGTGTAGGCGGGTTTTGTGTTTATACGTACGTAAAGTACGTAACTGCAACGCCGCAGTGGCTATTTCGACTTATTTAATGCGACATCTTGTGACCATCACTAATTTTGTGATAAATGGTAATGTCACCAACGAACTGTCAATTATTCGTGAAGCTAAAATGTTATCCTTCGCGATATTCGTGCTACAAAAATCGCTATGACACGCGTCTTCAGTTTTGCAGTAGGTACTTAAGGGGTCATCCATTAATTACGTCACACGAATTTCTAGGTTTTTTGACCCCTCCCCCCCTCCTTGTCACACTTGGTCACATTTGGTAAACCCCTCCCCCCTAGTGTGACGTCACATTTTTTCTACGAAATCGCCAAATCGAATTAAGTAAGTACCTAAGTATTATTAATATTTTATCAAAATATTTTTGACGATATAAATATAAGTAATTTTATAACCCAAAACTGCTTAGAAAAGAAAATTAAACGAATAAAAACGATTATCGTTTTAAAAACTTATTATTTAAATGTACAGCGAGTAAAATAATTTCAATAAATTTTCGGTTACTGATGAAGTTAAAGTGACGTCACAAAGTTTGTGTCTCCCCCCTCCCCCATGACACAATATGTCACATTTTCTTGACCCCCTCCCTCCCCCTAAACGTGTGATGTAATTAATGGATGACCCCTAATTAGCTTGTAAAGGTCTTTAAAAGTAAATTATGCCGCCGGAGGCATAACGAAATGGATACTTAAATAGTAATAGTTACTCGACTTACTCGACTACTGTATTTTAAACTGGAAGTTAATTGAAAAGCGCGGACACCTGATGTTAACACCTTTGTCATTAAATTTGATAAGTTCGTGTCAGTAAAAAACTGTCAAGATCTAGACAAGAGTGGGTGTAGAGAACAGATGAGCAAAAAAATTTGATTCTCATCCTTTTTACTTGGTTGGGGTGTGAAATATAAAAGGTTAAGTCCGCTTTTACACTAATTCACTTAAAGAATGACCTATTTTTACTAACTATAAGACTCGTTCAGTAAAGTGGTTGCATTACGTGTAGAGATAAGAGAAATTCTCGTTGGTCAAAAATAGTAAAAAAGTAGGCACTTCGATGTACATTGTATTGTATATATATCGAGATAAACAATTAATATATCCGAATTAAGAGAAAAAGATCCTAAAGTAACATTTGAACACCTTAAAAAATTCCAACTATAGTCTGTCAAGTCTTTTCCGTCAGAAGAAAAAAGCGGCAAATTTAAAAAATTGAGGTGCAAAGGGTTATCGTCCTATATAATCCGAATATCGCGCCTTTTTCTACTGACAAAGTTGACAGGCTATATTCGTCAGTATCCTAGAACCTCGACTGCGTGTTTAAAGCACCAACTGAAACCCTTAATTGAAGTGATAAATATTGGCTCGTAGCAGCTTTTTCGATTTAAATTTCAAATTCGGTCGCTGACGTTTTAATATCGTCAACTTCATAAGTTCCAGGACAATTTGAAATTGTAATTGGAATAGTTTGAATTTCTTCATCGTTCGCTAAGTGAACGTTAATAAAGGTTAGCTTTTTTATCATACTTTTTAATGTTACTCAGTTGGTTAAGTGGTTCTTGCATTAAATTTGGATTGTCTTCTAATTGGTCCTTTGTCAATTTATGTCGTTAATGTTCGTTAATTACTTTGCTTTTCTTTGTATTCATTTAGGCGACCTCTATTCTGCCAATAGTTTACTGATTTCCGGAATTCGAGTATTTTTGTTTACAATTATAATTACTAATGAATCATAGGTCATTAGCAATAACTTTTTTCAGACCGATAACCATCTTTCTACAATTATTGCATTTAATTGTTAATCACGCAAACGAAACAATACAATGTTGCATCATCTCGTTAAACCTAAATTGCAACTTTGACATCTCTTTATCATTATCAAGGCGACGACGATAATCGCGCGACAAAATTGACTTAAACTGTCTATAGCATGTTTCAAGTAATCTTGACCTGTAGCAAACTCTTTCGCAGTCGATTACAGTTAAAACTAGTTTCATCTCATTGCGAGACCCATAAAGCATCGAGCAATAAGCGGTACACACACTGCAGTCTCTCGCGCAATAAATTTAGCGCACCCTTAAGCACCCTTCACACACCTGCGTAACGAACGGCCGACCTGTTGGATCGAAATAAGCAGCTGTTCACGCCCTGTAGATTCTATAGATTTTGCTATCGGTTTAATCTTTTTTTTGCGTTAGTTACTGTGGTAAATTGAATTTTTACCGCGTAATTTTAGCGGTAGAGACAAGATTGTTCAGTAGGTAATTGAAGTCTACATTGCTCGAATAGGTACGTGAAGTAAACGAACCAGATAATTTACCCACATTTTTAGTTAAAAGAAAAGGCATGTTGTAAAAATGAAGGGTTGTACCATACCAACTACAATCGGTAGACAAATTAAAATAATCAGCAGACATAACTGTGAAACTCCACATCCTATGAAATTTTGGCGATTTATTACGATTAGGTACATTGTGATCAACTGATCACGCACGTAAAACTTGTTGCACTATTTTAAAAGGCTAACATTAAAATTAAAACCAAAATAAGACGCGATTATAATATATACATGTAAGCATAAAACGGATACTGCATAGCACCTTACCTTGTTAGCGTTGTTATTAACGACTTAAAAAATAATCGAACATTTACTAAACCCAAGATATTAATTATCATGTCCGATCATCATTGCAATGACCATTTACTAGGCATTTATTGTGAGAATTTATGAGTAAGAATATAATTTAACACTATTTTAGTGTTTTATTTAATATTAAGCTTACACGAGCTTTTTAGCGACCGTCTACTATATTTATTATTGACATTATGAGAAAATTGGTAGTATTTAATATTAACTACTTAGATAAAATAACGAAGTAGCACTGTGGTATTATTTATTTCTTGTACAAATGTAAAAATATGATCCGCAACTAACAAATATCTTGGCAGTTCTTATGAATTGATCTGCACTATTTACATTCAATGTCTTTATCTTTAATTATAGATAATGTTACAAATACGTCTGGTAATAACAATAAGTCATAGTAAAAAAACGATCCGTTTAATTTTCGTCTACGAAAAGAAGAGGTCAAAAAACTTTAATCACTTTAGATCTTATCGTCACCAAAAAAAAGGACAACCGAACTGCCATAGAGTTCGGCTGTTTTGTCAAATTTCCAAGCGCAGCGGCCGCCCCATACATTATGTATAGAAACCGGGAATTTCATACATAAAACATTGCTCTGTAGGTTTTTATTTGATTGCCATTCGTAAGCACAACGAGACATTTTTTAATCAGGCGGAAAAAAGCAAACGATCCCGGATTTCGGTGGGAAAGCGTGGGTTTTGGCATCGTTACCATGCAATTGGACAATACCAGGTTTTTGTGTCCATTGTTGGTTTTGGCGGATTCGGCAATATTTTGGAATGGAACTGGATTTTGGTGACGTTCCGCCGCGATTGAGAGGGTTTTTGTTCGGAGTGAGGTGTTGGGTTTGAAAGGTTTTTAGGGCTGTCGATGTGTTGATAGATGTGGACCGTTGATCGCGAACTGGATTCCTGGAAGTCGGCGTGCTTGACAAAGTTTGAGGACTACTTTATACAATTCTCAATTCCTGAGTGAAGCACATACCATTTTCTATCACCATTGTTTAAGAGTATTGAACCAACAGTTTCAACATTCTCGTAAAGCAACTAGCATAGACGTAAAAATACTTAGAACTGAAGAAGTTCACATGAAATTGGAATTGGAACAATACAAAAGGTAATCACGGTTCATATCCCGGTCGATATAAGTCTAGTGAAATTGGAATTGTCCTGATAGAAATGACATATAAGTAAATATATTGTGAGGATTGTGATGCGCAGAGGCACCCATTCGTGTCCTCAGTGGAGCGACAGCGTCCCACGCGCGCAGTCGCGTCACAAACCTCAGCCTCGACACGTGCGCGCGCCCACCACACGCCTACCGACCCACAACATTGCGAAAAAACCAAACTAACTCCTCCAACCTTGAGATTTAATACCTTCGTTAAATTACCTCATGTGGGCTACTTAGGCCGTATCATAAGTTTCCTCCAGTATCTTTTGTTCATTGTATTCAGAGAAATAAAGCTTTTTGCGGAGAGAATTAAATCGGAGGTGATATTGAGACACTGCCGCGTGCTACTTCATACATAATTAGAGAAAAGACTGTAAGTCTTGCGAGCATCGAGATGGGTATAAACTAGCACTTAATTGTGCAGGCGCGGGCGCCGTGCCATGCGCTGTAATGAACCATTCGAATAATCGCAATAATTCCCGTGTCGCGTGTTAGTCGTTAATTAAGCTATTTGTCAGGTGGCACGACAATTTACATTTCTCCCGGGTCCAGGGGATTCTCGGCTCGGGCTCGGAAACGACGTATTATTATCCTTTTAGGGAGGCGGCATCCTCAGAGGCGCTGGCTTCCGAACCTTTTATTGGGACCACCTGTGTTTGTTGGAGACGTCTGAATTGTCCGTAAATAAGGTTAGCGGAATATTCCCCTGTTCGGGCTTAATGCTATTTAGTGGCTATGTTGTTAATTTGCATAGGATAGGGAAGGAATTAGCATTTAACGCGGCCCGCCGCCGCCGCCGTCCGTCTCTCGATTGTATTGCCGCAACGTCAAATTGAATTAGATTTTCGATCGACGAGGCCGGCCGGCGCCCGAGCGCCCGACATAAAACTGGGGCCGGTGGTCAATACATTAACATGTAAGCAAGGAGTACGTCTTGTCGGACAGAGGTATAAAAATGTCTCGCGCAACACAATTCATGGGAACGGGTTCGAGCCACCGACAGCCATCAGCCGGGCCCCGCGCAGGTGAAATGTATTGACAACTGGTCTTCCTTGATGCGTATCGGCGTGATGGTATCGAGGAGGCGGCGTCTCAGACGCTGTGCCCTGGACCAGCATTGTGCAGATCATAGATAACGCTTGTTTATTTAGCGCTAAAATTTATTCAGCAATGAGAGACCATTAAGGTAAGAATTATTAACAGCCGGACAGGTTTATGTTCATAAGCTCTGTAATAGCGTGTTGAGTTATGTTTGTTTTTTCGCGTCCGTTAATGAATTGAACGTTAATATATTTATTAAATTCATGTTCTCGCTACCTAGTATAAGAATGCAATTTACGAGGCGCTGTGAACTCCATACGATGTACGACTACTACTTGCTGCAATATGTTCTCAATGAAATTCATGATTCAAGGTCGGTCAAAATGATAGCCTGCGCGGACAACATTCGATAAATGGTAATAGGCGAACAGGAAACTATGGAAGTCGGGCGACAATATATTAAGGGCACGGCCACTCATTCATAAAGCAATCTCGGTTGTTTATGAATGAAGCTGGCAACGGGCTGGCCATGTAATTATCACAGCTATTGATAGCGCATTTGCATGGTGTCTGGAGCCTAGCATGTGTAAATACTTGAATCTAATCGCGATTGTCTGATTGACGCGAGTGATAAAGTAGTAATGACAAAACACTTACCTAAACGGTTTGCAAAATTGACCTATGTATTGCCAAAACATAAAAGAAATGTTCTTCTGTGATGTTTCTGCATGTCTACAAAGCAAACGAACGCGACATGTAAGCTTGCATTAGTTTATATCATGTAAAATAACCCTTTATACATGAAACAAACTAAGACGTAAGGTAATAAACATAACCATGTTTGCTCCAAGTTATAGATTAGAATTTGAAGTTCACCTGTTCACGCTTAGAAGATCGTTCAGGGTTACAACGTTCGGTATGCCTAAATGGACGTGGGCGTGAATAATAATTACTGGTAGCTTAGCATTTCTTATTAGCCAAATTAAACCTTAAGTCTTGTTGGTCATCATATTGATAATAGCCGTGTCGGTCTTTTTTATATCTATGCCATTTTGAACACCTTACTTTTATGGTTGGTGGTTTCTCATTTACAATCTTATTATAAAACCTTGGTAATTAAGTCATGTTAACATCCATTAAAGTTATGATGATTGTGTTACATACAAACATTCAAGCGCCTTTCAATTAAACTTTAAATTAAAAATTGTATTAACTTTGTAAACTTAAACGTGGTTAATAAAGCGATATATGTCATTATGAAAATAAGGTATTAATGCGATAGAAAATGTTATAGCGGAGTGGACTACTGGTGTTACGCAGAAAGTGGACCCAGTTCAAAGTGCTAGCATGCTTAATACGATTTGGTTAAATTGTATAGTGAAAACATGAAAATTTTGTGATAATGGAAGTGAGAAAAATGAGCCTATAAAATTCACTGAATAATTTCCCAAGTTTTGTTTTCTGGTTATTTAAATGGTTACTACTACGGATATCATAGCGGACGAAGACAATGAAAGTTAACCTTAAAAGTAACATTACGAGTACGTACCTAATAAGAACTTGCGTTTTATGAGTATGTAAGTAGTATAACATGGCTCGGATTTTAAGACAATCTTATCGCGACGTCTCTTATCAAAGATGCCCAAAATTGAATTTTTTGTCAAATGAATCGTTTCATGTTGATAACCGACATGAATTTACTTTTAAAACTATGTTGTAATGAATATATTCTGCGGGGAAAGGGAGGGAAGGATACATTTTCGGTCACTATCATACTTGCTTCTTGTGTATATATTTTATTTTAAGGACGTTCCCTTAAATCGGGATTCCACCAATGTGTGGCACAAGCATTTTTGTACTGAATATGCTTGTACCGCACAGTGCCGCACAATGACGCACACGTCTTTATACGATCAATTCATTATCAGTCACATATAATTTAGTTTGTCTCCATCGCTATCTGTCCATTGTGTTCAACTATTGCGGAAAAAAAGCTGAGTACTTGAATGTTTTATTAATCGTTTGCATAAAATGCCTTGATCGCCTTCTGTTCATAGCGTTCATCACTATCGCATGTGAGAAAGATGAGCTCTTGAGTGTTTTATTTAACTGTATCATCATCATAAACAAGGTAGACACAATTGGGATTCAGTGCGATACGCGTATCGTCAGTTGCGTGTGCCATGCTAGCACCTTGGTAATTATTGTCTAAGCGGCGTTTAAACTAATCGGCGCCGCGCGCGCAAGCCCGATCGCCGCGCCGACGCCAGCTCCTGCGATTACGCGCAATGTTGCCAGCTTTTCTTACAAAAAAAACCAAATAAATCGCAAATACGACTGACAGGACAAGAAATGTCATTTCAATATTTTTAAACTTTTAGTTTCCCTACGTTTTTATAGCTAAATCTGGCGAAATTCCATCCTTCAGAATAACCTAACTGTTAAAATGCAAAATAGCTTTTGACAGAATAATGGACTTTTTGAATTAACCCGAATATCGTTTGGTCTAACTCAAACTACTTTACAATAAGTCATAAAATGTCGTAAACAGTAATCATGGTAACATTAGACGCGTGACAATTTCTGTCTCGTTTACGTCAAAAACAACATTCACTTTGGCGCGATCCTTTATAATTACCTGTTAACTATCAATTGATTAAGCATTGGTTAGGTTGACTGCTGCTGAGGTGTTATAACCGTTGGCTAAGATGGTTTATTAAAATACGATGTTGCCTCGATGTATCACATTATCTATTAGGTACTGAAGGAAGAAGGTTTAGACGATTCTTCAAATACCATAACGTAGCTTACGCATGAAACGTTTCTACATTCTGCACATTTATTAATCGAAGTTTCGAAATTCAGTGCAAATATCTTGCGGACTATGGCAGCCTCAAAATCACTCCGTTAATACTTATATCTCTACTGACATGATCTCAGTTATCAGATCGTTCATCCTTGTCTTTCATACCATTTAAATACAAGGCAACATTCTGATTAAAATGCATGGTTTCTCATTAAAATTCGCGTCCTAAGCTTTCGTCAGCTACTCCATTAAAAAGGGCGATTATAAAATAAAAAGAATCCCTGGTGTGTTCGGACACTTATCGCACAAAGCCATTTACATGCGTCCCGCTATCCGAGGAAGCGACTGGTTCGCACTGAATCATTGCTTTTTTTCCCGTAATCAAGTTTTCGCTTCTGACGAGCTCTCAAAACAAACAAGCCGCTTTGCCAATTTTACATTTACGACCCACTAACCGCCCTTCTACCAATTACACCTCTTATTCCTTTCATATTAAGGAACAAAAGAACGAAGATATGACTTGACTGGCTGCAAAAGGACGTGAGGTTTTCTTTTTGAAGTAGCCAGTTAAAATCGTAATTAAAGTAGTAGCTTCGCAGGCTGTAGTATGATAACGAAGCCTGTTCGATACTTTCACTTTTCCATCATTACTCGGACATCGCAATCGTTTTAATGGCCACGAAGGATCGGCAACCCCCTCTGGTGTAGTATTCTTGATTTACGGTAATGTTGTTAATTCTCAAGTTGCGTAAAAAGTTGTCTTAAGTGTATGTTAAAAATGCACTTCGCTGACTACTATCACGATGATGCTCTCATATTTTGCATGTTTAAAAATTCCGTTAAACCTTTTATTTTGCAGTCTGTCGAGTTTTTAATTTTGTACATATGCGTGTCAATTATCATTTAAAGTACGCCTTCATGCAAAATTTCAAGTCAATCAAATAATTGAATGTCAGTCAGAATTGACTTGCAGGAGCCGGCCCGAGAACCAGAAGTGTGAGCTGCGGATTTCTTAATTCAATTTCATGTGAAACGTGTGGAAATAATCGATTTTGTGACGACACTTGGGCCCGTTATAAGAAACCGTGACCATTTCGCATTCCAACAAGGACAATTTTAATTCTTACGCGGTGCCGTTGTCCTTGGTGCTATAAAAGTAAGATACATAAATCCTTGCTTTTCAGATGGTTTTTTTAGGTCCCTAACTTTGAGAACAGAACCATTAACTAGAAATTAAATATGATATAATATTATTTATGAAATAATTAAATATGAAATATGATCGTAATAATAAATAAATAAAGGAATATTAATGTTAATATTATGGCATGATTATATACGCCTCCTGTTGCGCTACAATGACTGATATTTTTACCTTATTTCTCGTTAAAATTATAATTATAAAAGTTGTAGACCAAAAGTAGGTAAAACAGTTCAGTTTAAGAAGCCGAGTGATATATCCCACTACATAATGCAAGTTGACTTCATTTTACTACGAGTATCCCTATTATAAAAGTACAGTGAGTGCACATTACGTAACATTCTCAAGAGAGCTTGCTGACCTTAATGTCAAAAGGATCCCCCATAAGGAGGCAGTGACGTAGCAAACAAATAAAGGCACGTGGCCGCTCAGGTAGGCAAAAGACGATCTCGGCCAGTTTAAACCTTTTACGACTAATCCAGTCGGCTCACAAATATGGCAACCTGGCCTCTCATAACCTGTTTTTGGGGTTTCCTTCCCTTATCGGATACACCACGTGCTCTTAAAGGTTCAACGCTCTTCTGATTTTAGAAAACGATAACGTTAAATACCTCTACAAACAGCAAAATGTGATGAGTAACTTTAGAAAAAATCGTGCTTGTTTGAGGTTTGATAGACAATGAATTGTTTATAGCAACATATTAGTTGTATGGTTTTTAAATGTCGGAATCCACTTGAGAGATACCTGCCGATGAATGCCATTGTTATCTTTTGCTAAACCAAACCGCTAATTACCTGTGCAAAATGAAATGCAATAATAACAAACGATAGTTAAATCTATTTGAAAATAACCCTAGTAGTATAAACTATTCCGAAGTCACATCATTCTTCAAAATACCTTTCGGATTTCATAATGTCACGTCCATTAAATTTAATGAAGATATTGTGATGTACGATGACGTTGACAATTTATCTCAAATTAAATCTCAATTGATTCATATTAAATTCGCCACACATAATCCTGTTGCAACCGGTGTTTCCTGAAAACTAATAAATGTTAATGGCAGGCATTTAGCCTTGTACCGTCACCGGCAACCTGTCCCATAACCCAGCTGAGTCCATAGCTCATTTCCATAGGAATTGCGCTGTCTCGCCACTGAGCGATAATAGGTAACACCACTGACACCTCGGGCTACAGTGAAAGTGGACTAGCTAAATAGACCAGGGACTTGATGATATAAACGCCATCCCGCTCCAGACCCATTACACGTAGACGCACAGTCAAGCATCGTCGGAAGCTCATTAATGATTTATCTTGTAGGACCTACTCCTCCAGTTTCTCGGTTACATTAAACATTTGCTCGCACGGAGATCTTTTAATAACGATTTTAATATTCTTGTCCGAACGTGCTCATAATGAATGTTAACAAGTTCTTGATACTAATGTGTGGCGGATAATGTTCTACACAGTTCCCGGAGATCGTAGGCTTCCTTAAATATATTATTAACAATGTTCTCCTCGTTATACAAAAAATGTACAGTTTTAATGCGCATTACTATCGCGCATCTGCCAGTTAATGCTGCGACTGAAAATATTGATACGGTCAACTTTAATGGTGATTTACAGAAGCCCGCTAAATGTGATAAAAAATACCTGTACCCTGATGATGATGGCTACTATGAAGTTGTTAAAAAAACTGGTAAAAAGGCTGTATTAACCAATAACATTAAAAGGTCGTAAAGCGCTGATGGCGCTGGCAATACGGGAATCCTCATATTCTTCATATTGTATTATTATTAGTCGGTTATTACGTTTATGCGTTTTCTGGTTTGGGGTTCTCGGAACGGTGACTGTTAGTGTGACGGGCTGAGTTTAACAAGCCAGAGTTGTAATTAAGGTCTGCTTACCGGACATTAATTTTTGGCAATAAAAGACGGGCTCGCGCGCAATGATCGGTACGCACGCGCGATGCGCCGTGGGAAAAGCGGTGGCTTTGTGCTCATTGTAGTCGCAATTAGTTTTTTCGGCAACGCATGTAGCACTTGCCGCTGAAATGTCGCGATGCGTAATGCCTTGTCCTAAATGCTTTCCATTAATTTGTGAGCGCGTACATCACTGGCGCCCTTCGTCGGATTCTCGGCCGTTGACTAATAAATTGGCCGGCATCGTAGCGGCCTACAAAACAATGCTTGTGGAATAAAAATCATTCGTAAGATTTTCCGCTTTCAGATTTTGCTGTTAAGCCAAACAATACTGTGATTGACAAACTGCCTTACTGATTGGAGTGACAGGCCACGCACAACATCAACCGTTGGTGACAGGAACCTGCATTTTGAAATTAATGTTTCTTACATAAGGTCTTTGGGTGCAATAAAAGGATTATGTGAAAATCTGATAACATTTAGGGACGCGAAAAAACTGAAGGACGAAGTCACAGATCACATCACAACAATCTAATGAAACCGTAGGTCAGACATAAAAACTATGGTAATAAACTTTACCTAACTTCCAGTAGACAAGATCGGTACTAAAAACAAACATGGTCATTTATGTTCATAAATAAATGTTTGTATCAACATTTTTTGCAAATCATAAGAGGTAATTCATGTGTGAAGTCTCTGACAGACGTTTTTCATTGTCAGTGAACCGTTTAAAATTTCTCCTCGCGAATTTTATATTTTATTTTTTGACGAGGCGCAATTTAGTTTGTTTCGGTGTTTCTCACGATCTTCGATAATGTCTATTGTCGTGGCTGGGGGTCATAATGTAAAATAGATTTTAGCTTTAGCAATATTGCTTATCTTTGCCGTTAAGCTAAAATGACTGCGCTTATTTTGCTTTACGGTATTTTAAGAATTCAGCCACACACCTCACATTAATTTTGGTCTGATGAACTATTTCTATACATCATTTTGTTGATTTTGTAAGATTGTATTTTTCATCAGTATCTGACTAAATGGCGCAATCGCGTTCGTTTTCCTTTTAAAAGAGCTCAACTATTGCCTAAATAAAATTGCATATACATATGTATCTATTTAGAAACGTATCAAATATCACCTTATGACAAATATTATATGTATGTCATTTTCGTAAATTTTGTAATTGCCACTTACCATCCCTTACCTAATGATACTTTATATGAAAATATTTTTTACACTCTTGTTAACACACATATACGTACGCTTAGCCATGTCATGTCTTGACTTTTTATACTCACCTAACTCGCTTCAAAAATGCTAGACATCATTTAATTGTACCAACTCATCCATACTACAGGCATTTCATACATCCGTCGCACGTTTTCCCAGCGCTAACTAGGCGATCATCTTGTTTATAGAGCTATTAGTTATCGTACCATCGGATTCTGTATCTGATCTCGTGGTCGGCAAAAAGTGCCGGTTTCATCGCCTGTGCAGGCGCAGCATGCAGGGCTGCTATCATTTTAATACTTGTTGCTATTCGGAGGTTTTTGACACAATAATCGTATCATGTAGCCATTTTTCTCCTTTTATAACTTGTTAGATTTTAGAAAAAGATAGACCGTGTTCATACGATTTCCTTTCAGTGTCATCGACGACTGACCCTCCTATATAAATGTCAGTATCTATATGAACTCCAATTTACAGAAAATTTTTGTCTGTTGATGGTCAGCTATCTATAAGACAGTAGCGCAATGAAGAAATTTATAATAAAATTTGATATTGGAATACTCCTTCTAGAAGATAAGTTTAATAATATTAATATTAAAAACTGTGGTATCTGTCTGCATGAATTATGATCATTCAGAATTCAGTCCTCTAAAATTGTATTGCAATGCAAGACTTTTCTATGGAGTCCTCTAAAAATGTATTGCAATGCAAGACTTTTCTATGGATAGTTGGGTTGCGTTAATCGTTTTGTCGGTTGTTGGTGTAACCGGCCCTAAGAGTGCAACAATTAAGCAAGCATTCGCGTCTAGACAGTGATTTAACATCGATGACATCACCTATTTAATCCACTCGATTTGTTTGTCCATTCGCACCCTGAATCGTTAACGTTGCGTTCGATTTCCTGTCGCCTGTTACACATTGACATGTAAACCTCTTACAGCGCTGCTTGATTCATAACTTGATAATTAAATTTGTAGTCACGCTTGTTCGTAATGACACTTAATTTTGACAGATACAGATTGACGTTTTTTTTAAATTTCGGCATCGGGTGAAGTCGGTTGTGTCCGTTACTACTTGTGCACACCGAACTTGTTTTGGAAATCTGGAGCATTTTAATTCATTTATACTTAAATGTCTTAAAAGCCGTTTGGCGTTAAGACCTTCACGTCATTTTATGCCTTAATGTGTTTATCCGGCGTTTTTTGCACTTTAGATAAATCGTCGATCCGTCAATCTTTACTAGTGCAAATATGATTTTCGCTCACCGGATGATTACGTCAGGTATTACTTGGTATTAATGTCTTGGTAATGAGATTATAGAAAGTTACTTAATTATTGTTACATGAGTATTTGAGCGCGTTAAGTCGTATTAATTTTTTTGGTCGCAAATTATCGGATCCTGACTTTCTTTCTCTTTTACACTGTATCTTATACTCATAAGATTTTAAGAGTGATAAATGTTTAGTTTTTTTTTTCAAATCTCAATTTTTTTCTAAAGTCTTTTAATTGGTATATAAACCTAATACCTGGTATATAAACTATATAATTCTCCATTTGCTTTTTATTTTGAATCTAACTAGACAAATAAAAAATTTAATTGAAAAAAGGGCGGGAAACTTCGACCTGTGCGCGCGTGTTTTTTTTACATTTTGCAAAATTTAATTATTTTTGTGTTAATAGTGGTCATCTCAGTGTAAATAGTTTGTAAATATCATTAGTAGTTAGTTTATTATTTTTTGTATATATAAATTCATAATTTAGGTAAGTTTTATTGTACATTTTACACCGCCATGAGCGGTGACGAAGGGGAGCCGCCCGACCCAGGGGGAGGTGGTCCTCCAGTTTCTCATACAATCACGATTGAAAGTCATGCATCTGATCAAGACATGAAAGAATATCACAGTGTGGAAACAGACAGCTCTGTATCTTCTGTGGTTAGGAAACGTAGGACAGCATCAAGGAAGATTTGTCGTCATTGCAACAAAAAAAAGCGACATAACAAAGACAAAAATAGGGATAGGGAATCTATCAAAGATGATTGTGATTGTCAGGGTTCCTCAAACAGTAATCTTAATAGTTTACAGTCTCAAGCTCCACTTACAGCCCGTGCTCCTGCTCCGGCCTCGGTTCCGGCCCCGGCCTCAGCCCCAGCCGCGAATCCTGCTGATATTACCTCCTCTCAGCCCACAGTCACGGTTAGGAACCAATATATTCATACAGATTGTTCACCATACATTGTACATGTACAGAAGCAACAGGAATCTAACAATGATGGCACTTCAATGCATTCAGTTGCTTTTGGCAACTTTTTAAAGCGCAATAATTTTAGAAACATTGTAAATGGCAGTGTTAAACGCATAGGCCGCAATAGAGTCTCTATGTCCTTTTCAAAATATGAGGATGCCAACAATTTTCTGCAAGACAGCCGACTGAATGAGAATAAATATAAAGCATTTATTCCATCCTTTAATGTCATCAGAATGGGTGTAATTAAAGGTGTTCCATCTGAAATGTCGTTAGATGAGGTGAAGGATAACATTAGTGTTCCAGTAGGTTGTGGGGAAGTCCTTAAATTAAGGCGGATTAATTATAAAGTCATGGTGGATGGTTCTCCTGTATGGAAGCCATCGCAAACAGTCATACTAACTTTTGATGGACAGGTTCTACCAAAACGAATTTTTATGTGTTACAACGCTCTTCCAGTAGATTTATATGTTTATCCAACGATTCAATGTTTCAACTGTTCCCGGTATGGTCACACACAGGTGCAGTGTAGATCTAAACCCCGATGTTACAAGTGTGGACAGAGTCACACTGGGTCCTCTTGTACTATTGAAGAGGATTGTGCTTCTTGTTGCGTATGCTCTGGCATTCACTTTGCTACAAATAAAACTCGCTGTCCAGAGTATGAAAGACAGAAAAATATCAAGCTTTCCATGGCTCAAAATGCTATTTCTTATACAGAAGCAACAGAATTGCACCCTCCTGTGACTAAACCGTATGCAGATGTGGTTATGACCACTCCAACATCTCCCCCGACCCAAATAACTAGAAATAATAGTAATCCAGGCACAACTACTCATTCATATAAAAAAACAGTCTTTCTCAAACCTCGCAGTTTGCCAAAATCCCAGAAAGGTTTTGACACTGCCTCACATAACAATTTAGTTAAAGATTACAACTTGCCATCTCCTTCTGGAAATGGTTGTGCCATTGTGCAACAATTTAACAATAAAACTACCAATGACCTTATATTAGAACTTATTCAACTGTTAAGTATTAATTTACATAAAAAACATTCAGAACCGTCCAACGCTGCACCACATTTTATTACTAGTCCTTCTCATGGATCCTCCAACAATGGCCAACAACTCCAAAATCCTTCAGTGGAATTGTCGGAGTATCAACAATAAAAAAAGTGATTTAATCCACTTAATCAAGAAGTATGACCCATTTGTTATTACCCTATCTGAAACATGGCTCAGGTCTGAGTCATGTTTCAGAATTCCTGGCTATGCATGCCTCCGCGAAGACAGGTCGGACGGGCATGGTGGTGTAGCCATCCTTGTAAAAAAATCATATCATTTCTCTCATGTTCCATTATCACCTCATAATAATGAATTTTCCATCATCTCAGCACTTGTAGATAACATTTGTATAGTTTCAGTGTACATACCTCATCCTTCGCTTACCATACTTAGTGAAGTAAGAAATATTATATCAACTCTTCCTACTCCATGTTTGATATTAGGAGATTTTAATTGTCATCACCCTGCTTGGGGGTGTTTCAACTCAAGTACTTTAGGAGAGGAAATAATAGACATAGTTGATTATTATAATTTATGTATATTGAATTCTGGTGTTCCCACACGTCGGTCTGCTCCCAATGAGAATCCTAGTGCATTAGATTTATCAATTTGTAGTTCTTCCATTTCACATTCCTTACTGTGGGAGGTACTTCCACTTTCCTACGGCAGTGATCATTTTCCAATTCTTATTTCTTTTCCTATTAAAAATAAACCAGTACTTAAAAGATCTCCACTGTTAGCATATAAACTTCAAAATGCAGATTGGGATAAGTTTCGCAAACATATGGATGAGAGGTTGAGTGAATTACCTGATGTATCTCGGGAACATTTGTTTAAAACTTCTGATGCTTTTGCTAAGTTTTTAATTGATATAGCTGATGAAGTATTTCCACGTAAGAAGTCCTCTAAATTTAATATTCCCAGTCCTCCATGGTGGGATTCTGAATGTTCAGAAGCTGTTAAAAAGAGAAAACAGAGTGAGTTGACGTATAATAATAATATGAGCGAAGAGAATTTTAATTCCTTATTAGTTACATTAAAAGAAACAAAACAGTTTTTGAAGAAGAAGAAAGTTAACAGTTGGAGAGCCTTTTGTGCATCTTTGAGTCCCAGTACTCACCCGTCAGAAGTTTGGAGAAAAGTTAGAATGTTTAGAGGAGCTTTTGTAGAAAATAACGCCATCAATCTTGAGCCTCCAGTAGCTGAGAAATTTTTAGATAAATTAGCTCCCCCATTTGTCCCATTCCCTGTGTGTCCTGAATCGGCTTCCCCGTCCAATAATGATAACGTGCAGCGTTTTAATAGTCCATTTTCGTTACTGGAGCTAAAGAACGTTTTATCATATGTTATTGATTCTGCACCAGGATGCGATGGTATTCCATATTCATTTTTGAAACATTCTAGTGAAAAGGTTATAGGTTACTTTCTTAATATTATCAACGGGATTTTTATGACAGGTGACATTCCACCAAATTGGAAAATACAGTTGGTGTTACCATTTCTCAAACCGAATAAACCCCGTAATGATTCAAATTCTTATCGTCCAATTGCGTTATCTTCTGTTTTAATTAAGATTTTAGAACATTTAGTTAAAAATAGGTTGGAGTGGTTTATTGAGAGTAAGAAATTATTACCCGATATTCAATATGGTTTTCGCAAAAGCCGAAGCACTTTAGACTGTGTGGGTTTGTTAGTTTCTGATATTCTTTCAGCCTTCTCGAAACGGGAATATGTAGTAGCTTGTTTTATAGATATCAATTCGGCCTATGATAATGTAAATATATCAATTCTTGTAAATAAATTGTTCCTCTTGGGAGTTCCTGAACGCTTGTGTAATATTATTGCTGCTATGTTTTATGAACGGACGATTAGGTTAGATTTAGGTGATAAAGTATTTCACAGGACAGTTTGGAAAGGACTACCACAGGGTTCTGTTCTAAGCCCCTTGCTTTTTAATGTATATACTTACGACCTTAGTTCTAATTTGCCAGATTATATATCAATTTTACAATATGCCGATGACATAGTGCTCTATTCTAGAAATGGATCCGTACAAAAGGCCTGCGAACTTATAAATGCTAGTTTGAAGGAACTAAATGTATATTTAAATAATAATGGGTTAGACCTCTCAGTTCCGAAAACCGCAGCAATTATATTTTCTCCAAGGAAAAAAACGGTTGATGAAAGTTTATCATATGGCGGATCTACAATTTCCTTTCGTCAAGAAGTCAAGTATTTAGGAATGGTTTTGGACTACAATTTGTCAGCCAAGGGTCATTGTAATTATGTTAAAGGTAGATGTGAACGCTCATTAAACATATTGAGATGCTTGGCTGGTGTATGGTGGGGCAGCCATCCTTTCTACTTGAAGCTTATTTATAATGCAGTTATAAGAAGCGTTGTTGATTATGGTTCTTTTCTTTTAACACCAGGTACAGAAGATGCCTTTAAAGTATTCAATGTTATACAAAATAAGTCACTAAGGACTATCCTTGGTGCTATGCGAACCAGTCCGGCTAATGCCATGCAAGTGGAGTGCGTTGACCCTCCTGCACATTTGAGACGTCAATTTTTATCCGACAGATTCATTTTCAGGACTATGCAATTTTCGGTACATCCTCTTATCACAAAATTATCGACTCTTTATGATCATATGCAGTCGTCTCCATATTGGCGTAATAGAACTCCTCCTTGTATAATTAATAGCTACCTTAAATTTTTGTCTATATCTTCTCCCACTGTCAGACATATTAACCTTCCTATATACGAGAAAGATTTTGACTCTCTGATTATTTCTCCGCAAATTTTTCTAGACTCCAATATTTCTAAGGATATAATAAGTGCTCAACCTGTATTTAACAACTTAGTGGGAGAAAATTGGTCTGGTTGGCATCACATATACACAGATGCATCAAAACTTTCTACAAATAGTTGTGTAGGGGTTGGTGTATTTCATCACCAGTATAATGTTGTACAAAAAATTAAACTCCCTCCAGAATCTTCGGTATTTACTGGAGAACTATTTGGTATTTATAAAGCTGTTGAGTATGTTTGCATGTTCAATTTAAATAAATGTGTAATTTTTACTGACTCTAAAAGTTGTCTCCAAATTCTTTTAAAATCTCCTTTCAAAATGACAAACAGTTACCCTTTGTTATATGAAATCCGAGACCTCTTGTTAAAATGCGAAAAGAAAGGGTTTACTATAAATTTTGTATGGGTGCCAAGCCATTGTGGTATTTCCGGAAATGAGAAAGCTGATCGTCTGGCCGTAGATGCTGTTGCTTCTGGTGATATATTTCCATATAAGAATTATTGCCATGATCTTCTGTTGCTCCCCAAAAGATATCTCAGGTTAGCCTGGGAGTTCTTTTGGTTTTGGAGCAGCTTAGAATCTGGAAGTTATTATCTTAAGATTCAAAACGACATCCCTATAAAGCCGTGGTTTTACAATAAAAACTTCAATAGACGCGAAATATCATGTTTAACACGCATGAGACTAGGCCATTCAAGTGCTCCTTCTGATCTTGCTAGATTTAAATTTATTGATGATCCTAAATGTGACTGTGGTGCTGAGGTGGCTGATATTAACCATATATTCTTTTCTTGTCCCTTGTACGATCGTACTGTTTTCATGGAAACTTTACAATCTAAACATATTCCCTTTCCTACAGACATCCCTTCCTTGCTTATTAATCAAGATTTATATAACATCTTAGCATGGTTCATCTCTCATAATAATATAAAAGTATAGTATTAAGTATATTTATAATTATCACATTGTATTCTTATACCTGACCTGACCACTTTTTCCAAATTCCGTTCCTTTATTCCTTTCCGCGTTTAATTTCCTACCCTTTTACTTGACGTTGGCTACGGGCAACACCGCCCTCAAGCCCATATAAAGAAAAAAAAAAAAAGAAAAAAAAATTTAATTCTCTTGGCAAGATTTTATTTGTAATAGACTGTTAAAGATGTCCGAATGTTATAAAATAACTCTGCCTCCATTCGGACACTTTAAAATTTATACCCATGTTTTTATGTTTTACGGCAATCTGGCAACCCTAGCGCGGGTCAATGGCGGAGTCAAACGAAGGTTAAAGCTAATCATGTTTAATCCTATTATTGGTTTTACTTCGACAAAGTCATTTATAACTGTAAACCTGATGATGGTTCGAGATAAACTTGAATCGATTCTCTGAAATAAAGTGTCTCTATCATTCTTCATTTTCCCTACATTTTAATACATCTACAGTTAAGTAAGTAGGTACTACAACACTGTTAGGTACTTAGTAGTATTTGCCAATACCTGACTGTAAATAGTTGTATAAGGATAGCTGTAAATCCATGTAAACAAAATCTTTGATAAGATTATTACATACCTAACGATTGTCGAAATCAATTAGTGGGTAATATAAAGCATGGTGTTGTTGCTTTTCGTGACTTATCATAACTTATTATCTACTATGTATAGGTAATTGCAAAATATTTAGTCTCAATTAAATTTTAACAAAAGCATGCAAGTTTTAACAAATTATATTAATAATTATCAAAATTCGAAATGTTTTACATACAAGGACGAGCTTTCATTCTGGTAAAATGAACTATAACCGAAAACATTACCACGAAATATTCAATATTACATTGTTTCTTACGTATCGTTACTCAAAAAATGGGGTCGTATCCAGCATCAGGCATTCCACCCGATTCCTCGTTCATCATTCTCAAGCTGCTCATTAAAAGTGCATTTGTAATTGTCAATTTGTTGGCCAATCCGAAATTCTGCCCATCAACACATTACATGCATTCTAACCCTTATTACCAAACATTACAATTCATATTCGATCAACGCGGCTCAAGTTAACGTTGTTGTGTGAAATTTTGGGAGTAGAATGTAGTTAATTATGTGATGCATTAATCATTGAAGATGCTGGTTATTGGGTGAAGAGGATGTGCGAAATTATATTGATATGAGGTGTTCTCACCTTGTTGAAAATTTACGGGCGATATAGTATGAACGCGTATGCGAACGATCTTCCTAAGCTGGGGTCGGTTTTGAGAATAAAAGCGCGCCGCGTTAGAAAAACCAGTTCTAAGAATGTCAAGAGGCACAAATGTGGTTTTCAGTAGTCTAAGAACTAAGTGTCAATTTTTTCATCAATCGCGACGCGATTGTACCTCAAATGAGCTGCAAGCGCCTCTCGTGCTGCGTTTTGCCGACACTTGTCCGGAGGACTGTGCTTCCGTAGGAACTTTTAAATGCCCTCTTCTCTGTCTCTGTAACTAGCAGGTGAATTACAACGAGGAGCATTAGTTGTAAGAGTAGAAAGATTAATCGTCCTTTTATGAAATTAGTATTTTAGCGGCCTGCCAATAATGTAACGCATTTAAGAAACAATCTTGATATTATATTATTATAATCACCCAAAGTTTAGTTCATTTGAAGTCTTAAGGTGTTCTAGATAGAAATCTTGCAGTGGACCTATTAGGAATTTAGTATTCCTCGGTGTTATTATGAGTGTGACATATTGCAGTTGTTCTTATAATAAGTCTTTAGGTTTTCCAATTTGCTGTAACTGTATTGATGGACAGAGTTATCTTACATTTGATCAAATGTTGCTTCACATCCGCATCAAATTTGATATTTGATTGACCCGTGATCTTAGACCTCCATGAACAAATGTCGAAAACTTCTCACTTTGCACTTCCCACGCTTTTGATTCATAAAGAGTATTATTAGTTCTGGTTAAAACAGCAAAAAATTACACTCTCGTAAATCATACATATTTAATGTACAACAATCCGTGTGGTTTCATATTATTATGTACGATTTCGTTAAAACCAATTCGATCGCATGAACGAGTGGCCGCGGTGGTTCTTAATCTTATACCTAGTTATAGTTTACTTCCGTTTTATTCTAATTATTTTATTTTTGCAGTTTAAGATTTCTTAATCCAAATTGTGTATTGACACATGCTTCACAGTATTAAACACACAACTGTAACCATCGTACATGAACCAAGCAACAATGAAACCATCGTGTATAACCATCGTGTATACTAGACTAAAGTAGAATGGTTACCAAAGATCGCTATCTCTAGATCTCCACTAGTGGGCGATAGGCGACCGAACGCTCATTACATAATCGAAAAGCGAATTCTAACCAACATAACTCTGCGTTCAGAAATAAACAAACACTGTCGACTAGACCTGTATTGCCCACGCACTAAGGTTTGCATTCTGGTTTACATCAATTTGAACATCAAAGATCGAGCTACCGTAGTTTTGTCAATTGTCCGTGTCAAATTGCTCTTTATCAATTTGCTGTCCCAGAGCGCTTAAAACTTGAAGCTTAAGATTGAATTTTGGATGTGTTGGGATCTGCTTATGTTTGTGTTAGGAGGCGGTGTAGGCGTTCGGGCGCCAGTGGGTGTGATAATTCCTCATGCACACACAAAGAGTGCCGTGAGATAGTGATATGCTCCCGAAACGTGCAGAGGTTTGCTTACGAATTAGCCGCGTGGGAGAGGTAAAAGGTCACAAATTTAAGGGTAACTTTAACTACTGGACGTTAAAGCTGTAAAGGCATTATCGTGAATGGGCCTAGGTTTTTGCCTTGAGCGTTTATGACGCCGACCGCGAGTCGGACATGTAATCGCACGTGGGCGGGAAGAAAGTTTTGTTTTACGATGGAATCATGCAGATTCGCAGGTTGGAGAGATAAATTTTATTTAACCAACTCGTAACATCAATTCTTTATCGTATCTGGTACTGTGACGTCCGGGAAGTACTTGCAGTCAATGATAAATCTGATTTTAAAAATATACTTGGTAAACAATAAACATGTTCGTCGATGGTAGGTAGTGAATTCTACAACTTTCATAATGCCACTGCATGATGATCGCGACTATTGGGTGTGATATGTATATTCTAGGGCTTTCTTTTTCATGTTTTCTTATTTGATGGAGTTATTAACAGTACTTTTTTTCCATTCACAGGCATACGAACTGTCAACCCTGACGGGCACACAAGTGATGCTACTAGTGGCCTCAGAAACGGGGCATGTGTACACGTTTGCGACGCGGAAACTGCAGCCCATGATCACCTCGGATTCGGGCAAGCGGCTCATCCAGACGTGTCTCAACTCGCCCGACCCGCCCACCACCAGCGAGCAGCGCATGGCAGCCACCGGCTTCGAGGAAACCGAGCTCACCTATAACGTAGATAACGAGGACATGAAGGTGAGGCAACTGACATACCCGTCGTCTATCCAGTACCCCATAGAGCACCACCCGGGGCTAGCGCCGTCGCCGCTACAGCAGTACCACCAGCACCCCCCTTGTCCGTCCCCCCTCCCCATAGGCTCCCTCGGGCAACCCTACTCCCACGCCCATCTATCACATCCCCACATGTCTCATCATCCTCAACGGTAGTTCAGATGGCACTCTTGTTAAGCCCAGTTTAGCGAATTGACTTGCAGTTCGTCGTCATAGTCACGTTCTTAAGTTAATTAGATTAGCGAATTTTTATAGAGTATTTGTAAATAATTGAAGTTTGATTTGAGAGGGTCCGAAATTGCAATGTGCTTTGATGCAAGTATTCCTGGAATATGTCGGGTGTAAGTGATTGCAAATGGTAATTGACAGGTCGCAACTGATCGCAAGATACGGGCGTCGCGGACGTGTAAAATGAGTTATGAGCTGCCACACTTTCTCGCTTCTGTTGAAAAATGTTTTACGGCAAGGGACCGATCGTGACGCTGCCAAAGCTGCCTGTATCAATACTGATTGATTGATTTCAATCCTGTCAAAAAACAAACAATAATTCCACGGCAATATGAGTCAGATGCTCATTTTAAGCTCGCATGAGGCGATTAGATGCTGTAATGGATCTCGCATCGCTCATTGAATTAATCACCCTAAAAATCCTATCAACGAAATTGATGAACGGTGTCGAAACGCATAGTGTAATATTCGGTAGTAAAATAATCAGATTCAAAATCCGATTATAATTAACGCTCTCGACCGGTTTATACGGTTTTGTGACGCCTCGGATCGGAAATGGGAGCGGTGGTGCGCCACTACCGATTCATTATGATCGATGAATCGGCCTTTCATTTACTGTCAATAAAAAAACATTCGAAGCTTTAATAATCGCGATTATTCTTGAAATTGGAGGAAGTGCGTTCTAAAAATAAAGCAGTTACATGTGTCAGCGTCCAATGAAGGTACGCCCCGAACATTTCTTTTATGTAATTACTTGAGGACAGGACAAATTCTCGACACCGCTCTAGCGTGGTGTCAGTAACTAGAGACAGTTTCCAATTATCAAGGGAGCGCGCTGTCGCCGCCGGTCCCTCGTGATCCGGATTATCAAGAAACTTAATTGAAAATTACTTTCGGACACCGCGAGTGATTCTTATAAATTCCCCTGTCAAACTTGACCTAGTGGTGTATCCCGGTAGCTTTCACATTTCGTGCCGACGCTATTCAATTTGAACCTAATACAATATTGGTGTAATCATCATTAATTTAACTGTTTTCATTATGTGCCGCAAACAGTTAATCAATGAAACGCGTAGCTCAAACACGGGCCAAATACGGCGTAGTAGCGCCATTCAGCGCTCGATTCATCCATTAACGCCGAACACACCTTGTGTTGCTAATCGGACACTATTTATTCATCGATTTGTACTCAGTAGCCGCTCTCGCTGCGTCGCATCGATTGCAGCGAACGATTAATTCCCGCTCTCATTTGCATACCGTTTTAATTTCGAACCCATCCGGCGCCCACTGCGCCTTCACCCCGACCTCGAATATCGCTTGTCAGCTCTGATATGTTGAAATCGATTACGTCGATTCACTCGTTTCGCGTTCGCGTCGATAAAAATCTCTCCCCCGGTAGGTCCATCTCTTGACGTACGGAAATAATACGTCCGCGACGATATCCATCGTTATTGTTCATGGGGCGTCGATAAGCAGATTCGATTGAAATATTCACGCGGTAATTACGATTCCAAGCGATAACTGCTCCGCTCTTTAGATCTTTATCCGCTCTGTTTTTGTGTTCTATTCGTTCCACATCTCAATTCGTGACTCGGGTGAAGGCGTGCTCATGTTTGATATATTCTTTATATTCAAAAGCCGCGTCTAGTTGGACGTCTAGATACAGTTTCACCTGCCATATCGCTCGTAAATATAATGCTTTACGTATTCGCAGCATGCGGCTATGAGGGCGTTTGCTTCGAGCACGTGAAACTCGCGATATTGCGGTCGTAGGATGCAGATGCTCCGGCGCATGAATTAGCGGTGTGTGCAGAAGTCGGTCAGTGCCCCCGCGTATCCCTAATCGAGCGTCGGTTTCGTAACGCTGGGCCACTCGAGATTTCGCTTTCGGCGTAGTCCGGTGTGGAATCCGCGGTGAATTCTTCAGTTCTATTTTAGAAACGGATCAAAAAACGACAGAGGAGATCCCGACACGAGTCGTAAATTCCTTCTCTTTTTTAGATAAGCGCTCCTGAGGCTGACTCACGTCACCTATAACGTATTCCGCGTACGCGTGTCTATCCCGCCTGTGTAATCGCTCGTTAGTCGTCTCGCGCCTCCTTTATTAACTTATCAATACCATTGTTTTGATAAACGCCGGGACGATTTGCTGACTCATTGCATTGTGCTCTAATGTTCCTACATAATTGTCCGGCTGTAAGCCGATCGCCGAACTAACAATAAAGCTAATTTGCCTAATAGGTGCGTTGTAATCGTCACCGCGTGTGGTTTAAGGATTAGGATTATTCAGTCGGCTTTCTTCACCGCTCCTCGGTCAGCTCTTAATGAACGTTGTTCTAAAGCTATTGTTCTATGTTGTTTCTTTCATCGTTTTCTAATCCCCGTTTTAGTTTGTTTTGATTGTGTCAGTACAAGCATTACCTTTCATTATCCATCGTTGTTTAAACTTCACCTGATTTTCACGAACACGGAAATTTTATAATTTCCAAATCTTTTGTAGGATTCTTAACGCGACGCATCCTGCCGCGTCTGGTGCGATCATTAATTTATTATTCCACGCGTGAACGCACCGTTGCTTCGATTTTTTCGTAATTATTTAATGTTTGCAAAATTCGCATTAAATGATCGATTCTCCTCTGTAATTAACATCCCGCCGACCACCCGCGAGAGATCGATGGTCACCGTTAATCCGCGAGATGGCATGCGCCTCGCCACGTCGCCGGTGGACAAATGAAGAGATTCTTCGAGGAGTCAATTTGGTGAAATTTCCGCGAGAGCAATGGCCGTCGTAAATTCGATTCGCGCCGTCATTTAGGTAATGGATCAGCCCATTAAGCGAGCATGCGGCCACAGGACGATACGGCGACGTCGTGATAGGACCCCGGTCGGACGTAAGCATCGTGAAACGTTCAAGCGTGTGGCACGGATGCGTAACAACGATTCGAGCGCTGAAGCTGCGAACGTTTCTTAGGTCAGTTTCCCGATATAAATGCAAACGTAGTACCACATTTAGAATCCCGAAGCACCAATATTTGGCGCAGATGTTTTTATTAATCGTTAAAACAGTATGGGCGTTCCGGTGCGTTGCGTCCTGGCGTATTATTTTAGGCGTCGAGGCGCACTCCGTGCACTATTACAGCGGCCGCGCAGCCGCTGTTGCATAATTCAGACACGAGCCTTGCCGTTTGCATTCCGATACTTGATATGTGCTTTCACATGTATTTATGGACAAGATTTTGTGTCTCCGTAATGTTTGCCGAATAAATAAATTGTGTTTAAGGCATAAATACAATGGGCGCACCGGCTTCCCTCGTTACGTCGGCGACTGCAAAGTCCGGCCGCGGCATGTCACCGCTGAGATATTTCGCTGATGCGTCGCTTATTTCGTTGTTTAGGGGCTTCGTTACACTACGCTTTATGTCCTCGCTTACAAATTGGCGTCCGATCGACATCGGCGGGTGGCACAAATCCAGTAAGAAATTATTCTACATTGTGCTTCATGCTCGATACAATTTGACACATGCATTCGTATGCATCTGCGGCGAGATCGCGGGAGGCGCCCGCTCGCATTAGGCCGGCAGCGGCGCGCATCTAGCCCCCGACATCATTATCTGCGCGCCGCATCATACGCAGGATTCCCCTCACATCTCACTTACCGCAATTCTAATGATTTGCAACTGAGAGGCTCCTTTGTATGCAGACAACGGGCGCTGAGGTGCGACGCTATCCCGAGGAATCTCCCTTCCGCGAAGTGCCGATGCTCTAATTGAAATTTATTCGTGGTCTCGGAAACGGTGGTGGAGCGGGCGGGCGCACGCGGCCCGGGTGCCCAATGCCGTCGCCTTCTAATCCCATTAGATTAATGAATAAGCGCTCGAATCGTCCAGCTTGTTTAGTTATGTATGCGCTTGCGATCTCGTTTACCGGACTCGCTCGGGACGCGCCTCATCCATTATAGATTTAGTCTGGAGTGTGCCGTCCGCTGGATATGGCCGACGTCTATGTCATTTCGATAATTGGCCCGCGATTATATTTCCAGTTGCGCACTTAACAAACATCTGCGATAGATCTCTTGATTGGCAGTTGACGATTGCGTCATTGACTCCATCCAATTATAAGGTTGTGAATTATTCAATTCTTAATACATTTTTTTGCATGTTGGTATTAAAACTGCGGGACTGGTTCGCCGAATACGTCGGCCCACTTCCTAAAACTAGACGGGAGACGCAGAACGCAGATGGTTAAAATTAGGCGCGCGCGCGCCAGGAATAGAGTAAAACCGCTCGCCGCGTCACACCGGCCGACTTCGGAGATTGTGTTACACATATGACCATGTTGCAACGCTTGCGGAAGATTCCTTCACTATGACCGACTGCATTAAAGAAGCTTAGGTATTATTGCTTTTTCAGACTCAGGAGCAATGAAAACGGGTCTTTCTTTTCAAATTATACCTACCCATTTATCTTCAATGTGGATTTCGATGGTTAAAGTTGTTTTGTGAAATTTTGTCGGAAATCCAAATCGGCACGCTTTTGCACGGTCTTCTATTTTGCGTAAGGGCTTTTAATTGTAAGATGGTGAAAGGGATTAATAATAGGTAAATTCTATACCTACCTACTTTTAATCCCTTTCACCATCTCAGTACAAACATAATTAAAATACTTATGTCTAAATTGCCTGTGAAATTCCCATTAAAATCATAACTCATTGTAAGGTCACAGTTCAACCCTCGAAGTGACATGAATCCGAACATTGTTCAACAAACAACGAAAGAAATAAACCAAACTTATCGGTCATCCTTTTGTATCGGCATCGCGATGCGCTTTGGCGGGCCCATTACTATCATAACACCACTTTATTGTCCATTGACGTCTGTTAAAGGGGTTTTGTCGTGGTGGGTTCGAGGTTGGCTATTAAAGGAGCGTTGGATAGGTAGTGCAGCGGCGTAGTCGGGTCTATAAATTCAAACTAACGTGGAGGCTCTACCGTTAGCGCGTGGGAATGATTGGGTCCGAGGCTTTGTTAGGCCGATTGTCCACTGGAGTAGATGCGGCGATAGCTGGCGGTGACAGCTACGTGGGAACGCTGCTCGCTGTTTTCGGTGCTGTTTGTACGCTACAATGGCTAACGGATGAACGGACGTTTAGCAAGTGTACAACAATCTTTAGATTTGAATCTTTGTTTGCGTTGTGCCACTTAAAATTGCTATGGAGATGCATTGTACTATAGGTATGACTGAATTGATGAGGTGAATACTAATAGTGTACATGTGCACCTGTTTTATCTTGTCATGTTTCATGTAGAATACTTTGAGTAAAACTTTGTATTCATCAAATTTTAACTAAATAATTATTTTGATTACTCAGTAAATTCCAAAGAAGCTCTAATAAACCTCATTGAAATGATTAAAATACCACGTCTGAAAGTAAGACACTAGAACAGTTCAGAAAAAGGCCAGGAAAGTCTATTTGCGGCGTTTCCGGGACTCGATTGGCGTGTTCTATCTCCGCTCGGGTCAGATTGATATGCCATTCTATAATGATTCGTGCTGCTTTGGACATAGGGTTCTTATTTCTCATATTAAATTAAACGTTAGATCGACTGGTACATGATTAGTCTTCCTGTGAATACCTCATGAGTATTATGATAGGTTATTGTTTTTCGTTTCTAAGATTTATGTTGTAACGTTTTAAATTAATTGGAATAAATATAATACAAGAAATCTTTGTCAGCCAACCAAGATAGAGTTAGACCAAGAAAAGTCTGCAGCGATTTTGATAGGCCACGCAGTGAAAGTGTTATTTATACGTCATAATTTTCATAGAAGTTTGAAGTTTAAAATAACACTTGCACTGCGTGGTCTGTCAAAATCGCTGCAGACTTTTCTTGGTCTAACTTTGGTCATGGTAATTGTTGCCAATTACTACTATAGAATAATCCTACACCATAATCGCTGGTCGGTCAAAAAGTTTGATGAAAGTACATAATCCCTTCCATATAACGTTAATTGTCATCAGAAAGATCGACAGCAACTCTCAATTCCATACATCTCGTTATTTCAAAACGGCTCAAGTATTCTATAAAATTAATGCACTTACACCTTTTCAAATCTGAGTATTGTCTATGCGCTTTGCATTCTCCCCGCGCCTGCGCGATACGCGCGCTGCGTGCAACACAATAATTCCGGCATACATGTAGTTAAATGAGCCGCAGCGGTCATACATAAATCATGCGCGGGATCAGGTACGGACGCGTGCTCGGGCGCTAAGGATACTGTGATAAGCCGATCAATAAGGTTTCTTGGGGAAAGAAGGCACCAGGTCACTAGGAAGATCACCCCAATGGGTGGGTACGTATAAGATAACTCCAAAAGATGAACCGAAAAATAACTTTCTACCAACAACAGAAATGGTGATTAGGTACGATTACTTCTCCAGGAGTGAAACTGATAGAGAAGAGAGCCTTAGAGAATCCTGGAGAAAGCCATGGGAAACAGCTCAACGGCTCAAAACTTAGCTGAACGGTTAGCTCAAACATTCTGATATCAATTAGATGAACCATGTCTAAAGATAAACCACGTAGGCTACAATAAGTCTCTTTAAAGCAGTGTGTTAAATTGTTTTCCGTAGATTGCTTTAATATGCTGAAAGAGAAACTTGCTCCTCAAACTATTCTTTGGACTCTTGGCGGTTTGACTGTTACCCTTTGTGCAGCGCGACTGAAACAAGGACCGCCGAAATCCCACGACCACTCAAATGACAAATGCCTCGTTTAGGTTCCACTAAAAACACAATTATGTCCACTACGTGCCCAGGAAGATTCCCACGTCGCAGACCTCCGGAACTAATCCCCCGCACGTACTAAAGATTAGCATTTGAAAGCTTTTGTTTGTGCAAGCTCGTCAATAGAAAAAGCTGTGATGGATCGGCGCAAGAGCACAAAGACGGATTTGTTTTCAGAGCTGAATAGGATGCGAGTTAGCAAGACGCGTGCGGAATACATTATGCTCGCTTATTTACTGGTTTATTTAAAACTAGCTGATCGCTAGGAAATATTCAACGGAGTTATGCGCTACAAGATGCGGGGATCATAGATTCCAGGCTGAGGCATCCGGCTCGCAGGACCACTTGTAGACGACGTTAAAATGTGCTGTTTTCAAACAAAATTGCTACTTATTTCTCAGCAGACCATAAGTTGCTATTGTAGTAGAAATTTGCTGTCGCTGTTTATTGCCATTCGACAACATTGTACTTTTTGGCTGAACGTCGCGTCGTACGTCAAACGTCGTCTACGTCGCAAATGCAAAAAAAAAGTAAAGCGTGTTCAAAAACTCGTAGCAGTCTTTTAAAATCAGTCACAACAATAAATTGACATCGAATATTATAGACAGTTAAAGTATGGATCAGCTATTAATGCCACGGTCACGGGTCACATAACAGTGAAGTTGCTTATTATGTAGTTCACCCCTCACATACTTCCCTGATAATTTTAAGATTTCGCTAATAAGAAAAAATGTAGAATTAAACTAAGTTGACTGCCCAGGTTAAAGTAATGGCTGGCTCGTTGCAACCTGCTCCAGTTATCCAAATTACTGTCATTAACTATCAAGTCAAGCGAAAAAACTGTATCAGCAGAACCAGTTCGTTTTCACTAGAAAACTCTCGGAGGGTCACTGGTTCGATTCCAGGAACTGTATGAATAAATTATCTGTATTGTCCGAATCTTTATCATTCCGATCGTTTAACGAGTATCAGTGAGTGAGTAGGGCCTGCGAAAATGGTGGTGTTGGGTTCGAATTCTGGCAAGAGCTTTTATTTGCGTTATGAGAACAGATATTTGTTTCTGAGATATGGACGTCTCCTAAGTAATTAAGGTGATGACTGTGTATTATTTTTAAATATTCAACAAAAAAACAAAGCAAGCCCTGCTGAACTCACTGTGGGGTCTGTGGGATTAGGATCCTTTGTGTATGTTTAGAGAAGAATGGAAGTCAACAATGAAAACTGACAGATTTAGATATAGAGTAGTCGTCTCGTTAGAAAGTCAGCCATCAGAGAATAGCGACTTGTCAAGAGCAAAGCGAGAGAAAATGCTAAGGATCTCTTGTCACATATAAGAGGCGTCGAAAATATAGAGTAAGAGTGACAAGGAGGCAATACGTCTAGGTTCGCGGTAGCTCAGAGTACTCGAATCGCTTGCGCTCGCGCATTCAATATGAACACACGCCCTGGATTTAAATGATCGTTATCTGACGGCTACATTCGAATTTCAGACCGCACTTTCCAATTTAGGATTTAACGATTTCAAAAACTTTCATAACATTTTGTAATAACTTGCTAAAGAGTTAATTTAACACAAATTAATATTTCAATTCGGTTTTTATGGTGTCTGGATTCCTTTATCAGTCTCGCTAAGTGCTTTTCTCGTAACATATAATTAGCATTAAACTTGTTATATAGTTATCAATTAACGTTTAATTTGTTTTTAAAATCATATAGAACGTTCACTAATGTAATCGGAAAAAATCGTATGCGCATTATTACTGATACATTAATAGTGTAAATTTAACTCATATTTTTCTTTTCAAATATTGCTGACTTACGATTCGCAGAAAAAAGATTGTACCTACTATAAAACAAAGTACAGTCGACGTCAAAGATATGTTTACGTTTTTCGCCTTATTACCAAGGCAGGTGCAAAAGTGTAAACATATTTTTGACGTCGACTGTACCTAAATGCAATTGGGAACTGATTCTATAATTAAACGCAACCAGCGATATGATTTTAAAAGTCAGTGACTAAGTCGGCATACAAATTCAAAGAAGATTAACAATTAGGGTTGAAATAAAGTTAGTTTTTCATCATCCATTGACATCGATTGACATATGAAGAGCTATACAGGTAATGTGCGGTTTCAGAGGAATTTCCTTCCGCGAACGCTCTGGTTATGGAATTGAAATGTACCTACTCCCTGTAGATGTTTCCTCATTAGGTTCTAAAAAAAACATTATGTTATTTTGGATCGGAAATTCACTACACGCGATACCCCTGGAGTATCGTTCATAGGGTGCGGTAGCCGCTCAGCATCCGCCTGATCTAGTTCAAAAGTGCATGATGATATTTCAACCGTAATACGAGTAACAAGGCATTACGGTCGACATTTATCCATGGACTTTTGAACGCCACTGTACGCTCATTTACCAAAGTGGTATAAAAAAATTCGGAAACGCACCTAACCTTCACGAAACTGTTATCGTTCAAGTTTCGAACGCCGGCAACGGTTATGTACTCTTCCTGTTCACGTCACGCTTCTTATCACTCGATTGTAATCAGGAAGCTCACTCAAGTATGTTTCCCAGTGTTTATGGCTCGATATCACGCTATGATATATCGAACTCTTTTTTTGGACTTGGAAGTGGGGATGTTAGGCGATCACGCTTGACAGGTCTTCTAGGAAAAAATCTGGTAACAGCTCTCATAAGACGTTGGGATAGCTATGAAAGCGATTGGACTGCGGAGGTAGGCGGTGCCTACTAAGCGTCAGGAAAATCCAGAAGGAATCGTAGCGCTAGTAGAAGACTACGTTAGAAATGTTGAAATAGTCTAAATAATAGTTTTCGTAAGATCAGCTGAAGTAGGCGTGGCTCACTCCGCGATTACGTCGCGTCGCTACAAGTACATGCGACCCACACCAATTTTGGTGTCTAATAGTAGTAGTTGCCGCGCACTACTACGGAACGGACACCTGCTCGCGCTTGCGCCGCCTTGCGGTTATATCTGTCGTAATAGACGCGTTTTGTTAGAGAATAAACCTTCTGGACCTAGTACTATTGTTTATTCTGTGGCTGAAGCGAATTAAGGAAGTCCTCATCTTAATGCTTTTCCGATAGCTTCTTAAAATTTATATACTTATGTACGTTCTGCAACTTATGAGTATAAGCGTAGCCTGGACCACTCAGCTACCGTTGCTATCAAGCTGTGATCTGCGATCGAACCCTGTCGGCATCTCCTATAGATATTTAGTGCAGAAGCGGCGACAGTTATAGGCGGTTTATCGCCGCCGGCGCACTTCATACTGTAACGGCCGCGCCAATCAGAGCACAGTATTTCAATAGATTCGCCAGAAGCGTAAAAACAGACTAAAATGAACTAAGGGTTATATAGGGTGAAAAACGGAGAAATCGAGATTCTAAAATATACGTTTTGAACTCACCAACTGTATTTAAATAGAAAAACTGCAATTGAAAATTAAAAAAAAATGTCGGAATAAAATTATGCCCTATAGCAGTTACAGGAATATTTGTCGATTGAAGACTTTAGCTTTTTCAACCCTGTGACAGTTTTCATATTATTTATAATTTCCTCTGTATTAAACTTCCAAATAATGAAATGTCATTTTAAATAGAAGCTAATATGATTGATTGAATACTGAATTGATGGCTGTCCAATTACTTATAATAAAAAGATTTATAAGTTGTAATTGCGAACGGTAGCAATGATGCCAAGCCGATATCCGATCGGTATAACTCATAAATACATTCATTTGATTGCATCATAATGGATATCGGACTCATCGGAGCAATTACACCTGAAGTTTATGGAATTTCAATACGTATGTATTTCGTTTTAATTCGGCAGTAAATATACGAATCGATGGCCCCCGTATCAACGCGTATGCTAAGAATTCTGTTTACGTCAGATCCGAAAGTGGTCATAAACTGAAGAGCCTTGTTCCAACTGACATTGCGGAATTACTTTATCCCCTATTCCGTTTTTACTTACCTGTGTTTGTAGTTGTTAGACAAGGACGCGAACGCGCTCTCACTTCCGCCCGCCCACGGCGGCTCGGGCGTCGCCTACGCACCAACTTAATTTAAAAAAACTGCGAATGTTGCGCGCACAACAATTGTTTTGGACGGTTATTCTCCTTAAAGTCTTAGCGAATTGAGAAATAATATTGCTGTTATTTTTCTCGTTTTATTGTGTTTTTTGTGTGGTCAGTGAGTGTTGCGAGATACCAGGCCGTAGGAGGCACCGATAAGCGTTGCCCAGCGTCCTTAAATTATGACTTAATTCTGCACGCCTCCTTCTTTCCTTTTGCTTTTTTGGTTGTAACGGTACACCGGCACTTGACTTCGTAAAAGTCACGATTATCCTTAATTTTATTGTCCAATAAAGTGCCGTGATAACGATACGCTTGCTTTTTTATACATTGACAAATTTTTTCTATCATACCCATTGGAAGAAGAAAAAGCAATTTCGCGTTCTGAGCGTTAAACTTAATAAAGATATTAATAATCCGCTGGACATCGCAACAGGGATTCATAAATCAGTAAAAGCCGTTTAAATGAATCAATTACTTAACTTAAACGACACAGCTGTCGCCATCAACCATTCGTATGGCCGTAACAGGAGCCGACATTGTTTTAGCTTCACGATTTGACGTATAAAATTTCGTAAGTCAAATAAACTTCTTGAAAAGGTATATCCAGGTCGGATCCTCTTAAATCAAACGAAGCCCGGGGAGTCATTATCATAAATAGTTGATGGAATACAGATGCAAGTAGCTAAATGGCGGACGCAAATATTGTACGGAACGTGACTTGGTTTACCAAAATGATTGCGAGGCTTAGCAATACCTATTAAGTACGACGATTGTACATTATGTTCATATCCCATTATTTGTAAGGTTTTTGTTCTAATGCATTTTACTCATTAAGTTGCAGGCCATTAATAAAAGTGCCATCGTCTGTATAGTTTATAAGTACAACGAATTCTGAACGCAACGAATTCCAATTTCCAATCATTCCTTTCCCCGCTCCAGTGATTTTAAAGTTACGTCGAAACGGAAACTCTGTTTGACGCCACCTCTGACAGCCAATAAAAAAAAAGACATAGAACTGACCAATTAGAAGCAAGCTTTCAGTGGTGACGTCATAATAAAGGTATTTTCCTATTGGTGCTAGTGTTGGTGCTGCAGTAACTTCGGACTCCGCTTGCGTGGGTGATCTCTGTTTACTCAAAGTAATTCTAAAGTTAAAAAAATATTTTTAATCATAAATCTTAATATATTTTTGATACTGTAATTAGTAAAGTCGAGATCTGAATTCGTTAGGACGTAACCGACATTGCATGGAATTTATTATACATTTTTATTCCTTTGAACTTTGTAGTAGGGACGTCGCAGAAGACGTGTAAATTAGCGATGTCCTTTACAAAGAACTTAGCGTTTTTTCCTGTTAAAATATGCATTGAAAATGTGTATTAGAATTTCATGCAAAAGGTTAGCAATATTGATACCTGTACTTATCCAGTGTGCACCTGTGTTGTGATCCATCCAGTATAAGGAAAGCATGTTGTGTGTTTTTGCTACGTGAGTAGTTGCTAATATGTCTACGATTTGATCAAATATAATTTTATCAATTGCTACATTTCGATCAAAGGTTAAAATAGCTATGTGATAAAGTTTTTTTCAACCTTTAAACATAAAGTTTCAAAAGGTGTTCAAGTCGTAGTACGTTCAATTGTATTAGTCAAATTGAACATAAATAACAAATAATTAATATAAGTGTTAGTAACAAGTATCTCTTCTTCCTATGGAGTGCCTTATAAATGTACTTAAATTCGAAAACGACTGTTGAATTCAGTATTATTACGGATCGTGGTCACAAAGTGAAATTATAAGTTTTATTTGCACGAGGATGTTGACCGTCTTTCTACTTAAGTAAGAACAATCTTTTACGAGCTAAAGTAATTACAAATAAATAATTTGTCTCTCAATCATTTAAAGTAAATGCTGGCTGAAAAAGTCTGGTGTTGGTGAAAAAACAAAATAAAAACCTACGCCTTCTAAATTCAAATTACATAGCGTCCCGTTCGATTGTATGATCGGGTGTTGTATGGAGAGAGCGGTTATTGTTTTTTTTTTGCTTTATTTATTTACGGCCAGCATCCCCGCGTATCTGAATAAAAAAAGGTTGTAATGGAGGCTTAACTCGAGTACTTACTTAACCAGCAATAACTCTGAAAGAGGTTTATGTTGTTGTAAAAATAGTTGTACAAATTATTAGAGAGCTAGACTTGACAAAACTATTGTAACGGTGTAATGTCAAGTAAATTTATACGATTAAGAATTATGAAATTTGAATCCTATTTAAAGGTATATTGCGCAACGCTTAAATCAGATTTATGGGCTTCTTTTTTAAATTGAGTTGTCATGAATGTCAAAATTAGCCATGCAAAGTCGCCGTTAATATTGTTCGGCTCTGACAGAATTACAAAAGGCATGTAAATTCGAAAACATATATTTAAAAGCGAAATTAAGTTTTTTGGCACGTGTTGGCGATTATTCACGCCGCGAGGAATGACATATTTCAATAATTTGGATACGCATGTCCTTTTAAAAGTCCAGCTGCAATATTCAGTATGTTTCACTTCACATCCCTAAAGTTGACATTCTCGATTTATCCTGCTGATTGTATTCAATTCGCCCGAAAATGTTTATATTTTCAAAACTAGTATACATTGTATATTTTCATAAGTTATTTGGCAAATGTTTTTATCCCTTTTGGTATATAAAAGGGAGAAAGAATTATGCTTCTTTACTAAGTGCCTTAGAGTGTGTCACACGCAGCTTTTGAATTTTTCTTCTTTAGCAGAGAAATGAAAATATAGGGGTCGTATAAAGAGCAAAAAGACTAGAAAATGACTAATTAGCTCACTCGAACATTATAACTTGATAACTATTTGATCTCATTTGGATTTTGATCTGCTATCAGCCTATCACTCGCAATGCATCTCGTTGGTACTAGTATAATAATATTAATAATATGAGCTAGATGGAGTGAATTATATCAAACTACATAATATCCTGCTGAAATAAAATAGAGATCAAGTTATAAATTATGAAAGTGGTCTCCACCAAGCGTCATTCGAACTGAAACTGAAGGCCTACCGCGAACCCCGTTCGACGTGTTGCCTTTCTGTCGCACTTGTAAATTCGTACGTAAGTGTGACAGGGAGGCAATACGTCGAACGTGGTTCGCGTTGGGCCCTCTGAAATCTAAAGCCCTAGCCAAGATGACGATCGTTTATTGAAAAACGTCAATCGTAAATTTAAAAATGTACCGGGTGACGGATGAGAATAAAAAGTCACGCGACAATTTTTCATACATTATTAGCGTTTTCTATATGCGATTGTCATTTGGCTAGCCTCCTGTACTGAAATGTTTTCGACTCAAAATACTGTGGCAATACTAAAACGGTTGTGAAACAACTGCGTTCAAATTGCGATATTGTATACTAGAGTCAATTACTAGTTAAATGTAATTTAGTTTAACTATAAGTCACTCAGTTGGGACTAGTGTCGGGCTTCACCGAATATGAACTCTACACAATTGTGTTTAGATCGATTTTCCAACGGTCGAAGTGTTAAAGACAATGTGATAGAACCTATACCTGACGATAGATCATTGTTACTGTTAAATACAGTTTCTGTAAATATGTACAATAAACTTTAAAAATATAAGCAAGACTAATTTTAATACTAGATGCAATGTTATACAAGTTTTTTCTATTTAAATATTTTTTAAAAGATTTAATCTACTCTATTTTTAATGATGACTTATTTTTATCGTTCCGAATAATTTATATATGTGGTTGTACAATGTCGCAGATGAAATCGGGTGAGACATTAAAAAAATTATAAAAAAATAAAATGTTAAAAATTTTGAAAAATGTATTAATTATTGTGTTAGTTTTAAGTACCCTCCAGATTCACGCACTGTCTGACGCCGCTCGGCTGTGCGGTACGTATGCAGTCCTATGCTGAAGATTCTAGTTCCATAGACAACATTCCAAAAGTTTATCAGACCATAGTTCTCTTGAGGCAAAAGCTCACTGACGTTTGTAAAAACAGCCAGTGCGCGTGGCAGCCTTCTTAAAAAATAACGGTCTGTTCCTTTTTCAAATATTCGGAGCTGGAATGTTGGCATCGCGCGCAAAATGTACACAGGGGCGGCGGTAGAAGGGGCCCCGATTAAGGTGCATCACCATTCCTACGCATTCAGCCCGACGCCTAAAGGCCTAAGGTGTCGTGCCCGCATACGTTGGAATTTTGGCGCACTTTAATTTCCACCGCCGCCATCGGACCCTACGTACCCCACTCCCACTTTATTGCCAACGTTGCCGTAAAACATCCGAATTGACGTTTTTAATTACATCGCGATATTAATATCGATGTTTTAAAGGGTGTGTCCGATAGTGTTTGGCCTTTATCGATAAATAAATCCGACGAAACGAAACGCTCGCACTGACTTCACTTTTAATAATTTTTGGGGGTGTTTCGAATCGGTCGGTTTATAGTTTAAGGCGCGTTGGAGCCAAAAGTTGCGTCGCTGTCGTTGTAATTACTTTCGGTGTATGCGAGATATTATTACAATCATAAACATGCAATAATTGCCACATGGTCCTCCCATGTGTTGGTGGATCGGTACGTCCGACTTTCTTTTGGCTCCGGGTAAAATTGCCCAAATTGACTCGAATCCCGTACGACGCGTATTGCCATCCTTATTTTAGACTGAGACAATACGATCGTGGTTTTCGGGTCAAATATAGTTAAGTAGTGTAAGATTGGCCAATCGAAGTGAACAGAAGAAAGAAGAAAGAAAATATAAGGTATGTACAGTTTATTTTCGGTGCTGGTACTAATATAAACTGATATTTTGAACTAACGATTTAACAGTGTGATTGCATTTTGTTTTGTTTTGATGTGCTTTTACAGGATAACAGGTATCAATACGTCATAGGATTGGTTTACATAATTTTTACAATAGACTTAGAAAAAAATTAAACCATTTTACATTTATATTTCCAAAATGAAATAGAATTGAATCTTGATAATGACAAAATACCTAAAACTTTTGTAAAACAATGAAATACAATGAAACGAAAATAGAGATAAAAACAATATTTTGCTTCAGAACATTTACTTACACTATATTTCAACAACATTTTTAACAGTCAGTGTATTTTCGAGGTGTTTTTCCTTTAGGTGTAACAATTAGGTACCTACCCTACAAATATTACCCAACGTAATCACATATTACAAATACCTACCGTTTTACCTTAGACTTGCGGAAATGTTCAAAGTTACACATTGCTTCAGAACATTTACTTACACTATATTTCAACAACATTTTTAACAGTCAGTGTATTTTCGAGGTGTTTTTCCTTTAGGTGTAACAATTAGGTACCTACCCTACAAATATTACCCAACGTAACCACATATTGCAAATACCGTTTTACCTTAGATTTGCGGAAATGTTCAAAGTTAATAACGTTTTTCCGCAACGTTTGAATTACATTTTGAAGTATGCTCTGCAATAAAAATATTAATTATACCTATCCAGCAAACGCCCTTATTTACCATAACTCAACCTTAATGGTTTATAGTACAGTGGAACCTGGATAATTGCAATCTCAAGGGACCGGCCAGTTTTTGTCAATTAACCAGGTTTTTCATTTAAGCAGGTCGTGTCAATTAACGAGGTTCAAAAAATCGTTGTGTCAATTATAGAGGTTTTCATTAATAGAGGTTACGTTCTGACAAATTTCTTTTATGGAGGTGCAAATAACCATTTAAAGTAGATTTACACGCTTACGTTCTGGGTTTCTGGTCTATATATTGCTTCTGTCTATACTTGCACTTTTACACTACATTAATTACCACTTTATTTTCTTATCATTTGGGTTTATAAATTCCCTTGAATTGAAGAAGAAAGTTTTATCAAAATGTAAAAAGCATACTTTGTTTTTTATTGATCAAAACTATTTCACCTACTGCAGGCTGTGATAGATACCCAATAAATAAATTGAATTCTGGATGGAGATATAAATAAAATGATCATTGCTATTAAAATACTGTTTCTGCTGTCTATAACTACATTATTTCAATTACAGAGGTAATAAGTAAGACTCGTTTCAATAATAGAGGTAAAAACAAGAGCAAAAATAACGGATTTTTTAAGAACAGTGTCAATTATAGAGGTCTTAAGTTGTGATGTGGTCAATTACAGAGGCAAAATTACGAAAAGCACTAAAATCTAGATTGCAATTATAGAGGTTCCAAAGTTTCAATTATAGAGGCCTTTTGGTCTCAAGGGACCGGGACCGGACTTTTGGTTGCAATTATTGAGGTTTTCCATTTATCCAGGTGCCAATTAACCAGGTTTCACTGTACTAAGATTTATAGCAATAATTGTATTAAACAAGTTATAACTCACAGCTATGCGTTACAAAAAATTTGTATCTTGCCTCAAGTAATACTTATTTTTTATTATTATAGATCGTTTAATGCTATTTTTGTGGAAAGCACATGTATACGCCAACCCATTATTATGTATTTCGGATTCCAGGGGAAAAGTCGTTACTTTAAAATGTATCACATACGTTTTACAAGTATTTTTAGTAGTAGTATTTTTAAAGAATTTACAAGCATAATATGCGAGTCACGCTTTTAGAATTATTTAGAAAAAACCAAATTGATTAATACAGACAGAGCATGACAATGTTACAAACTCATATACCTTCATGATAAAATATTCGAAAAACAGTAACCCTCCTTCATTGGCTAAAACTCCAAAAATAAACACGTTTGGAGAAACTTTCTCACAGCGGCGGCCATAATTCAACACCTTTTGTTTCTGCATTAACGCACTTGGCCATAATTCCGCAGTTCGTGGATACATCCATTACCAGAGACACCTTACTGATTTAAAAATATGTAAACGATTTTGTACTGCATAAGTAGGAACCAAAGGAATACATATTTAGTGAGGAAAGTTAATGGAACGGTTTAAAATATGGAGACGGTCTATTCAACAGACGTTTATACTGAACCAGATAAATGTTCCTGTAAAGCTGCCGTTATTTTTTTTTTGTATAATTAAAATCAGGGTATTTTCAATGACTTACTTTTATATCTTTTCAACGGACTATGGGCAACTTTGTATGGAACCTGGTCCAAAAACCAACAGAGCTGATAGGTCTGAAATAGGTATTTTTATCTACTTCATATCGTTATATGGGCACGTGGAATTCTATTGCAAAACTGACATACTGGTTTTTTAGGCATTTGATGACGGATAACCACATTTAAACATATACATAGTTAAAGATTAGACCCAATTTGAGACCAAGTGTAGTTTGCGAGCGATACAACACACTAATACCCAGATCGTGTTGCAAGAACTCTGTAAGGTCAACCCATTTCTCCCGAAGACAGTAATATCAATCCCGCATACAATGGTCTGTGGGAGGTATGTACTCGTAGTAAACTTAAGGACATTTTCCATTGACCTGGCAATGCGATGGTTCACTCGGAATGTTAACAAATAGTAAATATTTTTCATTCGCTACAACAACAAAATATCAACAACTTCTTTCTAGATTTTCAAGGGGCCTTACATTTCCGAGCGTTCATTTCTCGAAAACTGAAAAATCACTGTCCTTAAATTTCCTCAAACCGTTTGGCTGTAGAGCGTGCCAAAGTAATCGACAGAAAAAAAACAATAAGTAAATAAATAGTAAAAATCACTGTTTAATCTCATTTATCAAATTGTATGAGGAACTTCAAGACCACCTTTCTTCGTCATATTACCTAACCATAACCAGTCAAATAATTTTTAAGAGAGTACTCATATTCGAAATTAAACTGTCGTGCGTTTAAGCTAATTTTATGGTTTAACTCACGTATTCTACAACTCGCGCGATATGTTTTGTACAACCTAAGAGGTCTCTACTTACAGTACGCGGCGCGTAGCTATCGTGACTGCTGCACTTGCACTGTTAGTGCTTAAAAATGGAGACTCCGAAACATGCAAACACTAAAAATACGTAAGTTACACCGTAAAATTACCTTAATATATAGTACTCCTATTCGTCTCCAATTCCAAGTACCGCGTCTACCCCATTTTCTACTAAACTGATACTCCTTTAACACGTCAGAGTGGGGTCAGGCAATTTCTCCCAATGATAGTCGTATCAATGGCTCAGATTTACGGCCTACGTCCGCATCCGTCAGACTGTCCCACAGCTTGTATTATGCAGATCACACAATGGTTGATTGAATTTGTTTGCCTGGATAGAGATTCTTGGTTTAATGAATGATTTGTTAGTCTGTGGCTTGTTTGCTTGGTCATGCCAATTGAAAAGTAATTCAAAATCTGGTATAGGTCATACACCTTTTTTGTATGCTTAACTCGCTTGCCTCTTTCATGTAATATACACGCTCAGTTGTGAGAATTAAAAGCTAATTTTTGAAATGCAGGCCATACCAGGCGGTTTAGATTTTTCAGTACTTGAGATTCAAACAAGAAAACATTTTTTCTGATATGTTTTTGAGTGTTTTTCAACCAATCGCGGACCTTGGCACAAACAGCTAATGGCAGCTAGGGTTTTCTACAAATAATTCTCATGCCAATGCCACCCCATTCATTGTCATGAAAAATGTGGAAAAACACTGGTCTATGGCTTAACACTTTCGGTGCGGGGCGCCCCGTTTCCAGTACAAAATGAACCCACATACGTGTTCTTGGCAGTGAATGTGTTAAGTAAATATCTCTAGCTGCAGTCTGTAAATCGGTAGGTAAATCGGCTGCTCAAGCGTGGTTACAGTTTCAAATCCTATTAGACCGATATTTAATTTCTCTGCTTATGCTATGATTCACTAGCTGACAATAAATACATTTATGACCATAAAACATATAAACATTGTCGTATTCCAATAACAAGCTGAAAAAGTGCACACTAGTTTATGACCGTGACTGTACATTACGAATAGCAACTCACATAACTGACCAAACATGAACCCTATCTCCATTGCAATAAAGTTTCAGTTAACGTTGTCAACGTTGACAGGTACCATCGTTCACACTGCTTTTGATAATTCTTAAACCTTATTTTCAAGGACCTAAGGTCTTCCTTAGGTCAGTAAGTGAATTCCTACATAATAGGTATCAATTCAAGAGTTTTTTCGGACTCGCAAAAGAAAGGCTTTCGTAATGGCCGATAAACAGGTCTCGGTGGATGAACACGCGAATGTATATTATCGCATTATGTAAACGAATGGCGTGATAGCAAATACAATGTATTGATAACTTGTGTTGTTAAGTGCAATTCGTAAATTGTAAATATGTTGTTGCTTTTTATTATTGATCGATCTTTACGAAAAAAAAACACTTATCGTTACTAGTGGCCCTGTGAACTGTGGACCTCGCGTTAAGCTTATAGACCGCGGGCCAGGAGCAAATATCGTCAGTCATCGCCTCCCGTTTCATACTTGGTCAGATGATAGTTTAGATGCTATTATAAATAAAAAATACGGAACACTAAAAAATCGTCAGCCGGTTGTATAGTGGTGAAAAGACCGTCAGCTACTTGCATCCATGTTCCTGGCTCGCGATCTATTAACAATTGTTAACAAAAATGAAATTTTTTTAAAGTTTGGACATGAAAAAATTTAGTCATGCATGATATAATTAATCTTTTAAATGAATGTCCATTATTAAACAGCACTTTTTTATAATTTGTAGATATCAAACTACATAATAAAAATACAATCATAATATAACGTTTGGTTGTCTGTAACTTTTAACATTGTTCATATAATAAATTTTCCACCCAGATTCCACCGGACCGTATGTACAGTATATTTATGTTATCGAAATATTTAAGGCAGTAGATAACTAAATTCATTTTTTTTAATCTTTCATCGTGGATTTCATAAAATTAAATTTAGGTAAGTACGATACATAAAACATGCTTATTACTTTATCACCTTGTCACTTCTGCTAACCGACTCATTATAATGGTGCAATCACAGTAGGCTAACATGAAAATAATGTCTGTTGCCAGGCAAACACTTCGATTCAGCGACCGCATATTAAGTGAACGTCCCAGTATGATGCAGTCGTTTCGGTATATCATTGCGATAAAATACCAAAATAATAAGCTAACTTTTTAAATACGCCAGCAGTGTCACGTTTCAGTAGCCGAAACGTTTTGGCTACCGGCATTTTGAGACAATAAACGCGGTAAAGATGTCTTAATACACAACTGGTTAGTCCAATAACCTCCTTTATCAGTTATTGGTAAAGTAAAATCGCTTTATTCGATTACATTTTATTAATTTTCGGTGTACCTAAGTTCTGGTTTTGAGTGGCGGCCTGTTATTGATTTTGGGCACTTAAGCGTGAAGCTGTAGAATTTTATTACAATATTTGACAGGTTTTTTTAATGTTTCAAGGAGTTCCAGACGATTAAGGGATTAATTGGTATTTAGTAGAGCTATTTAAAACAATTTTAAATATCCTGTATGCCAGTGACGGCGCGTTAAAGATATTCGTAGGCAAGTCGGAACTAACACGGTTTTCCTTATCTCCATGAGCTCAAGGAGAATTTCTCAATGATCTGAAATTTAGACAAGCCGTGGGGATTGTGACAGCTCCGAACAACTGACAGGCTGATATCGTCCGGCGAACTGGTAATCTGTGGGCCCCTTAAGAATATACCGCGCGAAATATTCAGTTCGGTGGACATAAAAGCATTGAAATAAATCTAAAAATTTCACATCATCTTTTTTAAATTACTGCTTACAATAAGTAATAATTTCCCTTGTTACATCAGCCTTTTGAAACCCCAATAAAATAATCAGGTATACTATCCATCGTCGAGTCATAGTCGTATCTATTCCATATACATATAACACAAAACTATCAACACAGTAAGCCAAGCACATGACTGGCGCAACAGTATCTCTTTTTCTAACTGTATTAATTAAAGAGGGACGGCTAGTCTATCTCGCGGCGATATACTGTCGCGCCAATCGTGTGCTAGCCCGGCAGGTTACATCTTCGCAAATAAATCATGTAATATTGAATGCCGTTTACAAGGCGTTTATCGGAGCATCTCTCCAAGTTATTGCGCTTTAATTACACGCTTATGTCACTATCGCGGACCGCGTTCATCTTGCCTGAGGTCGTAACATAAAACATAACATATGTCTGGATGTACACTTGTACAGTCGCCATCATATATATCGGAGCGGCGAAGGTGCTCACAAATATCTGAGCACGCCTCTATTGTCAAGGCGTTAGAGTGCTTGTTCAGATATTGTGAACACCTTGGCCGCTCCGATAGATCTGATGGCGACTGTACATGAGGTTTCTCAAATTAATGATGAGCAAATCATGGTTTAACCTTTTGCATTTTACTCATTTCTATGTTTTAGCGCTCTATTATAGTAAGAGTTAATTGGAATTAATCTGTTTTTATTTTACTTCATCTGTAGGTATAAGAATTATTAGAAGTAGAACAACAAAATTTGATTGCAATAATTACTTACTTCACTGGCTCAGTGACCCAAAAAGGATCTTGGGTCGGGCTCTAACACGAGAGAACCCAATTCTGCGCCATTCTGATTAGGTACGTTAATTTGTAAATCGCCAATGTCATTTTTTTAAGGTGACATTCGTATGGCAACTGCAGTTGCATTATTATTGCGACAATACTGCATTACATTAGTTGATAAAATGAGTGACGGATTGAACATCATACGCGGCAGTGATGCGGCGCCGAACGGCACTCATTTCATCAAGGAAATTGGCAGATACAGCGTCGACACACCGCCGCAGTAATGTCGCAACAGTAAAGAAGCTACAGTTGATATCAGAATGTTCCCTTTACTCGCAAAGCGTACGTCAGGGACCTTTCATATAACAAGTGACAATTGTTACTAACCCGAACCATTAGGGTCGGGAAAGCCTATGGTTGCTTCTATCTACCAATTACTTTTTACGAACTCAATGGGACACTACCCTTATCCAACCTTAGGGGCATGGCACACTGCGTCCGATTCGCATGTCGCTCCCAAGTTTGAGCGAGACAACGCTATGCGCGTTTGATAGCGATATCCCGCTCGCACGTCGGCAGTGTGCCATGCCCTTTACCGCGAAACAGTAAAGCTGTCTTCACACTACTCTCTGCACGCTCGCCACCTCGGAGTAATTAACAACGGAGACGCCATGTCTAAAATTTTCGGTACAAAATAGTCTGCCGTTTTTTGCGGGGGAGGGGCACATCAAATGTATAGGTACGTCATGTCAGATAAACGTCAGTCCATACATATGGTTGACCATTGGCCGCCTATTTTCGACAGAGGGGAACGCCTGTTAATGGCGGCTCCATTGTTAATTACTCCGAGCTCGCCACACTCGACCACTTTCGGCGATATCGCGCGTTACATTAATGCAAATGTGCGGGGGTCGCGTTATCGTCGTTTAGGGTCCTGTAGAGTGTAGACAATAAAAAACTCTATTAAGGTCAGCTTACACGGTTGTTCCACTTTTAAAATACTGTATCCTGTGGTGGTTACACTGTCTATCATTTCCATCCCAAAAAAAGTCGGCAGTTTTGAAAGACGTAGATTGATTTTCTAAAAAAATGCGTTTTGCGTCCTTTTTAGTGACGGAAGTAACAGGCTAACAGATAATTAGATAGGCGATATAAATGTTTAAGCAATATATGCTATAGTCTGTTAATAATTATAAAGTTTGAAAAGGATATTTCCGTATACAGGTATATGATTGCACTACCTTCTGCCCGCGACTTCGTCTGCGTAAGATGATGATGCTTGACAAAAACTATCTTATGTCCCTTCTCGGGTCTCAAGCTATCTCCATACTAAATTTCATATACATCGGTAGAGCGGTTTAAGCTTGAAGAGGTGACAGGCAGACGAGGTTACTTTAGCATAGCTTTAGCTTTAGTAAGACTATAACTACGTATGTATTAAATACCAACAAATAACCGGTCAAGCGTAAAAGTATTTATTTATTTGGCCATGGTAAGGTTAATTGCTTGATAGAAAGGAACCCTCGTTGTGCGTTAAATTTGCACTTATCCGAATTTTTATATTTATTTTATACGCGACGAGGATAAAGGCCATTATGAAGAATAAGGATGCGGAACGACGCGTTTACACGCGGACGTGTGAAGAGTCCCCAATTTATATACTTACTAATAAAAATATTTCAACAACTCGTACGTGGTGATGTTTAAATAAAATTAACTTTATTAAATGGTTTGGATAAAATGTAATGCGTTAATTTTTCTCGCTGCGACAAATGTCCTGTAATTTTGGAAGGTGTATAACTAAAATAAAATAAAAAAGGCTTTCAATATAGTATAAGACACTGTAGTTATGAACGAAATTGATTGCATTAGGATTCTTCTTTAATTCCTACGTTTTACCTTTGGAAGTTGTATGTAGATATGACTAAATATTGTGTATTTTCTATCTTAAGCAATATTCTTGAAGTTATGTTTTAATAATACAAACATTAGTTTTTTTAATGCTGTTTGTTGGATAGCTAAATAAATGATGGTAAAAACCATATTTACCAACAACTTACGACATCGTCGTAGTTTAAAAATATCCCATGACATTCGAAATACCAAAATAAGCAGGCAATTATTTTTTACAATATGTTAAATCAGATCCTTTCTGTTAAAATACGTAAGATCAGTATGGCAATAAAAGTATGTAATATTTATTTTATTCATATGATAAATAGCATCCCTTTCACTTTGCGCTTTCTTGGAGAGCCCAACTAAATATAAATATTCGCGAAGATTATCTTGTTTCTGTTAAACAATAAATGAGAAGTCGCTGTTGGAGATTTGTTTTAAGTATATTAAATTTTAAATTATATTTGTAATAAAATATCTAAATTGTTTGCTTTGCGGATTATGCAATGAAGGGTTCATTTTAGATAATTGATAGATTTTACGATTAATTTGCCATTGGTATTTTTTATACCTACCTTTAAATGCAGATGATTAGTGTGGACCAGAGTCTAGTAAATATGGAAAGCAGACCTACAAATAGGTAATCTCCATAAGTCAACACCGCATGACGTATCATTTTTGCATTTTAGCTTTATATTTTTGAAAACTTACTGCAATTTGTCGCTTCTCATCAAACCTAAATTAGCACTTGCCGGACCGCATGCTTGGGGATTGTCAATACATTGAATTGGACATACTTTTACACGAGTGTAGATTTACAACTGGATTCGTCAAACAGTCTGTACTCGTAGTTCTGTTTTGTGGGAAGTTTGTGCCATTGGTAGGATATACCTAACGCGAAGCTCTCAAAGCTTTTTGATTATCAATCGACCATTATCGAATATGTTTTAAAGTTTTGGTTTGTATTGACCAATTTATAAACCACGCTAATTCGCGGTTTTATTAGTCTACAAGCTCAGTATCGATGTAATGGCATCAGGCGTAACGGAAGTAGTGGGCTAGAGGTGGGCGAACTAAGCTTGCGTAAGCTTCCTAGGTCAATGCGCATCATGTTCAAGATCGAAAACTACTGTTTGTATCATGTATTCAATATGTAGGTACGTAGGTAGGCATATGCGGGTCAGAGCGCGCGGAATTCTGTCTGCTTTTTAGGGTTCCGTACCCAAAGTGTAAAAACGGGAGTCTATTACTAAGACTCCGTCTGTCTGTCACCAGGCTGTATCTCATGGACCTTGATCAAAATTTCAACTGTCTAGCAGTTTAAATTTGATGTATTTCTGTTGCCACTATAACAACAAATACTAAAAAGTACGGAACCCTCGGTGGGCCAGTCCCACTCGCACTTGTCCGGTTTTTATTTGTCATTACTTTCACCAGGGGGAGACTTCCAAAACTAAAATAGTGTATAATCATCACCAGAGCTTGGCTTGAGCTTTTTTTCAAAGACTTCAAAAATGGTACGTTTTTTACTGGCGAACTATTACTTATGTTTTTATAATATTACTATAGGAGTATAGATATTACATGCGACTGGGCAAAAGGGGAGGAAGTAAGAACTTATAAAAACTGCACGTATCTGAAGTACCTCAGGCTATGTTATGTAAACGGGGCTACTCAGCAAATTTTGAGACTCGCTAAAACTGAAGCATCAAGCATTGTCTATTAAATTTCCGGCTCATCTTATAACAAACAGTGATAGTAAATATGGGTATTATTAGAATTTAAATTTTATGACCTTTGACTCTAATCCCTTTGTCTGACATAATTATTGAAAGTCATAATGTAATGATTGCCAGATTATCATTAGTCATAATTCTGAAATCGTTGACTTTTCAGGATTTTGTAAGGTTATCCTATAGATAAGTTAGGTTAGCTTTGTTTTACAGCGTGTTTCTGTGAAAAACCAAATTATGAGTAACGAAAATGTGACCAAACATTATGACTTAAAATTTTATGGGAAACAATTGAGACTCCCTTCGACTTTTTTTCCATGGCACATCTTTTCTGGCTCCTCTTCACGTTGGGCCAACACCAACGCCAACGAGGGACGCATTTATGCGTTAGAGGGAGCAAGTGATATTGCTATCTCATTCTACCGCATGGCTGCATCCCTCGTTAGCGTTGGCGTTGGCCCAACGTGAAGAGGAGCCATTCGTTCCACCGTTCAATCCAATTCTTAAAATCCATTCCTACCTATAATTATATTTCACAAAACCAGTCGTAATGCGCACGATTTCGCACCAGAACAAACAACGGGATTCGAACCCGCACTTACCGGGTAAATAGAGCCTTGTACCCTCTCATTCTCTGCGTCATAATTGTTTAAATAACCGGTTACGGGTATTGGTTCTCTGATGGTACTTTCGAAAATTACTGAAAAATATTTAAAATTAATTTTGTTTATTTAAAAAGTGAGAGCAGGGGGCCGATTTTTGAATTTCGATCACTCGATTTCGTCATTCGAAAATCGGTGGAAAACGGCGAAATGCTAATTTTGAAATACGAGCGATCGAATTTTGGAATCTAGTGGTATTGACCACTCGATTTCAATTCTATTAGTAGAATTTAAACGCCTAGTAGTGGAGATATCATTTAACAAAATACACGAAATCGAGTGGTCGAATTTCAAAAATCGGCCCCCTGGTGGCTCATACCTCCACGAGTTCGGTTGAACTTTTAATTAAAATTAAAATAGAGTTCGATTTTTGCAACTTTGTTGTGGTAGGTAGTAAACTATTTTTTTGTATGTTTTTAGTTTTTTACTCATCAAGATAGTTCGTCATCATCTAGGTAGTTATTGTTATTTGTCGCGCAAATACAAAAGCCTCTTTTGAACGTTAAAATTGTACCTATGTCCATGGACTTAATTTTGACATCACATTCGATGCATTTTGCTCACATTGGTTCAGTTGAGATTTACGATTTGTGACATAGTAAAAAAATGTAAAATAATTTGTACGGTTTTCCAAAAGGTTAGACTAGGTATTTTTGGTAGTATTTACTACATAAATGTAGAGAGAGGTGTGTACAATAGTCTTTTATTAAATTTACTTTTTAATTTGAGAGTTCTTACACGTCCTACTGCGCCCGCGGCACTGTATACCTGCGAGCCATCTTCACGGACGCGTCAACGCGAGTGTGTCAAAGATTTATTGACATAATTACACGCCAATCTCCCGCGCAGCGTTTAAATGCAAAATCGGGTAACGTAGATAATTCCACCGATACCGGCTGGTTTTAAGTTTGCTCGTCTTGGGGCCGAGATAAAGCGAGAGAAATGGGATAGCGGTAAAAAATATTGTGGAATTGCAGTAACCGTCGGGAGAATCAATTTTCTTTTTCGTAGCCTACTTGTTATTGAGGGTCCCAATGTTTAAAAATGGTCTCTTCTCTTGATATTCACTAACGCACCTATAATTTAGCTATAGTCAAACAAGTTGTGGAAAAAACTGCAATTTTTTTCATTTACAGTTTCATTATGAATTTCCAGTAGAAGAGTTTTATAGTTATTAACTGAAATAGATGTCATACATGTAAGGTAAACGTACTGGTGCTCGACGCGGTCCAAGTACATGTCATCTTGAAACTTAAGTCATTGTCAATAGAGGTGACAACAAGGTGTCATCTATTGGGAATTAGCATGTCGAGCACTGTATGTTTACCTTATGCCTATTAAAGTAAAAGTGATCAAGCCCTACGGTGGCTGAGGCCCGAGGGCTTGGTTGCCTTTTTTCGTTTTCTTTTTTATTAAATTTATGACATCTATTTCAGTGTATAATTTATGTATAGTAGTGTGACTTTTTAAAAAACACAAATCAAAAAATATTTCATCACTTGTTCCCTAGTTTGACAGTTCTCAATATTTTATAATGTATACTTAACAACACTCTCTACATCTAGAATTTATTGTTGGAGCTAAAGCTTTGACCGGTCGTTCATGAGCAATTCTCAAAATTACATTTCTGTACATTTCGATAACATTGGGAAATGTGGTGGAATTTGTTCAGCTTCATGTACTTTATCAGCATACCTTTTTTTTATAGAAATGTAAGATGTGATCGAAATGTACAAACTTTTTGAGAATTGCTCTCACGAGAAGATGGGTAAATGGAACCCCACAAACATGGCTGCCAGGAATGCATACAATAATTTGTTTAGCCGCAATTTTCGGCGTAGCCGGCGCTGGCGATGACGCGTGATTGCGACGTAATTTACACACAGAATTTGCATTGTTTAATTAACTAATACATGAAGAGTTCCGTGGAAAAACGTGAAGGGTCCATTAAAAAAATATTTTTGACCACAGTCTTTCTACGCGTAGTTCTCGTAAAATGGCGCTCTTTCTTTGCTCGCTTAAGGGCCATTTGCATCATTCTACTAACCCGGGGTTAACTAGTTAAACATTGAGTTACCATGGTTACCAGTACAATTTGACACTGGGTTAACGGTTTAACCGCTTAACCCCGGCAAGTGGCCCTAAAATGCAAAGAAACAGCTCTTGGAGTCGTATTGTCATCGCTTTATCTTGGATTTTTTTTAAATTACGTTAAGTCATCATTTGAACGTCAATTTTAATTCACCTTGCCTTTCGAAAAGATGAGTTTTGTATTGAGATGTTATTTTAAATAGCATCTTTTTCAGACTAAATGCACTTGCTAAGTTTAAGCTGCTGCATTAAACTATGGCTCTAAGGTATTTAGAGCCATAGTTTAATGCAGTTACTAGGGTGTCTTTGATTATAGTGCTTAACAAATGGTAGATTCTACTCGTGAACTAAATCGTACTTTAATTTATATGACACACACAAATCCCACTGCTGAACCAAAATAAAGCCTTTTTCTTTGAATGCAGGCGAGGGTTAAAAATTATGGCCATGAACGTCACCGGCAATGAATGGGTTAGTAAGTACATAACATTACAAGCTTAATTAATGTAGTGTTAAAAAATATTACGCAGTTTTTTCTGTCGTTAGCCCACCGAGTAATTTTATTAGTGCTTCGTCTTATCTGATGCCACTCGGCATCACTTAAAACTGGCAAAGTTTGCAAATTGTGGCACATCTGCTTGGGGTTTTTTGTGTACTCATTTATTTTGAGAACGAGCCCGATTTTTCTGTGCTAACTTTAGTGTAGATCTTAAAGGTGCAACAGTAAAGTTTTAAAAATAAAAGTTGCTATTGCTAATAAACGCATCACTAACGCTCGCCAAAAGCCCCACGAGTGTGAGCGAGAGAGAGCGATAAAAATGATTTATGGCCCGGATGTTCAGTTCGTACGGTCTTTACAATAGTAGGGGTTCTAAGGGGCTACCGCGAAAATCGAAATTCGCAAATTGCGGGTATCTTTCTCTTTTACTCCAATGAAGGCGTAATTAAAGTGATAGAGAAAGATGCCCGCAATTTGTGAACTTCGATTTTCGCGGTTATGGCTTATGGCCCTACTTCAGGGATTATCTTCAGATAGCTCGTGATTTACATGCAAACATAAAAAAAGCGGCCAAGTGCGAGTCGGACTCGCCCATGAAGGGTTCCGTAACAGCAAGTAACAATAAAATTGCGGTTTACGGTTTATGACGTATTAAAACAAAACTACTTACCAAATCTTGTTCAAACCAATTTTCGGTGGAAGTTTGCATGGTAATGTACATCATATATTTTTTTTAGTTTTATCATTCTCTTAGTTTAGAAGTTACAGGGGGGGGGACACATTTTACCACTTTGGAAGTGTCTCTCGCGCAAACTATTTGTTAACAGCAAACAGTTTAGAAGAAAATGATATTAGAAACCTCATTATCATTTTTGAAGACCTATCCAGATACCCCACACGTATGAGTTTGATGAAAAAATTTTTTTTGAGTTTCAGTTCTATGTATGGGGAACCCTAAAAATTTATTATTTTATTTCTATTTTTGTATGAAACTCTTAATGCGGTTCACAGAATACATCTACTTACCAAGTTTCAACAGTATAGTGCTTATAGTTTCGGAAATAAGTGGCTGTGACATACGGACGGACAGACAGACAGACAGACAGACAGACATGACGAATCTATATTATCTATAAGGGTTCCGTTTTTTTGCCATTTGGCTACGGAACCCTAAAAAATGACAATTAGGTATTTTTATAATGTTTTAGGTGTCGGTTTTATGATACCTATGACGAAAATTCTGTAGTGCATGTATCGATATAATAATTTCGCCGGAATAGCAGTACCTACACCTACTTAATTCTAAATTAGTTTTATAATAAAAGTTGACCTTTAATATAATTATTGTCAAACTGAACAAATTGAATCATACGCAGCATTTAATTAAACATACTCTGTCGCTACTTAAGTATGAATTTGTTGTTGTAATTAGATAAAGTAATAATAAATTATGGATCATGTCTGAAAAAGTGAAAAATAGTTACATTGTGCAACATGGGGCGTAAGTTGAATATTGGAAACGAGAGTAAATTTATAGACTCGAGTTTGCAATATTATTACGCCCCGAGTTACACACAATGTTTTTCATCACACTTGTGATATAAAAATTAAGTATGAAGAGAAAAAACTTTTAATTATGACACTAGAAACTTCATAACTCCCTAGGGAGAACGCTTTTTCTATAAATCCCGCTAAACCTGCGTGCAATTCCACATTTACTGAGCGAGTGTGATGAAAAGTCCTTTGTTTCGAGATATCCTACTCCAAAGTCCTTCATTGAAATTTACACTACTTAGGGGTTCTGAAAAAGTGAAAAAAAAAAATACGCGATGTTCGGACAAAACCGAACACGAAATATCTGAGGGCACTCCCCCTGTCACACTTACGTACGAATTTACAAGTGCGAGAGAGAGGCAACACTTCGAACGTGGTTCGCAGTAGGCCCTCTGAATGTCCTTTGGCGATAGTTGGCCCGCGCTTCTACGTCCGCACGTTGATGTCTTTTGTACTCGCATCTTGACTGTGTCGTATGTCATAAATATTGCGGGTATGTGACGACATGCAGACACGATTTGCCTTTACAAAATAAATGACAGTGCTTTACGAAATACACGTGAAATATTATAATAGATTTATTTGTGGTCTGTATCATTTTTTTAATAATTTGGTCGAACTGCCCTCAGCTGTAGTGTAATCATCATTGATACGTCGAATTGGGTTTTGCTTAGTAACAATCAACCGATAAAGTCCAAAAAAGCAAATATGTATTTAGAAACGGGAATTGCAGAGATATTGATATTTATTTATACCGGGTCATTTTTGGACCGTTAGCCATATTGTGCGAGGTGATTAGGTAGGCCATACTGAACAACTTTTTCTATGAGACCAATTCCGAAATCACAAAAATGTTTTGCCGTTTCATACATTTGGGTCAAGTTGAAGATGTCTACGTTTTCTATGGGAAGGCCAAATTGTTTTTTCGGATTTCGGGCTTGGTCCCATAGAAAAAGTTGTTCAGTATGACCTACCTAATCACCTCGCACAATATGGCTAACGGTCCAAAAATGACCCTGTATTATGGAAAAAATACAATCCACTTGTGAATCCACTGGCTCGGCGGGAGAAACTCAAACACTTCGTGATACCGGCCAGTGGCTGTTAACTGAGCTCGGTAGGTTAACAGGCCTCAGCGAATATTTACATTACTCTTCTTCATTATACCTAGATTTCTGTTTTTGACGTTGAAAACAGCGAATATCGCGTTCCGAGGTACCTTAGTTTAAACGATCGAGAAAATGAACGATAATTCATAAGTAAATCTGCTTATGAGCCCACAATAAACAATCATAGTTCTAAGTAAGAGCTTGTTATGCTCCGTTAAGTTATCGCCACAATTTGCCCTTCAAATTATTAAACAATAAATCTGCAACAATACCGCGGCCGTCACTCCGCTAACTCTAACATAATAAGGACCGTGATCATTAAACTCTATCGCTATTGCTATCTAGGTGTTTTCTAAAATAAATATCGAAAACCTGATTCTCACAGATCCTGGTGTTTTTGGGTTCTTTCAACTCGGAATCACTAGCATAATTATTCAATTCTGATGATAAAATAACATGTCCCAAAAATTTGTATGAAAATTGTACGTTCCACTACAAGTGTAAAAAAATGTTCATACTAAAGCGTGACGAAATGAAATGAACATTTTGGGACATCTTTTTTTAATGGTGGGATGGAGTACCTATGCTGCCGAATTTGAGTAGAATGAGCCCAAGAACGTCCAGATTTGAAAGAATCAGGTTTTCAATATTTATTTTAGGAAACGCCCAACTAACATTTAGCTAGAGATTTACTATTAGTACTGATACGTGATACCTAAATTTATTCAAAAATATGTAAGTCATTCGAGTAGAACACTTTGTTTTAACTTTTTGTTGTAAATGGCAAAAATTTGTATCCGTTATTTTTATACATTAAAATTAAATTAAAAATTAACTCGATCTTCCTAATTAATTGAAATAATTTTACATATTAAATTAATGTAGACGTAAAAAATATACTATGCTTGTATATTTTTTAAATACCATGTTATGCCTTCGACGTATTTCTAACTAAATTTTATTGCAACTTTTGTTATTAACAGTAAAAATTACGATAATGATTTATAAAAACTAACCTATGTCGTTCCCCGGGCCTCAAACTATCTCTATACAACATTTCATCTAATTTTATTTCCGACTGTAGACCTTAAACGAAACTCCAAAAAAAAAACTCTACACTCTAATTAATTCAAATGAAAATTAAGGCAAAGGGAGTTATGTTACTAATATTCAAACTATTTTCTTGTTAAACTGCGTTGCTGTCAATGTTGTCAAAGAAATGCCGATGCCGCAACGCTGCTGCGGGGATCTGAATGTCACCTTTACGCAGTGATTTGCTGTAGTTAGAAAATAAATAGTATTATTTCAGAAAATATTTTTAAAGCGATATTAGAAATGTAATAAGGGCGCCAACATAGCGTTGGTTGATTAAAATGGCGGGTCAAGCGGCTGATCCCGCACACTGCGGACGGACGTGTTCCGACCATTGATTATGAGTAACTATCACTTACGTATAAGCCTGAGTTAAGGCTGTAGACCTTAAACGAAACACCAAATATTTTTTTTGAATGAAAACTGAAAACTGTAATTAATTATATCAATTTGGCAATTGCGACAGCTGGAAATGGGAGACATGTTATTAATATTCACACTATTTTCTTATTAAACTATTTAAACTGCGTTGCTGTCAATGCTGCATTGTTGTCACTCATTTTGTCAAAGAAATGCAGCAACGCTGCTGCGGGCACGACCTGTATCTCACCTATAGGCAATGATTTGCTGTAGTTAGAAAATAAAACGTATTATTTCAGAAAATATTTATTAAAGCGATATTAAAAATGTTATAATACGTATACGCCTGAGTTACAGTTGTACAGCTGATAAACAAAATTCCGAATTAATATAATGAAAACTTTGAGTGACATTGACTGTCCGATTAAAATTTTAAGATAAAGTGTCATTCTATGGAACTTGCTAACTATGTAAACAAACCGCCATATTGAAATTGTGTCTGAATGATGAATTTACTAGTGACTTTTGTTTACATTGTTAGCAAGTTCCATTGAATGACACTTTACGTCAAATATTAAGTCTAGATACGATATGGCTTAGATATGTCAGTGTCAGAAGTGACATTTTTGTTTGAAGAAGTAAGTTTTGGTACCTACATCTTGTGCGGTAAAATACTGGAAGAGATTTGGCCGGAGGTAAATCTTATTAAAAACGAATCAGTATCTTTGTAACGTATGTAGGTACGATTATTTTGCCATTTTTATCGGAATTTCATTCGTCGTTGGTGTTGTATATGTTGTCTTTTGAAATTAATTCAGCTTGGGTTTTTAACACAAATCGGTACCTACTTGATGCTGTGACTCCAAATAGTAAAACAATGTACTTAAATAGTAATGATATGTGGAATAAATTAAACAATTAACCTATAGCGGAAACTCAAACACTTAATAAATTCTCTCACGACCAAATTAATGCGGTTAATCGTATAGAAACGAGATAAATGATTAAAATGCGAGTAAATGATGGCAAACAAAGACTGCAGCTGCTTAAAAGTATGTGAGATATGTTTGTATTGTTTGTGCCGAAAAACATTGTTGATGCAAGGTTTTATTGGTAACGATTGTATTTTACTTGGATAATTTATTTGTGATTGGACGGGCTGATGATTGAAAAAAATTTTTGGCTGTCATACATTTTGTCTGATCAAATGTCGATGTTTTCAATGGAAAAGCCAAAAATTATTTCTCCCCATGGCGGTAGACTCCCGAGAGAAAATAATATATCCAGAGAGGAAAATGGGGGCTACGTTTGTATGGAGAAGCGGATGTGTTTCCTCTTAATATCCTTTTACGTGCCCTTGGTATAAGTATCGATTACATAACCTCAAACTGCGTCAGCTGTGTCACATTGACCTTTGCTACGTGTAGGCGCACTTGATACCCAATATTTATGTGACATAGTTGTTAGTTGTGTTTGTTGTACGGGGGGCGTAGGCGATTTCGCTTAATTGATAACTTTGTTGGACCAGCCGGTGCATTATGGATGGCTTTATTCATCTTTATCCATGTGATAAAATAACTGTCACCTTTTAATACAGTGGGATAGAAAGTGACGGACACCGTTTTATCACGCTGTCACGTAGACAAGAACAACCATCATATCCGTACAGTATAGGAAAATTTTAGGAAGTAAATAAATAAGGCACATGTGTACGTACTACTACATCTTAAACTGTATAGACGACAACGGTTTCACTCACTAGAATTTTTAGTTGCTATTGGCGACATGTTTTGGGCCCGTCGGGGGTCCTTCCTCAGGCTCGAGTGCTCGCGGCCGTCGCGGCGGCTGCACTTCGCGCAGTGCACGTGCATATGTCTCACGAAAGTTTAATTTCGATTAGAACTTCACTATGAAATTTACCGCTATGTAAAATTTAAATAACGAAATTTCCAAATTGCCATCAATCCTGAAATACATACGACAGCCGAGTGACAAATACCTTAAAATATTTATATAATAGAGTTATATTTTCAGAAATTATATGCCTCTTTTTGTTAGGTATATGACCTCTAAGTGACCCTTTCTAATAACTTTCGGTGCTGGCTAATGTATGTAAAATAACTTAATCGGGTCAATTTGGTTAATATAGTTATAGCTCAAGCTAAACCAAAGAAGAGTTACCAGTCGCCATCAGATAATTAGGTACATCAGAGCAATCAAAGTCAGAGACCAAAGTCAAAGACACTCACTAACCAATTAACGCTATGTAGAGTACATGTGCACATGTTTTTGGGCACTTTAGTCGCTTCGATTTCTCTGTTGGCAACTGTAAAGATTTCTACTCCGTGGGCGCCGGCGTCGTGACGAATGGTGCTTATGTCGTGTTCGGCGCCAATCTGTCATTTTACCACTAAAGTGACGTAAGTCATAATCCGGCACCGATGCATTTTAAATCTTAACTATGGCTATTTAATGTTCAATTTCGTGCGCGATATATTGCTACAAAAGTAATTTTGCTGGCGTGCTGGCGCTTGTTTGTAACGTATGAATCACACTTTTAATTTGCGCGAAACTTGTTAATAGTTGTCCAAAATGTAAGGCCTTATAGGGGAAATGTAAAAAAAGCTAGTACAAAAATTGTGCAAGAAGCTTCGCAACGTAAAAAATATATACATAAATATAAACGCTCCTAAAAACTTGGATAAAGAAATGAATACAGACATTAAGTATGTTTTATGAATTCTTTAAGTGTTCCTGGTTTGGTATTACTGTTTGGTACGTAGTACTTAGTTCTCAATCAATAATCAGTATATAAGCCTACAATTTTCATGAAATGTGGTTATGTACAACACTTTTCTATTTTCGTTGATATTCCTTATTCTTGCGGTTCTGTTAAAAAAATTCGATACTCATTATACTTCTTACTGATTAACATTAAATAAAATCCACACGTTGCGATTGAGTTTCATGAGATCCTAATCAATTGAAATACGATAACGATTTCTATCGCCTGAACGTCAGATAGCGTTTATAATCATATCAATATGTGATCTCATCAATAAATATGTCAACCGTTCCTCAATCTCAAATAAAGACCAGGAAAACAATGGCATAATTTGACACCGCATCAAAATATTGAAGGAATAATAATAGAGATCTAAGGGAACCTCCGGGGCGCTGATCGCAGATAAGAGGTTCAGATCATCACCACAGATAAACAGAGATTTGAAAGTATAAAATGTTTGGACAGCTCTCGTATGGAATCTTTCACGTTCACAACGCACGAATATGACGCGTTACTATTTTACTCCAAACATTCGAAAATGAACCCTGTGCAATAGTGAGTACAGCTCAAATTCGTTTGTGCGTCTGTAGGTTTAATGTTAACCCGTGCACTTAACATTCCTTTAAAGAAAAGTGCACCTCAAACGAAGAGAGTGAAGGTATGGTTTTCTTTGAGGTGATTTCTTATCGAGTTCCATCGGCTGGCTTTCGCACGATTGATCGATAGTATTTTTTGCGAGCTCTTTATTTATAAAACAATCGAACGTCGTTGCAATAAATGTGGGCTCCTACCACAGTCGCGGTGACATTTTTACGGAAACCAAGCAAAAAATTGATCACATCTTGACTTTTTACCGGTGCGATGTTTTTGTTGGCGAGTAATTGATATCGCCGTTACTTAAAACTGAAAAAAAACTGCCTAAATAATTAAAGTACTTTCTGTGCGTAAAGTCATGTCGAGGTTCCTAATAAGGAAGCGAGAAGGCATCGAATTCGCATGGTACTGTTTCGCGTTGTGTAATGTTAGGAATGCGCGGTTGTCGTAGGTAATTGTCATTTCATTATAGAAGTATTCGGGCACAAATGCCGGCAGTATTTGGCTTTTTTGGCGGTCGAAATTATCGATAATCGAACCGGTCGATTCGATTGGAATCGGTTTGGAAAAGTTTTTCGCTCTCTTTGTCCGAGCGTACGATCACCCCTAAAAGTTACTTTGAATTGTTAGTTTGAAGGCCGATGGAGATCGGTTATTACGTCTACAAATGATTAAAACTGTCTTCATTTATATGTTCGCTATCAATTGATTTCTATTAATCATTAAAATCTTTCGGGAAATAGCGTCATATTACTTGGCCAAAATTCCTCAGTGCCTGAAAACCATAGTGGGTGCTAAGTACTTACGGCGCGTTTCGGGAAATGAATTAGAGATTCATTAGATACGAAATAGTAAAGATATGTGACGTTCCATGGCAAAAGATACCTTATGGCGGCCGCAATAATATTGGATCGGCGTTAATAATAGCGTAAGCGCCAACCGCCGTAAGGTACCTTTTGCCGTGGAACGTACCATATCTTTACTATTTCATATCTAGTGAATCTCTAATTCATTTCCCTAATCGCGCCGTTACTTATTTGAAACATGGTGGTAACAGAAGAGCTAAAGTATAGCTCGTACTAGCCCGAAGACAGGATGACCGTTGCGACTGAAACAAGGGGTCATGTTCCCATACAATTTTTTTAAGGGAGCGCTTATTTGTGGTGACTTCGATTGTCTTATCTGCTCCGTCTAGTAGTTGAGGTGGTATGTGGCTGATACTAAAAAATACACAGTCAAAAATACAGTGATACATCGATAATTTAATTTAAGATCTGTTAAATTTTAGTTTTTATTATCATTTTGTTTGTTATCGATAGACTAATACACGTTTTTCTTAAGAATTTGCTCAAATGCCACAGACTTTTCGTACTCTCTCGTGCTTAGGTACGAAGTTCCACCATTACAGTTGACAAAATTTTTTGGAGCGGCCAAGGTGTCTATAACACGCCCCTACGTCTAAGGTGACAGAGTGCATTTTAAGAAAATTTTACGACTAAAAAATTCGGCCGCTCCGATATGCTTGACGACTCCAACAAGTCGAAGATCCATGGGCAGACCCAGAACAAGATGGAAGGATGTATTGCTAAAGGACATGAGTGAGTGCAAGTTATCCGAGGACAATGTCGTGAAGAGGGCGATATGGAGAAGGTTAAGCAGGAAAGCTGACCCCACCACCATGTGGGATAGATAGCTAGGAAGAGAAAGAGAGAGAGAGAGAGAGAGAGAGAGATGTGCCTGAAGTCTTTATCACGGACCATAATATCAACTTATAATTGTATTTATTCACTTACCCAGCTATGATCTACAACCATGCCCTTACGTAACATCACGGGCTCCTCAATCACTCGGCCAATAAACAAGGCTCATGTTTCCATAATACAGGGACGCCATTCCATATTGCCTGTTGACAGTTTGTAATATGGCTGATATGTCTCCAAATTTGCCTATCTACTTCAAAAATCCTTTTTTGAGAGTTACGCGATTTTTAGAGATATCTCCGTAATTTCGCCACACTGACACCTACATATTATGGGTGACAATGCGGTTTTAGTATCTCAGAAGTTGCCAGCAATCAGTGGCTTAAAGCTTTGCTTAGAATCACACCTCAGCCTAAATATGTCCAACTGCTGAGCACAGGCCTCCCATCACGTATGTACTTGATATGAACAGAGGAACATTTCATGATCTAATTCAGATTTCTGAGACACTCATTTCATATTGTGTCTTGACACACTAGGGGACTAATGTTCCGCAACACGTGTCGGCGGCATGTCAGGTGTAGAGTCAGAGCAAGAAAAGTCTGCAGCGGATTTGATAGCCCACGCAGTGTACCTAAGTGTAATTTTAAACGTCAAACTTCTATGAAATGATGACGTACAAATAACACTGGCACTGCGTGGGCTATTAAATCCGCTGCAGCTTTTCTTGGTCCGACTCTAGTCGTACGAGTTCGTGAAACTTCGGCTGGCAGACACCCGACGTCGCTGGTAACACGTGACGTGTCGCGAGACATCTGTCGCCTAGTGTATTTCTGGCTTTAGAGACAGTTCGGCGATTACATTTCACTAACCACTTGGTCGCTATATTTCAAAGTGTTATTGAAACAAGTCGAATAATTCGCTTTACCGATTGTAATGCAACATTATGACACACGGTTGCCGTAAAAACTATTAAACGATCGATATTGAGTGCGTTTCGGTTCCTCGGCGAGCGACATTCATCTTTTATATGACTTCTGTATGACTTTAATAAGTTCTGTATTAATAGAAGCTTCTTGCTGGCGCACGGAGGACTTTGTTGGGGTTTTTGTTGATTCGATAACATTGATCCTGGAAGCGAAGAGTAATAGCGATGTATTTCTGAGTATACTCATTTTTTTATTTAAACTTTATTGCACAAAAGAACAACTTAATGTATAAAAGGCGAACTTAATGCCAAGAAAGAGTTTTTTTTATAGAAATATTAACACAATAAATTATACTCTTAAATATGATGCCCTTTTCAAACTTAACTTAATTGTATATTGTAGGTATTTTTGATGACATAGGGAAGAAAATAGTTAAGTACCTATTCAAAAATAAACTTTGTATAAAACCCTAATTCAAGCTATTAGAGGGTAATTAATTCTAATAAAATCGTGTAGGAAACAGAAATTACGAAAAAAAAAAAACTATTTCATTTAATCATTATTTAGATTTCATCGCAGGTATTTTTTTGTACTAGTATTAGCACCATGGGACGCTAGGGGTTAAAAATACTTACCGATTAAAACAGTTCATTTCCGACGACAGTTAGACGGGAAGCTATCCATATCCGTATCCGCATATTTTATTTATATATAATGCATCCGAAAATTGAATGTCTTTCGGGGTATAAAAATCTTAAACGCCACTTGCACCATTCCACTAACCCAGGGTTAACCAGTTAAACCTGGAGTTACCATGGTTACCAGTAGGTACAAATTGACACTGGGTTAACGGTTTAACCGTTTAACCCCGGCTTAGTGGGATGGTGCAAGTGGCCCTAAGGGTTAAAAGCGTGCAAGTCAGTTGAACACACATTGCAAATGTTAATAATTTAAAAATAAATGCCAGTTAATACAGCTCATTTCGCGCATAGTTAGACGGGAAGCGATCCGTCTATTATTTTCGCTTCTCCCCGTTATTACGGGGTAATCCTTTATTTGCGGCCACCGGCTCGACATTTACTAATGTTAATATTATGCTGAGGCAACGGTTGCTTGTTAATTGATATAAGCTGGAAAGGTTGTGGCGCACTGAATGCTATACGTAAGTAGTTAAAGCTTACACTGAAATATATTTCACCACAACAGCTCGTAAAAGCTCTCTTGAATGTTCAAAAACTGATGAGAAAGATGCATTTTATTAAAATCACTAGAGTGGCAAAGTAATTTAATGCAAATTTTGAGTTGTTTCCTTATTTTGGCTGGAAGCATTGAATTTTAAATGATGATTTTGAATGATACATATATACATAGTTAGTTAGTATTTTCCTTGCATTGGTGTGGCGTAAAATGTGATTAACTCGGTGGCAAAATCTGTTTAACCCTTGTGACCTAGCTCGTGGTTCGCTTGCTTGGGTATTAATATTAGCACGAGCGGTTAAACAAAAACTTTGCCCCCTTGTAAAATAAATAACTATTGTTAATTTGTTACTAGGTACACAGAAGTACGAACTTATAAACTATGTGTTACACCAGCAAACAGGTCAGTTCGTAACAACGATGTATCAACAAAGTCCGAAGTTTGGTGTAGGTAGTAACAAAACTATTTTGTTACCTACTGTTTTACAAAAAATTCTTTCAGTGTAGGATTGATCCTCCTACATCTGCTCACATCTCCCAAATCACCCTGTACGTATGATATTTATGTCAACATTTTATTTTATTACAACTTCTACATAAACCACTTCACTTCTAGTAGTAGTAGTCTTCGGAGTAGTAGCAACCTCATTGAAGTGGTGAACAGCTCTAACGCGCAAGCACTAAGTGCTTTATAACGCGCGTAAAATTGGTTTTATTTTTACGCCCGACGGCTCAAAGCAAATATTAGTACGTCAACGTAATGGATGGAAGCTCCCAAATTGCTTAATTAATTTCGTTATACGGTTATTTATTTAATGCCGGATTATTTTCGAGGATCATCGATTAATTATTACGGTTATGATGCTCGATTTATTATGCCAGAGTTAATCGTTTGTAAATTTTGTAATGTGGGTTGAATTCGTTCTTACTAGCCAGTAATATTTAGTACCTACCTATCTATTTTTTTTATAGATAGTAGAGAACATAAATTAAATTAACTAAAAAAAGTCATTTTCTGTAGAGTACATTTTCTATGAATATTTAACTAGTAGAGTCCGTCTAATCTAACTTTGTACCGACTTGAACAGAATAAAGTTAGGAAGTGTCATAATAAATGTTACATTTACATATTGACATTAATGGTGACGGCTTCTCGGACCCAGGTAGATTACTCGTGGTTTGTGTTAGCTGGTTGTTGTTGGATTTTACTGGCTTCTGTCTATTTCTACTGGATAAAAAAAAATGAAATAAGTAATATTTTTTTAGTGTTCCGTACAAAACTTTGTTTACGGAACACTTATTTTTGTAGGTATTATCGATTAAATATTTTTGATAACAGCTATATTTCGAGTTTTTCGTAATTCGCAGTACCGTCTTTACCATAAGGGCACACGGGGCCCGTGCCCAGGGCCACCAATGCCACCATCCTTAGGGGGACCCGAAGGGCAGACAGTAACAGTATATAAATAGAAGATCATAGTAGAAAAATGTTACTTTGATTCGTTTTCTTTACATTCCAGAAGGGCCCCAAATTCTTATGTGCCCAAGCATAGTTAAAGACGGCCCTGGTAATTCGTCTAACGTAACCTGGAAACGTCTAGAAACAATAAGGTCTTGTAGGCCTTATTGTTTCTAGAGCAATACAAGAAAAAGCTACAAATGATAGCACAAGAAACAACCTACTACAAAAACAAATTAAGATCTGAGATCTTTTTCCAAAGGCAATGTGTTTTTGTCCCAAGACATATGTCGGCGGTGATGATATGTGACAAATGGCCTTAAATAGTTCAGTGTGGGATATATTAACTACAATATAACCAATAGTTAATGACTTATGTGTAGTTAAAAATGATACATACATAGGTCCTTTTAGAATGGTGCAGTATATTAGTCGAACGTCCGATTGAAAGGTAGACCAGAAAGATAGGCATATAGACAGAATAGATACGAAGATAGACGTCTAGCTTTACGTGTAGTTTTTACAAAGAAATGCGTAAAAAGTAAGTTGCAAAAACCGGTGGACACAGTAGATGTGTTTTGTCTTCAGGACGCGGTCTTTCACAAAGGAAAAGTGCAAAAAAGTGAGCCAGAATTGCAAACGGTCACTTTTTAGCAGAGCCTGTAAGAGTTTCGGCCTATAAGTACAAATCAATTTTTGTATTTTTATTTTCGTGCATTGTGAAAATACAAAATGTGTAATTTTAAAGTATGTAGTTCTCTGCATTGTAAGGATTCGTACACTTTAGTACCGCGTACCAATGGCTACTTCAACTGAAGGTGGTAGAATCAAATAAAAATCCCAGACCAGCTCTTATCTTGAAACTTTCTAACTCCTGGAATGCACACAGTTAGACCCGTATTTATAGACCAGCCTCCATCCACGCCAGCAGCAAATCAACTTATGACTTACAGTCCAATTTATCTGAAAAACAATCGCTTATCGGCCGTAAGTCAGCTTTCCTCGGCTCTTATTCAATTTGCGCCCGACAAGCGGTAACAATAAACGGGAGCTACACGAGTGAGCACTACCAACCATTACGTATTCCAACCACGATCCTATCTCGACTGTAGCCGCCCAGAAAATACCACGACAAGAAATTGAAAGCATGTTCCATTGCGCGCTAGCAATGCGTGTAGTTAACACTGTAGGAGACTTCAGGAGAAGTGTACGCTTTGCAAGCGATACAGTCGTAGGATGAACCGGCATGCGCAAGAGTAACAAAAACGCACGCAAACGTCATTTGCTGATAATTGTCGCTCCATGCACCACCGTATCGCCCTAGATAACCCTCCATCGCATTGTCCAGAGATAGCGGCCACAATGCACGGAATATTACTAATTAGGTTCAGTTTATGAGCACGGCCATTGTTGAAAGAATGAGATAGTTATCTCAACGTTGTCTGCAAATGAGATTTGCGATGCTTTGTCGGTTAGGTTGGCGAAATTGTAAAGAGCTTTTGTTTCATCTGAAATATTATCTACGGTAGGAACGAGGTTGTTTGTTTCGCGGGCGGTGACAAAGTGCACCGCTGTGCAGGTTTTTTTATTGTTGTTGAGATTGCGCTGTTTGCACTGACCCCGTTAGGAAGATGCTCCTTTGACGACCTGATAAAAATATTAACTGTAGTATTCACGTAATATTTACATTTGCATTTTTAAGAGATGGACGGAGAAGATAACGAATGAAGGGGTATTACAAAGAGTGAAAGAGAAAAGGATGATATTGAACACCATCAACAACAGACGGGGAAAAATGATTGGACATTTGTTACGGCACTCACGCAGGGCCGGATTAAGCATGTCGGGGCCCCTAGGCAGTCCGAGGCTCGGGGCCCCCTACAGTCAATTCTACACACAGCATATTCAGCACAGGGAAATAATTTTGCGTTTTTAATTTCAATCTTCAGGCGTCGGCCGAGCCGATCCAAATCGAACGATGTCTTTTTCGCTCTTATCCCAAGTAACACACAAGCAGGATAATAGAGTAAAATTATCATCTTATTCAAATTAAGATTGCATAAATTTTGTGTATATGCGGTGGAAATTACTAAATTCGGAATAAGAAAATATGTGGGCCTAGTGGGGCCTTTATACCAATAAATGCTGAATAAATTTTGCATAGTATCGGTTTTGCATATTAAAGCTGAATAATACTTATTTCTTACACAGTTACTTAGACATTATTCAGCTTAAAGCAATTGTGGTTACTAAAAGCTGCATAATAGCAGCATTAGCAGCAATTAGCTGTATATATTCTGTGTTGTATGATTTTAAGCAGACAATATTAAGAAAAATGTGATAGTGGCTACTAAATGCTGAAAAGAAGCGTCGGTGAAGACTTTCAACTGTATAAAAGCGGTTGCAGTTTCTGTTTTAACGCTAGTTTTTGAATAAAGGTGGACGCTATTACTGGAAGCTGTAATAAAGTCCACATATTATTTGTTATTCAGTAGCTGCATATATGGGTTAATTATGGCTTTTATTGACATAACGTCTGAATAATAAATACTAAAACAACACTTATAGTTAAGTTATAGCGATTTTAGTACACATATACTATATTTTCTTGCTAAAAGCTGCAAAATGAACGCAATGAGAAGCGCTATTCAAACTACTGCTTAGTATCAACAAGTGCGCAGTGGAGAGGGTTCCGTAGCTTTATACACGGTCAACAGTGCTACTTGAGTCTGATTGCTTTGAGCTTGAGCGTGTTTTTATTTTATTTTGAACGCATCAAGAATAAATACGCATATTATTCTTTAATCCAACCATTATTTAAAAAATCGGGGTTTAGTTTTCTTAACAATTCTCTTCGATTGGTTATTTTACACAAGATGCATAGTCCTTTTAATTAGAGATGCACCGGATATCCGGTTACTATCCGGCCTATCCGGCCACTATTTTACTATCCGGCCGGATACCGGATAGTGACATTCTATTCGGCCGGATACCGGATAGTAACATTGCATGATTTCGGAGTAAACAAATTGGATTTAAGAAACAGACACGGTCATAATCGTACTTGTTTATTATTTTAAAACAATTAAATCATTCCACTGACTTGCACGCGCACTCATTTCGAACCTAGAAATGAGTCCGCGCGAGCGTTTACTAGGAAACAGGTCAAACCTGCAGAATGCGCACCTGAAAAACCGAAATGTAGGTATAGTTCCGCCGGCCGAATATCCGGCGGCCGGATACCGGATATTCGGCCAGTGTCCAGGCCGGATATCCGGAATCCGGCCAAACAACTATCCGTTGCATCTCTACTTTTAATGACGTAAAACAATTGCTAGTTACCATCGTAAACACTGTTAACTGACCATTTTCATACCTTACTGCAACGAGATAAAGTTTACCAATGGCCATTTAAGGTTGTTGTTAGTTGGCAAACAATGTGTCAAATGCTAGTTATTCATATTGTTGCATTAAAAAGTTGTAGACTGGACTGGGTATGAGAAAAATAAAATAATCACCCTCATAGCGAAATCGATTCTCCTGTCGAATTTGAACAGACTGTTTTTAGTTTTCAAGTGGGTCTACTCATACCCATCCCACACTGTACTCGTACTCATACCTAAACATTACTGCCCATATCAAACTATACTTAATTGTACTCATACCCGTGATACCCGCTACTAATATGAATGAATGAATTATATACCCTCACCTTCGCACCTATACCATATTCATATTCATACCATACTCGTAACCATACCACTCTTATTACTATATACATCTTCGTACTCACGTCGTACATCTTTGCGTTACCTTTACCTACTCATATTTGTCGGAACTGATAACGGAAAAAATAAATGTGTAAACTGCCGTGCCCCCAGATTTATCATATAACTTATATATTATATCGCGTTTATAATATTAGTAGGAAGTAGGATTGAATATTGCCCGTGTTACATACCTATAATGTTTTATCATCAAAGTAGTGAGGATCTATGTGGTTTTTACTATTTGTGTATAGAACCCTAATAGGCTTTAAGATTGAGAAAACAATTACTATTATACTGATGTTATTCAAAACTTGTTGTGTTAAGACCATTATTATCTAACATGTTGCTTAGTAACGCGAATAATGTGAATGCTTATTCAGAAATTAGCACAATAATAGCTGTGGCAGCAGCTTATATTCAGCACAATCGGACGCCATTACGGTTGCTCACTTTCTAACTTCTACAATTATATAGGAATTGAAAATGAACTGAAAAACCCATTTTATTCATTTATAAAACTAGTTTTATCGTAGCATAACTTGTTAAAGTACATTTTCTATCACTAAAACATCTAAACACCGCAGAAAAATTACAAATTTAAATGTGGAGTAGTACATTTTCTATATTTACTTTTGAAACGGTGCATTATTTACGCGGCGCTTTAAAATTTTAAATAAAATGCATATATATATATTAACAGTAAAGTCGCATGCGCAATGAAATTGAAGTTATGTAAACATCAAATAAATATATGGGTGATGTCCTCCTTATTTTGTAAGTTTTCACTGCAGAAACTACACTTTGACACGAGTTCACAAATTAAAATGGAAGACAAATCATTGATTTAACACAAATATCTGAATATGTTTTCTGTAAAAATGCACTTTGGAACCAAAAGCTTCATAACGTGTGAATAACTGATTCATTGTGTACAAAGCTGGATAACTTTGGTTTAAAAGCGGTATATAAGCTGTTGACAGCCTATATACAAGTGTTATTCAGCGATTCAATGTGTGGGCATACACTTATATAGCTATTACATTACTGTTATTCAGAAATAAGCGGCGTGGGCACTGCCCACTTTGCGCCCAAACCTTCTGTATAACGTCTGTATAACGCTTATTCAGCTGTTATACAGCTACCTTATTCAGCATTAAGTACGGCATGCTCTATTATTCAAACAATATTCAGCTACGTTGTGTTACTTGGGATTGCGTGGACAGATTAAAGCTTTGTTCTATCGGTTTTTGCCGATTCCGCGTTGTGTCAAGTGTGGGGAGTGCCCTTTAGGCTTAAGGCCATATATTGTAAAGAAACAAAAATAAACGCGAGCCGTGCTTCATCAGGCTTCAGGATAAATAGTTGAGCACAGACACGAACCAATGTCCATTGTATTAAAAAGCGAGACCGCAGGAGGAGCTTGGCGCAGCGAGGCCAAAGGCTAAGCTGAAGTAGAGGAGATGTGGAACACAAACCAATGGTAAATTAAGGTAAAAAGTGAAAGTGAAGGTCAAGCATTCCTATGAAAAACTGGGAACACATTCTTCTTCTTTTTTTTTTCTTTGTTTTTATCAATAGTCGTCGAGATTCTGAGTCGAAATAACCCAAAAGTTGTTGGTTGTTCGAAAAAAAAGTAAACAATTTTTCCTGAAAACCCCTATTATTACAACTTTACAACAGGTACGCAGAATAAACTGTAACGTATTGCTTCAATTTTATTACAATATTTCATTAATTTAAAGAATGGATGGAAAATAAGCAATAACAAAGCATACTCATTATTATAAATATAAAAAAATTACTCATGAATTTTGACCCTATGGAACAAAATTTTATTTGGTGCGCGCTGAGCCGCCGGGGCCCCCTAGGTGAGGCGGGGCCCCCTAGCGGAGGCGGGGCCCCTAGGCAGTTGCCTACTTTGACTTAGGGTTAATCCGGCCCTGCACGCACGACAACTTCTCTAAAACCATCATAGAAGGCAAGATAAACGGAAAGAGCGGCAGGAGCAGACCAAGACGTAGCTATGTAGACCAAATAAAAGAAAAAGCTGGTGTCGTGTCGTATCAAGAGGTCAAGGATATGGTGTATGAGAGGGAGAAATGGAAAATACTCCACCGACAAGAGGATACCTCTTAAATTGAAGAAGAAGATTTTTAAGAGAGCTGAGCATAAAGCCTTTGCCATGTCTAAAGGAGAGACGCGACTCGTTCGTTAAACATATAATAAAATGTGATATGACCCAATACGCAATATTTACAATACGTACATATATATATTATATATATCAATAAAGTCGTCGGTCTGTCGAACGAAGGCCGCATACGCAGCAACAAAAAACTGTTAAGTCGTAAAATTTCTGCGGAGGCGTCGATCTCTTAAACGAAACAATTAAGTTTCGGTTGTACGTTTACTGGAGTCAGTTATGTAACGCTGCCATACATGACCCAAAAAAATTTTATTAAGCTATGAGCTTCATCACATCTGATATTTGAGTAATTCTAAGCATTTCTAGCGTGAAGTGGGGGGGAGGGTGGGGTACAAAGACGGCCGCCATCCGTCATCTTTAAAAAAAATCTACTCTGATCCTGGTGGGTACTAGGGCAAGTTTGGTATCATTTTCGTATAAACCAAAGACGTAGAATTCATTGCTGATATTTGTTTTTTCAATTTCATAGTAATTTTACAAGAAAAACGTAAAAAGGTGAAAAATTTGGTTGGAGATTTTTGCTACGCGGAGCCGAAACTACAAAAGATAGAAAGTTGAAATTTGCACACTAGATTACATTTATAAAGTGTACAAGAGATAAGAAGCGATTTTGAGAAATTCAACCCCTAAGGGGGTTAAAAAGGGGATGAAAGTTTGTATGGGGTTCAAGTTTTATTTTAAGCTAGGAATTTGAAACTTCGTAAAACGATATATTATTAAAATACAAGAAAACTAATTTCAGCGTTTTTGAAAATTCATCCCCTAAGGTGGTGAAAAAGGAGTTGAAAGTTTGTATGGATATCAAAAAAATTTTCGAACGCGGGACTTGAATCTTTGTATTTGGGGATATTATTAAAAGACAGGAAAAGTAATTTCAGCGTTTTGTAAAATTCATCCCCTAACAGGGTTAAAAAGGGGTTGAAAGTTTGAATCCATTACAAATCCGAGTAGACACACATTTCTTATTGGCTCCCAGGCTTGAAATGCTTAGAATTACTCAAGGAACATATGTGATGAAGCTCATAGCTTAATAAAAAATTTTTGGGTCAACTTTATAACTGCTTCCGCTAGTTGCGTCAATGTCGGTGTTGATATTTAGATCACTTTTAGTTCAATCTTTATTTAACACGGCTTGTGATACAAGGAGCAACTTAAAGAATAATTGTCATCTAAATGGGTCGAAAACGGTCGGGAAAACCACAGACTTTTTTATAATTAACCTTTTGGCCGCCGGACCTAGTCCGCAAAGACGCTCACTCACACGCCAGAGCAAATTTTAAGTAAACAACTAATAAAAAGTTTAGGGATTGCAAATAGTGTTATCGATATTTACAATTTATGGTAAAAATCTTTTCAATTTAGCTTTGTTCTTATCCAGCTTTAATTTATTTCCAAATTGCCAAAATTAAACATATGTTTTACACCCGAAAATGTTTAAAACATAGGGATTTATAATCAAAAACAACCACTAAACAATGTCGATTCAAGACGTAATATCGCCGCACTAGGCTGTACGAGAAGTCTTTTATACAAGACAACGGCGCGCATAGACTGCCCGCAGTGCAGACCGACAAGGACTGTTTCCGCGCGGATTAAGTAATAATAGCCTCTGGGTCAACGGCGTAAGCGCTTGTCGGTACGTAAACTTTATTAGCGTAACGTTAAAGCCGCGCATCATGTGTCGATAACGTAAATATACCGGAACTGTTTTGGTGAAAATTACACGTGGGTTGAATTTTCAATGAGTGAAGAAATTATTCCGGAATTAGAATCATTCATTATAATTTCAGTTTGGTATACATTAATCTACTAAAATCTTACCAAATTAACGACGAATTGTTATAAAAAAATAACACATTGATGTCAATGTTAGATAGGTACTTACTTTTAACAAAAAACTAAAGTCTGATAAATAGGTATGTCCATCTGTACTAGTCTTATACGAAGCGGTCGCTGCGGTTTATCCCTTCCCACTACGACGCTATCAGCTCAAAATAAAATCAATTATTTTTTTTATTTTTTTATTTATCTTTTCTGCAATTAGTCAACAATCCACAAGGGGAAATTTACTTGTCTGACCCTAGTTTTTACAGCTAAAGAAGCTGCCTGAACTTTACATATACATAGTTATTATGCCTATCTGTCTCTCGTTTTACGTATTCTAGTAAGTAATTACCTACTCTTTACCAACAATTGGCGATTAACAAGGTTTCAAATACTTAAATAAAAACATATTTCTGACTTTATTTTACTTTGAAAATTCCCATATCGAGTTAACATTCCCATCCCTAGCTGTCTTGTATACAAGACAGCGGCGTCGAGGGACATAAAAAACGTTGAAATTTGGAGCAAGTTTTTTAAATGCCTTATTATAAAAGAATGGATTTACATATTTGTTTAAAATGCAAATAAATGAAAAAACAAAGACCTAAAATATGAACAAGAGTGTAAAAGAATTTGCAATTGATATTATTTTCACATTAACGGAGTGGTTGAATTTGTGTCTTGTATACAAGACGACGGCGCCAGCGTATCGTTTTCTCGTTGTCTTGTATACCGGACAACGGCGGTCAAAGGGTTAATACTCTATTACCTAACGTGTGTAATAATTCACCTCAACTCTCCTGCCGATACCTTTAGGAAGTGTGACAAGGACAAAATGTAGCTTACTGTTTCAATAATACCAGAGGTGCGAAACTCCTGACTTCGGCCAAACTCTGCTCCGCTCGGCTCAGCATTGCTCCGAACAATTATTAGGGTTGACGCAACTTGACGTAGGTACCTTTGCGTGCACGACCACAGATAAGATAATAGCTTGAATTTTCACAACCCTAAATAGCCGAAAGGGTTAGTGCCATATATTAGAAAGGGAAAGCATGACTCGACCCTGAACTGCTGTCAAACTTCGTTTTGTTTCCTTTCTGTATAGTAGTACTATTATTTATTCTGTGATAATACGCTAATATTTAGGTTGACCTTTTTCTTGAAGACGACGGAGTAGAGCATCACTCGTAATTTTTAAAACACCATACACTCGCAAAATTTTGCCGCCCTCGCTAGATAAAATCGCGTTTCGCATTTATTACACAATGAATTGTAGCATTTTATGTTAATAACAACAGCGTGGGCGGGGATGTCGAAATACTGACTAATCGGGCCGTGGGCCGGCCGGTGGAAAAAATGGCAATTTTAAATTATGCACGCTTCCCACATTGCGCGGTCGAAATAAGTTCTTTACTTTATGCTTCTAGTTTGTTAATTGCTTAATTACGAGTGTCATTTTCGTTTTAATTAACCTTTTGGACGCCAATGACCGATATATCCGCACCGCAGGTTCAACGCCAAAGACTGATTAATCGGTCACAGACCGCGGAGCAACATAGACGTACGAGCATATGCATTAAGTTCAATTTCAGTTTTAACACTTCGGTGACGTGGCGTCAAAGTGACTGCTTTTGTGTTTGACATGGCGTCGAAAAGTTAAGGGTACATAAATGATATGCTAGATCTGTCAAATGGTGTCTGACATGTCATAAGTTCCTCCTCCTCGCGTCGTGTTCCTTATTGCTGAGGGTTGTGAAATCCCCGTGGAATCGGCTTCTCTTTGGCATCTGTGCCTGTTTTTGGCATCGTGAAGCGCGACATGCAGTTGGGTGTCCAGGGCAGTTTTCTTTCCTGGGCCAGGGTTCTTTCCTGGCTATGTGGCATAAAAACTCCGTAAAAAAACTTCGTTAGTTAAGGCCTCGTTTTCCTTTAAAAGAGCCAAATTAACTATCAGTAAAATATTCGAAAGGGGGCACTAAAAATATGTATCTTGTATGATTTATTGCTGTGAAAAGTGTTGAGAGTAATTTTCAAGATGCTATACGTCTATCTATTGTATACCTAACTTTTCTATGGTCTATATGGGTGGGTAAATTAACTACTTATAATGATTATTACCAATAACATACTACTTTTTTTAAGTAGGTAGGTACCTCCAAAATTTTACAGAAAATGTTTTCTAAAATATTATTATCATATTGTATAATACCTACATCATTATGAAAATTAAAAAAACATCATAAGTACTAAAATTGCAGATATCATATGCACAACTTTCTAAAATTTGTTTTTTAAATTAAGAGGTACCCAAAGTTGCAAATTAGTTCCTTTTCAGCCTCTGCTAAACGCATTTCTGGACTGTAGAATGAATACATAATTTAACGTTAGTAAACGCCAATACATTTAAATACGTATTAAAATCTGCTTACGATTATGATTTGACGTCAGCTCTCGCCCACAATACTTGTTCATTATAATTTATAATTCGCCTATTAATAAATTGCTATAATTTCTATAATGAGTTAATGATTCCAATTCTCGGCTAAACGCTACTTTATTTGGCCAGGTCTCGTTAACAGCCTGTTCGGGACAGATTTTTACAAAAACTAATATATTTATGATAGTATAATATATACGACCATTTATTAAGCATACTAGGTTAGTTAGTGTGGATACCGGCTGCCTTACAAAATTATTTAACAAGTATTCTGTGAACTTTTTAAGAGTGTCCGAAAAATTTACTGAACAAAGTTAAAACTCGAAGTCAATACTCTCGCTAAGTAAATCTACGTAAAATCAAACTATGCAAGTATTATATTCTAAAGCAGCGGTCGGCAACCTCTTAGCAGCCAAGAGCCACACAGTAGTTAACGAAGATGACGCGGGCCGCACCTTGGTAATATTTGTGACTTAAGCAGACATTGTCGTTCGTCAGTATTACATACAAAATAGCCAGGGAGGCTCGCGGCCCGCAAGCGAGAGGTTGGCGGGCCGCATGCGGCCCGCGGGCCGCTGGTTGCCGACCGCTGTTCTAATGAAATAACTTACAATTAGACAAGTCTTTAACTAAACGACAGGTATACGCTATGTACTTTCCTTTGTATACAATCGTAAATATTCCCATGTATGTCTGTAATTGTACTTAAAATATTACTGACCAATAATATGTGATATTTAAAACGTTATATTATAAGGATTCTCAATTGATACTGTTACTTACAAGTCAATTTAAAGCTCTGTCGGACTTGAATTTGCCTCGAAACATTTTATTTAAATAAGTACCTAATTGAAAAATCTATTCTCAGCCTACTATTATGTATAACGTGGATCTTTTAAAAATCGGGTGTTAACAGACATATATCTTCTTATAGCATACTCCATCCTAGAACCGCACTAGCACATACCATCAGCCGTAAACGACATGCCAATCGCTAAAGCTCCATAGCGAACGAAACAACTGTCACTGTCACACTAATATGGAAGAGTGATAGAGAGACACAAAGCGATTCGATGGCGAAGCGCAGGCTTGGCTAGGCCGCCAGGTGAGATTGTGGTCAAAAGTTTACATATCCAATAAAAAAATAAAAAAGTGTAAGTAGTCAAAACTAATTCTAAGGACAAGCGACTAATCAGTTAATTTATCTTAATAAGCTCCGTTTAAAAAGCCATGTTCACGCCCATGCCTCCTATTGGGTCAGAGCATTGTCTATTAGGTAAAACATTTGTTTTGCTAATCGTACTTATTTATGAGCGGTTTTATTTATGTGACATACCGTTTTTAATGAACTGTTGAAATTGGGCCGATACATATTTGGTATCCACTTTATCGTCCTAATATTATTCAGTAGAAAGTGTATTGTGTAGGTGGTTAATACATGAGTATGTAAGTTAAATATTTGTGATGTTTCTGTTTGGGGGCATTCCACGAGACTGTCGCTTACATAACGCAATTCTTCTAATACTTCTGGAAATGCTGAGTAAGCGATATTGGGTCAGGTAATATTTCATGACTTGGCTAACAAATTGGCAGTATATTCTCGAGATTCACGTATTTTATTGAGGTAGCTGCCATACAAGGCAAAAGCGTTATGTAAGCGACAGTCTCGTGGTTTGCCCCTTTGACTGATCACTTATTTAAACTTTTTCTTTGACCGTACCAGTCGTGTTTCAGATCAAATGTTCTTATCAGATAATAATTGTCAATAGCATAGATAAGATTTAAGTTAGTAAAAATAAAGAAGTAATTAATGCGCTTGTTTTTTTGCAGTAACAATTGTAATTATAATTACAAGACCTCCCTTTTAGTGAGCGCATGCAGGGAAAGTGCCTTATAAGCAGCTTATACCAATAACAAAAGTTTAGCTTTTCAAACAACGATTTCCTCAGCAAAATCGTTAAAGTAATGACTTAATAAGATCTTCGCACTATTCCATACCTCAAGACCCAAACGTAGTATGTATCTGTGAGGTAAATGCCTCTGTTACCTTCTTAGACAGATGGCTATGTGGGCGGCATCGCCAGGGGCTTTAGGCAGCAAACAACCACATTACCTTTATGTTTTGTAATTCGCGACTTTTCGAAGTGTTGCCATATTATCAATACAGGCGTGTTACAGGCACCGTGGTATAACGGTTTTTCTACAATTCTGCCGTCAATAGGAAGAAGAGGATCATACTTAATGCACAAAACCGTGCAGGCTTTAAATTTAAAGGGTCGGCAGAAGACTACAGCTATTATTATGATTGCTTCCCTCCCAATATTTTCCGTTATGTTAATAAAATTGCATAATTTCCAAAATTTATGGATCGTGTTGCTAAACCTTAACACTTTCCAGCAATTTCGCGTTCCAGGGAAATTAAATTTCACGCTTAATTATCACTTTTGCGCGTATATTCGGAGTATGTCGTCGCCATAACTCACTGCGTAATAATACGGCGGCCATGTTGGAGGATGCGCATGCGGCGGTCGGTGCAAGTCTCAGGCGTGGGCGATTGCAATTTACCTCTAGCAGACCAATTCAAACGTATTTTGTGGCATCTAAATTATATCTAAACGATGTCAGTTGCCAGTGCGTCTCGCCAATACAGGCACGGGCAAGTAGGAGAGTAAAATACATGCGCGATAGACCTAGATATCATTTTGATGTCACAAATGTCGCAATGTAAGTTTAAATTGACCTCCAGTACGTATTACGCCATTTCTCTATAAGACATACTGGGCCAGGTGTTAAAAATGACCTGAATATCCTACACTTAGATGTACTGTAACGACAATACGTAAAGTAACGTGTGTTCACATCATTGGTGTTATTGTTATTACCATTTAATTACTTATTTATCCAGTTAAAATGTCCCGCGATAATGCAGGAGCCCACGATGCGGCACAGCAAAGTAGTGTAATTAGCTTCTTCCAATATCTTACTTTAAGGGGGAGGCCTATGTTCAGCAGTGGACGTCTTATGGCTGAGATGATGAATATCTTACTTTATTTTGTCACCTCAAAGTGACGCTGGTATATAAAATGTCCGAGCCTGGATTTGAAAGTTAGCCTGCAGCGAAATTTACTGCTAAGCGCATATAACTTGCACCCAGCCCGACGCAACCGTTCATTAGCGTGCGGATAATTACGCGCTGATAAAGCGAGCAAATTGTCTCCGAATTATCCGCCGTGTGATGGATATCTCTGGCCGCATCCCTTCTTGTCACCTCGAAATGACTACTTGTACGGTTAGCGGTAGGTACAGTGGCGTTCAAAAGTGCATGGATAGATGTCGTCCGTAATGCCTTAATATTACGGTTGAAACATCTCCAATATCTCCATGCACTTTTGAACGCCAATGTACAGTCAGCATTAAAAGTAGCGTATGGAATAACGCGCCAAAAGTATCTGCCACCCTGGAAGCGCATTAGGGAAATAAATGGAAAAAAAATCGCCGAAATTACAGTAGGTCTCCTTTCAAGTTAAAGCACTTGGTTTTATTCAATAATCGAATCCACTCCACATATTTGAATTGCATCAAGCCTTACGGTATCTTCAAATATTTAATTGTTGCAAAAAACTTTTGAAAGAATTTGGGGAATTTGCATCTGATTAAAGAGCAGGTTTTTGCCGGTGCGGTCTTCACGGAGATTGCGTTTGGGACGATAAGGTAATGTGAGGTAACGTTGGCACTGGACTTTGTGCTCGTCTAATAAATGAGGTAATTGACACTAGCAGCTATTTTACTATAGGTATGTACAGTACCGTCTTTACCATAAGGGCACACGGGGCCCCGTGACCAGGGCCCCATCCTCAGGGGGCCCCGAAGGACAGATAGTAACAGTATATTTGATTACCCAAATAAATAGAAGATCATAGTAGAAAAATGTTAGTTTAATTTGCTTTCTTTACTTTTGAAAAGGGCCCCAAATTCTTATGTGCCCAAGGGCCTCAGCATAGTTTAAGACGGCCCTGGGTAGGTATATATGTACTTTCACATTTTTAGTCAATTTTGGTACCTATATCACAGGTCGATTTGGATCAGGATGAAAAATCTATTGATATTTGAAATACTGCATTGATAACCACGAAAAATTGCACCGTACTTCTCTCCTATTAGCCTGTGACTACATCCATATTTTTTTAAAATATCATCAGATTCTTTAGCCTGATCTGATTCGCCCTGTGCTCCCATTTCGCCTCGGTCAACTATAATGAAAAAAAACAAACTGTAGCAGAGTTCGTAACAGACGTTTTATGCTTCATAAAAAAACAATTAGGTATTTTTTTTCAATCTTTACACAGCTCTATAAAAATAAGTTCACATCTTAAAATTGTTAATAAATTACACATAAATTAATAAAATAAAATCTTATTACCCCTTAAAACAGTTAATACGAAATTAACAACAAAGTAGGCCACACTTGAGAGACTTGTCTTAGATGGTCAGAAATCGATAAAATTTGTCGAGTTTTTAAGAAATAACTGATAAAGCCAATAAGGTACCCCACGTCGCCTGATAAGCTACCTTTTTGGAAGCAAGTGGGAAATAAAATAAATTAAATAATTGTTTATTTTCTTCGATTCGGCCGTAAAAATACAGTAAAAGCAGGTGACAGTTCTAATTAAATAAACGTAAAATATTTAAAGGCGGTTATATCAAAGACGCCAATTATAGGTGTGAAATTAATTTACGAAAAGTGAAAAGCTTCATCTGCAAGAGCATATTTCGGAAATGTACATAAATCTGAAGTATTTTTTTTCCTTAGCCCGTTATAGTAAGTGTCCCACTGATGGGCAAAGACCCCTCCCCTTGATCTCCACAACCCCCGTTTTTGTGTTTTTTTCCGGCCAGTTACTAATGAAGGTGTCCAAGTTGTCCCGCCATCTCCGTTTGTAATATTAAAAATATTTTGTTTATGATTAGATTAACCATAATCACAGGATTCGTGACTTCTTAAATCAAGACTTTGAGAGAAAAAAATTACATGTATATCATTTGATACTGCAAAGAAAAATTTAAAATTTCGGTAGGTACTCAAGTTTTATACCCATCAGATCACGGTACTGCACCTGTACTTTACATACAGCTAATAATATTATACGCCTCAAAATCACAGCTCGGTCGTGTTTGCTTTAAGCAAGAACTGTTCATTTTGCCACCAATTTATTTTTATGTCCAATCGTCCTGTCTTTATCCGACTACCGTAAACCGATAACTGTTCGGTGCGAGAGCCTATAATTTGAGAAAGACAATGTAAAATTTTACGATATAATCGTAACGAAGTGAGAAGCCGTGTTTGCTTTCCAGCAGGTGATTATGGTGTGGCGACACAAAATGTCAATGTAATTTTACCTGATGCCACTGAGTCAATTCATCTTCTTTGCACAAAATACATCTCTGCACCCCTTGTGTTGTTTACAAGTTAGAGTTCCTTTTTTCTGACATTAAATGAAGGGTAAATGGAAAGATCATGTCACTTTGACAACATTTTGCTTAGAAGATATAACCAAACGGAGTAGCCATTAACAGGCGTTCCCCTCTGTCGAAATTAGGCGGCCAATGGTCATACACATTCTATGGACTGCCGTTTATCTGACATGGGTATTTTTACGTTACGTATACATTTGACGTACCCCTCCCCTGCAAAATCGGCAGACTGTTTTGTACCGAAAATTACAGACACGGCGTCTCCGTTTGGTTATAAGCTCTAACGGCCCGATTCTAACTTTAAGATACGTCAATTGATAGATCTAGAAACGATATGGATTAGATATGTCAGTGTCAAACAAGTGTCAAAATTGACGTTTCTTCAAACAAAAACGTCACTTTTGACACTTGTTTGACACTGACATATCTAATCCATATCATTTCAATATCTAGTATTTGACGTATTTCATTGTTCGAATACGGCTGTAAAACATTTTGAGTTATCGCGGTTTGAAAGGAACGATGTAGGTAGTACTTAACTAACCATATTATTTTCATGTAATAGTTGTTTTTAAAGTGAGAAAAAAAGGAGTTATATTTATGACACAGAGGTAAAAGAAGCTGTAACTAATAGTTCATTAAAAGCTCTACATTCTCCATTTTTTGTACTTTTGTATGTTCTTTACAAATGTATTACAAATGTCATGCAGAGTTGGCTTGGTCGGCCTCTAAGCCTTTTCTAGTAAATTAACGCCGTCAATCTTACTCATTTTCGATCAACTTTGACCCAAAAAAGTTATCAATAAGTTTGATATATTTCTGAGCATTTAAAAAGTAAAAAATACACGTGACCACGCACGGAGGTGCAGCACAATAGCACAATAGTGGGGACATAGTACGGTCGCACAATACGGTCCGTGTATGCTGGCCTTATGATGATAAATGTTGGATATTGTGCGGGCTTGTCGTAGCCGTACGGTGTGCATGGGAGAAGAAATTGAGGCTTTCATTTAAATTTTTAATAGGGAAAGTAACTTTTACAATATAGCGGTACTGTTTCTAGATTTAATTTGCTTGAAATTTTCAGTAATGAAATAATTCCCTTCGTACCGTAAATTTGCGAAGTTTAAAAAAAACAACAGTACTTTCAGATAAAGCAAAATAAAAAAACAATAGTATTACCTACTACTCGTACTATTCGTACTATGTATTTAGTATTTAGACATACATAGGTACAGAAACGTATTTGCGCTCAGTGTATAAGCTTATCTAATATAATTATTTATTTGATGACGTCAAAATCACAGCGCGCTGACTAAGGCCCTGGTCTCCTATAAACGCCATCGGCCGCTTACAGCGTCTGCGTCACGATGCTTACTATAGAGATGTACTGTTGTGGTTTGTTTTAGACGTCGACGTCAGCGTCTTTTTTGTTCAAAAACGTTGACGCTGACGCCAGACGCCGCGCACAGCATAAAATAGGAGACCAGGGCCTAAGGGTTTAGATACTGATCGCGCGCATTTGAAGCTATTAGTAAAATTAGCATTATTATCTTAATTCCCGGCAATTAAATCATAAAAACAACATCGATAATCAAATGTATCTATATAAGATTTACGGTAATGTACATAGGCTAATCTATTTTTTTATTCCTGTATAAAGTAGGTAACCTACCTTAGATTAAAGGCTCCTCTTCACGTTTGGGCCAACGACAACGCCAACGAGGGACGCAGCCATGCGGTAGAATGAGATAGCAATATCACTTGCTCCCTCTAACGCATAAATGCGTCCCTCGTTGGCGTTGGCGTTGGCCCAACGTGAAGAGGAGCCTTAAATGGTTATACTGCAGTAATTTTACGGTTTGTCCTGTATGTTTCTTCTACAGTATTTTTTATGAAAATTAGGTCGTTAATATGTACAAAGTATACTTATTACTTTTTGTCTCTAGCAAATTAAGTATCTAGCGAAGGTATTGTATCATACGCGCAGTGTATTTCGAGATTACGTCCGTTACATTTGAAGACCTTTATAAGTGTACATTTTCTTTAATCTAATTTTTAACTGATTTTAGGCAAGAATTTCGCTTTGCTTGCAGATAGAAATAATAAGTGTTGAAATACCGTGTGTGGCCTGTAATATGAGCAAAAAATTAAACTGTAGGCTGTACTCCTTAAACTGATCAACATTTGTTCGGAGACTTTTAAAATAACTTGTGGTTTGATTTTTAATACACTTTAAAGTTTATTCTAAGACGCAATGTATTGCGAATTTTGTTATGTTTAAGGCGTGACAAGCAACGTCAATCACAATGATAATGGCGTGGCGATGGCGTCCATTGAAAATAATAGTTATTTTGTATGAAAAATAGGGAGTCTAAATACTTCATAATTTTTAAAAGTTGTTGAACAAAAGTGTCACCGTTTGAGGAGTACAATCTATGTTTTAATTATTTGCTCGTGTTACAGGCCACAGCCGGTATAATTCCTGCATATATTATCTGTAAATATCTCATACGTATGATAGTTTAAAAAATCTAGTTACATATTATAATTTAATATATTGCGCAACCGTTACTTTACTGGACTAGATATAATTATTGTTTAATAAACGATTATGATATTATTATGCCAGTGCCACATTTGCGGACGGTACGCACGTGTGAATCGTTTATTTAGAGCAAACTGTACAATAACTTTTCGGAGGTGGCCGGACTTTGTCCAAGACGCGTCCGTCATGCTCTTGCCTGGGGACCACATTATGCAATAACTATTTTCTAAAATGTTGTTATAAGTAGAAATCATTTATTTACAAACAAAAATATGGATTAGATATGTCAGTGTCAAACGTACATTTCTTAAAACAAAAACGTCACTTTTGACACTGACACATCTAATCCATATCGTTTCTAGATCTATGAATTGACGTACGTATCTTGAAGTTCGAATCGGGCAGATAATACTTTCTCCTGTCATTTACTCCAAGGTTAACTGAAAGAGATCCCTCAAAGGAATAAAGTAAAATGAGTACGCCTTTGTACGTACACTCTTCTCATGTCAGTTACTTTTTTAATGTTTTTGTAGGTACCAATTAAAATGTATTTGATACGTTTTAATATATAACTCTACAAAGGAATGTTTAGATATTTTTTACCGTGCATTCATTCAGCGCGCTATTTTTGCTGTCTACTTAGTACCTAGATAATTGATATTTAAAAAGTACAATCTAAATGCAATTCACGTAATGAAGTATTTTAACTATCAGACAATGTATTTGAAGTATAGTCGTATTTAAAACACATATTTTTATTTACACCCTTATTAACTCGAGTTTATGCAACAATTTACACCAGTAAGGATATTTAAATATTTCACTCCGTTAATTCGTATGTAATGGATTCTAAATATTGCCTGGACATACGCTATTAACCTCACACCTGCCTTACTGCCTTCGTGCGTCTAGTTTGAAACCAAAATGAACCAAGAGTATTCAAAAACCTATTCTAATTTCAACTCTGATACTCATGTAATAAAGTTGAAAACCAAAAAAAATATCATAGTACATTGCTATGCTATTTGCATATGCTACAGGTATTATAGTAATGTGAGACAATTTGCGTGCATTCATTATTTCTAATAGCAAAACAAATTAATAAAAACCCGTATCTTTTTCCTATATCTTGCATTTTTAATTTTATTGTTAATTCTTTCCATATATCTTATTTACTTATTTAGAGCTAAGAGATCGCTGTTTTGAATAAATTATTCACCTACCTACTAAATTTACAGCAATGTTTTTCACAGCTACCTTCCTTTTTCATATATGTTTCATTTCAAGAGTTACTTGTATCAAAAGCCAGTTATTTAATGCAACTAGTGAAATTTATCATTTGAAAAACAATTTGAATGGAATATACTAGAAAAAAAAATTAAACACATAATAATACAAATTGCATTAAGAAAGAGTGACTAATGGATTAAGAAAAAAAATTACATAATTTTTTGAAGTGAAAACTTCTTTAGCGACGCTGTGCACTTTTTGTGATGGGGAAAAAATGTTAAACTCGCGACAGGTCACGTGACCGTAAGATTCGACACATTGAAACTTCGTAAGACGGACACGTGACCTGATCGAAAAACTGTTACATTGTCATTGAGTTTTCACTTCTACTGGCACTCCCGGAGGGCAACCCGTTGTTTTTTGCTTCTGAGTAACGAATGTACTTATACCTAACATACAGCGTGCAAAGGTTCACCGGCAAATAAAATATGCAGTTTATTGTAGCCCTCGTTTAACACGGTTGTTGCGTGTGCGCGTGTCACTTTGCAGCCACGCCCGCTGTATTAAAAACTAGTGCGAGTCGGACCCAAGGGTTTCGTATATTAAGTCCGACTCACGCTTGAATGCACATTTCTATCAGGTTTATCTGTCATCTATAGGTAAAGAACTACTTTGTGTATTTTTTTCAAGAATTATGATCCAGTAGTTTCGGAGATAAAGGGGGGAAATGGTAATTTTTTGGTTATTTTCTTAAATAACTTCTAACCTATTAATTTTATAATTATAAAAAATATATATTTGAAATTCTCAAAATGAGCTCTTTCATTTGATATGTAACACGATGTAGTTTAAAAACATTATTTTTTAATTTTGTCATTTACCCCTCAAAAGTGGCCTCCATGCTTAAAATTCATTTGTTTACGTAAGATGTCCGTCTTTGGGTCATAAATTTACATATGTGTACCAAATTTCAACTTAATTGGTCCAGTACTTTTGTAGAAAATGGGCTGTGACACACGGACAGACAGACAGACGCACGAGTGATCCTATAAGGGTTCCGTTTTTTCCTTTTGAGGTACGGAACCCTAATAACGATAAATAGCGCGTCATTAACCAGCATCAATATTAATGACCGATTTAATAGTATTCAGATTAGTTGACACTTAGTTCAGACAGTGTGTTAGTACCGGCACAGAATAAATAATAGTACTAAGTACAGAAGACTCACTCTCTAACAAAACGCGCCTGTTACGATCAGCACATGCACAGGCTGCTAGGTGGCGACAGCGCCACGCGCGGCTTATGGCAAACCCAAAATTTGGGCCGAACGGATGTACTTTTAGCTACCTGTAGCAAAGCAACGAAATCGCGGAGTGAGACACGCCTGGTACCGATAGTAATGAGATATGCCCTGATTCATGTAGTAGTTGTCAGTTTGACACTTGGATAAATTAATTCGTCTTGTGAAATCAATTTTCATTATATAATACTGTCTTTTAATAATTGGTCGGTTTTTGTTAAACTAAATGCTCGTTTTTAGTATAATTTAATCTATAAGCTGAATATAACCTAAAAAAAAAAATTGTTAGAAAGTTGCAATTGCGAAAGCTACATATTCTTTTCTTATTTTAATGATTGTTCTTATTTTTGCTGATAGTTGTCTATGAACAAACACCTTGTTTATACATACACGTATCTACTGATTGAATTGAAATCATTTATTTAATAGTTTTTTTATTTATATTTTCAGGTCAGTGGTTAGACGCGGCAAGGTCGGTTAAAGCATGAGTGTGTTTGTTTTGTACTTTTTTTTTACCCTTCCTGACAGATATAAAACTATTTTTGTTTTTGGCATTAATTTTCTTTAATTAAGCCAATTAATGTTTTTTTTTGACGGACAATTCCAGAAAGCTTTGACGTCTCTTTTTTATTTTACGATTCTCTAACGATTTTGGTTCTTTTTCGTATACGGCATCCCTAGTTGACACAATTAATGGAGGCTGCCCACGTGCTGTTCTGCTGCGGTTAAGGGGGTGATCCACTGCATGTAAAGGCTGTGACCACTTCAACCTGAGATTGGCCGACGCCGTACTACCGATTTTTAGGGTTCCGTGCCCAAAGGGTAAAACGGGACCCTATTAGTAAGGCTCTGCTGTCCGTCCGTCCGTCTGTCACCAGGCTGTATCTCACGAACCGTGATAGCTAGACAGTGGAAATTTTCACAGATGATGTATTTATTTCTGTTGCCGCTATAACAACAAATACTAAAAACAGAATAAAATAAAGATTTAAGTGGGGCTCCCATACAACAAACGTGATTTTTAACCGAAGTTAAGCAACGTCGGGCGGGGTCAGTACTTGGATGGGTGACCGTTTTTTTTTTGCATTTTTTGAATTATGGTACGGAACCCTCCGTGCGCGAGTCCGACTCGCACTTGCCCGGTTTTTTCTTAGCCACTGCTGGGAAAAGCATCAGCTTTGCCATGGGTGTTTTGGAGCGCATAGTGTTCCGGATGCGATCCGTCCTCGTGACACCTAGAATGCTGCGCTCCGCTATCTGGCAAACCTTCAATTTGGAATTCTGGTTCTCGGTGAGCGACCATGTTTGGATTAGTAGTGGTAAAACACTTCACACAAAAATCTAAACAAAACAGGAAAAATAACATTCGTCATTAGTACAAACGTCAACTTACCCCTTTAAAGGATCTCTTACAGTTAACCTTTGAGTAATTAGGACAGGCAAAATGCACAATTTCTTACAAATACACAATATAATTACATATAATATTTTTTTTCCATAAAATATGATATAAAATAAACATTAATTGGCTTGCCGCTAGAAATATTCAAAAAATTTATCCATGGCGTAAATATAATATGTATGTACTTAAGTTGACATTTCGTCATTAACAAAAAATAAAGATATGCGTAATCAGATTAAGGCAACCGTACCGGGTACACTAATAATGTAAACTATTAAAGTGTTTAAATGGCGCCGCCTTTGCTCCCGTTACTTCTTATTTAGCAAAATACCGCCAATTATTTTCGAACTGGACGGTGTAACATGCGACGGTATAATAAAACGAACTCTTTATTTTGCGGGGTTTAATCAACACGTGGTCAATAAGTAAGTTTCAAATCAACGGGTTTTGTTAAGTGAGTTGCGAGGAAGAAGCTTAGATTCGGACCAAGCTAACACCGCATAGCACTAGCAAAGACAAAGTGTAGGCATGTCGTTATTAATGTCAAATGTCGATAAATATTATAGGGATATTCTTACGCAAATTGACTAAGTCCCACGGAAAGCTCAAGAAAGCTTGTGTTGTAGGTACTCAGACATACAAATACTTAAATATGTACATCGAAAACATTCATGACAATCATGACTCAGGAACAAATATCTGTGTTCATCACACAAATAAATGCCCTTACCGGTATTCGAACCCAGGACCATCGGCTTCATAAACAGGGTCACTACCCACTAGGCCAGACCGGTCGTCAAATCGTCTATGAAAATCTGATGACGCTCCCACACTTTGTTCTGTTCAAGTCAGTGAAAAGTTAGCTTAGACAGACTCTACTCGTGTCTTCTTTAATACTTTAACACTCGGCTCTCGGCTAAACACAATTTCCAAAATCACAAAGTGCTAAAGTATTTCAATAATAACATTAATAACTCATACCTTGGCACAAACGATTAGGTCATTCATTTCGTTACTAATTATGTTTTGAATTTGACCAACGCATGTATTCTTGTGTTCATTAATCAAAATCCTTAAAGAAGTCATAAGCGTTTTAGCAAATTAATAACTTGTAAGTGCTATTTATTAAATTTACAGTTGAAATAATTTAATGTTTGCAATTTAAAAGCATTTCTTAAACCGGTTTGAGTTAGACCAAGAAAACTGCAACGATTTTGATAGCAGAAGCAGTGAAAATTTTATTTATACAGCGTAATTTGATAGAAGTTTGACATTTAAAATAACACTTGCTTTGCGTGTGCTATCAAAATCATTGCAGACTTTTCTTCGTCTAACTCTACCTAGTTAGTATGTATACTTTTAATTGGCATGTAGCATGTATCTTTCCCATAGTTAACTCGTAAAGTTAGTTACTTAAAATTCTGATCTAATGACAAGTCGCGCACTTTGAAACCTCGTCAAATAGTTGTGTTTAGATATACCTTTACTATACTCACCGCAATACGAATTGACGAATGAGGTTATAATGCTATCTCTTTACTCTTGTTAAGCCCAACCTAGAGCGAAAGAGATAGCGTTATGACCTGTCACCATTTGGTGTTGCAGCTACTATAGTGGTTCTGTGAGCTATAACCTTGAGAATGGGTTCAAATCCTGGTGAGGACATTTATTTGTGTGTTTATCAAAATAATTGTTCCTGAGTTATGAACTTATGAATATTTTCTATTTAGGTATATATAACTGTATAATGTATATATCACTGTCTAGTACCCACAACACAAGCCTTATTGAGCTTAAAATAAGAAATATATAAATATATTGAGCTTGCATTCCAGCGGGATTGGCGGGATCTTGCTCAGCACAGGGAGGACTGGAAAGGGAGAGGGAAGGTCTTTGCCCAGCAGTGGGACAGACACATAGGCTATTAAAAAAATATATTTACCTTATTGTGGGAAAATTTGTGTAATTTTTTTCTATAATATTTATTTTGTTTCATAATGCTAAGCTGTGCGCTGTGCGATAATGATGATGTAAAAAGGAAAGTGTAATATATTATATAAAGTGGCAAAACAATCTCATTTGCATATGTTTAGTAAAGATAATTGCCACATTTTATTTAAGACGTGGCGTTAAACTTAAACGTCTTAATCAACATTAAATTCGGTGCCAGATTAAACAATAACGCTTTTAACGACACCATAAATTCAAGCCGAATGCGTCAATTTTACGCCCATGTACAGAAGCTAATAAAAAGGATATAAAATTAACTAACTTTAACGCTGACTCGTAGGCGTAAATTGTATGCAGAGATATGTAGGGAGTTACACATTTACCCCTTTATTCATAAAACTTTACGGGCCTAATTTAGTTAAATTATGTTTTATTCTTTTCTTACAAATACATAAGTCAAAAGAACAGATAAAGAGAAACAATTCCGGCACTGTACCGGCGTATCCATACTTCCATACTATATGTGGCGTTCCACGGATAAAGGTTATAGGTATCTTTACCCGTGGGACGTCACATATTGCGAAGTGTATCTGCCTGTTACTTCTTCACGCTTAAACCGCTGTATGTGTATGGAGATATAGTTTAGGCCCCGAGAAAAGACATAGGGTTTTTATCAATCGTCATCATCAATCCACGAATACGAAGTCGCGGGCAGAAGTTAGTCTTTAAACTTTTTATATAAAGTGTGGTTTGTAAGTGCGCCGGCGCCACTCAAGGTTCGCAATTACACCGACATCTGGGTCACTTCGTATGAATATTGTTGGGCTCGCGCTGGTCTTCCCTGCGCTGAGGGAGCAAAGGTTAGATTGCGCGTTATTTTAGGAGAGTTCGGTTAATTCTTGTTACTAATTGTATACTTGAAAAACCTAGTTGAGCGCTTTCCAAAAAAAAAATTACATTTCATTCATGTCTTCAAAATATTGACTTCTTGGGCTCGTTATACTCAGAATCATTTGTACATTCACGCCTCATACATGAAAAAAATTGTCCCAATTTTTTGTATGAAAAAATATATTTCCAGTGCGTTACGTTCATACAAATAAAAAAACTTTTCATACAAAAATGTGACGAGGTCAAATGGAAACCTTGGGACACATTTTTTCATGTATGAGGCGTGAATATGCAAATGATTCTGAGTATAATGAGCCCAAGAAGTCAATATTTTGAAGACATGAATGAAATGTAATTTTTTTTTGGAAAACGCTCAGTTATCATTTCTTTTTATTATCACGTTATGAATACTTGTACCCTATTTTATCATATAATAATTTCTGTAACGTTTCGATTATTTCCTGTTGGTTTAGGTACTTTAGGTAAAATGTTGAACAATTTTTAACCCTGTCATAATAGATATTTTTAACTTAACATCTATGAGTTAATTTTGAGTGCACCAAAATTATTATTTTTTCTTTTTTCATGGCTCATTCAATACCTTCACGTAGGTAGGTATTAGATTTAAAAAAATATCACAAGTCCGTTATCATTATTTTTTAATTCTATATGCTTATATGCCTTTAATGAATACCACGAAAATTAAAGGGTATAGAATCATCTTTAATGCACTCATTATTTTTTATCCAAATTTCTCCTGTCATCGGGAACATCAAAACTTTCTCAGTACGTGATCCCTTCATACTTTTTACTGTATGGCAACACGGTACCATAAACCTGTCCGATTGTGATGTCCGTATTAATTCTACAATCTCGTATCTTACTCTAATATATAAACGATCTTGCACCTTACACAATAAAGTCTAAAATCGAATAGTCTACTGTTAAAGATGAGAGATTGAAAAAGTTAATTAATTTTTATGATTACCGTTAATCGACGATTCGTTATTCGGGCATGGTTTAATTATTTCGCTAATGAAATTAAACTGCATTGTAATTTAATTGCTTATTGATTTATTATTTGTTTGTGACATAGCTAGCGAGTTTTCGCTCTAGCCGGTTCTGATGTGTGCTTTTCCCACGGAAACTTTTGTAATAACTTAGGGTTGTTTTAAAAACAGGACACACACCCCTCCGCTGTGTTTGCGTGTTTGAACGGATTTTCAAACACTACTGAACGGATTTTCATGCGGTATTCACCTATCGATAGAGAGATTCTTGAGGAAGGTTTAGGTGATATTCAAATGTAATGTAGGGCGTGCTGGGGCAGGATATTATAGTTGGGAAAGTATCCCAACTATGATAGGTTTTTTTTAAATCTATAGCCTTAGGGGATGAGATAACATAAAAAATCATCGAACCTCTACTCGAATACGGAAATACCTTGATTATTTACTTAGTTCCAGCCGAGCTACACATAATTTGTAGATATTGTTTGATTAAGAAAATTCTATAGCATTTAACCCTAGAATAAGGTTATAATGTAATTAGTGTAAGTGCTTATAACATGGCTAAAGGTGATAACATGAAGTTACGGCCAAGAAATAAACTTTATCATTTATTTCTAATAGCTTTTAAACACCAATAAATTCAGTAATACCGTATAATAACGACGTAATAAAAACTTCGTAAGGTGCTCCATACACAGCAGTTGCAAAGCGGTACAATGTCTAACAAGAATAACATAGTATAACATTTTGATATTGAGTAAATATATATTTACACCACACCAGCTCGGAAAGGCTTACTTTGCACTTCAAAGACTGATAGCAAAGTTGCATTTTATTCTCATGTGAGGCAAAGTAATCAAATGCAAATTTTGAGTTGTTTTCTTATGTTTTCTGGTAGAATTGACTTTTAAATGATGATTTTGGATGATAAATATTTAATAACATTCATTTGTATTTGATTTGGTTTGATTTTGAATGATATTTTACATTGAATATTTGCTTCGGATTGGTATGGTGAAAAATTTTGTGTTTCACTCGGGGGCAAATTTTGTTTAACCCTCGTGCTTTGAAACCCTCGCAACGCTCAAGATTCCATTTTTCGAACCCCGAAATATTGATACCCGAGCAAGCGAAAGATTCAATTTTGGAATCTTTCGCTTGCTCGGGTATCAATATTTAGCACGAGCGGTTAAACAACAACTTTGCCCCCTTGTAAAACAAATAACTATAGTTGTTATGCAATGTTTTATAAATGCCGTTGCTGTGTGTGGCCACCTATAGAAAATACTGATTTTGCGATTTATATTAAATGTGTTATTTTATAAAACTTTACTAAACTTCTTAATTACCGGTTGGATCATAACAAACAGATAACTTAACTATAATAATGAGAATTAATGATTTACGATTATACTTAATGTTAGATTTTGTGAATTAAGTCATATATACAAACGGACTGAATTTGTAGCTTATTATAGGCTACAACTGGTATGCGAAGACACAGTTTAAGTATGCAGTTCGCATACAAGTTGCAGTTGAGAAGCAGTCCGTCTAGTTAAGTCTTTAACCAAGTGTTCTTACTGGTATCAGTTTGAATTTGCAGATTTTGTGTCTACATCAATTCAAGTTTTTACGTACCTATACAATTCAAACATCATATGGGGCATTATCTATGAAAAGGGACCTTATTGTAGATGGCACTTACGCCGCACCGTGTCACGCAGCATGGTATTTATATCGGAGCATCGTTAATAATGGCGTAAGCGCCATTGACAATAAGGTCCCTTTTCATAGATAACGTCACATGTACCTAATGTTAATTAATACGAGTAGACTCTGTCGCGTGGGGCTATTTCAAACCTCTGGGATTATTTTGAAGTATGGACGATAAAATATTTAAGAACGGGTAATTTAAACCATGACTAACATTTTATGCAACTATTCGGGATGGCTCACGCTTGAACGGTCCGGGTACGGGCCGAGGTGTCTCTGGACTTTGTTTTCTATAGAAAGTATCACGAGACCCATCAATTATCATTATGTGTGTCGGACAGAACCTGGACGTTCTAGAGCGAGTAATAATTTACTCAAACTCAAATTTTAAAAGTCCCATGGTTTTCAAACAGCTCCACAAGAAGGAACCTATAGATCATTAAAGATGGCGAGTTAACAAAATGAATGTGAAACTATAAATGACTCACGAAAGAGTCAATAATATTGTGTGCTTACCTAATAACACTAACAGCTTGTTTGTTTGTTTGTAACAGGAGGAAGAGTCGACAGCCAAAGAAGGTTGCAAGGTAGGTGAAGGTGATGAAAGCGATGATGATGATGACTGACATCTGAAAATGAAGCAAATATAGCTGTTAATATCAACAAGACATTGTGTAGAAGGAATAAAAATGGACCTACAATACCTCCTTGTGGTACTCCACGGTTACTCTGCGTATGTGATTAATAAAATATTGTTGTGTAATTATTCCAATAAGTAAAATTTTGCCTAGGTACGTGATTTTTCAATCCCAAAATAGGAAGAAGTAAACATAAACTATTTTTTAATTTAATCATAATAATGAGAAAAGATCTCTATTTGATATAGGTAGGTAGTATATTTAGTTACGTTCTTATGTCTTTCATGGCTGAAAAAAAGTTACCTATCGTTGTTTAGCATATTAAAAGTATTAGGAATAACTTCAAACACACATTATTATTATATTTGCCTTTTTCTTTATTTGTTGTAATTTTATAACTTTACTAAACATTACATTACCATACACAGTGCGGGCCGAAACGTTAATGCAATTGAATATTCTTGACCATTAACCAGTACAAATAGAACCGTCAACTGTAACCGTCCGTTACCGTTTACGGTTTAATTTGTACTGGTTAACGGTCAATTGCAATTAACGTTCGGCCAACACTGACCATACATCACTTTTAATGTTAATAATTGTTGTAGAATCTTTCTTTACTCACAAATAAGTTAGCTATAACTAGTAAATCTTTCCTTTGGATTTGTACAACTGGCTTTATGTCTCCTACGAAGGCTCGTCTCATTTATTTCCTTGTGATATTTTGTCTGAAATACATATATGTATTAAGTCAGAAAGTCACGTACGTGACAAGCGGTTACATAGTTCAGTTCTGCTAGTTTTTTTATTGAAGAAAAAACAGTGCTAATTAGTTAGCGTGTTACGAATAATGTACACACAGTACCTACTTAACAACTATCGGTTTCACTTGAAAAACTAACTGAATTAGTAATGGTACAGTACCAGAAATAAACAGCGTTGCTGAACATGGTCGGCACAAAATGCTCTTGTTAAATGAATGATTGCATGGTTATATTGTGTTTTTTTTCTAATTAAACTGTGTTATTTTGTAATGTGTTGTTTTATTTTACTTTTATTTAACACTTAATTGTACATAATGGGATGCATGGATTTGAAGTGTTTCTTTTTAATTTGTGCTCCAAAAATTAATGGAGAACGAAAAACAAAACTACATCAGGAGTGGTTTTATGATTCAAATATTATATCTTATTTTATACTTAGAACAAGATGACTTCTTAACTTATAGGAACGAAAACCACAAATTTTATTTCACAGTTCCTTTCAAGATTATTAAAAAAATAAAACTGGAATTTGCTACGTTACTTATATTTACAGCAACAAGCGCAACATAGATTCATCTGCAGAAGTTGATAAGCGGGCCAGGTGTTCAAAATGACCTTGACGCGACTTTATTGTTAAGAGAATAAGGAATAATCAAGGTAATTTTGAACACCTCGCCCGCTTTGCAACTTCTGCTGCTGACTGTAACACGACGACTGCGACCACAGTTCCATATTCAAAGGGGCAATGCATTTAGATAAACTGTGAAATGGACTCGCATGTGGAATTTCCGAACGGATACCACCTTTAAACCTAGGTACAAGAATATAATGTAACCTCTTTGGTGTCCATGTGCGAAGGTAATTGCTTACCATCAGGCGATTCGGCTGCTCATTGGCCTCCTATATTATAAAAAAACAATACCAACAATGAGAAACATAGAACAACCTGTACAGTGGTGTTCAAAAGTGCATGGAGATGTATCAACCGTAATATTAAGGCATTACGGTCGACATCTATCCATGCACTTTTGAACGCCACTGTACATAGTGTACATTTACCCAGCTGGAAATATACAAAAGCAAGCGCGAACATGAGTTATAGGGCCGAGAAACGAATCGTGAACTCGACCAGAACTTAGTTAACGAAACGAACAATGTTAAAAGCAATTCCATGGTAATGACAGTCGTAACTGAGGATCAACTCGCGCGCATTACGGCGTAATGGAGACGTCAAGGCAGAGATTAACGGGAGTAGGGTACGGTCATCTTTAAGGTGAACTTAGATGAAGGAGTAAAGTAAGGAGAATAAAATGTTGCGCTTTGTGTTTAAATAGCTATGATAGTTCAAGTTTTTTTTACACGTACCAACCTTACGATTGGTCGAGATATGTTGATTTGCGTGTAACCTAATAAGAATTTTTCTATTATACATAGAAGAAAAACAATTATTACATGCCTACGGTGTTAAACCTGTACTTATAAAACAGATGGTTGCAAATGTTAATATTCGTCGAAAAACTCAATGTACCTACTTAAAGTGTAGGTGCATGGAAACAATGTTGTCCTTTTCATCTCCTCATTTATGTAAGTGGGAACATTATTCAGAAATCGTCACATGTTTTTGGTCCGTATCACACATATATAATACACGTGGTCTTGTTATTTACTATTAATTACTGCAACCACAAACCCACTGAAGAAAACGCTAATAACACTGAGGAAAACGCTAATAATTCCCCAGCAAATAAACTTATCAAAGTCCGCAAAAGATTAACTAATCTCTCTTTGATCATGAAATAGAATCTCTCTATTAAACGAGCACCTCGGATTCCCACAATCGATCCGCGGCGTAACAAAGACGTCGGCGCCGCGCGATAATCTTCTGAGCGGCCATTTTGAGAATCACGAATACAAAATGGCGGTGCATGAAAGAGTTCCTGTGTGGCTTTATCTTGGCTCGCGCTTTTAGGATAGTGAGGTAATTGCTTAAGTATTTGAATTTGCGGGAGATATGGTGGAAATTAAACGTTAAGAGCTAATAACGTCCTTTCTGGGATCACTTTGTTACCAAAGTTATTTCTAATGAAATGAGCATGAATATACGTCATACAAACAGAATAGAACTTTAACTTTATATGTATTTGTTGACAACCAGGCGCTATCAGCGGATTTTTCAACAGCATGCGCCCATAAAGATAGCGAAGAATAAATAAAAAATCACCTTGACTAACTTAAACCAAAACGCAATAATAATTACTTTACTTTGGAAAAGTAATAAGAGTATGTACCTACTTACCTATCTATGTCTCATGAAATATTACCATCAATATGGAATAAACTGTTCCCCATTTTATTATCTCTCATATCACTCCATGAAAAACTGCAATTTTTATCGAGCCAATTATTCTATAGACTGCGTATAATTTCCTATGTAAATACTAGTGATATATTATTTTCAGCACATGTCCCTCAGCGGACGGGATAATGGTCACCCTCGCCATCAATATCGTGGCGTGAGTCCCGACAATTTGTTGTTAGTGTTGTCACCGCGCAGGCAAGTGGGCGCGTTCGCATTGTTATTAAATTTAGTATCGAGTAGTAAGCTTTTTTTTTGCAGTTGAAACTTTTGCATTGTATGTACTGTAGGTACAATGAAAATTTTAACGAGCATTATATTATATTGTAGATACCACCAACTCCAAGTTTATATCCGCTACCAAATTCAAAATTCCAATAATTGGTACCTACCTATCTATTAAGATAGTTTTTGTGTTAGTTTTATTGAAATGTCATAAAAATATCTGAATAAAAACTATCCATTATATTTGTGCAATTTTAAAAATAAGTTAACCTACCTTCTTTTTCAAAGCGACTACGAAGCACTGTTGAAGAACCATCACCATGAAAGAATTTTTAACGTTTGTGAGACCAAACTTTAAGCTCAATGTCAACCTATGTCAACTGTCAATGAATCCAATAACCTTACAGTCGTGCGCAAAGCTTAGCTGTAGCTACTGATGTGTCTCGAAACTTTCCAAAATTGTGATATTGTCATCTTAAATTTTTTTGAAAACTTATATCATATTGTATGCGAATCGAAATTTTCCGTTTTAAAAAATAAAAGTATCCTTAATTTCCTATGAAATTTTCGAGAACTTTTCTATCTTTTTAGGGTTCCGTACCCAAAGGGTAAAACGGGACCCTATTACTAAGACTTCGCTGTCCGTCCGTCTGTCCGTCTGTCTGTCACCAGGCTGTATCTTACGAACCGTGATAGCTAGACAGTTGAAATTTTCACAGATGATGTATTTCTGTTGCCGCTATAACAACAAATACTAAAAACAGAATAAAATAAAGATTTAAGTGGGGCTCCCATACAGCAAACGTGATTTTTGACCAAAGTTAAGCGACGTCGGGCGTGGTCAGTACTTGGATGGGTGACCGTTTTCTTTTTGCATTTTATCCCGTTTTTTTTTGCTTTATGGTACGGAACCCTTCGTGCGCGAGTCCGACTCGCACTTGCCCGGTTTAATTTAAAACTTTCCGCATGCCGTGACAGTGCACAGTGGAGCCGCGCACCCCACTTTCCACCTGTACTCGTCGAATAAATTCCAAATTACCCTGAGAGCGTTTCGGTGTCAGTTTTTGCATGAGTTTTAAGTTTTATTACAATTGCACGTCCGTAAATAAATATAATAAAATGTGAGATATTTAAATTTGTACGGTTATTTCGGATCGTGATGGAATTATTGGCTGTAGTACATTTGAGCTTCGTTAAATGTCAAATAGTTCGGGTGTTGGTAAACGATGTGTGATGTTGATATGTTGTAAATATGATCGCCACTTATACGCACTTTGACGTGTATTTTGTCATTTATGCCGTTTAATGGCCATTATTAAAGATTTTATACACATACTCTTACCATATATCAATCACCGAGCAAACTAGGTATATTCCTAAATAGCCTAGTGGTTATTGATTATGCATGCGATTTTCAAGTTTTTTGAGATAAAGACCAAGAGGTTCGGGTCCTGACTCGTAGGCATATCTATCTATTAACAAGTACGAGACTCTATCGAGTTAGACCAAGAAAAGTCTGCAGAGATCTTGACAGCACACGCAGTGCCAATGTTATTTTATACATCATAATTCCATAGAAGTTTGACGTTTAAAATAACACCTGCACTGCGTGTGCTGTCAAAACCTCTGCAGACTTTTCTTGGTCTAACTCTAGATGGGTCATGCACATTTTACAGGAAGCTAAACAGCCCGATTCGAACTTTAAGATACATATCCGATCCATCCTGTATCATTAAGGGGCCCACCGATTAACAGTCCGCCGGACGGTATCGGCCTGTCAGTTAGAACAAAATTTTGACAGTTCCGAACAACTGACAGGCCGATACCGTCCGCCGGACTGTTGATCAGTGGGCCCCTTTAGCAAATTTTTGACGTATCTTAAAGTTCCAATCAGGCCGTAACTCTTTCATGTGTTTCCTGTAGACGTAATGTGCCGATTTAAAGTAAATCATCGCTACTATCATATTGTAACACTTAAATAAGGTTGTGATATCGTTTTCAAGTATAAAAACTATTGGAGCACAATGACCCAGTGTGGAGCAAAGTAGGCACATTTTCCGGCACGTTATTGCTAACTTATTAAGAAATGCAAAAACGTTGAATGTTTTAATATATTTGATCCTCTTATTTATTGAGCTGGCCGACCTAGCTTCCATTAGCATGTAATGAGCACTCCCGTCCGCCTGTTATATCAGTATATAGGTAACAATATATAAGCTCAGTAGTTTATATACAAAAAAGTTACATCGTTGTATATGAAGATATACATACATGTAAACAGCTGCTTTATACTTTTTAAATAAAATGTTACAGGCGTACCTAGGTATATTTATACACACATGACATAATTTAGTGTTTATAATTATGGTAAAATACATGTAAAAGTAATGGACAAAAAAATAAGACAATAAAACAAATCGTATCGTCTAAAGTTGTCAATTTGTAGTAATTTTTTCGTGATTTCTGGCCTGTATATGTTTTTACTCATGGCCAAATTTAGAGGAAGCAAAAAAAGGTTTAATTACTGGATTATAGCACCTCATTTAATTTTAAAATTAGTAATCTAACATTTTTTGCGATCATCTATATTTGTCCATGAACACAGCAGTGAGCATGAGCAGTGTATTTAATATAATAGCGATAATAGTAGCCTACTTATCTCTAAATTCTCCTCAGTTTTTTTTTGCGTCGGATACATTGTTGTATAATGTGCGATTACCACACATTTCCATCAATTCCTGTCGCGCTTGCCACTTTACGTGACGTTACCTTTTACAGATGTTTCCTTTCCTTATAATTAAGTTTTAAATGTCTTCTGTAATATGTACAAGTAAGTTCATTCTACAATAAAACTATTGGATAATCAACTTCATTTCAATGAAAAACAAAAAAAATGGTTTTCAGTTATATTTGATTACCTAATTGTTATTGATCCTGCCAGCGAAACTATTATAGGCTTAGGTTCAAATCTTTGTACGGGCATTTTACGTGTGCAAAGCTTTGTCGGTCTCGTATTTAATTTTAGCTGATATCGATTCGCATTTTGTTTTTAAAGTCATGTTCAAACAAAAGGGTGAAATACCACATATAATAAGTTACTATTTAACTAAAAGTGCTAGTAACAACATCAACTTTTTATATAAATATCTATCACCTAATCTAACGAAATAAACGTGTCATCTCTACAAAACCCTCTACAGTCCGGTTAATTCGTTCGCGCGAACCGTTTACGTAAGGTCGGGTGTTAACATAACCGTTATCAGCGACCAGGCCGTCAACTTGTCCGAAGATTCATCACAGTAATTAATCTGCTTCTTATCACTTGAAGCTCGACCACATTATTGAAGCACTAGAAGAAAGAAAGCCGTTGAAAAGCGACACTTATGTTTCAAAAAATAAGGTATACATACGATTTTGAGAGCTGCGTGCGTGAATTGGTTTTGCGATTCTTGGAAACTGTCTGTGACACTAACGTAGCCTTTATAATTTAGGTAATAAAGTTGTAAATCGACTGTACGTGTTAGAGTGATGTTTCGGTACATTGTTATAGATCGCTCGATAGGTAGCGCCATAAAGAAAATTGTTTCACTTTAATACTTTTAAATTTGAGCATCTTGTAAGATTTAGTTGGTTTGATTTGCATTTGAACGATGCGGTGCTTTTGCGAAAATATGAGTTAGGATTTATTTACAGAATTAAGTTATTTAAATTCGTCGGGTTAGATCAAAACTTAGATGTTTATCATTTAGGGCGATGTAATGTTGTTTGTTTATGGGTTGAATGTTGGCCGATATAGATATTGAAATGAGAGTGAAACTAGCTTTAAGTACGCAATAAATACCTGAGAGGCTAGACATAGGACAGGTTTATTTTCGTAGGTACCTTTGAAGAAATATGCGGCCGGATAATAAAGTAGAAATTAAACAAAGGGTAAGTACCTAATAGCAACATTATTATTCGCAAAAGATGCACGCTTAAATTCTTTAAACCTTGAGGGATCTAGGGATTGTCAAAAACAATAAAGGTCTACTCGAATCAATATCATCATTTTTACTGTCCTCCGACCAAAATCGTTTTGCCGAAATCGAACGTTCGGTTGTGCTCTAGTTTCGGCTGAAACCGAACCTTCAAACATGACTTTTCTGCTAAAACTTGTCGAAACCAAAATCTATGTCGTGCACTACCGAAAACAAAATCTTGTATGTTTCGGCGCCGCCGCCGATAGTTTCAGCAGTTTTTGTCCAAAACCGAAACTTTGGCCGATACATGATTTATAAAATTATTTAACCTTCTTTTCTTAATCTGTCGGCGAAAACAATACAAAAACAATAAGTTCAGTTAAGAAGCCGGCTAAAAGGCTAGCTGCTAAGAAATATCAAGCTAGTTAAGCTGGCAAGTGTCGACACGGCTGTCATGACACTCGACGTCATCTAGACACTAGACCAGGCTTTTTAGCTCCAGCTCAGACTACCTACCACAAGATTAAACATTTGTTAATTTATCGCAAGTCTGTAATACATAATTAAAATACATGAAGCTCTGCACCAAGGAATCTTCTTCAGAGCTAAGTAGTTAAGGATTAAGTGTTGTCACATTCGTTGGAACCTGTTTGCCTACTTAGTGAAAACCGTTTACATTATCCTGGCAGAAACACAAGCCAAATGAGCTCCGGCTTGCCCAACAGATGTTTCGACGCGTGCCACTGTTACACTGAGAGAAAAGTACAACAAAAATACACTTAGAATTACAAAAAATAAACTTAATCCGGGGACAAGGAGAGTTAACTAATAGGGACAAATTGACTTTTACAATTTCTATTAGTTCCTGCAATTTCTATTATCTGTTTGTTGAAATTATATTTGGGATTACTGAGCTGTTTGTAGAAATAAATAAACTTTACAGAAATAGTGAAACGTCCATAATTATTACTAAAACTTCATTTTTTCCCCCAGTACAGAACTGTTTTTTAATTCCTGGTGATGATTTTTCTCTCAGTGTACTGTTAGGTACCTAATAAACCTACACACAATGATAATGCGGAAACTAGTGAGAGGGAATCTATGGCTCAAGACCATCTTGAGACATTTAATTAAGCTCTTTTACAAGCCCGTTTAACACGAGATTATACATCGTTTATTTATTTATGATTTATTTATAGTACCGGGGAGACCTAGCTGTACTCTGAAAATTTATAAAACCTCAAAAATGAGCGTTTTGCCAAAGATAAGACCTATAGCAAATTTCATCGAAATCGTTAGAGCCGTTTACGAGATTACCGAAATATAAATAAACAAGAATTGCTCGTTTAAAGGTATTAGATAGGTAGAGAAGATAAGATAAGATAATCACTCAAAGACGGTGAACTCTTACTCTTAACATAGGTACCTTTTAAATAATACTAAGTATTATGTATTTTTTTTTACTTTTGTGGGTGGTTTTTTAGGGTTCCGTTGCCAAATGGCAAAAAACGGAACCCTTATAGATTCGTCATGTCTGTCTGTCTGTCTGTCCGTCCGTATGTCACAGCCACTTTGTTCCGAAACTATAAGCACTATACTGTTGAAACTTGGTAAGTAGATGTATTCTGTGAACCGCATTAAGATTTTCATACAAAAATAGAAAAAAAACGATAAATTTTTAGGGTTCCCCATACATATTATAGAACTGAAACTCAAAAATTTTTTTTTTCATCAAACCCATACGTGTGGGGTATCTATGGATAGGTCTTCAAAAATGATATTGAGGTTTCTAATATCATTTTCTTCTTAACTGAATAGTTTGCGCGAGAGACTCTTCCAAAGTTGTAAAATGTGTGTCCCCCCCCTGTAACTTCTAAAATAAGAGTATGATAAAACTAAAAAAAATATATGATGTACATTGGTAATGTACATTACCATGCAAACTTCCACCGAAAATTGGTTTGAACAAGATTTGGTAAGTAGTTTTTTTTTAATACGTCATAAACCGTAAACCGCAATTTTATTGTGTTACTTGCTGTTACGGAACCCTTCATGGGCGAGTCCGACTCGCACTTGGCCGCTTTTTTCTATTAAGTAGGGACCTATTACCTAAGTTATTTATCCTATCCTTTGATAGTCATTCAAATATCCAAAGGTCCAAGTGACAAGTCCTTGTAATCCGTTAGAACTATAGAATAGGGGTTGTAAGGAGAGGCAACTACTCCCTACTACCACAGATTATATAATAGCTATTACTAAATGTATGGGCTCACCTCCACTACGCTATCCGTGATATCAACTACCTTATGGCTCCTCTACACGATGGGCCAACGCCGGCCACTCCAAGGGACGCAGCTATGCGGTAGAAGGAGATAGCAATATCACTTGCAGCATAAATGCGTCCCTTGGAGTGGCCGGCGTTGGCCCATCGTGTAGAGGAGCCATTATACAAACTTCAAAAGGTGATGCCTACTCAATAAATATCATGGAAAACAAACAATTACAAATTCGCCTGTTATCTGAAGATCGTGGGTAATATTTTGCGTCGATAAGCATCGAATCGATATGAGCCGATAAATATCGTGTCGATAAAGTGTCGACGGAGGCACGCGACGCAGCACTAATTTAGGTTGTTTTTAGGATTCCGTACCCAAAGGGTAAAAACGGGACCCTATTACTAAGACTCTGCTGTCCGTCTGTCTGTCACCAGGCTGTATCTCATGGACCGTGATAGAGACAGTTGACATTTTTACAGATGATGTATTTCTGTTGCCGCTATAACAACAAATACTAAAAAGTACGGAACCCTCGGTGGGCGAGTCCAAGTCGCACTTGTCCTGTTTTTTTTATTTAAATCACAAATGACTAGGTATAGTAGGTAGGTACCTAAGTATTTCATAAAAATTATACTATTAGATCGGAATCAGGGCAAGTTTTCATGCCAAGTGGTACGTCACGGCAAACGTTAGATTTTAGGTACTTATGCTTGGAAATGTCATTTAACCCTTCAACCTTCAAGAAAAGAGCGTACTCCCATCATAAATTCCGGCAACGCACTTGCCACCCGTCTGGTGTTGCACGTGTCCATAGGCGACGGTAATTACTTATCATCAGGCGACTCGTCTGCTCGTTTGTCTCCTATATCAATCACAAAATGATGAAAAATCAATAAAAAAAGGTACTAGAACTATATATACCTAGATTAAGTATGTACTTATAAAAAAATCCCTGTAACTTTAGAGTCATAGGTAGGTAGGTACTGATACTTGTGCAAATAGATTCCTCTGCCTCTATTATAAAGGCCTATAATATTATACGAGTACCAACGGTTTCTTCTATAACACGACCGTACGTATCACTCATATCATAGTCGCTACCGTACGATGACGTCACGCGACCGAGACAGAAACATACGACCCAGCTTAGTAAGAACGGGTCAACCGAACGGTAAAAACAAGCTACCTTATTTGGGATCATATGTGGCAAAATTTTGCCGTAAAAGTCACCAGCGTGGTGCTAGGTGGTTGAAAATTCGCGACCATATTGATTTCCGCGCAGGTTTCCTTTTTAAAACTGGTGGGGGGTGTTATGTGAAGTGAGATGCGCGGGAGTGACCGTTTTGACGACATGTGGCGCGCAGGTGCGGTAGAGATGTGATGAAAGTCGTTAACGCATGTTTTTTATAGTTTCTTGGATTGTTAGATAGAGTAAGGTCAGTGGTAATGATCGTTTTGTTTGAATAAGCGGTTAGTCAAGGATACATGTAGGTGTTAGGTGCTACGTTGTATTTTGATATTAAATTAAATGTCAAGATCTGTTGTCATTATTACTAATAAGTATCTACTGTGAGTTAGTTAAATTATAGTTAGATTAAGTGAAAACCGTTTATTGCATTCGGGTCATATACATTTTATAGTATACTTAACGCGTTCGCGTCTTTCCTGTAGACATCGCAAAGTTGAACCCCTATATACAGGATTTTTTTTAGTACATAATAAAAAAAGAAAAACGTGATATATTATGTAACCTACTCATTAACTTGCATTGTATTGTCCATAGAAGTGACTTTTTTTCAATTGAATCCAATTGCATTGCAAAGACTACTTAAGTGCACTAAGTTACTAACCCAGACCAATTTCTATTAATAAATAAATAAATAATAAATAAATAAATATTATAGGACATTTTTACACAAATTGACTAAGCCCCACGGTAAGCTCAAGAAAGCTTGTGTTGTGGGTACTCAGACAACGATATATATAATATATAAATACTTAAATACGTAGAAAACAACCATGACTCAGGAAAAAATATCTGTATCATCATACAAATAAATGCCCTTACCAGGATTCGAACCCGGCACCATCGGCTTCATAGGTAGGGTCACTACCCACTAGGCCAGACCGGTCACCAATAGAAATACAATTCTTTATTGTTGTATTAATAGAAATACAATTCTTTATTATTTTTGTATTTATTGTAAGTACTCGTAACTAGTACCTAATAGTAGTTGCGATTAACAAAAGGTATTGAAAATGTGAGAACTTTAGTCGAATAATTTTAACACCTCGGAACCTATTCGTCATCCACACACGAACGATAATTTGTGAGCACGGAATCGATTTATTCATTTACTCAGTAAATTAATTGCGAACCAACGGTGGCGCCGAAACTTCCATAATCGTATATTTGCTGATATATTACTGAGTATACATTAGATTTTATGGTTCAAGCTACTGTTAGGGAGAGTATAGATGTCTTATAAAAGTCCCACGGGCATTGACTTAAATGAAAGTTGCTTTAATAATGTACCTACGTATTACCCTATCCTTCAGGTTAAACATTGACTAAGTTGACTCTAAATAGTCTTAATGCACTGCAAAATTTAATTTGTGTGGTATACTTACTGAAGATAAACTGTGGCATGAACTGTCCGCTGGGTATTTCCGGACCGATAACACCTTCAAGAAACTAGTGTACTCCCATCTTAAATTCCGACAGTGCACTTGCAACTCCTCTGGTGTTGCAGGCTCTGGTGTCCATGAGCAATTACCGTGCTTATATACCATTAGGCGATTCTTCTGCTCCTTTGCCTCCTATATATCACAAAAAAACTTGTGGAAGTTTGTATAGATTTGCAGTTTTTTTTCAGCAGTGGACATGTTTTGGTCGATATAATGGTTAAAGTTATTCGCATCAATAATCGTATGTCTACTTCCTAAACTTGGAATCTAAATCCCTCAGCTCAAAGCGAGCCAAAGTGTCGTGCGGTGTGGCTACTTCATTTTCAATATTTCATAATAGCCACAGTGTGAACTCGCCTTAACCCCTACAGCCTCCGGCGCAATCATAAATATCTCTTAAATCTACACACATGCGTACTAGCCAAGTTTATTACTCTGCCTGCCGATATCATACTTAGATTTCACTTAACACCTCCTGAAACACATGAAAAACAACCTTATTGCATTGACAATAAAGCTTTATTTTACTTTGTGGAAAATCTTGTAGTTACACCCTTTTGTGTTAAGGGTTAGGTAGTTAGGTTTAACAGATCGAGGGGAAATAGATTTATCTCTTTTCAATATTGTGTTAGATGTTGAGATTAACATTAGTGCGGACAGGCGGTAGCGTACCGTAATAAATGAACAATTTAGTAGCTCTCAGGGGATATTTCTTCATTTTGTAATCTCTGAGTGTTTTGACAATTTAGAGAATAATGGATATAACTTATTAACTTATTATTTGTTAGATTAGTTACTTACGACCTCAGAGGTTCATTCACTCCCCTTGTGGTCTGTGATGGCGCTGTCGGAACGGAATATGACCCTTCATAAAAAGAACATCCCTTAAGCTCCATGAAAAATGGTCCAAACCATACTCACAAATAATCAACTGGATCAAAGTCAAAATACAAATATCAATCATCAGAGCGGTCTCTCTAAGAATTAGAGGAACGAGAAGAAGGATAGAAAGATTTGGATCTGAAGACGGCTGTGGTGTGGACTGTGGAATACCCATCCTTGAAGATTAGATTTCTCTTCTTTCTACCGCACAACTGTTTTAAAATACGTTTAAAATTGTAGTATTTAATGTAATAAATGTGTTATCATCGCTACTTACGACCTTAAAAGATAATAAATATAAAGTAGGACCGTGAAGCTAACGAACATACACTTTTTATGGGATCTAGTGAGTTCCATTCCCAATAGTTCCATGGTACTGATACGTCAAACTTTTTGTGTGAATATGAACTATGTACTTATTCCTTTTTGAGAATTTTGTAGTTCTGTGTGGTACACATTAGGGAAACATGATGTGGTACACAGTACCATCTGTTCTAAAAAAAAACCGAACTTTTGTACCTATATCTACTAATTTAAACTTTTTTAGGTTTATGACAAAACAATGTATTTAGTAAATTAGTACCTACCTGTAATAACTGAACGCCAATGGCATAAAAAACATTTGAGTAGTTTTCATAAAACACATTTTACAAACTACTTCGCAGGACTTAAAATTAAAACAAGAATTGATAGTTAAATAGGTAAATGTAGTTACGTTATGGACTTTATACCACTGCATACCAATAAAACTGCCTATGGCGATCAAAATGCCCATAAATTATGTTGTGCAAAAAGCTAATGCTCAATGGGCATTTCTGTTCTGCATTTTGGTTTTTTGCAAAATTTTAATGACTAATTTGTATTTCATTACTTTTCAAGCCAGATGTCTGAAGTACAGTCACCATCATTATAACCTCTATGTCAGCGGTTGGCAACCTTTCAGCAGCCAAGGGCCACATAGAAGTTAACGTAGTTGACGCGGGCCGCAGTTTGTTAATATTTATGACTTTATCAGATTATTGTCGTTTGTCAATATTACATATAAAGGCTATTGCCGATCGCTGATCTATGCGATCATGTTCTTGACGTGTGTGTTATCATTGATAACAATTTTTTATTGACGAACTTAATATAAATAAAGTCTGTTAATCAACTTTGTCAGTAGAAAAAGAAAATTCAAATTTTCTATGGGACGATAACCCTTCGCGCTTACATTTTTTAAATTTGCCCATTTTTTCTACTGGCGATGGCGGAAATGGTTTGACAGACTTTAAACTATGCACTAACTTATTAAACAAGAAAACCGGGCAAATGCGAGTCGGACTCGCGCACGAAGGGTTCCGTACCATAATGCAAAAAAAAAAACAAAAAAAAGCAAAAAATAAAAACGGTCACCCATCCAAGTACTGACCACTCCCGACGTTGCTTAACTTTGGTCAAAAATCACGTTTGTTGTATGGGAGCCCCATTTAAATCTTTATTTTATTCTGTTTTTAGTATTTGTTGTTAAAGCGGCAACAGAAATACATCATCTGTGAAAATTTCAACTGTCTAGCTATCACGGTTCGTGAGATACAGCCTGGTGACAGACAGACGGACGGACGGACGGACGGACGGACGGACGGACAGCGAAGTCTTAGTAATAGGGTCCCGTTTTACCCTTTAGGTACGGAACCCTAAAAATGGAAAAACGTTCACGATATCAGTTGTTTTTCAGTAGTTTTAGTACTTATCATAAAATTTTTATTCGACAAACTTTGTTGGAACGTTCAAACATTACCAATTGTCTAGAGGTACATTGTAAAATGTTTGATCTCAACTAAAATACACTTTTTATAAATTGATGAATAATAATTTAAAATATTGACTGAGGGTGTTCAAAGAATTGGCCAGTCCATTATATTTAGGTATGAACAAAATGTCCGTTACATTAAACTACCGTGTTCATCAAAAAAAAAATACAGAGGTTGCCAACATTCTCCAAGTTGCCTACACCTGTTTAATGTTTACGCCAGGTTATTTTAATTAAAGGACCCCCGAGGATTCATGAATTGTTAATCTATTTTTAATTAGTCTTACATTGTGGGATAAAAACCGGGTTTGCGGTTGGTGTTTTTAAGCAACCGGGAAATTTGTAAAATTTCCTGTTTTTTTGGAAAAGTGGCGTTGTTGCGCCGACCGGCTGCATTGAGTAGGTTCCTGCTGGGGCGCTGGACTCAAAAAATATCAGTTGGTAATTAAGTACTTAATTAATGAGCTAAGCCTGCATGGCAACCGCTATTTAACGTTAGAATACTCGTCATACTCGTATCGATTTTGAACAAATTCTGAATAACCAATAAAAAATGGGTAAAGAACTAGGTTGATTACAAAAAGTGCATGTCGATTGTTGTCTCAAAATACCTGTACAGTTTATAAAGAATATTAAATTTAAGAGTCGTTAGGATTTGTTGGGAACATTCATAAGGCCCGATACAGGTATATAAAAAATTGTAGAATTTGAGTAGATTTTTAATCTGCCATATTTATATTGCTATTAGTATAGGTAATAGCAATTTGAAATGTTTTTATATCCCCTTAAAAAAACTAATGCCATCCACATTGCCGTATTTGTTCAAATAGTAGTAGTAGTAGTAAACTCTTTATTGTACAAAAAGACATATTAAAAATAACATACAATTAGTAAGAAGTACAAAGGCGAACTTAACCCAAATATTCACAACACAACAGCAAATATTCTTAATATTCTATTTTTATTTAACAAATATTCTTTTTAAGTGACGCAGAATGCAATACAATAACATTAACAGACCACGAAGTCAATGGTTGCAATAAGTAGGCATTTAACATCTCGTTGTCATGTTTACGTTTTCATCAAATGGGATATGACACGAGACATGAATGACGCCGCGTGTCATGTTGCAATCGACACTTCTCCGTACGGTGACTGCAGATTTTTGTGATATATCACCGAATTTAGTGGTGTGCAACCTTTTTGTTTTATACGAATTTTAGATTAATTCGCTTTGTCCTCTTGGTTCGAATGTTGTTGCTCGTCACTTAGTTTTTTGTGTCAGAAAGTCATGTATTTTTAGCGTGATTGTGTCACTGCTAAATAATTAAATTGATTTTGCTTCCCGTTTTCAATTTAATGTTCATGAAAACTCACTAATATATAGTTTGATTTAAATTTTCGATATGTATATTTTTACATAACTAATAGGTATGTTACATACATAATTTTACATTTATAAGCAATTTTTTTTTCTTTTACATACTTAAATAATGTTTTATCAGCGTGATAAATAAATAAATAATATAAGGACAAACTTACACAAATCGACCTAATGTTAATAGGAGTTTTAATACGCGTGGTACGCTCGGAAAAAAATAGTAAGCTAAATAAATAAGCGGAACATTACAAAAAAATCTTGTTTTCGTAAACATTGTTATTGCGTGTTTTTTTTAGTATTCCATGTGTAAAGGTTGTCGATCGGCGTAAATCCGTGTCCTGATCGGGTCCGTGTCGAATGGCATTAAAATCAGCGGTGTTATTTCAAAGATGTCCCGTATTTTGGGGTCACACGTCACCTTGGATGCGATGTCGGCGCCGGGATATCTAGATTTGGGGCTGATACGACTTCTGAATATACAGGGTGCAAATCCATTGGGTCCTTACACGAATAAATAATTAATCATGATTTTTCGATTTGCAAGAATTTGTCTTTACTAGTTTTATGAATTTTCAAAGCTATCCAAATTACCAGGACCAAGCTATGCTCGAAATTTCTTCTCGACATAGCTCAGGCGAGCGAGACACATTAATCGTAGAACCCATGGCCACTGGGGCAGAAAGGTTCTATGTATAGCATGTACGTCGCCAGAGAAGCCTCCCAACATAGTTAACCGAACCCAAGGAACCGTGGCGTCATTGCAGTCTTTGCCGCCCTAGGCCCCAGGTCCTTGCCGCCCCTTTCTCAGCCCTTTGACTACATTTCTTGTAATCATCAGCGAATTTTTTGTCACAATTTGCCGCCCTAATTATCTTGCCGCCCTAGGCCCGGCTTTATGGCCTTAGGGCAAATCCGCCATTGCCAAGGAACCATTAGATAAACGCCTGGTACTACCAATTCTTCGTGGAGATCCTTATTAGGGAAACGCTACGTCTCAGCTAATTAGATCTCTTTCGACTAGTAAGATCATTAAAAATAATTAATTAAGAATGTTAGGGATGAATGTTGATGGGCGGACAGCGGATTGTAGACCCAAAAAACGATGGATGGATTGTGTGAAAGAGGATATGAGAAAGAAAGAAGTGAGTGCTGAGGTGACAAAAGACAGAGAAGAATGGAAGAGAAAATTATGTTGTGCCGACCCCACATAACATGGGATAAGGGCAGAGAGAAGAAGAGGAGGAGATGATCATTAATACCTATCCATGTCCTACGTCCGCTGACCCAGTGTCGGCAAACTGGAGCGTGCGCCGGGGCTGGGCTCGTGACGTCACTTCCCTGTGTGCGCGTGCGACTCAAGCGGCGTGAGATGTAAGAGAATAGCTGTTTACTTATCCATGGACTTTGCGGATTCTTCCCCATTATTAATTTAACCTCATAGCCTACTCAGTAGTATGTAACCCTGCCTACGAAGCAGGGGTCCCGGGTTCGAATGACCGGTAAGGGCATTTATTTGTGTGTTCAGCACATTATTTTTTGTTTCTGACTCTATAGTAACGTAGTCGTGAAATCTTAAAATGTGCCAATTTACTTCGTAGATGAAAAATCAAAACTATGTTTTCGATTGCGAATGGTTCTTCCAGTTTTGTACTCATGATGGCATAACAGTAGGTACGATTGAGTATTATCTGTTTCGATTTTCATTATTTTTAATCCCAAAGAGCTCTTTTTCCTCTTTTCGCCCAAATTCTCATAGTTATAATAATGCAAAGTCCAAGCACAAACTGCGTCATATAAAATGGAAACCGCTTAAAACTTACAACTTAAAATTAAAATCCAACTTAAGGCCACGCCGCTTCCGTCGGAGCACGCGTCACTCTTCCACCCACCCTCGACCTTCGGTCCTCACCATAAGACCCACATTCCTCTGTACAACCTAAGATAAAGATTGTAACTTTTTGTGAAGCGGCATCGTAAAAGGGCACAGGGTGCGTGGAGGAAGTCTCGGAGCACCGTAAGGCCGTGGTATAGATCTAGGTTTGATGGCGGTCTGATGTGCATGCGTGAAATGATACTAGAGCTATTCTATGTGTTCTTATTTAAGGCATTGTAATGTGGGGTACTGAGTTAACTGTCTTTAGGTGATTATTCAGTTATATTTATATGTATAACTAATCTGGTTACATAGACAAAAGGTCTTTATACTATTCGTTATATTATTTCATTTAATTATGACATGCTTTAGAGTCTTTAGTTACGTGATCAAGTCGCAATTAATAATATATGTGACGTTATCTATGAAAGGAACCTCATTGTCGATGGCGCTTACGCCATAATTAACGATGCTCTGATATAAATACAATGCCGCGTGACGCGGTGAGGCGTAAGCGCCATCGACAATAAGGTCCCTTTTCATAGATAATGCCCCATATGACGTGTCAAACAAAAACCTTTGTAAATATGTATATCATCCTACCACTACAGTTAAAAGGCTAGATGTATAAAAGGAATCTTCTATAGATACTTTATGCCGTTGTTTTAATCTTAGCCTAGAAAGCTTAATTTAGCAGCTATTTGAAATGAAAGGGTAATGTGTTATATTACATCAGTAGTGTAATTTCCTTACATTCTTGCCAAACCAGTACCTAGTTTGCTACTGGTCAATACATTCCACAAAATTTCTATACCACTACAAGTTGTTACGTGTGAATTAAATTGTCCAGCGAACAGACAGACGGACGGACAGGCGTCGCCGGCCGCGATCGCTAGATCAAACAACAGACGTGGGAATACCGGTTTATAATGATATTCTGTTTACAATTAGATAAGTTTAAACATGTAAACACCTTTGCATTTTTTATAGGTATGGCCGTCACAACCAACTTGAAAAGAAAAACTGGACAAGTACGAATCGGCCTCGCCCACCGAGGGTTCCGTACTTTTTAGTATTTGTTGTTATAGCGGCAACAGAAATACATCATCTGTGAAAATTTCAACTGTCTAGCTTCACGAGATACAGCCTGGTGACAGAGAGACAAGACTGATAGACGGACAGTAATAGAGTCTTTTGTTAGTACCTAATATTTAGGGTCCCGTTTTAACCCTTTGATTACGGAACCCTAAAAAGACTATTCAGAGAAGTCCACGAGTACCTATAGGTAGTTATTAGGTACCGTAAATTCGGGTTACTTTGACTCAATGGAGGGTAACTTTGACCCATATGAAAACCTCATTTAAAAGGGTCTAATAAAAAACAAAAACGTCAAAGGTTAGCTAAAACCAACCTCATGGCATATTTCCATAATTATTAGTGCAATAATATAACCTGAACAGAGTAAATCTCAATGGCTAAAGTTACCCTCCAGGGCCAAAGTAACCCGACTTGACGGTATTGTATTTTCACGATTTTCATCTTCGCAGGTAGGACTAGAATAGTCTTGGAACAATAGATTATTGACTGATCTGATCAATATTTTTGCGTTTATTGTTTATCTACCCGATTCGAAGTTTAAGATAAGTCAATTAATAGATCTAGAAACGATATATGGATTAGATATATCAGTGTCAAAGGTCACGTTTCTTCAAACAAAAAGTCACTTTTGACACTGACACATCTAATCCATATCGTTTCTAGATCTATTAATTGACGTATCTTAAAGTTCGAATCGGGCAGTATGACGTTTGTTGGAGCATCATAGGCAGTTATTTTATTTGCTATTAATTCGTGTTTCATGATATAGAAAAGATAAGTTATTGCTACGAGTTATACAGTTTTTTTTTCCTAGCCCGTTTGAGTGTCCCACTGCTGGGCAAAGGCCTCTCCCCTTAATTTCCCCTTCTTCTTCTTCCTGGCGTTATCCCGGCATTTTGCCACGGCTCATGGGAGCCTGGGGTCCGCTTGACAACTAATCCCATGATTTGACGTAGGCACTAGTTTCCTCTAGTAGTCCCCTTAATTTCCCCGACTCCCGATTATTTAGCGAAATCGTGGCCAGGTTTTTAACAAACTAGATTGGTTAATTACTCGAAAAGGTCCTTAATTTCCACGAAAAACGTCCAATGGTTATTGCCTGCTTGCTGAAACTTTTTGTTGTTAACAAATTAACGATATCCTTAAAACCTTTTTTAATGATCATTTGTGAACGCAAAAAAGGTCAAAATTATCCACTTGTCACTCATACGTCCGGTCTAAAACGAACGGTATAATGTATTTAAATACAATTTAAGTATTCAAGTAAATCGGTAATGAGTCAAAACTGGAGCAAAAGAAAGGCGCTCGATTGAGATATCTCGAAAACCTTATTTAAAACGGTTTTTAAGGCATTGGTACTTTTATTGTACAAAAGTCTTAATTGATTTTAAGAAATTTTCTCTTAAAACATGTTTTTTCTCGATTGGAGCCGTTAAAACTGTATCAAATGTTTTTTTGTTAATTACATCTGATTTAAGGTCATTGCAGCCCTTTCCTTAATTTACTGTCTCATAAATCTGCATGTGATTGGGTACCTTAAAATCGTACGCATTTCATTTCAACCAATTGGCATCCAACCAAGTAGCGGATCTGACTAGTCGTCAAAAGTTTCTACTATAGCAATACTAGGGTGGTTTGATAAGCAACTTGGTTCGACCTGAAAACAAATGTGTTGAGGAATGTTGTGAAACCAAGCTCTATGAAAAATGTGAAGAATACACTCAGTTGAGATGCTTATGGCTTCATCTACTTCGCCTACTTTTATTCTTCTGCCAGCTAAAACCATATTCTGAATTTCTATCGAACCAAGTTACTTTTCAAACCACCCTCGTATCTAGTTCTATAAATAAAGTATCTACATTGTCTAATAGCTTAAAATAAATATGTGTCTCTATATGTTGAACAATGAGATTGTGACAGGTACTTTTGAACGCAAACTGTAGAGATACTACCTATATCTGTAGGTAAGTATTTGGAAAAGTATTCCGGGGCGGATTTCGCTAGCAGACTTAGATACAAAAATTAATCGCGATTCATTTAGCTTTCACAACATAATTGTGTCGCTTCACTTCAAACTCGGGTAAATCCTTTGTCGCTTAACTTCAAATCAAGCTCGGGTAAATCCATTCAACCCTCTCAGCAAATATCGACCCTATTACCTTTTCTTAATAGCAGAATCGCATAATCTGACAGATGGATTTACCCGATTTTTGTGAGTAGTACAGTCACTATTTTCTACATAGCACTGATAAGTAGTGACTACGGGCCCGATTCGGATTTTGAAATAGACATCTATTAGATATCTTTTAGACATCACCAAGATACGATAACGATATGTTTAAGATCTAACCTGTCAAATTTGACATTTGCGCGATTTCTACAGGATATGACTTAGAGATCCAATTCACATATAATAAACTAACGTAAAAGTGACATTGGTTGCCCAAATTGCGCTGCGAAAGAGAACTAATTGATATCTAAACTATAACGTAGGTATCTAGAATGGATCTAGTACGTGTCGTCTCTTGTGAATATCTTGAAATTCGAATACGGCAGTATCTTTCCATACATTATCCCTTGATACCAACTCCAGCAAAACTTTCAACATCTTCTGTAATTTGCGCAACACAACACAACACAATCGACATTCACACACAACGAACACGTCCCGACATGTTCATCTGTCTGTCACGGTGCCTGTTGAATTTTACATGAATTTGGCCGCTCGCGCTTGACAGTTTTAAGGTGTGAAGATACCAAATTTATTCGTTCTGTTATATTCTTCGTGTATGTAGAAAATATATCTATAGTCTGAAGATATATGTACTTCTGTTTAGGCAGGGTTAGGTTAGGTTAGGTACTCAAATAATTATGATATTTCCATCGTAAACTGAAAAAATATTGTTAACACGTACAATGTCATCTTTTCATGATCATCTATGTATAAAACCTTAACCCATTTATTATTATTAATTGTGAGAGAAAATGATCGGTAGGTAACTATGCCTTTTTGGCCTTAAGAGTCTTTCTGCACATTATCTGATGAACATACAACGAAAACCCGCAATAAAACCCCAACAATGTTTCCCAAACAAATTGCAGACCGATAATGTTCCCATAAATTAGTCATAATCTTATCAAATGTAACTTTAAACTTTCCCAAGTTAAAGTAAACTCTATTATTTGCACCAATAGGTTAGTTATAATATAAAGCATGGAGTCGTTATTTCACTAACATGTTTTCCACGGAATTTTCAACTCTTTCATCTCCGATTAGAGTCTAAAATTGAATGGTTTCATTGCGCTTGTCTTTTGTCAATTTTCGGCATTGGTTTGAATGAGCTTCGCTATCCGCTTGAAACTAAAGGACATCATTCAAAGGCCAATGTATGTAACTTACGTCGTTTTTATTTTGATGGGTATTCCGGGTGAAAGTAGATTTATTCGCGAGTGAATCCTTGTGCAAGAGCACGCGCGGCGTTAATTAAAGAGGCGATTAAGACGGATTGTGATTGGCTACTGAATTTACAAATATAAAGGATGCAGGCAGCTAATTTGGTGATTTCGTCGTGTATTATTGCGTTTAGAATTGAAAAAGAGCTTAACATACATACTTATTGGCAATTTGGCACTAGAGTTGAGGTCACGCACACACCTGCAACATGTCATGTTATAACGGCTGATTTGAGACCTACCGTTTAACTAAAAGCCTAGCTTAATAGGTGGTCAATTCGTTACTCCGACTATAACCATCCCCCTCTCCTGCCGACACTTATAGCCACAGCAATACATTCAAAAGTTATTAGTACTAACTCCTTTACAGTGAAAATTTTTGTGTTACTCTGATTACCTTTTGACTGGAGTATATTTTCGTATGTAGAATGAACATTGTGTACGAACATATATGTTAAGTTAACAGTATTAATGTAATTTATAGCCGGACATCTTTGCTCCTGGCGTAGGCGACCTTAACTGTTACGAACACGACCAGATAAATGGTTAAAAAAAAACAACCACAATTATAACTTTCACGAAGATTTATTCCGATTCAGGTGAATAAATAGCAACGGAATTGGGTGAAGAAAAGCAACCTATTGCTTTTGCGGGATGTTATTTGTTGCAGGATAAAAAGATAAATCAATACATTGCAAATATGTGAGTATAAAGAATGTAAGGTAATTGTACTGAAAAGTCCGTTTCTTAAGGTTCTTTATTGTTCGTATGTTTAATATAAACATACAGTTTTGTCTATCGTACTAGCAATCATGGGCCCAAAATATGAACCCATTCACACTTATATATACCTACATAAGTAGGTACGAAATTTTGTAAGTAGGCAAGCTTAAGAACCGGGCCTTCTTTGGCGCAGATACCTTACATAACTATACTTAGGCACTCTTCTTTTCCTCTCAATAATTTACTCCACATATAATTATGTCTCATTTAATCCGCTTTAAACGCCACACGCGCGTCAGATCAGTTTTCTAAGCCCTGCAATCATCTACACTGGCATAAATTAACTAGAGTAAACCCATACAGCACAACTAGTAAACAATGGAACTGTCCAGCGTACGTGCGTCGTATGTAAATACAGGGTGACTCAGTTTCTGGGTACAGATTGTCGTTTGTTTTTGTTAGATTCTCTGCAATGTATCAAGGTTTCTTTTGTACTTCGATTTCGAGTTTTGTTATAGAAGATGGCTCGATAAATACGATACCTGAAGCCTTATAGAGAGTTAAACCAGGAAAAGCCTTCACGACTAAGTAACAAATTAACAATATGCATACTTAGGTACTTCGTATGCAAAAAAACCAATGGACTGCATACTTATTTACTACTTACGTACTTTTTATGTTCCTGTGCGGCTTATTGAGAACGTCAATACAAGTACGTCAGTACCTAGGGGAGACCGAGGTGAGTTGTGACAGAGGAGAGTTTTGACATCGTCGATTTTTTGGGATGCATTAACTAGAAACTAGGTCGTAACAGTGTGCGTTTGTTAGCTCGTAACTTGAACTAACAAACGCGCGCTATTGCGACCTAGTTTCTAGTTAATAGATTCCAAAAAATCGACGATGTCACAACTCTCCTCTGTCACAACCTACCTCGGTCTCCCCAACTCGTATTTTATAGTGTTTTTTTGTAGGTACTTATAAGTAGTTGAGTGCTAGTAACCTACCTTAAATATCTACCCAAGTTATGGATTCAACTAATTTTCGGATTCAAATAAAAATAAACACAATACAGATTCCTACTTTTGATTTTATAAAGAATAGTATACATTGGAAATACATTGAGAAAATAGAAAACGTTAACGTCATCGTATCTGCATTAAGGCGTTTACCCGAATTAACCTTAGATGAGATTTGGGGTACGTAAAAAATTTACTGATTTAGAATCTACAGGGTAATCTTTCAGCTACAGATGGGCAAGTTTGTAATAATTTGAAAATTTCAGGAATATTTCACACAAAACAAATTAAGGAAACTTTCGTTCTGGAAATGGAAATTTCGATTCCCATATTTCTATATGAGAAGATTCGGAAAGTTTTCTGAGTAGTAATTTTGCAATATAAATAAACTTTCCAAAGGCACATTCAGTACAGTACAAGTAAATTTGTAACCTATAGTTCGTTTTTTTTAGCATTGGAAAGAACTCCACAGAAGCAAGCGTGCAGTTTTTATCAGGCTGTTTAATTGTTAATAATTATTGAATTATCTAATGTAGCATGGTCAATACATATAATTTAGTTCAAATTATTACCGCTAAAAGTGCCGGATTTGGAACCACAAGCTTACTTCTGCGAAGTTCTTTCTAATGCTAAAAAAAACGGACTATACAAACATTAACTTCTTCTTCTTTCTCTTTGCCTTATTCCCATTATTTCTTGTATCGCGAAGAACACCAGAGAGGGCTCTCCATTTTTGCTAGCCAGCGTTGACTCTTATGAACGACGTCAGAGGGGTTACCGCGAAAACCGAAATTCGCAAATTGCGGGGATCTTTCTCTTTTACTCCAATGAAGACGTACTTAGAGTGACAGAGAAAAATGCCCGCAATTTGCGAACTTCGATGTTCGCGGTTATAGGCCTGATTCAATGGCACCATCGGCCGTCAGCATCGTTCCGAGATATTTACCTTGTTTGTTAATGTTTGTAGGTTATTTGTTGTAACCTCTACAATTATTTGTTCCTGAGTCATGGTTGTTTTCTATGTATTTAAGTATTTATATATTATATATATCGTTGTCTGAGTACCCACAACACAAGCCTTCTTGAGCTTACTGTGGGACTTAGTCAATCTGTGTAAGAATGTCCTATAATATTTATTTATTATTTATTTATTTATTTATTTTATTAACAAAGGATAACAAAGGAAACATCTTCCCGATTGGCTTCCCCCGTGCTAATGGGCAGCGCACACTGCCACTAACTGTGCACCGAGTGGGCGGGGCATGGGAACCGGGGTGCTACCGTTCTTCACACTTGGATTTGAGGCGCCCAAGTTAGGACGAACCAGCGGTTTGACGTCAAGTTTAAAAAAAACAACGGGTTGCACTCCGGGAGTGCCGCCAGAAGTGAAAACTCAATGACGTTGTAAAAGTTTTTCGATCAGGTCACGTGTCCGTCTTACGAATTTTCAATCTGTCGAATCTGTCGGTCACGTGACCTGTCGCGAGTTTAACATTTTTTACCCATCACAAAAAGTGCACAGTGCCGTTAAGAAGTTTTCACTTCAAACATACTTTTATGTTATAATTATATAGTTAGACCGTAAAAAGTCTGCAGCGATTTTGATAGCCCACGCAGTGCAAGTGTCATATTAAACGTCAAACTTCTATGAAATTATGACGTATTATACACTTACACTGCGTGGGCTTAAATCCGCTGCAGACTTTTATTGGTGTGACTATACACCGTTAAGGCCATGGTTCGATTGACGCCGTTCGCTGCGTATACCTACCGCTATTATAGTGCGACGTAAAATAGTAGAAATAAAATAAAATGAAAGTAAAAAAATCCATGCTAAATTGTTGCCATGCTTGAGCATTTTACGTCAAAAACATGACAGATACATAGGAAGTGGCGCCCTCAATAATTATCTACAATTTCTTGTCGGACTATATGTTCGGTAGAAATGTTGCTGTCTGAATAAAGTACCTAAATATCAATCCCGTATAAAACTTGCCAAGCCCGGCAAAAGATCATAAAATTTTCCAACCAATTTCAAGACGCGTTAATCATGTAGCTTTGATAAAAAAATAACTCTTAGACATCATAATTTCGCTCCAAAAAGCCTCGAAAAAGGACTAGACGCACGATTTAGGTGTGACGTCAAAAACGCGTAGCAAAACGTTGCAAAGTCCTTTTAATCTTAACTCAAACTCGTGTTCCTAATAAGTAACTTCAATAAATACATACTCGTATTATATTCTCTTTCCCTCCGCTGCCGCTCCCAACGTGGCCCACCACCGCAGGTTAAACTCTAATTGCATTGTAAACCTATGTGAGTGGCAAACGAGAGGTAATTGTTTTATGTACGCCTGTTTGTCCATTTAAACGATAGTGTTTGACTTAAGCTTTATTTCATTCCAGGTAAACTGATGTGGGTTATAGGAAGGAGTGGTTAAGACTAGGATTACGAAAGATTGCTTTATTTGTTGTTTGAGTTGTGTGTATGTGTGGGATAACCTGGAAGAAATTCTTTGGTAAACAAATAGGTGGTTTAGGATGAATGCTTGAAATCTATGTACTACACTTACTTATTGAATACAGAAGGGAAAACTCACACGGAAAATTGGAAAAAAATAATAATTTATAAGTTGTGTGAATGTGAAAAAAGTTTAGTGTTTGCAGAAGTAATATTACGAATATTTTTGAAAAACTTAAATCATATTATTGCAAGACAAAGTAAAGATTAATCCAACCTATTTTTTGATACTTATTTTTAAATACTAATAAATTGCATACCCCGTCTAAATAAATTATTAAATTAATAAAACATAAAAAACAACACATATTTGGTTTACATAACAACATATTTGGTTTGATCCCAATTTTCTCTAGAATTCAAGAAATCTGAACCGTTTACGGCTTACATTACATCGCTTAACAGCACTGACTAATTACATATATACCTTATCTCATGGCAATAGGCCCTAGGAACCGTTTAGTTAACTGTGTCCACGGTGGTTCATTACCTACCTATACGGATTATGAACCTACGTGAGTGACGTGTCACATCATGGTCCGGCGCACCTTTGACTGAGTGAATCATGTGCAAGCAAACCGACAGTCGTCTATGACTTGAAATAGTATTTTATGCAACCGTTGTTTAAGAGAGGTCAAAAAAAGGCGAGTGGCGAAGCCGAAAATTGTTAATAAAGACGCCACGAGTATTTTTTGACTCAGTTAAACAACGTTGCATACAATACTTTTTCTACGACCAAGCACTTACTTTAAAATAAAAATGAACAAATCTTTTTAATTCAATATGATATGATATAAGGTAGGGTTTTAAAGGTGTGTGCACGACCCTATAAATGACAAATAACAGTACGGGAGTAGAAAAAGTATATAAAACATGATACATATTAACTTAAAAAGTAGGTACATTTTTTATACTAATTTAAAAGTTACGAAAAAATTATCTAGTCTCCTCATTCAGTTTTTACCCTGTTAGAGCACTAATATTTCAACAGAAATTATTTAATTTCCTTCTACGAGATAAATATTTGACGCGCGGAACCCTAAAAAGGTTAACGGTCGTATACTTAAGCGTCATTACTGGACGCACGCACTTTTTGCCATACTTATGTAATAATACACATTTTATCAGTTATCTTAAAGACTAAAGACGTAATTTGGCGTCTGAGTTTAAACGCCATTATGACGTCCGTTTTGAATTTACTAAGTAGGTATTCGATTTGGTTTAATTGTGACAATAAAATCATTTGGCAGTAAAAAAAGAGGATGATTTTTTAGGGTTCCGTACCCAAAGGGTAAAACGGGATCCTATTACTAAGACTTCGCTGTCCGTCCGTCTGTCCGTCTGTCTGTCACCAGGCTGTATCTCACGAACCGTGATAGCTAGGCAGTTGAAATTTTCACAGATGATGTATTTCTGTTGCCGCTATAACAACAAATACTAAAAACAGAATAAAATAAAGTTTTAAGTGGGGCTCCCATACAGCAAACGTGATTTTTGACCAAAGTTAACACGTTCACTGCGTTACGGGGGCTTTTAAGCCCCGTACGATGTCATCATTCAGTGCGGAGACTAAAAAATCGTGTCTACTCGCTGGTGCGGAAGCTGTATCTTGGATATTTTTATGACTATGATAAAGACAAATATATATTTGAGTTTCTTGTCAAAAGTATAACCAAGTGGTATATTCAAAATATACGAGGTCTCAGGAACCCCGTACCGACCAGAGAACAAATTTCGCCTTCTACTGCGATACGGGTTCCAGTGAACCTCGTATAGATTTCAGCTGGCCCGTACGGGGTTATGACCACAAAGTCACTAGTGCAGTCAGCATTGCAAGACTTCTTATCGATAAATTAAAAATAATGCGTTTGGGACGCATGCTAGAATGGTGTTATTGCAAAAACAATGTAGTTAACAATTGGTATAATTTAGAACAAGTAATATACTTCACGAGATATCATATCACTGATTGTTACGTATTGTTGACGGCTGCTCTGTAATCAATTTTTACACCAATCAGTTCCAGATATGTTGCGTCCGAAAGTGACGTTTTTAATATTAAAACTTTAGGTTTCTACCTGAAAAACGATGTCTAATTATTACTATAGTAAGCGCTGAAATATCGTTTGTTTTATTTCCCATCACTATTTATTTATCGACATAAATAAGGTATGTGCGTTACGGGGTTTGCTAAGCCCCGTAGTTTTTCAATTTTAGTGCGATACGGGGAGTAAATAACCCCGTCCTTTCATTTCTCTATAATTTCATATGTTTTTATCGTATCTACGTGCGAAGGGAACATGACGTAGGTAATTTCATACTCTTTAAGTCTGACAGAAAAAAAATTGTACAATAAAATATTTCAGGACTTTATAGCAGTTTTAACAGACTTGGGTGTACGGGGCACTTTTATACCCGTAACGCACCAAGGTGTAGATATGAGCGCCGATAGGCATTTAGCCGGCGGCGGCGCGCCGGTCAAAATCGGTCGGCGGCGGCGGCGAATCGGCGGCGTGGCCTTGAAACATCTTTGATTAATGAAAAAATAATTCAAACCGAAATTTTACCGAAAAAACATGTTTTTGCTGCAGGAAAGTTATAAAATAAGTGCATTTTTCAATTTCAAGGATAATTTATTGAATAAACGTACGAAAATAGTTTGATATAGTATAAACACTCGCATAAACGGTATCGCGCTTCATCAGAGCCAGTCTTAATCTTGGTGAGGCCGTGGCCGGAAGATCTTTGCGAGGCCCTTATCTTTTGTGCTAACTAAACAGTAGCGGATTGACTGTATCATCAGGAAAACGTCTTGTCGATATTCTAAAGAGCCGAAGTGAGGAAAATCAAGCTTTTTCGTTAACCAAATCAACCCAACAAAACCGATTTATGTCTAAAGGTGAGGCTCGAGGCCGAGCTCCACTTAACACCGAAGACCTGATTCCGACGCCTTCCCATGCGAGCATGCGAGGCCAGAGGCTGAGCTGCTGGTATTAAGCATACAGCTTAGAATCGAACGCCAATTGTGAGCTTGGCTGACGGCCCAATGCCTGGAGCGCCGATTGCGGTGCGCTTCTGTGCAAGGCCGAAGATCAAGCTGCAAGAGAGCAGAGCTTAGAACTAGTGGTCCAGTGTAAACAAGTCCGAAGGCCGATAAAGACCGAGGCCATAATGTAAAAACTACGAAAGCGCCTGTATCTCCATACAGGCGCTTTCGTGCGAGGCCAAAGCCCGTGCTGCAGTGGAGCTAAGATCGGACAAAAACCAGTGACCAAACATTTTAAAAGCGAGGCCGAAAGTTGAGCTCCAAACAGAGCCGAAAACTTGGCGATTCAGATAGCGGCATACTTCCATGCGAGCGATGCGAGGCCAAATATTGAGCTTCGAGAGAGGAAAGTTTGAAATTTGAACAATGGCCAAGTTTATATGAGAGCCGTTTCCGACGCCCTTCCTTTGGACGCGAAAACGCTTATTATCTGATATTAACCGCTTTTTATACATTTTCAAAACATTCAGCCATGCTTGCAATGGTTAATTTCGCGGCGAATGACGGATTACCTAACCAGCTGGCAAAATTTGTAATTTCGTTGTCCTAAGACTAGTAGCGCGGTTACCAGACAGAAAAGTTTGAATTTACCTTCGATATTTTTGAATTATATGGACCTCCACCCACAAGATGGACGGACGACCTTGTTAAGGCCGCCGGAAGACGCTGGATGCGGGTCGCTTCCAACCAGTACGAATGGAGATCCAAGGGGGAGGCCTTTGTTCAGCAGTGGACGTCTTATGGCTGAGATGATGATGCTATGGACCTAAACTACCTTTTAAATGTCTATAAGCTATTCAGAGTGGCGCCGTTAAAGATCTAAACTAGATAAAATCTGATTCTGAAAGTAGTTAGTATCTACCAAGGTCACGCCGATGCCACGCCGATAGCGCAGCGTCGGCGGCGGCGGCGCGAAAATTTCGTCGGCGGCGGCGGCGCGCCGGCGCGGCGCTCATATCTACCAAGGTGTAAACCACTACGGGGCGGATTAGGCCTCGTAACGCACTACATTTTAGGTAAAGGTTTTGGCTTGCCGCAGTGAACGTGTTAAGCAACGTCGGGCGTGGTCAGTACTTGGATCACTTGGATAGGTGACCGTTTTCTTTTTGCATTTTTTTCCGTTTTTTGCTTTATGGTACGGAACCCTTCGTGCGCGAGTCCGACTCGCACTTGCCCGGTTTTTGTATTTATTTTGAAATCTGTAGGTACACTTTGTTTTGCCAGGAACATTAACATTTTGACTAAAGCGATATAAAATTTGTGTACGGAACTCTTCGCCTTCATCCAGTAAGTACGTACTAACGACTTACCTAGCATTGTTTAAAAACGTTCATGATTATTACTTACCTGAAAGAATTTCACTGCTAGACAACAGCATCCTTTAAATCTTGAAAGAAACAGAGAGGTTGATCCACAATGGCAAACGTTGGTTAAAACTTAGCCACTGCTTGACAAAAGCAGCCGGCCTAGCCAAGGTTACAATCGCTATCGCTTCGACAACGAAAAACTTTATGTCTCTCTATCACTCTTCTATGTTAGTGCGACAGTGACAGCTGCGTTTCGATCGGTACGGAGCGGAAGCGATTGGCATCTTGGCTACGCGGCCTGTACAGCCATATTCGAACTTTAAGATTCGTCAAATAATAGATATGGAAAAGACATAGATTGGATATGTCAAACATGTGTCAAAAGTGACATTTTTGTATGTAGAAACCTCACTTTTGACACTTGCTTGACACTGTCATATCCGATCCATATCTATTATTTGACGTATCTTTTTATAAATGGGACTTTATTGGGACAAAAAATACAAACTAAACAATAATAAAATTAAACTACATGGAATATAAAACTTAAAATAATCATATAAATAGACATAAATAAACTTATAAATAAAAAATGCTCCCTAGGTCGCTGTCATGAGTTATGGTACCCAGTAGACTGGCAGCGTTACCTCGTTGGATGGCCAGACTTAGTCTCTGGCCGAAGTAGCGTATATTGACGTATCTTAAAGTTCGAATATGGCTGTTAGCCAAAAACACTCAAAATTGTTTTTTTTTTAATTGCATGATCTAGTTGGTGAGCCTGAAGCACATATTAGGAAATAAGGTAGTGTAGCGGGGCCTTAATTCGTCCTAACGAGGAGGAACAAACGAACACGTGTCCGGTGCGCCTACGCAGTACGCACTCTAGTTCGCCGCGGGCTAATTGTTTACTAGCTTATACAATGGACGCGCTACTTTACTTATATAAATTCTATTCTTTCTTTATAAAGTTGGTCAAGCAAATCTTGTCAGTAGAAATAGGCGCGAAATTCAAATTTTCTATGAGACGATAACCCTTGGCACCTACATTTTTTAGATTTGCTGTCTTTTTCTGCTGACAAGATTTGTTTGGCCATATATACTTTGTTAAATAACCGTTACCTATGACAGTTCAAAGCGGGTTGGGGACTTCACATTACACTTTAGAAACTCTTTGTAAGCAGAATTCCGATTGATTAAATACGCGTGTATACGGGGGGGTTGTAAAAATGGGTAAAGGGTAAAACTACCTAAGTTCTTATTTTCTAGTTTCGTATAAAAATTGATAAAAAAAACACTTATAAGGCCTTGGTGAACGCCAGCCCGTGCGATCTGATTCTTTTGCGCAATAAAGCTTAAAATATAGTTGTTAAAACCTACACGAAACATTACAAAATATTACAACACATAACAAATAAACTCATTTAGTACACATTTCAAGCTATATTTCATACGCGTCTATTGTCTACCTCATAACCTTAATATCTCCAATCTGCCACATAATTAAACAAAAGGTTACAAACAAGAGTGATAGTGACAAACGACGCATTGTACACTTTCGCTGATGTACGGACAGACAAACAGACAAAGACACCTACAAGTACAGATAGCATCGACAGAAGAATTAATTATTTGAATTCGGCCGACTACTGTTCGGACGGGCTACGGGGAGAATGTTGTAAGTGAATTGCTGCGTAGGATAAAACTCGTTGTTTATTTTTTCGTGATTGTAAAAAAGTAGTATAGCATAAATTTAAATTCATTGAAAAAGGGAATACATATAAGTCATAAAAAAAACTTTATTACCTCAAAGCATAAAAGAGGAGCTTAAATTATGATTTATTGGCTTTATTGCATTTATAACTAAACTCAACACTATTAAATTACTCGTTCAGTAGAGTATGGAATATGTTGTATAAAAAAAATGAATGATATAATGATGATTTCACGGCTCCAGGTCATTTCTATGTAACTGCATGAAAAGCATCTAATGATATACCATATTTTTGAGTACGGCCCGATTCGAATTTTAAGATACGTTAAATATTAAGTACGTCTAGATACGATATGAATTATTATTTTATTAATATTAATATTTCGTATTATTAACGTATCTTAAAGTTCGAGTCAGGGCGTTAGTATCAACCACTATAAGAGAGTTGATCAATTAAAATTCATATAAACTTAAAAGCACAGTCACTGAAATTAGCTGTACCTATTAAATTACACTGTTACGCCTAGCATATTAAAAAATGACAAAAACTCAGTTACTCCATTCTGCGTGTCGCGCGCCGCCCACGCGCGCGGTTAATACCGGCTCTAATGTGACGTTATTTATTGTAGCAGTGCGCGGCGGCCCTTATCCGGCCGCTTTGTACTTCGTACAAATAAATATCAACTCGAATTAGTTAATATGAACGCTCTACGGCTCAATTGTTGCCACCGATCATAATTCTAAAGGCTTCGTAACGGGTGTTTATTTTGTTTTCTATTGAATTGGACTTGTTTGTTGATGTATCCGTAAATTGCGGAATATCTAATTGGGTATTATTAAGGAAGCCTGCAATGAAATAATCGATAGATGAGCGGTAAGCCGTATGAAGTCACCAATCTGTGCTGGTGTAGGTGTAGGGTTGGCCCAATAACGTTTTGAAAATTGAGGTCTATGCTAAGCAGTTAGAAATATTTAAGCTGGTGATGTACAGCTCAGATAAATATGGACATATATTATACATCTTTAAGTAGAAACATCAAGAATTATAAATCGACCTAAAAATGAGACATTGTGTGTTACTCACTGATAACAGAGATTCAAGAACAATACTCCGGTATATTTTTTATACATTTCAACAGAACGAATTAAAATAATTAAAATACCCTCTGAAATTATATACAGTTTGAAACAAAACTGCGTATAGTCATTCGTTAAAAACAAATTAATAATTTACGATCCGCAAAAAATAACAGAGCCTTTGATTTATCACAAAAACAGTAATTTAAAAGTTGGGACCTTTTTGCGACTCCCACACCCTCCTACGCCTCACTTGTTCTTTAACAAGTAAAAAACCAGTCCCAAGTGTTCCAATTTTCAAAACACTGTGGATTCAAGAATATTTTATTAGACATATACTTACGCCAGATTAATCTTTTGCGGCTTAACGTTTGAAAATGGTTCGGCTCTTATCAATTAACGTAGATTGTTTTGTTTATGAGTTTAAAATTTAATTAAATGTGTCTTTATTGGGGTGTCAGTTTGTTTAAAGATTTTAAAGGAACGGGGTAAAATTGGTGACATTGGAATGGCTGTAATGTCGTGACAGTAATGCAGCTGCAGTTGCCATCCGAACGTCACCTTTAGTAGCAAATTTGGAATCGTATATGTATAGATACAACAATTCTTCACACCTTTTGGTTTCTTCTTGGTGCGAGTTAGCTTACGTAGGTAGTTAAAATCACGTAATTTTTAATGTTTTAAAACGAAAGGATCTTATAAGTTTTTTTCCTTAATTACTCTGCAAGTACTTTCTTTTGCTACCAGGTTTCATTAATGCTTATTCCAAAACATTGTAGGCAGTTTTTCTACATTCGATCCAAACGATTACCGTGATAGCATCGGAATGAATTATTTAAAAGCTACAAGCTTTACAATAGCAGCAGCTGGTGATACATCAGAACAATCATAAGGCGATGGTATCTGTTACACGATGTTAACTGCACGCCTGTCGCCTCCCCGTATTGTACTGTCATAATAATTATGTATCGCGAGCGTTAAAGAGTTTGCAGTTGCGGCCGTGTGCGTGGCGGGCGTACGCGTGCGTCGCGAAAAGTATAATGTTGGGGCTATTTTATTGGGGAACTAGCTTTTTCCCGCGACTTTGTCAGCGTCCATTCATCCATTCCTATTACAATTTTATTACAACCTCATCAGTAGAGACAGTATGCGGTGCGGGCGAGACAAGCAAGCGAGAAATTGTTTACCTTTAAGTAGGTATTAGTCAATATCAAAATATGGGTAAATGACTAATCTCTGATGCAGATTTATTTTCGAGGGTGTAACACAATATCATTTATAAGAAACGGAACATTTATTAGATGACTCATGCCTGTCTTCTGCGTGCCTGTTGATTCTTGTTCAAGATGAGTTTTCGGAAATTAGTTCCTTCTTATATTAGTTCAAACATGCTTAGTTAATATCGAAAATTATAGTTCAGACCCTGTAACCAGCACCGACCTTTAGTGAATGGCACTGACACCCCAAAATACGCTGGTTTCCGGACCTACAGGCATTGTGCCTTCTATCATTGCCAATAAAGACAGTCGACTGTACACCTTCTAACATCTTTGCTGAAACCACATATTCGCTAATAATTAATAATTATAGTTAGGACACAAAATCAATAAGCAAGTGACGTGGCGTTCAAATTGTGACATTGTGGCTTGCGATTTTCCTAAAAAACCGGGCAAGTGCGAGTCGGACTCGCGCACGAAGGGTTCCGTACCATAATGCAAAAAAAACAAAAAAAAGCAAAAAAAAAAAAACGGTCACCCATCCAAGTACTGACCACTCCCGACGTTGCTTAACTTTGGTCAAAAATCACGTTTGTTGTATGGGAGCCCCATTTAAATCTTTATTTTATTCTGTTTTTACTATTTGTTGATATAGCTGCAACAGAAATACATCATCTGTGAAAATTTCAACTGTCTAGGTCTGTCACGGTTCGTGAGATACAGCCTGGTGACAGACGGACGGACGGACGGACGGACGGACGGACGGACGGACGGACGGACGGACGGACAGCGAAGTCTTAGTAATAGGGTCCCGTTTTACCCTTTGGGTAACCCTAAAAATCATTAAATTAAAAAGCCCAATGATTCAGCTCTAATAGCAGGATTTTTAACTTTACCGGCGCTTACAAAAGTGTGGACACATCCTAACACCAGTCTCATACAAACACGCAAGTTTGCGTAGAAAAAATCAAAAACTACAAAGAATGAGACAATAGTAAAGTACGTTTAAACCCAAGCGCCGGTGACTAATCTTAACTTTAACACGGTCCAGCCACTCAAATATAACCTTTAGGTCATTGACTTAGTGTTTAATTTTGTGCAAAGATAAGACAGGAAGTGTGGACGGAGGATGTCAAATATTGGCTGAGACAGTGTGTACAACGGAGCAAATAGGGCAAGAACAATGAGACGAGCGAATTGGGAGTATTACTGCAATGTTCTGCCGCCAGAGTGCAGCACTATGTTGTTTAGTAAACCATAGAGTAACTTATACATACTCGGCCTTTAGTTTTTTGACAAGTTTTCACAATGACATTGATGCGTCATGACGATTTGTTTACAGGTGGCCTACCGCAAAACGCAAATACAAAATTTCGTTATCTGCCTCTCTATCGATAGTACCGATCGAATAAGCAAGAGTGATAAAGAGGCAGAAACCGAACATTCGATTGTCGTGTTTTGCGGTAGGCCCTGTAATAGCGCTTGTGACGCCCTCTACGCAGAGTTTTGCGTAATATAGGGAATATTACGCAAAACTTGCGCAAAAATTGAGGGCCAAGAAGTTTGAGTTTTCAATCTACTTAATGAGGTTACAATTTATCGGGGCGCGGGGATTGGTTCGCGAGTTTGCGAATTCAATCTAGTTAGAGTTCTGAAAATTTAAGAAAAAGGAAATTGTATTTACACAATTCGGTTGGTCCGAAAGACGGATGGACGGGAAATTAAAATTCTTAGTAAAAACCTGGGCTAAAATCTAGCCTATTCTGTGGCAGTAGTGTGCATATACGAGTAGATACTCGTATTTAGGTGGATACGCCTAGGTGACACAAGACGAATTTCTCAAAGACGATTTGCCGAATCAAAAGAAAATCTAGTCGTTTAAAAGGGCCCACTGATTACCAGTTCGTCGGACGATATCCCTCTGTCAGTTAGTCGAACGGACGGACAGGCTGATATTGTCCGGCGAACTGGTAATCTGTGGGCCCCTTTAGAATTATGACTAATGATACCTATAATAGCCACCTTAAGTTAACACTATGAATTTCCAGCAACATCTATCCATAATCAAGTTAGGTTGGAAGGTAGAAATATCGGACGCCTCATGTATCGAGGAAGGATATTTGCATCTCTTTAATGTCCTCCTTTAGTGTCTCCCGTGAAAACCTACGTTGACTATTGAAAAAGGCTCCAACAGTAGTTTAGGTATTTTCCACACTGTATGGCTTTCATCATCATCATTAACTTAAGAGTTATTCTCTTGTCGGTGGCGTATCTTCCAGCTTTCTCTATCTTGCGCCAGCTCTTTGACTTTTTGATACGACACGACCCCTACTTTTTCTTTCACTTGCTCCAAAAAGCTGCGTCAGGGTTTTCCTCTTCCCCGCTATACAGTATGCTGTATGGCTTTACAGTTACCAAAACCTTTGACCCTGTTATAGCTAAATAAAGAATGCACCTCACATAGCTGCACCTCAAGGGAAAGCAAGCGCTATCGCCGCATCGCGATGGCATCGCAAAGGCGCCGCGCGCGCAGCGGACTCGCACGACAATTAGGTTGTCCTAACAATCTGGGGAATCAGAGGGTGAATTCAACATTGTTTATCTAATGCCGCGGTAGATGTAGTCGGGTGTTTGATAGCCTGCGTGAATCTAACGTTATTAAATCAAAATCAAATATTCTAGCTGAAGATGTACTGATGCAAAAGCGCACGACAATTCTGGGGAATAAGAGGGAAGACTTCTTTATCTAATGTCGGGCAGATACACCTAGTATGTTGTTTGATAGTATACGTGTGTTGTATGTCAGAATCAAAAATTCTTAACTCAAGGTACCTGATCAATTGTTGCAAATTCGCAGTCGCTTTCGACAATTTTATTAGCTTGTCCTAGCCATTAGTGAAATCAGCTCCTCGACTCCCCTTGGAAAAATACTGGTTGAACTAATGTTACGGTGTAAATGCTCGAGTTTTAGATAGTCTGCGTTAATCTCTAATTTGTATTTTGTGTCATTTTATCCAATTAAAATCGTAAATATCCAGTACATCCGCGATCAGAGCTAAAGTAGGCCACTGACGAGCCTCCCAAATGGATGCCGTTACAATGGATTTATCCAAATGGACGGCATCCTAATATTAAACATTGTACGTTTTTGTCATTCACGTACCGATTTTGGATTGCAGCCACGCTATTTGGACTGTTGGAAGGCTCGTCAGTGGCCACCTTAACAAAAACCAAACCTTCATCGTCCGCAGTCGGTTAAAAAGAAGCGCCACAAATTGCCCAAATGCCACTGTCACTGACATTAAAGTTAACAATGATTAAAACCGATGATTATTTATAAAGGTTCGAGAGAAACGATTAAGCGTAATCAGTCCATCCTTACATACCGTGAACTTTCGTACTTGCGTAAGACCACCTACGAAATCTCCCCAGAAAACCACACCCTTATAGGCACTGTAATAAAGTTTATTTTAGGGCGAAATTTGCAAAAAATATAAGCTAATTTAATGTGAGAACCTTAAAATTAATGTACGTTTAATTCGCTAATTTCGGACCGAGCGAGGGAAATTAAAATCAAATTATTACTGACCTGTACGGAGAGTTCAAAATTCTTGTAGTTCCCGAGATTTTCATTACGCTTTTCTTTTATGGTATGTAGGTAAAGTAATCTACAAATCCGGATAGGTATAATAATTTAGTTATTGTAAAACAAGCGTGTGTAAAAAAATATGTATGGAAAGACATATTTACACAGAAAGTGAAAACCTAAAGAAGAAAATATATTAGGGAAAAAAATCTTATAGTGCAATTTCAGTCACAAATATAAATTATTCTAAAACAAATCTAAGTAAACCATAGTTATAAAAGGATTAACTTACTATTCCTACGTTTTAGACATTATGGCTTGAGATTCTCACGAACCTGGCCGCCATCATACAATCCAAGTTACGCCTCTCATTTTAAAACGACTTTCTAAAATAACAATATTTGACATGTACAATTGTACATTTAAGTAGGTAGCATATTTATATTTATATCTGTAATACAAAAAATAATAGAGTGGGTAAAAGTTTTGTATGTAAATGTGTGACTCTCAAAGTAATAACTTATTTAACTTTAAACAGATGCCTTATAAATACTGACTTCTATTTAATCTATCCTTATCATTAGTTTTATCCGATCAAATCCTTCAACTAAAAATCCTAATTACTAACTCGGCCATTGATTCAAACTCAGCGGACGTTCGAATCGGCCAATAAAGCAACGGTGGCGACATCTGCATAAATCTAGCCTTTATAATTATTCAAAAACGGCCATTAAGGGCATATAAATCGGCCGTTAATAGTGTGGAAATGGCACACAATGCCACTGTGTATTGTCCATGATGGCTAAAGGAGCTGCCCGGTTCAAGAGTTGAGGAATCGCGGTACCTACTATTAAATAGGAAAATACCACGTCATTTTTGCACGAGGACAATTTTGACTTGTTTTATGACAGCTTGTAATCCGGCCAATCTTCGGCTTTTGTAAAATAGGTCCATATCATGAGCAGATTAATATTTTTTTTGGATTTTTTTTTTTAATCAATGGGCTTACTCATGGCCACAGACTAGCCGAGGCGTAGACGTGGCCTACGATGGAGCGAGCTCGCCCAGAAGGTGCCTGTTCACTCTTGATTTGAAGGTTGCCGGGTTATAAGAGCACGGAAATATAGACGCCGGCAAGGAATTCCATTCCTTGGCAGTGCGCATAAGGAAAGTAGAAGCAAAGCGCTTAGTGCTTATTTTCCAAAGAAAGTCCTATGTCACATCACTGTCTGTCAATATCTGTTCACGATGTTTGTAGCAAATTGCCAAAAAAGCAAAGTTAAACCTTTCTGTAAAACCTGTTGGCTACGATTAACTTTTGTAGATTATGTCAAAGTTTAAAAATAAGAATTATTCTAAAACTTTGACTTAATTTTTGCTTTGCTTCAAATGTTATAAAAGTAGGTAGTAAAGGCTGTTTGGTTTTTGTCCTTGAGTCAATAACCAACCCTTGAAAATTTGCAGCGGGTTTCAACAAATTTAAAACATTCTCTGTTTGATCCGAAAAGGCTGTTGAAAAAAAAAATATTTTTATACTTAAGCGAAATCAAAATCTTGATCGGGGTCATTATATGTAGAATTTTCGTGTTTCATTGTTCTCGACTGACCAATTAGCATTGTTTTAAAATTACAATACTTTATAATTTCCTATCCTCCATTCTTGTACCTCGCAGTACACTGCAGCAGCTTCGTCGTAAATAGAGCGGTGTCACGCGCGTACAACGAACAAGCCACCCCGGGAGTCAGAACTAGCTGTTCGAATCAGTGCAATAACCAAACGCGAACACGTCGCAACCTGAAATCAACCTCACTTATAACCCAGCAAGGCTGAGTTTAGCTTGATATTAAAATGAACATATAACGTTATGGAATCGAGTTGGTTACGGGCTCAATATTGTCGTATAAGCAATTATGATAATAATGAAAATTGAGATTTAATCAAAGGATTTAAGGTCTGTTTCGGTCTACCGTGGGTTTGTATGGACAATAATTAAATTTGCGTTTGCGATATGAGTCATTTCGTGTAAGAAATGGGATGCTTATGAAAAGCTAGGTATTGTAGTATTGTTTGTATTAATGTGAGAGATGATGTTAATGCAATGTTTTTGTAAATTAAGATGCTACATCTGCATTTGGTTCGAGAAGCTACTTGGGTGCTTCCGAACATTACTAAGATGTTAAAGAAACGTTAAAATTTATAAAACACAACCTTAGAATACTTAAGAATTATTTACCGAATGACAATACATATAAGTATGTTTTTCGACGAATTTCCCGAAACCAATTCTTATAAACCAGAAATTAAAATAAGATTTATTTAATATTTATTATAAAATACTTTTTTCAAATAATGATGTACATACTTATAATTATGCTAATCATAAGATATAGCTATTTTTATTGTTACCTATTTTATATTTATTATTATCAATATTGCAAGTCTTTAAAATTTAAATTATTTTTCATGGGTTTTAAAAAACTTAAAACCCATGAAAAAATATGCATTGGCTATTTAACCTTGTAAAATTTTTCAGGTGCGATATTTTGACACAACCTTTCAAAGTTCCCTTTTACGTTAGTTAGTAAAAGCTAATGAAATGGGCCAAATGGAGACTTTTGATGAAAATGTTGCAAGAAGGTATTTAAATTGCAGCATTTTCATAAAAAATAAATATCTTATCATAGTTTGAGTAGACTGCAGAAGAGCCCGTCAAAACGCTATGTTTCTATTAAGTTTATCTCTTAATGCAGATGCGACAGTTTGCATCGGAATGCAATTATAATCATAATACACGGTAATCGGCGGCCGCTTTGTGGGTTGTGTTTCATACATTTTTGTGTAGAGCCTTAGATGTTATAGGAGATTCGTCGTGGGCGATATTTGTTACTAGCATGTTGTCAATTTCGATTACAAATATCACAAATAATGTTCCTGGATGTGTTTTTAGCTATTTATTTATATGTATGTGTTTATATGTATATCGTACATATAGTATCCATAGTATTTACAAGCATAACTAGTTTATATGTATAACTTGGGATTTGGTCGATCCCTCCCATTTCTATAATTTTTCGTCCCAACTGCTAGGCAACAGCTTCTCCCTCCGTTTTTCTCAAACCTAGAGATGTTTAGACAGAGGTTAATGGCAATATTAGATCAACCCTTTCAGAAGACGTTAAAATCGTAAAATCGTGCCGCCATATCCGTGAAATTCTGTCGTGGCGCCGGTTCAAATAAATAAATGCCAAATCAACTTAGCATTAGCTTAGATTGAGTCTAAAGCACAAACTGCGGCCAGAAAGCTGGGCGTCCTAAATAAGGTGAAGCGATACTTCACACCTGGACAGCTTCTAACACTTTACAAAGCTCAAGTCCGGTCGTGTATGGAGTATTGCAGCCACCTGTGGGATGGCTCAGCTAAATACCAACTCGCCGCTTTGGACTCAGTGGAGCGCAGAGCCAGGAGGATGATTGGCGACAAGAAGCTAACGGCTAAGCTTCAGTCTTTGGCCCATCGGCGGAAAGTCGCCAGCCTGTCGGTATTCTACAGGTTGCACTTCGGGGAGTGTGCCCAAGAGCTACACGAGCTTATTCCACCGTCCCCATTCTACCATCGGACTTTTAGACGCACGGCCGGTTTCCATCCTTACTTGGTAGATATTCCACCAATTCGCACGAAGCGCTTTGCTTCTACTTTCCTTATGCGCACTGCCAAGGAATGGAATTCCTTGCCGGCGTCTATATTTCCGTGTTCTTATAACCCGGCAACCTTCAAATCAAGAGTGAACAGGCACCTTCTGGGCGAGCTCGCTCCATCGTAGGCCACGTCTACGCCTCGGCTAGTCTGTGGCCATGAGTAAGCCCATTCATAATAATAAAAAAAAAATCATATTTTTGTCTACTGCTGGACATTTATTTCTATGGATTTCCATTCCGTTCTGGATGCCCTGGTTATATGCAAAAATTCTAGCTCGTGGTTCGTCGTATTCCGTCGGTACGGCTTCCCTTTAGTTTATTTCAGGTCTCCAAAACAATATTTCCTGACTCTATCCGTCGTCATCCCTGCAACAAATAAAACATAACATTTAACATTACAATCCCCGATAAAATTACAGCATGAACTAGTGAGATGAAACCTATAAACCATCTTAACTAACAACATTTTCGATTAAAAATAATTGGTTCATCTTTTGAACAGCTACGGAGCCACAAACAGACACACATACACACGTTAGCCTCTTTTTCCGTCAGGGGCTAAATAACTTATTACCAATTCGTGCAAAACTCAATGCAATGTTGGGATTTACCGTTCCGATTTACACCACATGGTGAAATACATATTTCAATACAAAATTATTGCTTTACTTCAATACAATAAATACTAAGCCTTCGTTTTCCGGACCCATATTTTGCTTAACGCCCCAACAATGACTACGACCATTGACCACTCTTTAGGGTCACCGCACAGGGTAGCGCGTGATACAGTTACTGGCCACACTACTGGATAAAACCATCCTATCCTCAAACCCATCTCATTCAAAAATATACTTTATCTTATAGGTGATACAGTTGAAAATCCAACAGGTAGATAGATAAAGGTGCACATAGATGAAAAGGGAGCTACATGTATAGAACCAAGGTTGGCTTTCGAAGCTAAAGGGGTAACATAGGACGTATTGGAGCATATCGGTCGGTTAAAGGAGATCTCCCCAGGCGGCGCAGGGTCACATAGATAGTATCGGATGACCGAGGGCCGGAGGCATCGTTTAATTGCCGAGGTCCGATTCGCGGGTGGGCGGAAGAAATGGCAGCGGTAGCTATGGGTGGCGAATGGAATATGGCCATGTGGTCATGTTGTTATTGTTCAACTATTATCGAGCAGGATTAAAATGGTTTCGAACTATCTCTCTCTATATCTTGGTATATCGACCTCAAGCTGAGGTCCAAATCATATATATGTACCTTGTTGATGGTTAAGGGTCGATGTTTTGCTTAGGTACTTTTTAATTTTTACGTAACTTTGGTGACAATATGCCAAGCTACGATGCCTTCGAGCTCTGATGTTTAAAAAGAAAAGTCGCCATAGGAACCAGATTTGTAATGCCGGCTGTACACACTCGCCGAGACACTGCGAGACAGGCCGAGAACGAGTGTGAACTTACTGGTCCCTCCTCGTCTCGCTCTTACTCGTCTCGTTTCACCGTTCTCCGAATGGGTTGGAGCGGTGACGAGACTCTCGGTGAGAGGCCCTCGACGAGTGTGTACAGCTCGCATTAGAATCACTCCACCAGGCTTGGGCTCATTAGGGTTATTTCGACAAGCCATATTATTGTCATAAAGGTGCATCTTTTCCCTATTACTTAAGTCAGAAATATTAAATTTTCTTTAATATTTTACTAAGGCACATAAGGTAAATGTATTTACTAGTGCTCGACATGTTAATGCCCAATAGATGGCACGTTGCTGTCATCTCAATTGGCAATGACTTAAGTTTCAAGATGATATGTACTGGGACCGCGTCGAGCAACGGTAGGTTTACCTTACGTGCATAATTATTTTTTGTTAGAGTAAAATTTATAAAGAGATTGGGCTCGAATTTTATATATGTTTCTCTAAAAACATCGATCTACCAGCATTTTAAAAGTATCCGTTGAGTAAAGTTACCCCTGGATTGCGAATCCACAAGATTGGCAGCAAATTGTCACCAATATAGTTAACTTTTACTGCAGTCGGCAAAGTGTCTAAACTAACCCGATTTAAGTCGCCATCTTCATTTGATAGCTTCCTCAATTCCTACTCTTGTGTCCCTTGTAAACATGTATCTTAAAAACCGTGTCCAACCAAAAAGGTGCCTACGATCTAAATTATAAAGTTGTTTTTCCTAAAATATTTGGAAGTGAGATACGAGGGTGCGATGTAAAGGGCGATTTTGCTTTATTATTTGAGCTGATCGAGGTTGAAAGGTCGTTTGATTGAAGGAAGGATGATGTGAACGTAAACCTAGAAGCGTTTTTTTATCTTAACCTGAGGATTTTTTATTAGTTTAATTTTCATTGCATTAATGTCTTATTATGTTTGTCGAAAATTCTGAAATAAGTTAGTAAAAAATATTTATTCTTTGTACCTACTTATTTTTTTATAGTAAAGTAATATTCCGCGTAGTAGGTTATGTTAACTATTAGTAACATTTTCCTTACCTTAGGTAGGTATATATATTCGTCCAGTTTCTTTATTTACGCTAAACCCAAGTTGGTATCTTATCGACCTAACTTCGGCCGGTCGTATAAAAAGCTCCAACATCTCAAACGCTTCAATTCGCCACCACAAACTGCCCGCTTTACTTTTTTTTTCAAAAAACAATAAAATTCTCACCTTCGATTTTCAAAACCGTCGAAGCTAACGAGCCATTGAATCCGATAAAGATGTATACTACCACAAAGTTATTTTTGCGGGCGGCAAAATACGGAACTACTCGTTGTTAGTTACTGGCTCCATTAATTTCTGTGATTTTAGCGCCGCTGTGGACTGTAAATTTAAGCTTGTTGTAGTATTAAAAAGCGAGTTTGGCCCATTGAGACCACAATAGGCCATTTGCCATTATTATTGGTTGCGGCTTCTGCTATTTCAGCCTAATTGGGCCATCTGATATTAAATTTTATTAAACGCAATGAACATGACGATTGAAAGTTTTAAAGGTAGTTTTTAGGCTCTAAGATTATTGCCACAAATTGCAATCAAAGATTCGCGCGAAGATATTAAATTTGTTTTTTTAATCGCCTGGAGAAGAATCCGGCTCATGACTTTAATGTACCAATTCACATTTTTTATATAATACCCAAAATTTGAAGTTTTTATAGTAATACATTGAAAAATATAATTTGCAGAACTCATTGAGTTCTAATATTCATAACATAATTGAACTTGAAATTTGGTCAATTACCTAGAACCGATTTTTTTACAAGTACACATAGAACAGTTCGCAAGTCCCATATTTTGTGTGTTATACAAACATTTTTTTTAGTTTATTGTACTTAATTATATTCAATTCGTGTCTAACTGCATTCTACTCTGTGTAACATATTGAATATAAAATAACTTATTAAAATAAACTAAAACTACAAACAAAATAAAATTAATACTAAAATAGTTTATTAGAAAAACAAAAGTATAGGGATTCATATATCCCATCAATCCCATGCTCCACTAAAAAACGACTATTGCCAAAATACATATATACTTATACCTATGTTACTTGCGTTAACTATAGGTAATATGGGATTTGACACGAAAATGATTTGTGGATAAAACTGGAATGACTACCGCTACTTTTATATTACTTTGCTAGGAGAAGTGACGTGATTATATGGTATTAATAATGAATTGGAAATGTTGGAAATCCATACATAAGGTACTTAAGTTTTGGCAACCATTGTCACAATAGTTTAATGACCTGTCCTCAGCGCCTCTGTTAGAATCACAGAAAATATTGCATTCCGATTAGAGCTCTATAAATCCTATATAAAATGATCGTATTGGTTGTGCGCACCGCGGACGCACGCGCAGCTCTCACGGTGCCGCGCGACAAAAACCCGCGCTCATTAGGATGCGCGCGACACGGCGCGCGGCATTGTCCGCGGCGCAATTGCGCTTTTTGACCGCGTGCGCGCCGACTCCAGGCCTATGCCGATTTATTCAATATTTTGCAGGTTTTGTTTACCCTGTAACGGGCAAGACTGAAAAAAATCCTCAATTCAAGCCTCATCGCCAACAGTACTAAAAATTCTGTACAAGAAAAAATACAAAAAAAGGTATTATACAGTGGTTTTTGGCACCTTTGACCTATAAAGGGTTAAATCTAGTAGAATTCGGATTCTTTTTAGGGTTCACCAAAGCGTGAAAATGGAACCACGACCGTCTATTTGTCAGTTAAATCGAAGATCAGTGCTGTACAACTTTACTGCCCATGTGCAGCACGCTGAATTAGGGTTCACTTTAAGGTTGTACTTATTGTCAATTTAGTATACTTTTATGTTGTATTATGTAGTAACAAATAAAACACCTTTCTCTTGTTGTTGATTTATTTTGTGTAACATGTATTTATTAGCCTATAGGAGTGTCCCACTGCTGGGCAAAGGCCACCCTCTTTCCTTTCGATTGGCGTTTTCTGTCAACGATTGTAACCCTGGCTAATAAAAAACAAGTATGTAATTATTTGTCGTTATAAATAAATATACAATAAACATTAAATACAATAAAGAATTAAAGTGAATTCTCGTCCTAAAAACGTAACTCGGCTTTTTTATGTTCAAATATCTTACATTGAGTCAAATAAATATTTTGAATCTGATTTTGAAAATTCGCAAATGAATATTAACTTGACTGTACCTTGGTATTCAAACAATTTGTATGACAGACACGTAACATGAAGGTTCAAAAAGCATGATCTTAATCAGAGCGGAGGCGTTTATTAACAGCCTCATATTTAATAATTCATATTTGTTATTGTTTTTACATTTTAACGCTCTTATTTCTAAGAAGTTAAGGAGGCCGATTATGTAATAACAATTTGATATAGTTTTCATTTTATTTAGATACGACAGTCAGTTATCAATTAGCGTGAGCCGCTAACGCTGATTGACGAATACAAAATGCAATCAAAGTCTACTTACCCAAGAAGTTGACCCGGACAAAGTGCTAAAATGCTTGATGAACGGGTAAGTTCATGTATCCACATTTTTGGCACTTTGTTCGTGTCGAGATTTAATACCTATTTATTTTTAGATTAGTTTCATTTATTTTTAGATTTAGTTTTTAAGTTTTGTAGGTTAGTTATTTAATTATTTTTTAAGTATCATTTTTGTTTGTAGGTATTAAGTTTGTCCATACCTTGAACGTACAACAAACGCCAAACAAAGAGTAATAATGTATCGGAACGACAGATGACAAAAAGTCATGTGATCATTTCCGAACACCATTTAGAATAGAATAGAATTTATTCGTAAGCATAAACAAACGAGACAATACATAGGTAATATAAAAGAAAACACATAATAAGATTAAAGTGCCACGAAATGGCCCCATCTCAGCATGTTGCTGGTGGCTTCCAGCGTTGATCTTCCGATGAGACCATCAAGTGAGAATTGAAAAAGTTTCGACTAGCGTTTTCTGTCAACGATTGTCAGCTTGGCTAAGCCCCCTGGAAATGACTCGTGACGCATCTATCTCTCACTTAAAATTGGTATACGTGATATGCCTGATGGTGATGACACTAATTAAGGTCGTATCAAAATAACACTAAAATCATATCAAATTGTTACTATCAGAATCTGCCTCAAGATTGAAAATAAGTTATTGTAAATATTTATGAATTATTTAACGTTTGAGGTGCGTTTTTAATTAGACGCATTATTAATAATCTTTAAAAGTCATTAAAATGCAGTACACGGATGTCTCAATGACATTAGGTTGCCCCTTTGCGCTGTATAATTTATGGTTTAATAATGGTTATAGTACAAATTAAGCACTTATATCTGAGACATGACCAGAGTACCTAGCCAAGATGCCAATCGTTACGCTATATCTGTCTCTCTATCGCAGTAATATGGAAGAGAGAGACAGAAAGCGTTTCGTTATCGCAGCGCAAACGATTGGCATCTTGGCGAAGCCCCCTGGTATGACCACTTTAAGTCACGTTCCTAGTTAGCAACGGTCGATAATAAAACTAAATTTTCACCGGTTTGTATAATTTCAGGGCCTATTCTTAGGTAGACCTTAAAGAAAAAGCCCAACAATTTTCCGGCTTTCAGAACGGATATGTTCAGCACATCACTACTATCACCTCTTTATGTGGTGCGCGAACTCGAATGCAAGTTTAGTTACATTGCAGACTATTGAGGTTACATCCAATTTAGCCGACCGATCAAATACCGCAATGTAATAAAACTCGCATGCAAGTTATCGCACCGTCTTAACTTTAAGATTCGTCAGTTAATAGATCTAGAAAAGATATGGATTCGATATGTCAGTGTCAAACAAGTGTCAAAATTGACGTTTCTTCAAACAAGTACGTCACTTTTGACACTTGTTTCACACTGACATATCTAATCCATATCGTTTCAATATCTAGTATTTGACGTATCTCATTGTTCGAATACGGGGGCTAGGCGTTAAAATTGTACAATCAAGTAATACTAGTTTCAGGTTCAATGTACATCCTCATAGGAACTAACCCAAAGCCTCAAAACTGCTCTCGATCAGCCGTCCTCATCTCCGTGTCAGTAGTGCGTCCGGTAACGCATATCTCAATTTCTTGCAGTCTATACCGCCTTTATTACCTGGCCATTAGAATTCACTTTAATGAACCTAAGTATTTACTTAACGTGGTATTACTAACGGCTGTCCTTAAGACATGCAATGGCTTCCTTATTACTGATAAGATAAGCTTGAGTTTGGAAAAACAAGTGTCTAACTTATAATGGTGTTCGAAACTACCCAAGTTACAAATTCATATGCTATAAGTCTTATTAGATAGAGTGTAAAGTTGATATCTGTGAAGCAAGGTGTAAAATGTGTTTTGGTAGACTATAGGGCGCCGAGATTCTATGAACGCATCCTAGGAGTAGGGCAGCGGGAAGTGACGGAACGAGCGGATGGGTGGAGGTATTTAGGGCTCTTTGGACGCAATATCCGTGCCTGGTCGGACATTTTTTATCTGTGCGACACAAGAGGAAGTGATAGGAAGCGCCTTTCTCACCAACATGACAATTGACACTTAAGACTGACATTTCGAGGTCGATAAGTAACGACTAACCGCCTTATTCATAAACGTTTACTAGAGTTGACAAGCCGATAATAATCGTTTGTCCCTTTCTGACGTATCTGTATGATGGAAATGGACAAACGATTATTATCGGCTTGTCAACTTTAGTAAACGTTTATGAATAAGGGGGTTAATGTTTACTAGTTGGACCTCCAATGTACGGTGAAAAGGACCAGGTATGCCCAAGAACCGGAGTTGACAATGTTACATATGTGTCTAATACTTATTACAAGTGCAGGCCTCTAGTGTTGCAGGTGTCCATGGGCGACGGTAATTGCTTACTATCAGGCGATTTGTCATAAAAAAAGTTAGATTGACTGTACAAATAGCACTACTTATACAAATAGTAACAGCCAAAATAATATCGGGACACATCCTCATTTCTGTGGTAAAAAAGATGTGTTAATTACATATACATTACATAGGTACAGTCAACAGGAATAATAAGTTACTCTTCAAAGGCCGCAAAAATATGTGACACGCTCTACAAATAAGATCGTGTCAGGTATTTTTGCGGCCTTCATTATGTAACATATTGTTGCGGTTGACTGTACAGGGAAAAAGTGAAAATAGAATAGCAAACCTATCTATCTAAAGAACAGTTAAAAAATAGTATCAACTTTTGATATTTAGCTATGGAGATCCTTATTAGATAAATGAAATCTGGCAACTCTTACGCCACTTAGGTATGACAGTTTTGTATCCCACAGAGGGGTAAAGTCTACTAACATTTAACTGTATTAAACCATCCATACACGCGCTTAGATCCTACACGTCCTTGTCTTTAAACATTTTATAAGTACAGCAAATGATGCCATCCCCACAAGAAACGTATTTGATAAAAAGTCAATAAATTGCAGAAACACGTTTCATCCTCCCGCTAGGATTCCTTAATTAAAAACATAAAGTACGGGAATTGTGTGGGAACGCCACCAACGTTGCGTATACGCATCGTAACGTTACTGGGAGTAATTGGATAAATCACACGCGTACTTCTAATTCCCGTATTATGTTCTAATTGTATGAAGAACAGAGAGAAAAAGGGGAAAAAGCAGACGATTTAATGGAGCCACGCCGCGCCGTTTTGTCGTCTAAATAGTATCTAGTTTTAGTTTCATGCAATTTTTATGGGCTGCTATTTAACTGATCACCAGATTTAGTAAAATTTAATACCAAAAAAATATATTTTACCACCCTAAAATAATGAATGATCACCAAAATTATAACACCATTTTAATGTGAAATGATTACCAATTTTATTACATTTTACTATCCTTTTAAAGAAAATGACACCAAACTTATCATTATTAACCCAAAAATAGTAAAAGAGTACCAAATTTCAGACCCCATTTTAATGTGAAATGATAACCAAATTTTTACATCTTGCTATCCTATTAAAGAAAATGACATCAAAATAATCATTGTAAACCCAAAAATAGTAAATGACCACCAAAATTATAACTCCATTTTAATGTAAAATTATAACCAAATTTTTAAATCTTGCTATCCTATTAAAGCAAATGACTCCAAAATAATCCTATTAAATTAATTAATACACTTCGTCACCTTTTTCTAGTAGCATTTTATTTCTGTAACAGTCGCAGTTCTAACCTAACCTAACCCGCTTTTCTAGTACCATTTCGTTTCTGTAAGGGTCGCAGTTCAAACCTAACCTAACCCACTTTTCTAGTAGCATTTCTTTTCTGCAAGGGTCACAGTTCAAACCTAACCTAACCCACTTTTCTAGTAGTATTTCGTTTCTGAATAGGTCGCAGTTCAAACCTAACCTAACCCACTTTTCTAGTAGCATTTCTTTTCTGTAAGGGTCGCAGTTTAAACCTAACCTAACCCACTTTTCTAGTTGCATTTCTTTTCTGCAAGGGTCGCAGTTCAAACCTAACCTAACCCACTTTTCTAGTAGCATTTCGTTTCTATAAATGTCGCAGTTCAAACCTAACCTAACCCACTTTTCTAGTAGCATTTCGTATCCGTATGGGTAGGAGTTGAAACTTAACCTAACCTACTTTTTTAGTACCATTTTTGGCATCAATTTACTTTATTTGGTAATATGTCTACATTTTTTGGTAATCATAGTGGTTTATTTAGGTGAAAATATCGCATTAATTTGGTCTTCAAGATTTGGTGCTCATTAATGATTTTTGGTGATCATTCAATATATTTGGTATTTGAATACAATTTGAAGTGCAGTTGTAATTATAATGGTGGTACTTTTGTATTTTTTGGCCGTATTGTTTTGGTGTTCAGTATTTTTTTTTGGTAAGCATGATTTTTTTATTTAGGGTACCAAAGTATTTTTTGGTGGTCATTATATTTGTAGCCATTTTTATGTATGTTAGTCTATAATGAACTTGTAATAAGGACCTTGTTGCTTGAATCAAAACGTGAATAAATAAATGATTCGAAAAATAAAATTGGCGAAATGTTAAGCTGTTGCATAAAAACAATTTTATTGAAAACTGTAGCCGCCCAAAGGCCGATAAAAAGGTCTTCCATTTCATTGCATTTCGCATCTTTATTTTGACATATTATAATTGCATTTGTGCTGGCTAGATGATACTGTCCAACATCCAAATGTCATCACTTTAAACATGCCAAATATGCTGTTGGCGTTGCCTGTAGGTACCTATAGCGAGCGATATTTGCGAGTACCTACCTATATGAATATCATGAATATATTATGAGTATGTGAATAAAGTTAGGCCAAGAAAAAGCAGCAATCTGCAGCAATTTTGATAGCCCACGCAATGCAAGTGTTATTTATATGTCATAATTTCATAGAATTTGCACTGCGTGGGCTATCAAATAAGAAATTTGTCTCCCCATTTCGGGGGCATCGTTTTCATCTCAGCCGAACCACTTATTTAAACAGTGATTTCAACCCAGGCACAGCTGTTAAGATTAGGTAGGTACTGAAGTCACACTTGTACTGTACTAGTCACCGGCCTATTAGGCTATTACATATACATACACATACACAGCCACATATACATCTAGGCAGGCTTCTTCTATTTGTACAAGAGCTCTATATACTTTGTTATCCCGCTGATAAGGGCCTTTGAGCAAGTGCATCTCGCTTGCACATGTTTGTAAATAAATACATACGAGAAGGATGCACTGTGCGTAATCTTAACTCAACATCGAATCAAGTTAAGATCTTACTATTTCGAATGCGTCTGGACATTCCTGCGCGCGCAAGTTTTTGCGATGAGCAGACTCAAAACTTACGATATTTATACTAGAGCCTGGGAACCTCGTGGCATCTAACAAAAACTGTCTATCTATAAATGTATAGGTTTAAATCAATGTCGGGTCTGACCACTCGCAAGACTGATGACACAAGTGAGTTTCGCTAGCCAAAAGTTTTAAAACTTTTTTACAAGAATTTATTGTACTTACAATGTTTGCAAGCAAGATTTAGACCGATTCTTAATGTCCAATTAAGCTGAAATTTAGAAAATTTATCTTAAGTTCTTCTTCTTTTTTTGATGGCTTCTGACTTCAAACAGTTGGCACAAATATGCCAGTAGGTATCATGTTTTTTAGCTACTAAGAAGCAGTAGTGTGTGAATGTGAATAGAAAAAGACAACACAACTAAAGTTAGTAATCATAAATTCAAAATGTTGTAACGAGTCTATCGTGAATTTATTTCTGTTGTCTACCCCCATCTTTTTATAGACTTTCGTCGGGTAGTTACACAAATTTACCCGTATCTGTGAATTCTCATTTTTCCGGGAGACCAGTCATCCGCGAACAAGATCAGTGCAATCTGCGTCGAAACGTCAAAAATAATGCTAAACAAAATTAATTCGCTATAGTCCCGTTACCTAGAAATTATGTGTTAGAAGCGGGAAAGTTTTGAACGTTATAGAGAAAAGTTATTTTACAAACTTTGTTATGTTATATATATGTTATACATTGGAAAGATACTCAAAGATCACATATGATCCTCGAACAATAAAATGATCAACCGAGCCGCGGTCGTGCGTTCTGTTCGATTGTTCTTGTTCAGATCTTTGTTATCTGTAAAGATACTACTGTAATGATTGTGTACTGAGATAGTGGCAGCATAACAAATGTTCAGATTTTTTTCTCGCAATCGTAACTTTAATATCTACAAGGTAAGATAAGCTTGTATTGTATGAAAAAGCTATCAATTGGTAAATTATGTACCTATATTACTAACAGCGTTGACTCATTCATCCAATCCAAAAATTACACTCTCACACCAAGCGGGTAGTAGTTCTTACTTTAAAAGCTCAGACAACTTCATCATTCTTTAGTGCTGTGCGAATAAACCTATCTTGTTATGTTTATTTTTTCATAGAAAATAATAGTGTCGTAGCTACTTCAATACGTAGGTAAAGAAAAACTATTGAGTGCGACGTTTTTGACGCCTCGCGATCCGAAAGCTTATTTTATTGGTATTTTGTAAGATTGCAACTTGTATCTTATTGAAATGCTTTTAAATAATAAATTTACGCAATTGTCACATAACCCAGAGCTACCGTTTTACATTGTACCAAATGTGTAGGAGTAAGAACAAAAAAAAACTCAAAACACTCGGCAGCCGTCAACCGACCGGACAAACACCGTATGAAAAGCAAAATATCTACATTTAAACCAATTTACGCCGTTTTTACAACGTTATTAAGCACAATTTGACAGTAAAAATGGTGGAATTCAACAATAAAGTTTATTGCTAAGCCTTTATAAGGGAAATGTTAAGAATTTACTTGAAGCTTTATAGTGGCACGAGCCGCGGTTACTTAGGCCAATTATCAAAATGGACTTGTGTAATCGGGTATTTTCGGCGAAATGTTTAAGAAGTAACGGATTGGAAAGGTGTGAACTGTTAAACAAACCATGATTACTAATGTTTTGAAGACATTAAAGAAATTTGATAAGAGATTTTTACCAGAACAAGACATTATAAGCACCAATATTTACAGTATAAAACATGTTTTAGGTACTTAAAATGCTGCAAAAGCAGGTTCTCTATAAGATTGCGATGTATAATTATCAGGTTGATATATATCGTCGAAATGAGTAGATTCAGTATGATAGTTGGTTTTGTATAGAAGGCTAACGAGCATATGTAATAATATTATTAGGGTTACTGGTTCCTCGACCTTTTTAATTTCTCGAGGCACGGGAATTCTCGACCAAGATTTCTCGAGTTTCTCGAGTATCTCGAGAAATTTTGAAAGCTCCAAAAAACACCATGTTATTTTTTTTTTGCTTTTTTACAAATCAGACTCGTAGAAATCTACGCTGTGAGATCAATAATAAACCATATATGGTACATTTTTAGTCACCATAAATTGCACTTAATAATCAAAAGTACAACAACAAAAAAAACTATAGGTGCAGGCGTGCGCACAGGTTCTATAATTCGTAACAAATTTATTTGAAGCATTTTCCAATAAAAAGACACTACATGAATGTCATGAATCATGATAGTTCAAAAGTTTCAAAACATGAAAATCAGTTAAAGCTAGAACGATAGGGGACTGATCAAGGTAGTTTTTTATTTGGTTGACAATAAATGTTTTAAGTAGGTTCCTATCTGAAAATGTAAAAAAAAAAACATTGTTCATATTTATTTAACTACCTAAAGGAATACATTATTGACACATCATGTGTTATACGCGTGTTTTCTTTTTACTTATCACAAGAGATTTATTTCTCGAGTTCTCGAGGCATTGAATTTTTTTTTTCCCGTCTCGACTTAGGACAAATTTCTCGAGATTTCTCGCCTCGGGAATTCTCGAGCAGAAACCCTAAATATTATGGGACCATCTTACACAAATCGACCTATCCCCACAGTAAGCTCAAAAAGGCTTCTGTTGTGGGTACTAGAGGACGATAATACAAGTGGCAATGTGGTATTTAAACAGCTTTGTAAGATATTTCAAATGAAAAATTAAGGAATTTTTATTTCTAACTGGGATAAATGACAAAATTGATGTCAATGACAGTTCAGATTCAAAGAGGCGATTCAAATTACTAATTTAAATATCTTAAGCCGTAAATCCACATATAAAAGTAAAATAAATGACAAAAATTAACAAATAAAAAAAAGTCTTGTCTGATTTTAGTAAGAGTAGGGGCATTAAATTGCTCGTTGTTTTTGGAGTTAGCAAAATATATTACGGTTCACGACTTAAATGTCACCCTGTATTTAATAGAGAGATCACAAACAGCCATCTCGTATCGTCAGTACCGATTGAAATCTAGACCAGTTTTCATTTGTTTGCTATCCGTCCATTAATTAATACAGTATTACCGTGACTTTGTTTCGTCGTGTTTGAGCGAGAGCCTTAAGGCGCAGCCAGAATACGAGTACAATTTTTCAGCGGGTATTTATTGCTTTGAAGAAAGGGAATAAGTGCGCGTACGCCCCTTTTGTGTTGGTTTTTGTCTTTTTATCTGCGGTGGCAACAATGTAGGCATTTGGTATGAATAGAGCAAAGATTCATGTGTTTGAGGAGTCTATGGGAATACGGTAACTGTCCGTTTTGAGGGAGATAATTGACATTTTACATAAGTGAAGATTAGAGCTAGCTAACTAGGTCATATTGGATAACCCCCTTATGAATCATAAAACTTTACGGGCCTAATTAGTTAAATTACGTTTCATCCCTTTCTTACAAATACGTAAGTCAATATTACAGATAAAGACAAACGATTCATAGCTAATTCAGGCCAGCAACACGTTTATGAATAAAGTAATTAGTATTTATTAAACGAAGTCTTTAAATCGAACTTGTCCTTAAAAATATCAAAATCGCTATCGGTAAGTTATCTGCAGGATACAGATGTATAATTATTAATGAGCTCGGTTGGCTTCGTTATGAAAATATGTACGGTGCTTACAAACTCATACATTTCCAATTCAAATACGTTTACCACAATGTTGCTTCAACTACAGTTATGCACACTTTAATTAATAAAAAAAAGGCATTATATATATATACCTACACCCTCAGTCAAATGTATGGGAATAAAATACTGTGATTTTCATGCTATATATTTTTATTATTTAGTAAACAAATGTATCAAATTCTGGTTGCGAACATTTCCAGTTCATCGTGTTGTGAGACAATTAAAAAGGGTGATATTGTAACTTTTACAATTTTTTAAATAATATGTATTTATATATTTATCAGGATGTTTTAATACTTGACTACTTAGGGTGTATTTTTAATCTTTGGAGTTGCCGAATGTAAGATTTTGGTTACCAATAAGTATAATAAGTTGGAAAAGAAATGAAGGAAACAATAGAAACACGAGTTATTTATTCAAGAAAACAACGTTGTTTTCATGTTTTTCCCATGGGCGTAGTTATTAGACTATTTTTTTTTAAACCCTGGTTCGTATTTTTTTGAGAATTCCACCCCTAAGTATTTGCCTTAACCCTTCGTATGTGTAAGCACTAATCAGTGCGCATGTATTTTAACCCATTGTTTAATACAATAGGTTTAAATTAATTCCCACTGATCAGTGCTTAGACATACGAATTAAGGGTTAAATGTTATAACACTATGTGATGAGTATGTAATGTTAGACCCGTTTGTGTAATTAAATATGGGTTAAATGTTAAGCTATAATCCTTTGTACATTACACAGGAAAATCAAAACCAAAGAGCAAAACCAGTATAACACTAGGCCATAAAATTGGTCGATAAATTCAAGGAGCACACAAGCTTACACGGTTACAAAAGCACCCCTAGCTTACGCCTTTCGATGTTAATGTTAATGAAAACAGTGAAAGTGCCTAAATAAGCTTTCAATTAACTAAAAGCTTTATTAATCGTGTTCGTGTCGGTAACTGGTGCAAATAAATATCAATTAAGTACTGGGCTTAATACTGTTTTGCACGGTGTGTGGTGCAAAGTTGGCATTTTGCACACTGAAGGCATAATTATAATACCTATTACGTTCGTTGCTATTATAGATAAGTTTTCGGGATTAGCACATTAATTTATTTAGGTACTTATCGCAATGTGTATAACTTAATTTTTGTTTATCTGCCCGTATAAACAGCCAAAACATGAATAATAAATGGAGACACGTGCCGGATACCCTACTTAATCAAAATGTCGCAATACCAAAATATTACAATTGTTGTTTTATTGTAGGTATTAATCACATCAGACGCCAAATTGTCCCAGATAAGAAAATATGAGAACGTATTTTGTAACTTTTATGCCCTAAGCGCTTTATGTGCGTATAAGTAACCTATAGTCATTTCCATTATTTCACATCACCAGCTCTCACTTGCCGTCAAATCGCTACCGCTTGTGCTTTGCTCCTCTCCACCGATACGGTTACGCAAAAGGACCGTTTTGTTACAATTAATGATATTAATTAACAAAAAAGAAACTTTAAACTGAATCAAAAACGCAGCTAATGAAACTTCGCGCAGCCCGAATTGCTTTATCACCCGGTATATCACAGAAATAACTCCGATCGCGGCGATAAAGGAATTGGTACATGACATTAAGTAACAATACTCTTGGATTAATTAAAATAGCGTTTTAATTGCTGGGGCAATTTGAAGGGGGACTAATTAGGTGTGAAAACATGTATGGATCGTGTAAATAATATGAAGATGTTTTTGAAATTGTCCCTAAATTAATTTATAAGAAGGATTATTGGGTAAAGAGTCAAAAAATTAAACAAATATTTCGTATATATAGTTACTTAAAATGGAATTAAGCAGTTGTTATAATATTATAGTCGTCCACAATGTCCACAAATGAAAAGTATTTCTGTTAATATTGTCCAATCTGTGATATTTGTTTCGGTACGCAAATGAAAGACGCCATTTTTTTTAGTAGGTACTTACTTTTATGGTCATTAAAATGCATGTCTGTTTTTCTAACATTTCTAATAATTAGATAGTTTTCTTTGCTCCGGTACTAAATTTCTCGCAACAACAGCAAGACCGGAACGACGCGGTTTTAGCGAGCGACACGCGCGTGGTCGCCGACGGCTGCTAGGGATGCCCACCATATCGATAAGTATCATTTTAATGCGGTATAAGGATAATTTTCCACTGAGACAGTGAAGAGTAGAGATAGGCGACGTACGGGAATCAACCAATAACATTGGTTGTAAGTTGTAATCCAGCGGAACGGAGAAGAGAACCAATGCTATTGGTTAATACCCGCACGTCTCCTGCCAACTTCGTTCATCTCTGCCTCAGTGGCAAGGCAGCCTAAAAGGAGACACTGACAAACGATCCAGCCAGCCTAGCCGAGGTTACAATCGCTATCGCTTCGACAACGAAACACTTTGTGTCTCTCTATCACTCTTCCATATTAGTGCGACAGTGACAGTTTCATTTCGATCGCTACGGAGCGTAAGCGATTGGCATTTTGGCTACGCGGCCAGGAGCCATTATCGTAACGCGCGGTAGGTATAGCTATATGTCGGTTCCGCATCAACGGTCGGCGCCTCATCAGCGCTACAACGTTGCTATTTTCGTAAATCTATCGATAAACGTTTCCCACCCCCACCGGTTAGTGATGCGCGTAAATCGGTGCGCGTGCGCGCCGTGGGGCGACTCGCTCGTAATTCGCGCCGCCTCTTCACCGCACAACCGACTATGACAGCCGGGTTTATCAGCCGGGGGTCGCGGGTTCAATCAAAAACGTGTGATTCGAAACCATTTCGTTTGACTGATGTGTTGAGTGTTATTTGTTGTTTCATCATCTCATCGATTTTCTTAACAGTCGAATTTTGGTCCTTTTTACCTTGTCACATTACAATTTTACCTATGTCAACGTTAAGAAGCGCCACAGAAGAACATAAGTGCTTAAAATATCAATTATCAATTACGTATTTGTTATTTTTTAACAAACTTACAGACATTCTTTGGCATGACATAAAATACCTACAGGATCCCTAATGTTAAAATGTTTATTTAAAAAGGCGAGGCTCACAATTATTCCTTAATTCATTGCACGATAAACGTGATTAAATATTATAAATGACTCACTCCAACCTCCTCATTAAACCGCAATAAACGGTCGAAGCAAAACGCAATCTATTCAAATTATAAAGTTCAATAAAACCTTAATTTAATCCTTCCAAGCAGCGACAATACGGTATTATTTTTAAAGTTCCTTTGTCCGGCACGCCCTCGCTCAGTAAAAAAGAAAATTTAAAAAAACTCGCATATGATTATGGCGAGCAATATCCGAAAAGATTACCATCTTATCTGAGATTCGAGACGTGAGCCCATCTCGAGCTTTTTCTACTTAACGATTCTGTGCCGTGTGCCGTACGATTTGTGCGTTATTGGGAGTCATTAATTAATGAGCGTCGGGTATCGGTTTTCAGATGGACAGAGGAGACTCAAAGTGTTGACATTTTTATCGTACGATTTATGCAATTTATCGGTTATGATTGTAAAGTGTGCGCCTCAGGAAATCTTTTGTGTTTTAAGAATATACTGTTTATTTAATTAGGTAGGACCTATAACCGAAAATTGGCAATATCATAACTCATATGATATATACAGCCACTGTAGGTAATATTGTAGTTCTGCAGATTTGGGCGGCGATTAGATTCGTTTTTTCTTTAGAATTATATTGACAAGATTAAGTACCTATTAGTATACATATTTTAGTTCTCTCCGGTCTAAATCAATCTGACTGACGCAAGCCTAGCCACCATCATAATAGGGAATTAGCAGTGTGATTGTAATAATGCAATGAAAATGTACAATTAAACAAGTAAATGCTATTGATAATGACGCCGAGCTTTCAAGTTGGCATTTTATTACAACTCGGCAAGTCTTCTTTAATGTCATTATTTATCTGAAAGACTAAGTATCCGCCGCAGCGATGTATCTGGACATGTAAAGGTCTCTTATTAATGCGACCTTCTGTAATCTGTCTTGCGAAACCCCGCATTGTCCACTTTCTTCTGCCCGTTTGCGAAACCGAACGAAAATATACTGACGAAGAATCGAACTTTAAAAAGCCGTAATGATTACAATTTTGCCTTTTAAATATTTTAACTGGCCATAGAGACGTTACTTAATAACAAAAGGCGAGTAAAAAAACTTAACAATATTGTCTCCAAGTTTCAGATTAAGCCGAAAGTCGGGAGATATTTTCTTTAGGAATTTCGCGCGGCTCGGAGCTCAGTCTTGTCAATAAACCCCATATAAATTGCCTGCACCAAAACCTTATTTGAATATAATAGCCTCTCCTATGGTTCGTTTTTACCCCCTTTCCTTGAAGTCGGCTTGCAATCTTTGTCCGATTATATTGTAAGCAAATTATCTGGTCGGATCTGGCGGGTGAAGGAGCTTTGTTCATATTTTGTTCCTTTATTAATAAACTACCATTTGCTTAGAGTGATTCCTTATTGACTTGTACATCTTTTGAATGAGGCCGCGACTTTTTGATTTCGTTTATTTAAGTACTGGCGGTAGTAAAAAAATATATTTCTGGTACTCATGTCATGCCTCAATAAGTATTGTTCGGGTGATAACTATTGGTGTACTCATAAAATAAATAAACACATAAATAGAAATACTAACACTTATTTAATAAAATGGTTCAAGTTCCCACCTGGGTATGAGCAGAGATGTGAAAAATACTTTATAAAAAGTATTTAAATACAAAATACAAATACTTCCTTGATAATACTATTTCAAATGCAAAATACAAAATAGTTTTTGAATTTGTATTTAAATACAAAATACGAAATAGGTATTTTCAAAATACTTTTTTTAAATACAAATACTTTGCGATAAAAGGTACTCTGAGTAGTGAATACCTAGTCTGATTTAAAAAGTATTACTCGGAATTTCCGAGTTGAAAAGACTTTATTCTTTGAAATCAATCCTCTATCTAAAGTGCAAATTTCTAGTTGTTTGCTCATATTAACCGGTAGGATGTAGGTATGGATGATGGGTTTTAACGGCCAACTTTTAAAGCATTAATTTGTAATGTTTTACAGCTATTATAATGCCTCTCGTTAGTGTGATGAAAACGTCTCGTTTGTGTTTCACCAGGGCAAAAAGTTTGTTCTCCTCTCGTGCCTTGAAACCCTCGCAAGACTCAAGATTCCACTTTTTTAACCACTTGCTACGCTTGTGGTCATGTGCGACGTTACTAAACAGCAGATTCAACAGTTCCATGTTAAAAGAATGAGAGAGTTGCCAGGATTGTAACATCAGAAGAGATTGTAACTCCTACCTACATTACCTACCTACTATAAAGTATTTTGTATTTTGAAAATAGAAAATAGGTCCCAAAAACTATTTCAAATAAAATACAAAATAGTTTTCTTCAAAAGGTATTTAAATACAAAATACAAAATAGGTATTTTGCATTTTGTATTTGCATTATAAATACAAGTATTTCAAATAAGTCACATCTCTGAGTATCGGACTCCCCCAACTATTTTATATTTCGATGTGTAACGTTTACAGAAGGTACGTTTTATAATGGTTTACCCTTGAATTGCCGACAGACATTACATCGAATTTTATTTCGAAGACAACGCTTCAAGTATTTTCATTTCATCGACAAGTTATTGCGTCCAAGAATCGATACTAGTAAATTTAAATCGGGGACTTTTAATTGGTACTTGAGTTATTTTAAATATAGTTTATATCGTGGGATTTCTTTACGGGTTTTCTTATTTCATTTTGGTTTGTATTTAATAAAATTTGTCACGCGTAAAATTATTTCAATTTGTAATATTTCGTTATCGGAACTAAACTAAAAGCAGTCACGTCAGTCGACTCACTCTGTGCGATTATAGCCGTTTATTACTGTATAGGGTGGCAGGTCGCGGGTAGGGTTTTAAAATAATCTAAACCTACTTTGAAACCCGTTCGTGTCTGTGTGGGGTCGCAGTTCTAACCTAACCTAAACCTACTTTGATAGCCGTTCGTTTCTGTGTGGGGTCACAGTTCTAACCTAACCTAAACCTACTTTGAAAGCCGTTTGTTTCTGTGTGGGGTCGCAGTTCCAACCTAACCTAAACCTACTTTGAAAGCCGTTTGTTTCTGTGTGAGGTCGCAGTTCTAACCTAACCTAAATCGACTTTGATAGCCGTTCGTTTCTGTGTGGGTCGCAGTTCTAACCTAACTTAAACCTACTTTGTAAACCGTTCGTTTCTGTGTTGGGTCACAGTTCTAACCTAACCTAAACCGACTTTGAAAGCCGTTCGTTTCTGTTTGGGGTCACAGTTCTAACCTAACCTAAACCCACTTTGAAAGCCGTTCGTTTCTGTGTGGGGCCGCAGTTCTAACCTAACCTAAACCGACTTTGATAGCCGTTCAATTCTGTGTGGGGTCGCAATTCTAACCTAACGTAAATTTAAAATTTTTACAACAGAAAAATATGTATATAAAAGTGTAGTACGACATATAAAAATGTATTAAAGTAATACGTCGAACAAATGAATTACATTGTTTAGTAGTTATGCCAATTGAAATAATTTGAAACGAATCAGCGATCAATTAATATTCGTAGAATAGTATTTCTACGCAATAAGAAAAATTGAAATAAATAGTATATGAAACATAATAACGCCAAACAATATTACTAGTACTAACGTTTCGATGAATCGTTGTCGATGAAATAATATTCGATGAAAAGTTTGTCGGCAAAACAAGGGTACACCTTTTATAATATATCCGTATTAATAATTTAATTGAAGCTTTTAACCTTTTAACCGCCAGCAATTTTTGATCGAGCGTGCTCGTGTCGCCACCGACAGTAATTGTACCACGCAGAGTAAGGTTGGCATAGTTACGGGAGTTATAAATGTGCTGTAAAAACCAAATCAGATCTTTGTCTTATTTATCAGACTGTGGCGAAAAGAGCTGGATATGTAATGTCTTATATATCAGACTCTGGCGGTTAAAGGGTTAAACATACAATTATAACGTATTGAGTAATTAATACATAACATATTTAGTAACTAATAATACTAGGTACCTAACCTTACATAGAGTTATAGTTATCTATATATATAAATGCAAGTGTCCTGACTGACTGACTGACTGATTCAACAACGCAGAGCCGAAACTACAAAAGCCAGAAAGTTGAAATTTGCACACCAGATTACATTTATAAAGTGTACAAGAGATAAGAAGCAATTTTGAGAAATTCAACCCCTAAGGGGGTTAAAAAGGGGATGAAAGTTTGTATGGGGTTAAAGTTTTCTTTTAAGCTAGGAATTTGAAACTTCGTAAAAAGATATATTATTAAAGTACAAGAATACTAATTTCAGCGTTTTTGAAAATTCATCCCCTAAGGTGGTTAAAAAGGGGTTGAAAGTTTGTATGGATATTAAACATTTTTTCGAGTGTGGGGCTTGAATCTTTGTATTTAGGGATATTATTAGAAAACAGGGAAAGTAATTTCAGCGTTTTGTAAAATTCATCCCCTAACAGGGTTAAAAAGGGGTTGAAATTTGGATCAATTACAAATGGTTTCGAAACTTCTTAGAATGCATAATAGCCGATTACAAAAAAGTAATTGCATCGTTTTTGGAATTTTAACCCCTAAGGGTTAGGTAAGGTTAAAAAGGGGATGAAAGTTCGTATTCAGGGGCAAATTTTATTTTAAGCTAGAAACTTGAAACTGTGTAAAAACTAATTAAATTAAAATACAAGCAAACTCATTTCAGCGTTTTTGAAAATTCATCCCCTAAGGGGTGAAAAAGGGGTTGAAAGTTTGTATGGATATCAAACATTTTTTCGAGCGCGGGATTTGAATCTTTGTATTTGGGGATATTATTAGAAGACAATAAAAATAATTTCAGTGTTTTGTAAAATTCATTCCCTAACAAGGTTAAAATGGGGTTCAAAGTTTGAATCCAATACAAATGCTTTGAAACTTCTTAGAAAGACATAATAGCCGAAGCCGATTAGAAAAAAAAGTAATCGCAACGTTTTTGGAAATAAAAGCCCTAAGGGGGTGAAAAAGGGGATGAAAGTTCGTCTTGGGGTGTAAATTTAATTTTAAGCTAGGAACATGATCTTTTTGCAAAAAAAAGGTTTTAAATTAAAAAACATGAAAACAAATTTAAACATTTTTGAAAATTCATCCCCCAAGGTGGTGAGAAACGGGTTGAAAGTTTGTATGAAGAACAGATATTTTGTGAGTGCGGAACTTGAATTTTTGTATAAGGGCATAGGTACCTATTATTAGAATACAAGAAAAGTAATTTCAGCAACCAACATCAAAATCCACTTGACTTAAAACTTCATACAACTTGCTAAAAAAGAAAAGTAATTTCAACATTGCTTGGATATGAAAATTATAGGTACTAAAGATGTAAAATATTGAAGATAAGACTGCCACGCGGACGAAGTCGCGGGCAACAGCTAGTAGTTAATATATCTAAGTAAGGTTTGGGTTTACCTACAGCAAAAGTGATAGCCGAAAATGGAATCACAACTATTAATATTACGGAACTAGGTGATAAGGTTGTCGAGAAAAGCTAATTAAAATGAAAATATATAATATTTACGCTTCCTTCCTCTTACCTAATAAGGCATAACGCTATGATTAACCTTTGTTAAATAGCTGTAAATAAACCCATTTAAGGAAAATAATTAAGAGAAAATAGACGTTTACTGATGTGCCTTATATAGTTGCTAAATTAGTTTAAACATAGTGTTCTCATATTTTAAATAGCAATTTATTTAAGTACTTAGAGATTTTAAATTTAAGACGTATAATTACTAACAAAGTTCATAATTTAAATTAATTTAAGCTTTATCAAATAGGTATAGCAACTTAATTGTAATATTTCTACGCCGATAGGGGCAGAATATGACGCACTTATTCAACTTATTGTAATTTGACCATCTTTGTACTACCATATTCTAAGAAATAAACATTTGTATTTGTTGCCTACTAACACGATATGGACACAAGATCTGATTATTTTTATGAAATTGATTTTAATTGAATTTCAAAAATAATAACAGGATTTACTAATAGAGTGATGTTTCAGAAACTACGCGAAGTTTTAGTGCCTATTGAATTTTTTTTTAATATCACTTGCGAAGGGTACCAGTAGGTACTGTTGTCCACTTTTCTCATAGTAGAAATAAGGTGGACATATTAGGGGTCATCCATTAATTACATCACACGTTTAGGGGGCGGGAGGGGGTCAAGAAAATGTGACATATTGTGACATGGGGGAGGGGGGGAGACACAAACTTTGTGACGTCACTTTAACTTCATCAGTAACCGAAAATTTATTTAAATTATTTTATTCGCTGTACATTTAAATAGGTAACAAGTTTTTAAAACGATAATCGTTTTTATTCGTTTAATTTTCTTTTCTAAGCAGTTTTGGATTATAAAATTACTAATATTTATATCGTCAGAAATATTTTGATAAAATATTAATAATACTTAGGTACTTACTTAATTCGTTTTGGCGATTTCGTAGAAAAAATGTGACGTCACACTAGGGGGAGGGGTTTGCCAAATGTGACCAAGTGTGACAAGCAGGGGGGGAGGGGTCAAAAACCTAGAAATTCGTGTGACGTAATTAATGGATGACCCCTTATACCTGTCGTTCTGACAAGTCAAATAGACCCTCTGTCTCCACCGTAATTTCAAGTGTCGCTTGAAAGCCCAGAGCCGCCACTGAAGAGTATCCCACTTATCTCGAACGAGTCAATACCATCTCAGGGCCTACCGCGAACGTTCGACGTGTTGCCTCTCTGTCGCACTTGTGAATTCGTACGTAAGTATGTCAGGGATGCAACACGTCGAAGGGGGTTCGCGGTAGGCCCTCAGGGACACCAACTTGACAAAACGAAAACAAATTAGCTTTAAGAACGAGTGAACCAAATGCATAATTAATCAGCACAAAAGTAATCTCAATACCTCGTAACTCGTTCAATTCTACAAAAGAAATACAACTTTAATCGATTTATAAAAGGATTCAATTTTGAATGGAGGGCATAACTTTATACGGGGTTTGAAAAAGTAATCTGTGAAAAGTGATTACAAGTAAGGAATTACGATTTGAATAACATTTTTTAGTGATAAAATCGGCAGAGTTATAAGTTCGGGTGAAAAATTAACGTTCAATTAAAGGTTTTTACAGAGCTCAATTAAAACGGTAGCGTTGGGTAAGAGTCGTGATTAACAGACTAATTTACGCAATACTATCGCGTCTGATAAACAAGGTTCCAGGGCAGTGTGGGACAAGGCAACAGCGTAGTGGCCTAATGGCCGTCTAAGCTAACTTTGCACCAATACAAACAGATAAAAGTGAAAGCACAGAACAAGTTTAGTAATAGTCCTACCGTACAGAAGACACTTCCTACAAAACCGAAGTTTGACAGCGTTTCAGGGTCGAATCATGATATCCCTTTTTAACTTATGGCAGTATTCCTTTCGACGATTTAGGGTTGTCAAAATTCAAGCAATTATCTTATCTGTGGTCGTGCACACAAAGGGACGTCAAGTTGTGTCAACCCTAATAATTGCTCATTCTATAGAACTTGCTAACTATGTAAACAAACCGCCATACTGAAATCATCATTCACTACTGACAGTTTCAATGTAGCGGTTTGTTTGACACAGCAAGTTCTATAGAATGACACTTTACTAGTTTGTAGGTATACTATGTATAGGGTAGATTAAACCGCTTCAGCTTATGAATTACAATAAAATAAAGTATGTAAATTTGAAATGGCTCCTGAGTTTGATCATTAATTGTTGTTATGTAAGTACAAATATTTATTATCATAACTGCATTTATCAGTACGAGAATGATAAATGCAATATAGTTCCATTTAGCGGAATTAATTGGAACACAGCTTTAAGATTACATGTATTTTCAGGTTAATTAAAGATATTTATAATACGTCTTTATTAATTACTGGATTTTAGTAGGGGTTTAAAAGTAATATGGATGGTATTATTGTTTAATGATTTAGTAAGTATTGTCATCAATCAGCCAAACTGTTCAGCGGGATTGCACCACGCACAGAACGCTGAACGGTGTAGAGGGGGCTCTCCTACAATTCCTCAGAACTCGGTACAGTCCCGGTTATGATTGAGCCGGACTGTCGATTAATTTCGCCACACAATCAGTGTTGCCGCGTATTGATCGATAAATCAAAACCATCGAGTAATTGCTTATTTAAATTCGGCCTGCGGGCGGCGTGTAGGTTTTTACACATCGTCGTGAACGGGACTCGGTGTTATTTTGAACTTATTCCAATGTCTGGGTATCGTTTTGTAGAAGTCTATATTCGAACGTGAATACCGTAAGTTTAGGGCGCTATATCATAAAGTATTTCCAACCAAGTGACAAGTGAGAACCGTAACGTATGTATATAATCAATGTGACTTCGTTGCACTATTATCCTGATACATTTTTACTTTACGATTGGAGTTTGTTGAACGATTGCCATCTTGGCTAGACCCCCAGGAAGGTAAAACAAGATAGTAGATTAATGGTAGATTGTATTATTATACATAGTAATATTACCTACACAAATACATAAATGGAATAAGAATAAGAAATGTTTATTAGCACAAATAGTAAGTAACTAATAACACAAAACTAAAATTAAATTACATAAATATTTGTGCCAAAAGGTCCTCACTCAGCTTATTGTCACGTTGTGTACCCTAGGACACACAACGTGACGCTGATTTTCAGTGAGGCCTGGTAAAAGACTAAAGCTAAAACTATATTCTGGACGATGCTTACCTGCTATTTTAGTTGCCTGAAACATGAAAATGAACGTTAATGTTATTTTTCGGTGTTATCAAGTCGTGTTCTTTTCAAAGTTGGTAATGAAGCATTCCACGGGCTGTTGCGTACAGTTACTCTTTTTTCGTGTAAGTACATAGTTATATCAGATAATACAAGTATGATATAAAATACGTGTAAGAAGAAATTGGCACGAGCCGAGATTCGGACTCCCAACCTTGCTTGGATTCCGCACGCGATGTTGACTAATTTCTTAATAGTATATAATAATTCAACCTAAATCCCGTAGAAATATAGAAACAAATAGGCAGGGCTCGCCACCCGGGCGCCCGTCCGGTGGTCGCGGTCGCTTGCGCGCGCCCCGTGGCGAGACATTCATCTGCTAGAGCGTGATTACTAGCGTTTTTAATATGATACTGTACTGCGATTTGTTGCTTAGCTTTGTGTACAGGGTGTCTTATGGTAACATTCCATTTCTAACCGCAGCTGCACTACCGGTACTGAACGCGTCGATGTCATTGCCAATTTCCATAGTAAAATTGACAGTAGTGCAGCTGTCGTTGGAAATGGAATGTTACCCTTACATGGTTAACACATTGCTAATTATTATCATCTTTGAGTAATTTTACGGTTTAGACTCACTTGTCTTTAGTCATTCGCCCGACATGTTTCGGAGAGCCTAGGTCTCCTTTCTCAAGCACTAACAGACACAGTGCGTCAGCGTTCACAATGTTAGTATGTCTCACAACAGTTTAAATTCGATTATTATCATCTTAGCTGAAAATCTCTCTATTTCTTTTTGTTTATCAAACTTTAGTCATCTTTTTGCATTTTTCGGCTTTACACAGCACAACCAAAGGTTGAAAGTTTTGCAGAGAGGCCCTTCACCAGAACTACGTGTCTTAGAGCATTTAGTTACTGGAAAGGGGCGCGTCAAATGTATGGCTATTTTTTCATGTTTTGTACATAACGTAATTAGCCATATCAGTGTAATAAGGTATTATTACAGGTCACAATTATGAAACTTATTTCTATACATCTTAAATCTCTTATTTACACCAATTCGGATATTACACTATTCGATAAAGGATAAACTTCAGTCCATACAAACGTTTGCACAATTGTGCAATGTTTTCGGCAGAGGGGTAAGCTCTTAAAGGCGACTCCGGTTATTAAATGCTCCAAGGTCTTTGGTCAGTTGTAATGTAATAAAATACACACCCACATAGAAGTTTGTTTGTCGCGTTTTTTGGAAGGATTTCCACGAAAGACGAGCATCAGAAAGGTATCCAAAAGTTACCTTGACAGTTGACACCAGCATGTGATACCATTTCAGTGACGTTATATAGTGTATTGAGTAAACAAAAGTGACTAATGTAATTTTTAATTGTTTCAGGTATGTCTACAAGTAATTTGTTTGTGCAATCCAGTTGTTAATTCAGGTACGTATAAAGGGGCCCACTGATGAACAGTCCGCCGGACGGTATCGGCCTGTCAGATAGAACTAAATTTTGACAGTTCCGAACAACTGACAGGCCGATACCGTCCGGCGGACTGTTAATCATTGGGCCCCTTAAAGCTTATGTTATTAATAGTATAATTAACAATTCTTCGATAATCAGTAACAATATAATACAGTACCTTTTTCATCACCATCATATATTTAAGATTGACTTGTCGGTGGAGTAATTTCCCTTTGTTCCACCCAGACAACCAAGTTTGATAACTGGTTAACTAGACGCACTATTTCTTCCGCGGAGATAACCAGTTATGTCAGTGGAAATCTAATTCCATTTTCTTAACCGAATTCAGCTACTAGTTGTCTAGGAGGAAAGTATCTTCCGCGAAGAAAACTAGTTGTCTGAGTGGAATTGTTCTTCCACGTTCGTAACCGAGTGTGATAAGGTAGTTGTCCAGGGGGAACGTACTTTCCGCGTAAAAACTAGTTAACAACATGGACTAAGATGTCCTTGAACATAACCGAGAACAAACCAAAACCTATCCTTAGCTAAAGATACATGTGGCATAGTAGGATCATATCGATGCTATACCTCAACTGCCTCTTTGCCAGTCTGATTTGACACGACGTTAAGCTTTTCTTTTATTTGATTTATGTCCGCTCTCCTTAGTCTTCCCTTCTTCCCCTCTCTCCCTTCTATCATGTTTTAGATAAATTCGTCGTGACCCGTCAGGTGCCCAAGCAGTGATTTCAGCCCCATAGTAAAAAAATCCAAAAGATCTTCAGTTAGACCTACATTTTTCACATCTTAATCATTAAAAATCATGACCATTTGAAATTGAAACTAAAATATTTATATCAAGCATATCATAGCATATAAGACTTAGTACGTGCCCGAAGCTCTAAGCTTGCAAGATGACAACGCGATGATTCAGATGTCGTTAGATCGGAGCAGGTCCATATACAGCTAAACAATTCAGATCTACGAGTGTGTCCTGCGCAATAATGACGTCAGTGCGCACGATCATCTAGCGGGACTTACGTGATTATATTTAGATTAAGTTTGATCCCACACGAAATTCTATAGAAGGGTTGTGATGATTTTGAAATAATCCCTTTGTTTACAAAATTGTGTAAGGAAAAGTGGAAAAACTCACTGACTTTGGTGAAACTCCAACTCGTGACTCCGGGATACCAACCTGCTGCTCTACCAAGTAATCTACCGGGACTTACACGTTGACAGTGAATATTTCCACCGTACCTATAATATAATGCGCCTTAGGGAGGCGCTTAGCGATGTAGTAATAAGTATAGGTTGATAAATAAAGCGGCAATCTGGTATCCTGGAATTCCTGGAGTCAAAAGTTCGAGTATCGCCCGAGACTGTGAGTTTTTCCACTTTTTAGGGTTCCGTACCCAAAGGGTAAAAATGGGACTCTATTACTAAGACTCCGCTGTCCGTCCGTCTGTCTGTCACCAGGATGTATCTCATGAACCGTGATAGCTAGGCAGTTGAAATTTTCACAGACGATGTATTTTTGTTGCCGCTATAACAACAAATAGTAAAAACAGAATACAAAAAATCACGTTTGTAACAAACATGATATTTTGCTGTTTTTGCGTAATGGTACGGAACCCTTCGTGCGCGAGTCCGACTCGCACTTGGCCGGTTTTTTCTTTATTTCTTAACATTGTGATATCGCTTGCCGACGTTATTAATTAAAAACCGTAATAATTAGACATTGTGACTGTGTACCTGTAGACTAGATTGCTTTAATTCGTATTAGAGAAGTTCTTATAACTTGTTTCTCTCAAGCCTGTTTACCAATACGTGTTATTTAACCACATACGATTGATTTAAAATTTTAACACCTTACACCTCCAGACATGCAACTAAAAAGCCTCCCTGCTGTTCGTTTACATCGCTGGCTTCTAATTGGTCGATTGCGTAACTTCACCCATTAGCTGAGCCCTCTAGTAGGTACATATGTAAGTACAAACTTATGCTTACAGTTACCCAGATTAAGAATTAAAGTTGTCGCATACAAAGTTGTTGAGACAGTTTAAAAGCAATGATGCTGCGAGGTGTTTTGGTAAGTTTGTAATGGTAACATTCCATTTCTAACCGCAGCTGCACTAGTTGCACTACCGGTACTGAACGCGTCGCTGTCATTGTCAATTTCCATAGTAAAATGAACAGTATTGCAGCTGTCGTTGGAAATGGACTTTCACCTTAAGGGTAACATTCCATTTCTAACCGCAGCTGCATTACTGTCAATTTTACTATGGAAATTGACAATGACAGCGACGCGTTCAGTACCGGTAGTGCAGCTGCGGTTAGAAATGGAATGTTACCATAACTGTTGTGAAACAGGCAGCTGAGAAGTTAGGTTTGAAATGGTGGCAAAAAGTTGGTTGAAGTCAAGAGCCTTGGATTGCAATTGCGTGATATAGGTTGTTTTAGATACATTTACACTGAAAATAAAGTTTGTATAATTATGTCAACATCCAGTGAAGAGAATGGGGACTAGTGTTGGGTAGGACTCGAGTCCTTTGAAGCCTCTGCTTCAAGACTCGACTTAGTTATTTAGATTCTTATAATTAAGTCTAAACTTGAGTTCTTTTCAACTTGATAGAGACCCGAGTCTCTTGTAGAGAGTAGAGTGCTTTTCAGAGAACTCTCAATTTTTTTACAAACAATTTCGTTATGCATTGTTTTTATCTATAATTTGTGGATTAGGTACATAAATAATATAATAACGCCTAATTTCATTACTGTGATTTAGGAAAAACCTATACAATTTTTCACGGAGATTCGGAGGCTCGAGTCCTTTTGAATTGCTCTTAAAATACTCCACAAAGGACTCGACTCGGGACTTAAAAGAAGTTTTTTAAGCGCAGTCTCGTAAAAACGAGCTGAGTTCTTCAAATTCAGACTCAAAGGACTCGAGTTCCAACACTAAAATGGGGACTACGTTTGTATGGAGAAGTAGTCCTATCCTCTTAAGCAAATAGGTTCCGTCAGTGTTGACATGTGCTGGCAGAAAACAGCCGATGCATTACACATCAGGCCATCGACGCCCCGCGGCGTGCGCGCCATTGCCACCGTGCTAGCGCATGCGCAATGTGAGAATCATGCTAGCGTCGTAAATAGGCTGTTTAGGGTTCCGTAGGCAACTAGATACCCTTCTTTTAGGTCTGTCTGTTTGCCGCGGTTTAGCTCAGTGTTGCAACACACGTGGTTGATGGTATAAATTAGAAATTGTAGCAAATTACCTATTTGCGGCACTTGCAATTGAAACTCTCGGTCCTTGGTCGTCAGACACCAAAAAACTAGTAAAAGAAATTTCTACCAAACTATTAGTCTGGTTGTCTGGCGACCTACGAGCTGCCCCTTTTTTTGCACAAAAACTGAGCCTCGCTGTGCAGAGGGGGAACGCGGCCAGCGTCCTGGGAACAATGCTTCAGGCTAATTTAGGGTTAGATTTATGATTTATCTATTTTGTTATTTAATGTCTGTTTTAATAAATACTTATAATATTGTAGCAATATCAAAAGCACATTGGCCTACGTACAGATAAAACTTTCTTGGAGATTTACAGAGATCTATTTAAACACTAGAAAGCTTTATAAAATTATCTGACGTCAATCATATCGTTATATCATGTATGAATAATCAAAAAGCATACAAATTAACTATCAAATTGGCAAGTACATTACCAAAAATGTTACATTACAAGTATTTAAAGAGTAAAAACGACAGCCGTGCTGATTAAATACCTGCGAATAATTTAGGTGATTAAATGGTATGATTACTTTAACTAGTTTCGCTGAATCAGATTCGTCGCTAAAATTAAGGTCACGCGCAGATCAGATTAGCGGCTCGCGACAAACAATCGATAACGCGAAGTCGCGATTAATCGACGATTATCGCAATTGTTATAAACTGTTGGCTGATTTTAATCTGTTAATTTGTAAGGAGTTACACTTAATTTATGAAGTTCCGGGAATTGATAGTTACTTAATTAGTGAATAATTATCGTTTATGGCACGCGCTTGATTCGCAATTAATTTCGTCACGAAGATGCAGTTACAATGACAAATTATCATTGATAATAATCGCGTGAAATTGTTTTAACCTTTTCATGTTCTTCGCAGATTTGGTTCCAAGGTCAAGTAGTGGATAATGTCATCTAAATTTTAAATTTTATATTAAGTGTTCCAAAAAAGTCTTTTTATTATATTGACAATAAAAAGACTCAAAATTGCCTTTCCAGAAACTTTTTTTGGAACACTTAATATAAAATTTTAATTTAGACATACATCACATACATACATGTATATCAAAAATTACCACCAAGTATTAAAGATTCTGAGTAAAAAAAAAAGTTCTGGGAAAATCTCTACAAAAACTTACTCAATTTTCTTAGTTTGAAAACCTTTGGTCTAGATAATAATTATGAGGTTTTTTAGGTAAATGTACCTGCAAAGGCAATAACAACATTTTTAAGTTTAAAAACTTGCACTTCGTTTTATCCTCTTTTTAATCACATCTTTGTTTCCAAGCATTGATTGCAATGTTAACTGTTGATAAAAACTAAATATTCTTACCTAGAAGATCAATTCAAGTGGAATTCCTTAGTCTGCCACCTGTATAATAAGATAAAATGAGTCGATATACGTAGAATAAAGTAACGTTTAAAGTTCACTGGCACAGAGCCTCATTATCCGATTATCGATACGTCATTTTTTTCAGTCTATCACCTACCGATGGATTATAGGCGGTGGTCAGGTTTTTGTTAATTGATTTTGTAAATGCCTAGGCATCGTGTGGGGCTATAGAACTAGAGACAAGTATACGTCATTCCACATAATATTAGACTCCAGACTCTAGCTAAAGCCTATTTTTTTATTCAGTAGACTAAAATGACATTTCATACTATGAAATTACATTCTATGTTCATACTAGGAAATGTCATTTTAGTCTACGGAATAAAAAAATAGGCTTTAGAAGATCACTGAATCAGAGATTCGAAACCTTTTCTGACAAGTTGAACCTACAGGCAGACAACTTCACTTTTAATATGACGTTTTTATGACAACTGACATTGAGTGTTGTTCACCTCTGCCTCTTTAGGAGTTTTATGCGAATTATGTGGAAATATTTTTTCTTCCATTCCTCATGTATAATTAGTAATAAGTTTTTTTGCCAGATTATATAAGTATTCTTTTGCGCTCTATACCTTAAGATCTAAGAAAAAATACGTCTTAGGCGTCTTAAAAATATTGTCTTACGTTTCTGAGATTTTTCTTTTCGGTCAAAGACGATTCACCGTGTTTTCCTTAAGACTAACTCAAAATAAGTTAATTTTACACTGTTTATTATAATTAATTATATTTTTTTATTCACTCACCTTATGCGGTCACTTTAATTTATAGTTCAATCAATTACCCTACAGGACAATTAGCGCTTTATATATTGAAACTAATCCAGTTATAATACCAAGAAATTATGCACGGAAATCCCTAATTATGCTCTGCTCAAAATATTACGCAATTCACGTGGTAAAACATCACGTTTATTCCTTATCAAAGTAATTATAAGACTCAATAATTAATAGAATATAACTTCTTTATCCTGTTTTACTTATGCTTGAATTTTAATAATGCAATTGTATAACTAATAAGTGATTAAAAGTAAGCCATTGGTTAGTTAAATATCTAATCTAATAATTAATATAAAGTGAAATAAGAAATTAACGATAATATGAGCGTAACGGGTTTGGTTCCTTGAAAAATAGTATTGTATACCTATACCTACTCCAATACACCTACGAATAATATCTACGGGCAAGTTTCCGCAACTCCACGGCTGCCGCCTATTTTGCGTGTAATGTGTAATAAATACTCGTAGTATTGAAGTGTGTCTCCTGTATCTTGAGGGTGACCTGAGAAAAAAATAATGAAAAATGAGGCATTAATTTACTTTATTCAAATTGAACTTTTAGTAAAATCAGAGAAAAATTGTATCAAGGAGTTCATCAGTTTCGTTCGAGTATAACGTTAATTTTTGTTTTCAGAGAAAATTTATTCCAGAAAAATATTTCTGAAGTAGTTGTAGATATAGAAGTGAATCAATTTATTCGGAAATGTGCTTTAATAATGGCTATTACTAACACCTGTCTAAAGCAACAGTTTAAAATACTTGGAACTTCACGAACCAAAACGGTGTTAAAAATCACGCAGTAACTTGCCAATTATCGAAGCAATCAGCAACTAAGAATACTAATTATAGAATAAAAATTTATTCGCTTAAACAATAGTATACAGGGCTAGTGAACCTTGATTGAAATAAAACCAGCTACAAGCATGTCAGGCATGCTCAGTTTAGGGTTCCGTAGTTACTCGTTCGTCACAATGGCCTTGAACGGAAATTAGATGATATTTATGTAATAACATAATGGAGTTCGATCTTCGCATCACTTTTTTACTAAGTGAAGACTTTTTTGCGTAAACTCAAAAGCGGCTTACCCATTCATGTTGGCTATAGTTTTGATTAAAAGGCTTTACTAAGTTTTAGGTTCGTAATTTTTTCGGCTCGACATATTTTTTCCTTTCAAAGCGATTAGTTCAAACCCCTATTGGTTTTGAAAACCTATAGGGGTTATTATTAGGGGTCTAGTTTACTACTGAACCTTGAAAACATAGCTTTTTCTGAAAAAAATACAATCATCGTAACAATGAAATGACACTTGTTAAGAATCTTGATTCAAAAATAATAGAGAGAAAATAAATTGCCTGATTTATTTTGCAGCGTATCATTATTGGAATGCGTATCAATGGTTTGTTACCCCTGTCCGTGTATACCCATTACTTACGCGAGCGCGGTGGACTCTCGAACGCCAATGTAACGTGAACTCGAGGTCAGTAACTATCATTGGTAAACGGAGAGCGGTTTTATACTGGTTTGTTTGAGCCATTTACTTCGTAAGGGTTTTGAATACCGTCACTATCACCCGTTTACATTGTTCCTAAGAATGTTTTAATTGTATCAAAATGACCTTTTCAGAACCATCGTTATTCGCGGTGCCGGTAAAGCACTTAGTTGGTTGTTCATCAAAATTGTTTGTTTTTCTAGTTGGTACCGTTCTGCTAAACGAGGATAGTTTTTGTTGAGTTGATTTATTGTTAAGGTAGTACTCGTAATATTTCATGTCATCTACAAAGTTGACGATTCTCGCCGCGTTGTGTGGTTGTTAGTCTTCTTTATTTATTACACTGCACAATGAAAATGGATGAATCAATTTTTAGAACACTGATTTCGTGTCCTTAGACTCCCTAGCAAAGAAAAATCGATTTTCTAAAGACCATGTTGATTTTTTTGCCTTTTATGTTTACACGGGCATTATCGGATCCATAAGTATCTATTTAACAAATTAAAATTAACAACTTGGTCAGATAAAAGTTACATTTTGTACGTAAGGCAGCAGAAAATAGACAAAAATGGTGTGTCACTGATTTTTGTATGGGAGAAAACTTATTTTCTGCTGCATTACCATACAAAATGTCACTTTTATCTGACCTAGTTGTTCATTTTAATGTGTTCATTAAATACTCTAGACCAGGGACAAGAAATCAAGTGTTCTAAAAGTTGATTCACCCGAACGCACATAGTTCCAAAATAAAAAGAGAAATACGGTTAGTTTCTACGATATTTTCCGTTAATAGCCCATTTTTAATGACCATGAGTGAGGTATATATGAAAAAAATATTTAAAAAAGAAGAGATATAGATATTTGTGCATCGGCCATCAACAAAATGCCTTTAATCAAATTAAATTCGGTATTCTGTCGGTATTCTACAGGTTGCACTTCGGGGAGTGTGCCCAAGAGCTACACGAGCTCATTCCACCGTCCCCATTCTACCATCGGACTTTTAGACGCACGGCCGGTTTCCATCCTTACTTGGTAGATATTCCGCCAATTCGCACTAAGCGCTTTGCTTCTACTTTCCTTATGCGCACTGCCAAGGAATGGAATTCCTTGCCGGCGTCTATATTTCCGTGCTCTTATAACCCGGCAACCTTCAAATCAGGAGTGAACAGGCACCTTCTGGGCGAGCTCGCTCCATCGTAGGCCACGTCTACGCCTCGGCTAGTCTGTGGCCATGAGTAAACCCATGCATAATAAAAAAAAATAAAACAAAAAAAAAAAGTTAAAAAAATTCATTTTAGGACACTAAAGCCCGCTGGTTCTACAGCCTCCCGTGATGTATTTACTTATTAACGCGTCAAGTGCGCAAGCGACGGCAAAATGACGATTTACGGAGCTCCAGGGCGTGTATTATTATTGGTTTCGAGAACTAGTCGAATTCTTACTCAAAACCAGTGTAGTACAGGTCCGTTAGGCGTTGTTTCCTCTGCAGCTTTACATTCTTTTTATTTATTTTTATTTTGCCTACTTTGGTCCACTGCTGGGCACAGGCCTCCCCTCGTTTTCTCCACTCGACCCTGTCATCAGCATTTTCCCACCATGTGGAGAATTGTTTTTATATTAAAAAATATAAAAAAATCTTACAATAAAGTACTTAACCTTCTGATCTTTCGCAAAACCTTGACTATCCCATACTAAACTAACACATACATTAATAGTACACTTATTTGTTTATTTATTTATTTGTTTATTAGGATCACCAACAGAAGATACAATTTACATACTAAATATAAGTAACATACTAAGAGGGCACATTTATTATTGCTCCCCCACTTACAGGCAATCACAGCATGCCACTTTGGCATTGTGTGTGGCACACTTTGGTTGGTAACACATTGGTTAGCCCCCTGGTTCGTTCGCCTGAGCCCTCGCCACAGAATTAAATAATATGTAGTGCTACCCTACAGAAAAGACCATTACTACAAAACCGAAGTTTGACAGCGATTCAGGGACGATTCATGTACTGCACTATCCCTCCCGGCTATTTAGGGTTGTCACAATTCAAGTCTTTATCGTATCTGTGGTCGTTTACGCAAAAGGACGTCAAGTGGTGCCAAATTGCTTGGAGCAATTATATTATATAGTACTATTGTAGTAAATTTATTTAGGGTTGTCACAATTCAAGTCTTTATCGTATCTGTGGTCGTTTACGCAAAAGGATTCAAGTGGTGCCAAATTGCTTGGAGCAATTATATTATATAGTACTATTATAGTAAATGTTTTACACAAATTGACTAAGCCCCACGGTAAGCTCAAGAAGACTTGCGTTGTGGGTACTCAGACAACGATATATATAATATATAAATACTTAAATACATAGAAAACACCCATGACTCAATGATGATGATGATGATGAGCAATGATGAGCCGAATGGAGCCGAGTTTTCCCGAAAGGAGGAGTGTCTCTGGCCTCGCCTCGCCCAGTGTCCAAGCATTTGGAATGCTAGCGCGCGCCGCGATGACAGTGACGTGAACATATTGCTCGCTCTTAATTTGTTTCAATTTATATTTTATACACTCTGTTTTACATGTATGATATCTAGGTGTGCTAATTAGTGTAAGTGGGCGCATTTATATCGCGTGTCATTTGTTTGTAAGTTATTATCTAGATTGCACTGATACTGATCGTACCAGGTTTAAAGGTCTTAGGCACCACCTGTTTATATTTGTTATGCGTATTTGGGCCACTTTATTAAAAAACTCCGAAACGTGCTATTTTAAAAGAGCGTTTCTTTTAGATTAAGGAAAGAAGGAAAAATATAGTAATAATAAGTGACAGATTTTGGACAGGTTTCAGGTAAGACGATGTCTACTGAAGCAGCACCAACAGTCACGATATCAGTCCTAACCTCTACTCGCCCATACGTCAAACCTTGCCAAGCAAAATGACATTTTATTTTGTCAACACAAAGTTCAAATTAGAATGGAACAGGAGACCTTTTTATAGGTCTTTGGGCGGCTAGAGGCTAAGCCAGAGGCGATACCATCCTATACAATCCATCATCAAAACATCCATCGTTTCAATCAACTATATATACGATGCTCTTAACAAACAGGGCCCCGTCGCACCCGACAATTAAATCGACACAAAAAGCTATCGATACATATCGATGATCGACGGAATAGATCGTTAATCGATCCGAGAGCCGAATCAATTACCCAATAATGACCGGCCGGGAGTGTAATCATATTTTCTTATTTGTCATTCACTGAAATTGCTGGGTATGGTCTAAGTTATAAAAGGTTAGACAATTTTAAAGCCATTAAGATTTGCCTAGATACTCACAGACAGATTGATAAAATACATATATCTAAGTAGGTAGGTAGTCCTTAGACTTGCAATATTTTCTATTTTTTTCCAATCCAGGGAATAATTTAAGAATAGTTTAAAATTTGACCCTCGTGTGCTGCGAGTGCTGTGCTAATTTCCAGTCCCAGTTAAACGATTTTTTAATAGTTTTGCAAGAAAATAGGTACATAATTAGATCATTTATAAATTAAGGCATGATCTTGTCTGCCTCTCATGTTGCCTATGACAAAAATCAACCATTTATTTTTCATTTTAGAAAGAAAATTTGTGAAAATGATAAGTCCTGCGTGACTTTTGGCGTTATACATAATCGTCTGTCCATGTCTCAAACCATTGATATGTATATCCGTCATTTTGACGATTCTGTTTGTTAGAAAGAGTCAAAATTTAATAAAGATTTGTTGTTGCTAACTTTTATGAATAAGGGGAATGTGACACCAAGTCAAAACGCTTTTAACTTGGGCCCCACAAAAATATACTCTTCATAATAGATTTAAACAAACATTAAAATTTGTATTACAGCGCGGGTAGCTATAAAAAACAGTATTAACCCTGTAGGTGATAATTTTCACTAATGATAGCGTAGCGGCGATGATGGATATCGGACTTAACGTTTTAAGGGCCTTCGGTCATTGAACTCTCGTTGAACATGAATGGATTATAATAGATTCATCATTGGGTGAATGAGTTGTATTGCTGACATACAGAAATTTTATATTACGAGTACTTTATGAAATAATCAATGATCGTACCTACATTTTCCAGCATTTTTGGTGCAGCGGAGTGGTGTTGACGGAATTGGTATAAATAATTTCGACCCTAATGATTAATTAGCGTTAATTACGTTAATATTAACGTTAATTTACCATTTTAGTTGAAAAGATCTATACCATTTCCGTTAACACCACTCCACTGCACCAAAAATGCTGGAAAATGTACGATGTCTGGAAATAATACACAAAAAAAATATAAATGTCTTTCAGTTGCACGTTTCATCATCACATCCTACAACCGAAATATTCGCACACGAACCTAAATAAAGCGTAAAAAAAATAGCACATCGAACAATGCGCCAAAGGTGTCTGTCATCCTCTAATGTTTTTAGTGTTCCGTACAAAACTTTGTTTACAGAACACTTATGGGATCACTTCGGTCTTGCAAATCAGTTATTTAATATACAGGTCATACAGGTAGGAGAGAAAAATGTACAGTTCGTGCGAACACACTAGTTTTCTCTCTTGTGGGCAATAGTTAACAGCTTGTGGGCATGTAAGTAATGATTTCACGTTTTTCACGTGGATAAGGGTTAAATAAGAAAATTAACCTTTATACTGCGTGGGCTATCAAATCCGCTGCAGACTTTTATTGGTGCGACTATATCTAACGTTTCTCCGAAAGTTTTACAACGAAGGTATGACCTGTGTCCTGTATATTTAAAAAAATTATATACTGTCTAACTTTATATACTTTTGACGCATAGTGTCAAGGTTGTTTGCGAAAACAATATCAATTTGGTTTAATATTTGCCCTTGCCTTGAGGACTATCATTTTAATAAAGCCTTAATGCCGGAACCCACTCGCCCGGCCCGCAATTCATTCAAGCGCTTTCACGAAGATGTTCCGAAAAAGAAAGTACACCGACGGAGAAAAAGAGAGTTATGAGCTTCGCCCCGAGCGGCGCGGAAACAAACGGACAATTTATAATTATCGAGGGTAGGGCTGTTTTATCGATAATTATTTCGGGTTAAAGAATTTTTAAATTTTATCAAAAAGAAATTTACATTTCACTTATATGAGAAATAGGTACATAAAATTCATATTATTTATACATTGCGTAGATAAAGTATTAAAATTTTACAATATTTAATGTTTGCTTCGACAAACATGCATTATTATAATACGATAATTGAAAGCAATAATATTATAGATCTATTTCTAAGTACTAATACTATTTCTAAGCATGCAGTATCACTAAAATTACATGTTTTGTAATATTTATACTGATGTAGTCTTTATAATTATAATTACTTTTTATAATTCCCAGCACCAACACAATAACTTTAGTCACTAGCCCTCTTAACTTTAGTCACGTTTCCGACAAAACCATTTTTAATTGGAACTGAATTGCATTTAATGTGTTTCGTTACTTTCCAAAATAAATAAAATTAAACCACATTTCCCTCATTGATTTTTTAATTCATTGAACATTAGTTGTTCAGTGATTTTACCTATTTAATTTTGTTTTATTCCCAAGAAACGAAGTAATAAAATATTTTAATTGATACTCTGTTTTCATCAGATATCAGGACAAATATATAAAAAAAACTGTATACTTATATCGATATTATCGAATCGATAATATCGATAAATATACTGTTTCTTTTTTATAATATCGATACTTCTACCGCCCCTAGTGATCCAGCAATTACTCGATAAGCGTTTACGCTGCTCGCGCGTCGATCTTCGCGCCGAATTCACTTAATCGCTCGCTTTGACCCAATACTTTACTTAACCCTTTGTTGCTGTAATTATTATCATTTACATGTCACTTTAATTTGCTCATTTGGGTTAATCAAACAGAGAAGAATTGATGGTCAACGAAGATTCGATGCTTAAGTCACTGACGTCACTGTCCGTTGCGTTAATTTGACCATGTTTGAATTTGCTTTTTTTAAGCCAAATCATTGTAAATCGACTTTGATTTTGGACAAACAATGTTTATGTCGGCGGCAAATCACAAAATCGGGCATATCGAGATATTCCTAGGCATATCATGAAATTAATTGGTAGCACAAACTAAAGTTTCTATTGGAATGCAAACTTTTAGTTTGCTAGTTAGAGTATCGATAGGCAAGGATACCTTTATTTATTTATTGTGAATTTTATTGCACATCAGAAAAGGTAAAAATGGCGGATTTAACCCCGTACATGCTGGTGGCGCGTATAACGGCGATACTGATCCTGAATCTCAGCCAGCCCAGTATGGTGCTTAGAGAACGGTTCCACCGTTGAGATATGGTTTCTGCCACATGTTTTATAAAGGAGGACATTTGGGTTGCATAGACGCTGTCAACAGATGTTACAAGTGGAGTGAACGTTGCATGTCGCATTTCACAGGCCGTGGAATATTTTCTCTGCTTTTCGTCTTCAGCTGATTTTAGTACAGAAGCGTCCCTCAAATTCGGTGTACTCGACTGCGATCGCCAACCCGCCTGCCAAGCGTGGCGATTATGGTATTCACCCCCCAAAAAAGGGGGAGGCCTATGTTCAGCAGTGGACGTCTTATGGCTGAGATGATGATGATGATGATGTGACCCGTCGTGAGAGGTAAGAAGGAGCGTCAGTGTTGACGACACGGATATCAAACAACGCCTCCCTATGCGCATCCCAAACGCCGCGACAAGAGAGATCTGCACGTAGGCCGCAGTCATTTTCCGAGATTATTGGATCTTTAGTTACGTTGCCCCACGCGTGTTGACAAAGTTCACAAAATAAGTCTCTAATCTCATTATGCCGCCTTGTGATTAGGCCTCCAGTTTTACAGCAGAGCGCGTGGTCGATGTTGAAGCTGCCGTTGCCACAGCCGTCACATGATTGCGGCATGGCGTTTGGTGTTCTATGGTAGCGTATTGATAACGCATCTCTACTGCTACTGGCACTAAATAGGACGATTTTATTCATGCTATGTGAATAATTGAATTAAAAAAATCTACTTGGCAGAAGATGTACTTTATATTGACCCTATAAATCCTATAATCCAATGCATAATCCGAACAAGCGCAACGCAATATACCAAAGACTATCACTGTATTAATTTATTTCAATTTAAAAGTAGCTTTTTCTGTTTGTTCCAGCTTTTATAATCTATAGCAAAAACTAGGCGGATTAGTGATCCGTGAATTGGCGCCTATCTAACCCTTACTAAGTCACTAATTGAAACAGTAATACAAATTTACAAGCCCTATCATTAGTTTCATCATTCGATTATCACCTGTTTTGTCATAGTAAGAAGGTGTACTTTAGTTTGTGTCTGTAACAAATGTGTACCTATTTTATTATTGCATATTTTATGTAAGTAAAAATCATTACACTAAATTTGTGTGCAATTTTTTTTACCAGGAATGTGTAGGTATGTACCTAATAATCATATGCCTATCTTAATCAAAAATATATGTAATAATTTAGATAAATTTTTATTTAGTCTAAAAATATTGGTTTCATTGTTTAGGCATATATTCGTAACTAGTTTAGTGAATTTACAACATGTATTACGTATATTTTATGTTTGTAACTGTAGTTAAGTAATCATAAACTGACACAAAAACCAAATATTTCCTATTTACAATGTCAAAATAAAACTTTAAACTCATAATAAACCAGGAAAAAAACCAAATGTTACAAAATTAAAAAGCGTTTATTTCTCAATTCATACGTACATACTTCATGCATCTTAAAGCTTAACCTTCTGCCAAAGCCGACGTTTAATAAAAATCATTAATACAACACCGCCAGTAATCGAAACGCTTAATGAAAGCGGTTCGTTAGCGCATGCGTCGACGGGTCGATTTATCGACCCGCGACACAATAATCGATATCGACATCGTCGATTATGGCGGGCAGCACTAGCGATCGTGGAATTTTCATTTGATGTGCTATGGAAGGGTTATTCGGTTCAGTTGTTTTTTGAATGGTACTTACATTATGTCTCTATGAAAATATTAGCTTTCAAAACTATAATATGACTTTTTTATTATACTCACAAGGGATACATGACTGTATTTATTGACTGAACAGAAAATTATATGTAATGTTCAGTCATCTGTAGATATAGTTGACTCTCGCCATAAAAAAATGTTTGCAAGGGGGGTCAAATTATTTCTGGAGCTGACTACTGCACTGAAAAATAATATATTCAAGAGCACATTACTTCCATGCATGTATTTCAATGTCATACACTCATGTTTTCCATCACTACATCATATACATAAAGCCTTTTCATATAAAAACCATACCGTTTTTCTCCAATCCATACACATAATTTTTATGAGACATTCGCTTCATATGCAAAAGCGCCAGGCTTTCTTTTGATCATTACAATCACCTAAAATTAAACTCTATTTTTAAAACAATAAGGTTGCTTTTAGAGTGAGAAGCAAGCTCTCGTGACTGAATCACATAAAAGCTTTGTATATTACTTCGTATTGTAATGACACGTGTTTAAAGAAGCGCAGCATATTTCAATACTATCTCATGTTTCCTGTCGAACTATAAACAACTCTATGGTGTAATAGTTAGGGTTGAAATTTGAAGGAGGTTATTTAGAAATTTCGATGCCGCGCTGTCCAATACGGTGGGGCAATGCATAAAGTTATAGATGATTTATTCGTATAAATATATCTTTTTTTTGCGGTTAATGTCGGTGCTAAGTAAATATAGAGCAACATTAGCATTTATTGATATTTACGACATTGCTTTTATGATTGGGAATATATCAATGAAATGCCTCCGTTACTAAGAATAGCTTTTGTAAACTGTCTAACCATAACATAATGTTTATATTTATACATTAGATACCTAATATACCTATGTAAAATAAGGGAGGATCAATTGGGAATTTTAAATTTTGCGTTCAGCCGGCGTATTATGGATGGTTTTATCCATCTTTATCCACGTGATAAAACAGTTGTCACTTTTTAACACCGTGGGTTAGAAAGTGACGGACACCGTTTTATCACGCTGTCACGTAGACAAGAATGACCATCATATCCGTACAGGCTTCCTAAGCACAGATCCTGAGTAAAGCTTATTCCCTAACAAAAGCCGTAATAAACCACAACACCACAATCGTCGCATCAATAGACGAAATAATTGGAATCGCGCAGACGTCTCTATCTAACGAATTTCTAATTTATAGTGCGCGATAGCCCTTATCCAACCCAGAAAGTCGTAACTACCCTTGAAATAAATAAACATTACATTCGTTTTTGAATTAGGTGCATGGATAGTCTGCGCGCGGCTAATCTCCAAAAAGACACAAGTGACTCTTATGATACAAATGTTAAGGTTGTTTTTGGACTAGCAGCGCGGATAGTGGTAGCGCAGTAAATCCTGCGCGGACGCATCTAATCGTCGCGCGCGCTATCTAGCGGCGGCTTTGCGCACTAAGATGTAGACGCGCCGCTTCTATTTCTATTATCTGTGGTGCTAGGTGGTGATAAGCGTTTAATTGTGTTGCGTTTTAGTTGCGATTGGTGGACGCTCTGGTAGTTGTGGTACAAGCGTTTCCTGGTCCAATGACACTTAGGATTCTTATATTAAGGCAGTTTAATTTGTATTTCGGCTACTGATATAATACAAAAATAGTTACCTGATACTGATTTGTCCGGGTGTCGCCGTCGATGGATACGTCTGGGAGGACATCATCATCATCATCATTTCGGCTACTTATGTTCTGTTCATGACGTCTGTCATATGTAGCTGTCATAAGTAGATTAAACTTAAAGGAGCTAAGTGCCATAAGTGCCTTACTATAAATTCCTCATTTGACATACCTCTCTAAAAAAATGCCACTTTTGTCATTTGTGATATTTTCTGTGATATTTCTGTTATTTCTACTCGTAGTTATTCGGCACTTCGGCAGCATTACTGGAGCAGTATTTCAGCGCGATATTACTGCCGACTGCATTACTGCTGCAAATGTCTATCGATGTTGCTGCCCGGACGATTGACATTTGCGGCAGCAACGCGACTCGCAGACCGCCTGACTGGCAGTAATGTTACGGTGGAATACTGCTTCAGTAAATACAGGTGCAGTGGCGTAGGCATTAGGCGTGGGCGAAGTGAGCCGTCGTCCACGGCCTCGCGCCCCAAGGGGGGCTCGCGCGAGGCCCCTTCGGGCACAGTGATAGAAAAGGGCCTCGCAGATGCGACTTCGCCCTCGGCTAGATTACTCGTAGTTCACGCTACGCCACTGTGCACTGTGCAGCCGGCGTATTATGGATAGTTTTATCCATCTTTATCCACGTGATAAAATAACTGTCACTTTCTAACACCATGGGATCGAAAGTGACGGACGCCATTTTATCTCGCTGTCACGTGTACAAGAACGACCATCATATCCGTACTGGTGTAGGTAATCTGAATTCGAACGGTACCATTATTCTTATTTGCTTAGCATGGAGACTTCAGCTCAAACATTTTGTATGGAGAAGGCTCGTACCCAGCAGTAGAACGTATGTACAGTCGACGTCAAAGATATATTTACACTGTAAACATATTTTTGACGTCGACTGTATATAAACTGATGTTTTATGTATCCAGTCTTACAATAAATATGTTATCTATGTGTTGGTGCTCTACCTACCACTTGCCTGGTAAAATAAAATAATATACAGGGTGATTCATGAGACCTGAGCAGGACTAATCCTGCACACTCAGTAACTGATAATTGATCGATCACCGTCGTATTTAGGTGAAACAACCACACTTTTTCCTATTTTTTAACTTTTTGGTAAGGGAAAATTTAACTCTCTACAATCATGGTTACCCTACAAGGCCTAATTAATAAACATAAAACCTCTTTAACCGTAATGACAGCATTTTGAATACGAAAAAATAAACTGTCAAACTTGAGTGAGATACGAGTTTTCAAAAGTAACCAGACCGCGATGACAGTGATGACATTCAATTTGACACAGAATATCGGTAGTTTAGTATTCTAATTTTAGGGTGACCATGCATGTCGTAAAGGGCCAAGGGTAAAGCGCAGAGAACATACGAGTTGCACGATCTGGAGGTGGTTCACAAGTTTGTGTACCTGGGATCTCAAATAAGTGACGATGGGGAATGCGGCTCAGAGGTAGTTAGAAGAGCACAGATGGCCAAAGCTGCGGTGAAAAGACTCGAGAAAATATGGGATAACAGAAGCATAAACCGCAAAACAAAGATCAGACTAATGCGGACCCTTGTTTTCTCGATCTTCTTATACGCGTCCGAAACCTGGACCATCAAAACCGAAACCCGTCGCAGGATAGATGCGTTCGAGATGTGGTGCTGGCGGAGAATGCTCCGGATCTCATGGACTGAACGCCGTACAAATGCATCAATTCTCGACGAACTTAACATTACAACGAGGCTCTCCACTGTTTGCTCCCAACGTGTACTTGGTTTCTTCGGCCATCTGAGCAGGGCAGGGCCAGATAGCCTGGAAAAGCTCCTTATTACTGGCCGTATGGCAAGGAAGCGTAGGGGTGGACGTATGGCCACGCGTTGGGCGGACAGAATAACGTCAGAGACAAACGCCACATTGCAGGCTAGCATGCACTGGGCCCAAGACAGAGTGGCTTGGAGAGCGCTGGTGAAAAGTGTCCACATTCGTCACGTCCCTCAGCCATGAGGATACGACAAGGAAGAAGATGCATGTCGTAAATAAATTTATTAATATTTTTTTCAACACGAATAGAAAATTAACGTTAGTCTCACTAATACCGATACGAAACAGTTGCTTATAATTTACAAAATGCGCAGTATTAGTCCTGCTCCCGTCTCCTGAATCACCCTGTACTACTAGAATACCCCGCCTAAGCTTCATACCTTTTGGATTTTTTTACTATAACTTAATCTAAGGCAATGTAATTTTTCTTGAATGTTTATCTACTTACCCGTTTTATTTAATTTAATCTAAATTGAATTTCCGGCTCGCAGCTCGCATAAAGATCTCCCTTCAGAAATGGAAATGACTGAGGGAAAATAATTATTTTCTTGCGTACAAAAATTTGCTTTGGAATCTACCGAGAAAATGAGAAAATGCTTAGGTACTTCAATTAAGAATGAAAGGTTATATATATTATATATCTTTACATGTTACGGGCAACTTGATAAATAAAAAAAGATTTTTTTTCTATTATGTATATTTCAAGACAACTAAGGGACAAATCAAATTCAGCCTCGCCACATCTCACAGAATGTGCCACAGAATGTGTACTATAGTTTATTTTCCAAGAGTTAGAACAAATTATGATAATTATGTGGCTGTGGCTGTTAGCCACCGGCTAACCATATCAAAATTACAGATGTAGTGCAAAAAGTACTAAGATTGACTGAAGTAGCATGATATATACGAACGTATCCGATAAAGTACGATGGTGAGGGATTATGCGCTATACATATTGGTGTAGGTAATCTACTGCAAGGCACCTTCTGGTACCTAAAGCTACATGTAGGTCCTTTTATGTGTTTCAATGGTAATATGTACCTACCCATACCTATTATCATCATTATAGGCCTGTACATCAATAAAATTATGGTTCAAACAGCATCCATAAGAGTGCGGCACTTCCGCAAATTACTAGTAAGTCCAATGCGAGAGCGGCAGCCGCGACCTACCTATAATATATTTTCCCTTTCCTAGTGATGGTCTATAATTAGTGACATTGTCATGTGTTGTCTCGACATCTCCAAACTGTATTCTTCTGTAGTTCAGTGTAAGCCATTCTTTAGCTCCTGAGCCCTTCTTAATTGCCCGTGTCGATAAAGCACAAGAAATTAGCCATTAAATCAACAGTTTGAAAAATCTAAAAACAATCGCGTACTCGTTTTAGTTTACCGTTCGTCATTATCTCTAATTGACGTTCGTTCGTTCGCAAACAATGTCGTCCGGCTAGCCGAGTCCGCAAAAACTACAATCTATCGATTCTTTCGTCTCACGTATCGGTTTTTGCGGGCGAACGCATGCCGAACGCTCCCGGGCTCAAATTGCAAAGAACAATGCTACTTCAATTATAAAATCTACCATATGTACGTTCCTATAACCATCTCCGATCCCCAAGCGAAAAACTGCGGTATCACAAAGGGGTACGGTTCAAGTGTAGAGTAATAAAGTTTAAGTGCAGCTTCTATATACTTTTGCGACGCAAAAAGGGGATGAATAAGTCATGAGCTGCGACAAATAGTGTAGGTAAAGGTCAGTCGCTTAATTATAGATGCGTGCAGCTCACCTGTTGATTGGTCGGTTGGAAAAATGTGTCAATCATAGGGATTTTTTTAAAAGATCGCGAGCGCGGGAAACCGCGGCTCGGAGTGACATACAGGTTGCGTGGTCGGCGGCTGGGCGCTCACTGAAGTTGGTGCCACACCCCGCCCCGCCCCCGGCCCGCCCACCGCTCCGCAGCTAACTTCGCGCGGGTGTGGAAAGTGGGAAACTCATCTAGTGGGGCGAGTGCCCGGTGGTGGTGGGGTGGTTGTTGCTGGCTGTATGGCTGCTGTTGATCGGAGTCGGTTTCACAATAGTTGCGGACTTAGGCGTTTGATTGTTTAATTTATTTTAATACCTAAATAATATTAGGTACCTATTTCTAATCGACATTGAAAAAAGAAAAAGCACACACAAACACATACTAGATATTACTTGCTGACCCATGGCCAGGCCCATGCCTTTGATTGGTTAACTTTACTTATTATTTTACCTAAGCGTATTGTTGGTATTGCAAGTTATTGCCTCATATATTATAGGTATTAGGTAAAATAAAACATACACGAGCACATAGTGAGAATTATGATTATTTAGCTAAAACTAAAACAACGATGTTGTATGTACTTTCATTATTTAACTTGAATCACCAAATCTGAATTACCTGTTTACTTATCTGAGATTTAATTATTGTGTTATGTTATTTATAATTTTTATCTAAGGACACTGACATACTCGTAGCTACTAATTGGGATCAAAATAGTTTTAAAATAATTGGGATCAAAATAGTTTTAAAATAATTGGGATCAAAATAGTTTTAGGAAAACAACTGACTTTTCACCCACACAAAATTGTATAGGTAGAACTCTTAACTATCTCTGCTTGTGAAGATTTTAACTAGTTGGTTTGGGGTTGAATGTTGAAACCCTGAGGCCTTAAGGTATATCGATTTCTATAAAGATATTTGTAAATTTTGCCTTCAAAAGACTTTCAAATTCAATGCACTCTAGTTTGCAAACTTGGAATTCACCATGCATTTGGATCTATATCCGGCAGAGGCAATGCCTTCGGGAAAACTTCCGGATACCTATTTCCGTATTTGGATAAATATACACTTTTGAGAGTGGTATCGGCTACACAACAAAAGCTATCATTTGTTGTTTGGAAACTACGGAATGTTTACCGAAAGTATGTTTCAAAAAGTGAAGGACAATCGTGAAAAAAGATAAACTACATCCCTACTTGACAAGTTGAAATATAAATAAAAATATATTTATTTACCACCACAAAAAACAGAACGAATTGTAGGTACAATAAAAAAAACAAGTAGGCTTTACAAATATTTGTGCAATAAAATGGATGAGACTCAGACAGAGATACCTTTGATTTTTAGTCCCCAACCTAAAAAAACCTAAAGCTAATTCTTAACTTAGTTATTTGAACCTATCTAACTTACTAGCTAACCAGACGATAGCTCGCTGCTAATTTCAAAGGCTTTATTAATAATAGGTAGGTAGGGGAGACCGAGGTGAGTTGTGACAGAGGAGAGTTGCGACATTGTCGATTTTTTGGAACATATTAACTAAAACTAGGTCGCAATAGCGCGCGTTTGTTAGTTCAAGTTGCGAGCTAACAAACGCGCGCTATTGCGACTTAGTTTTTAGTTAATATATTCCAAAAAATCGATAATGTCACAACTCTCCTCTGTCACAACTCACCTCGGTCTCCGCTACATATTAATAAATATTAACTTCAAGTTACCTATTAACTTTTCGATGACATTTGTCAGTCATTCGTTAGGTACGATTAGGGAATATACGTCACGGGAGCTTGGTAAACGCCTAAGTACAGATGTAGTGCATGATTGTTTTCCATCGTATTTTGTCGTAAACGTTCGTATTTGTCATGCTACTTCAGTCAAACACAGTACTTGTTGTACCGAGACTGACTGAAATAGCAAGACACGTTCATACGTTTCTGTGAAAAAACGATGGAAAATACCTAATTATGCACTGCATTTGTAGTTACGTCACTTATGGCACGAGTTTAAAGAAAACTTTTTGTAGTCCGATTATTCACTTACAAATGTAGCAAAGTACTAACCTAATAAAAAATTACTATTGCCTGCTATTGCGGTTCGTGGTAGATACCTTTTGCCGTGGAACGTCACATATCTTTACTATTTCATATCTAGTGAATCTCTAATTCATCTGCCGTATTCGAACTTTAAAACCATCATAGAAGGCAAGATAGAAGGAAAGAGAGGCAGGGGCAGACCAAGACGTAGCTATATAGACCAAATAAAAGAAATAGCTGGTGTCGTGTCGTATCAAGAGGTCAAAGCTATGGCTTATGAGAGGGAGAAATGGAAAATACTCCACCGACAAGAGGATACCTCTTAAATTGAAGAAGAGATTCGAACTTGAAGATATTCTCAAGAGACGACACGTACTAGATCCATTCTAGATAGTTTATAGTTTAGATATCAACTAGTTCTCTTTTGCAGCGCAATTCGGGCAACCAATGTCACTTTTACGTTAGATAGAGTAAGATATCTATTAGATGTGAATTGGATCTCTAAGTCATATCCTGTGGAGATCGTTCAAGAGTATCCCCATAATCGCGCAAATGTCAAATTTGACAGGTTAGATCTTAAACATAATATCGTTATCGTATTTTGGTGATGTCTAAAAGATGTCTAATAGATGTCTATTTCAAAATCCGAATCAGGCCCCATTTTCCGAATCGCGCCGTGAGAGTCTCCTAGTGCCTCCTAGTACTAGGATAGATACCGAGCTAGATGCACTGTGTACAGAGATTTCCCTTGAGTCGGGACCAAGACATGTGATCCTTTGAGCCAGTGTATTTGCAATATGTTCTGTATCAATAGTAAACACGATACGACATGTTGTGTGTTAGTTCTTTGTAAGAATATAGGCAGATGTATTGCTATAGGTATTAGGAAGGTATTATAACGTAAAGTAAAATTGTCCATTTTGTATATCAGTTAGTTACATACCTTACATCATTTTACTAGGTACTTACTTAGATCATACTTCGCTACTCCAGTTCTACAGGTTGTCCGGCGGCAGATTTCCAATTTCAAATTCAAATAATTTTCTAGCGCGAAATGTGAAGGAGACGCGGAGGAGTGTTTTAATTGCGTGAGTGTTGCGGATTGGTTAGTGACAATAGATCGCTGGCCAAATGAATAGTGTTTGTCAGATAAGTGTCAGTCATATAGGTAGTTTTCCAAGTTAAAAATTGCTTCTGTCTTTCACACGGTCAATCGCGGTCGTTATAGTCTGTTATAACTGATATATCGGTATCTTTGTAGAAAACTTCATATTCCACACCTGTCCCGGATGTCCGTGCGAAACCATGGGTGGTCTACGACATTTCCTAGGTGTACAACAATGAGTAATGTGGTCAGATTATTAACTAACTACTATCTTGAAGGATTCTAATCAATACGAATGTTAGACAGCAGGTAAATCCTTTTAAAATATAGTTGCTCGGTTCTTTTTCTTCAAATAGCTGCATAGCCGTTTTCAAGATTCTTGCAAGTGTATTTAAAGGATATTAGTTTCTAGTTTTAGTACGGACGGACAGACGGAATGACGAAACTATAAGGGTTCCGTTTTTACCATTTTCGCTACGATACTCTAAGAAACAATTGATATTCGGCTCGATTCGGAAAATGAATTAGAGATTAACTAGATACGATATAGTAAAGATATGTAACGTTCCACAGCAAAAGGTCCCTTATGGCGGCTGGCGCCGCGATTCGGAAAATTAATTAGAGATTCACTAGATATGAAATAGTAAAGATATGTGTCGTTCCACGGCAAAGCGTACCTTATGGCGGCTAGCGCTTCCGTCGCATAGTGCCATTAGTGCCGCAATAATATTATAGCGGCGATAATAATAGCGTAAGCGCCAAGCGCCATAAGGTACCGTTACCCGTGGGACGTCACATACTTTACTATATCGTATCTAGTTAATCTCTAATTAATTTCCCGAATCACGCCGATTGTTGTTCTCAAGAACTTTCAAACCGGTTTTCAATTAGTAGTAGGTTAGTATTATAAGAATTATTCATACAATGGCGCATGCAAATAACTATTCAGACACAAACAGACATTGTCAGATTCCTAAATCAATTACCAAGAACTGTCGAATAGAAAATCATTTACTGCCCTAAATCCCGAGCATTAAGCAATGTAGATCACGATCACATGTCGTGATCAACAAAATCATCTGTGTATGCTCAATGAGCTATTGTAGGATGCGCGGGCGACTCTGACGTCATCAGACACCGGCCAATCCCGACCTTATTACCTTACATGGAGATCCGATTTTCAAATTGCCTTTACCAGTGTTCTATGATCGTAAAACTTGATAATGAACCCTATGCAATTGTTTTAAAGTGGTTATTGGTGCGTGGGTGTGATTTTGTGTGTATAGCTTAATATGGTGTTAACCGATTGAATTGATTGAAGGGAGCAATTAAGTGTTACCTTGAGTGATTGTAGTTATAGTTATCTTATCTTAAGTGTATGTGACATAATCACTTGCTGTGCTACTACCTACCTGTCGTGAATTTACTAGTTGCCTTGTATACCCTACCTGCTTAGCTTATTGCGAGGTTTTGTAATTGTTATCAACTTGTTATGTACTTGATAACTCATATGATAGAATTGGGTCATACTTTAACAGTCAGTGCGTACATAAAACGCAGTTTAATTTGGGAAAAAATATCTTGAGGTGGTCAACATGAGCGCTGTAGAATTGAGTCGCTCGCGATACAATTCTCGTAAGTGGTTTTTGAGCTCTACTGCGTGATTCGGGAAATTTATTAGAAATTCACTAGATATGAAATAGTAAAGATATGTGACGTTCCACGGCAAAAAGTACCATTGCTCCGGCGGCTGAATATTGGAGCGGTGTTAATAATAGCGTAAGCGCCAGATGCCTTTTGCCGTGGAACGTCACATATCTTTACTATTTCATATCTATCTCTAATTCATTTCCCGAATCGCGCACCGTTAGCCACATTTATATTCTATACTTATTCTAGTGTGATGTCGCACGTTTTTCTCAGTAGTTAGAAAAGAACGGGTACTTAGATTTTCTCACCTGCGACTTCATCGAGTTGTTGTTCCTCTTTGGTGCTGCACCGCTGCTGTCATGCTTTCTAGACAAATAGATGAATACTAATCTTATCGACACGACAAAGGGACAAAGAGACAAAGTAAACGCTCTTAAATACCTCATTTACATCGCCACGTGGGCGACATGACTCACAATCATGTCTAGCCCCAAAACGGTTAAAAACAATTAGGTAACCGCCATTCGTCTGTTTTGTCCGAATTTACATCGACACGAAACACCGCCTTTTTCGGTTATGCTACTGTGCTTCAATGGGCTACTTAGTGTTTTATTCGTCAGATTACTCTTTATGGGGCTGACAATGGAGTTCGGACGTAATAAATCAGATTGTCGAGATAGGCGGTTTTGCTTTCTCCCTGATGTGCTATGATTGTGTAATTTTTGTTGATGTCCCATTTCGCTCGACGGTGGCAGATATTTTATACCTATCGTATTGTACTGCGTTCAACACAATACTATACCGTAAAATGGGGTGAGTAGGGTCAAAACTGAAGTTCAAAACTTCAAACCTCGATAACATTTTATTTTTACATATGAAAACTGAATAGTGTATATAATAAGTGTTCCGGACGTTTGTATTTTAGTTTTTATTTTATTTAGTTAGTAGTAGGTAGTTCCATTTCATAACTTTGACGATAAAGAGGAAAACCCACCTCACCCCGTAGAGCCTCGTATTTGGGGTGAGAGGGGTTTTCATACGAAGGTGATTTTGGAAGATTGTTTGATCGATTTTTTTTATTATGCGTATTACTATAGCTCCATCTTAAATTGGAATACATTACTTTTGTAGCAGTAGCCTTTTTCTTTTTTTCTTAAATTTCTCTTAAAATCCCTTCTCACCGCAACCCTTCTCTCCGCATTCATAACCCACCTCTCCCCGCGAAACCTACTCGCCCCGTTTTACGGTACTCTTTATTGCACACCTTATAAAAGAAAACAATACAAAAGAAAACAGAAATAATAGTAGAGGTAGACAGAGAGTTGTATTAGTTCATTTTCTGCAATAATACGATTTTGTTTATATTAGCATTATTAGCACAAATAACTACCTACCAACATAACTTCAATTTTCGTAATCGTATCTATCTAAGCAAATAATAAACAGTGAACGCATAGTTAAAAGATATTTAAAAAAAAATTGCCAAGTAGATAAAAAATAAAACAATAGACAAGGTGTCAACGCACTGGCCGAAAAACGTAATATCCTGTGACGGCTCAAAATAAAAAAAAATGCACAATGAACACTTCCCGGTTTCCGCACAGACGACACTTCCTTGAAAGTTACCAAGTTATCTATGCCCTCTCTAAAACTTTAACACACTAACAAAGAGTCTATTCTTGCTTGCTTATTGATTTGCATAGGCATGGCAGCCAAAAGAGGTCATTGACTTTAGAAAAAATGCACCGAATTACGATTATGACGGCTACTCCGAAATTTGTAGGGTGTCCATTATATTGGTAAGATTTAAAGGATGAAAGTCTAGCTTTATTTAAACATAAAGTCGCTTTTTACTCATTTAAATTTAATTTGGATAGAATGGTGTGTCAGATCTATAAACACGGTAGAGATTATATAGATATAGTTTAAAAATAAATAAAACAATGGTGAATGTTGTTTCTAATAATGTAACAATATTCTAGAGTTAGACCAAGAAAAGTGTGCAGCGATTTTGATGGCCCACGCAGTGCAAGTGTTATTTTAAACATCAAACATCTATGAAATTATGACGTATGAATAACACTTGCACTGCGTGGGCTATCAAAATCGCTGCAGACTTTTCTCGGTCTAACTCTAAACCTGTAAAAAATGCTTCAAGTAATTTTATTTTAGTCAGTTTAATGTAATGAATTATGCAAATTATTATGACTGAAATATACGTCATATTTTTAAATTTACTATCCCACAAATTGTAAAATCATACATACATTACATTACACGTGTGAACACATTATGTTAGGTATTCATTTTGCAATCTAAACCGCAAAGCTAAATTTATCCTCAGTTTAATATAGGTACACTCTTCCATAAAAGTTCACGTCAGCGGTAATCACTAGGCAACTAAATTATTTAAATGTTTAATAAATTAAATATTTAACTTCCTTCCCGGCACGTTTTAGTAGCGCGAGGTATTTCCATGTCACAAGATAAAAACAATCATTGCTAAAAGGGGAACATAATTAAATGAATTAGGGCAGGAAAGTCACGGGAAGGAAAATTGCATGGTGTTGATAAATTCAAATGAAGTTTACTAATTTGAATTTATAAAAATTGACTGGATCATTAGTGAAATGACCGAACGAAAGGTGCAAAAGTAATACCTTAGGTTGGTGCAGATGACGATGCTACAAGCTTTTGCTCACTTAGTTTACTTGTTATTAAAATTTAGAGCACTTCACCCACTTTGCGATTATTTGTTTAGGGATACATTCTGAAATAGATTCAGTTTTTAGGGTTCCATACCCAAAGGGTAAAACGGGACCCTATTACTAAGACTTCGCTGTCCGTCCGTCCGTCCGTCCGTCCGTCTGTCACCAGGCTGTATCTCACGAACCGTGATAGCTAGACAGTTGAAATTTTCACAGATGATGTATTTCTGTTGCCGCTATAACAACAAATACTAAAAACAGAATAAAATAAAGATATAAGTAGGGCTCCCATACAGCAAACGTGATTTTTGACCAAAGTTAAGCAACGTCGGGCGTGGTCAGTACTTGGATGGGTGACCGTTTTCTGTTTGCATTTTTTCGTTTTTTTTTGCTTTATGGTACGGAACCCTTCGTGCGCGAGTCCGACTCGCACTTGCCCGGTTTTTATCTAATTCCTGCATATTTTTAGATTAAATATCATTTTGTAATTTTAAATGTAATGGCTATGGATTTAACAAATGCTTTCGTTGCCGCTCGTTAGTATATAAACAAATTGAATGGATAATGGTTCAATGTAGGTCATGCCACAAAAAGGGAGTTAATTTTATTAACGAAACTAAAATGTAACTATTTTTAAACACGCTACATCTTTCATCTTCGTAATACATCCGTAAACCACGGTATCATTTATTGCCCTAATATAACTTGTAGTTTTTTAAATACCTAAGTTAACTAGGTAACCCTCATAGATTAAATTTAAAAACTCCGTTTATGACTTGTAACGTGGACACCCTAGCCCATCCGAATGTGAGCGGAAATGAACGAACGTGCGCCGAACGCTTCCGAGCGGCGCGTGTCCTACGTACTAAACGAGCGTTTTAATATTGTTGCTACCCTACATTTTAATGACACCTTTTTTAGTATTTAGCATTTTGGAGTAAATTTTGCGATGAAAAATATCAATATGAATGTTTTTATATTGTTAAATTTCAAAACATGATCATTGGTATAGCCGCAATTCTCCATTAATTACGACAATTTGAAAATCATATCACCATATCCATGTCACCTTTAATTTCTACCGAAAAAAAATGATTGTCTGTAATGAAGTCGGTTTACGAACGATAATTTTGCGTGATAATGATAACGTCATAAGAATACATTACGTAACGTTACCATACCATTAATTTTATCAGTTGGAATTTTCCCGAATTAATTGAATTTTTATACTAATTAATATTTTAAGTAAGCAGCCTCGAATGTAGTTATTTTTAAGTCAGCCTGTAGATTCACCACTCTACTTTTTCAAAACTATTTTTTCGTATTGAAAACTGCAACATAATCTTAACACGTAATTATTTAAATACAATATACATCCGTTTTAAGCAATAAACCATTGATTTGGTTTAATTTCACGTCACGTCCATGTCGGCACGTGGATGATGACCCTAATTGCATCGATACAATATGTTTAATGGACAAGCGCCCCTATGCCACATGTTATGCTAATCTATGGCGCCTATACTTTCGAATAATAGTTTATTATGTACCTATCTCGATATTTTTTTTTTGTTAAGGTAAACCCATAGTCTGATAAAACATGGTCTTCTCTTCCAAGAGTGACACAAGCCTACGTCACAATAACATGGCCGCTATATATAGCGCTATCGCATATTATCATATAGCGCTGTCGCATGATGACGTAGGCTTGTGTCAGTCACGTGACCACGATAAGAAGGGAAGAGAGAGTACCAGGCGGAGTATATTATTATACCATGGGTAAACCCAGCTGCAAATGTGCATGGCTATAGTTTGTCAAAGGACTGTCTCATTTCAATCATAGACAGAGAGAATCATACTATCTCTGTCTGACACTAGTACAGTACTAACACCCAAAAGAAAAGGATGAGTATAGTTTTCCTGGTTCTTACTGATTGACAAATTAGTTTGACCAACTATACTTTATGAATTAATTCCATTGTCCATGCAATTGTGCAGCTCGCTGTACAGTCGCCATCAGATATATCGGAGCGGCCAAGGTGTTCACAATATCTGAACACGCAATCTAACGTCCTGACAATAGAGGCGTGTTCAGATGATTGTGAGCACCTTGGCCGCTCCGATATATCTGATGGCGACTGTACAGTGTACATTATTTTAGCCAATAATGCGTACATTTTTGAGACAATATGCCAATATATATATATTTAAATTTAAGTTATTGAAATTATATTCTATTTAAATACATTATTTAACTATTAATACTTCAAGTAAAATTAAAGTTTCGTACAGGATTTACCCTGCGATGTCACTTCCCGTTGGTCACTCAAGCTAGAAAACAAAAAAATATACTTATATAGAGGCTTTGTTTTAAGCTAATCTTTAAAAAATATCCTACAAAGTTTCTTATCCATTTATCTAATAGTTCGATAAAGATAATTCTCTGCAGGTTTATTCTGGATCGCTTTATCCACGTGATAAAATAACTGTCACTGCTTAACTCTGCGGGATAGAAAGTGATGAACATCGTTTTATCACACTATCACGTAGACAAAAACGACCATCATATCCGTACTGGACAGGAATACTGGTGGTAGCCTTAAAAATACTGGTCATGTTGACTTTTTTCGAACCAGCCACGAAGTTCCGTTCTATTTTTAAAAATCAAAGTGCAAGCACCTCTTTTTCCTGATTGCCAATGTCCCTCGCATACGAAAATACCGGACGTCTCGTGTGAACCTAGCTTTACACCCCCATTTGGTGATTCCCAAAACTTTTGTTGGCCGAAATTGGTCTTTATCGTGTAGGTAATAGAGTGGTCTCGATATTTTCGGGAGTATATGATGTGTTTGGTGTTAATTTTGACATAAAGGAAGGACTGCACCGGTGCTTTAAAGCGTGTACGTGGTTTACGTGACCATTTTTCTATTTGCATAATTGAGTTTGATGAATTGGTTACTATGTCACTGATCGAAACTTACAGGGGTATTCTAATTTTAATAATAGGGTATGAATTATATTTGGTTTTTTTTTTTTTTTAATATGCATGGGTTTACTCATGGCCACAGACTAGCCGAGGCGTAGACGTGGCCTACGATGGAGCGAGCTCGCCCAGAAGGTGCCTGTTCACTCTTGATTTGAAGGTTGCCGGGTTATAAGAGCACGGAAATATAGACGCCGGCAAGGAATTCCATTCCTTGGCAGTGCGCATAAGGAAAGTAGAAGCAAAGCGCTTAGTGCGAATTGGCGGAATATCTACCAAGTAAGGATGGAAACCGGCCGTGCGTCTAAAAGTCCGATGGTAGAATGGGGACGGTGGAATGAGCTCGTGTAGCTCTTGGGCACACTCCCCGAAGTGCAACCTGTAGAATACCGACAGGCTGGCGACTTTCCGCCGATGGGCCAAAGTCTGAAGCTTAGCCGTTAGCTTCTTGTCGCCAATCATCCTCCTGGCTCTGCGCTCCACTGAGTCCAAAGCGGCGAGTTGGTATTTAGCTGAGCCATCCCACAGGTGGCTGCAATACTCCATACACGACCGGACTTGAGCTTTGTAAAGTGTTAGAAGCTGTCCAGGTGTGAAGTATCGCTTCACCTTATTTAGGACGCCCAGCTTTCTGGCCGCAGTTTGTGCTTTAGACTCAATGAAGCTGCCGAAGCCGAGGACTGAACTCAGCTCCATGCCGAGGAGTTCCAGGCTGTCGGTAATAGGTACAGATGCACCCCGGAAAGAAGGAGTCAGGTCGTTTAGATATGGATGTAATATGTAATTCATATCCTGTTAATAAGATTAGAATACGCCTGTTAGCCTTTTTACTTTATTAGGAAGCCCAAAAACATTAAAAGTGTTACAGTTTATTATTTAACTAGCGACCCGCCCCGGCTTCGCACGGGTTAACAAATTATATACATAAACCTTCCTCAAGACTCACTCTATTGATATGTGAAAACCGCATGAAAATCCGTTCAGTAGTTTTTGAGTTTATCGCGAACATACAAGCACACAAACAGCCAGACGCGGCGGGGGACTTTGTTTTATCAGGTGTAGTGATAGTTATACTGAAATTGTTCTTATTTATTTTCCTTAAGATAAAAGTTAAAACAGAATGTCGATCGTTACTGTAATTTTCATAATTAATGATTACATTAATTATACCTACCTACAATTAATACACCTACCTACCTACCTACTACCTACCTACTTATAGGTAGGTACAATTAATTTTATTTAGGATTGCAACATGTTTTAAAGGTAAGTATGTATGTTTTTCTGGTCAGACCCGGGTGACCCTTTTCTCAGTTTGTATTTCGACGGAAAAAGAATATTAAACTAATTAGCTTAATCCATAATCACTTCCAGTGTACACAAGAAAACATTGTTCAGATTCTTCGAATTATTTATCACCATAATTAAGTTATTATGTCTCAGTACAGGGCTATAACCGCGAAAATCGAAGTTCGCAAATTGCGGGCATTTTTCTCTGTCACTCTAATTGCACCCTCATTGGAGTGAGATAGAAAGATCCCCGCAATTTGCGAATTTCGGTTTTCGCGGTAGCCCTTCTGAGTAATTAACATCACCATGAGGCCTTGAACATTTTGACAGATGATTAAAACAGCGATGTACTAGAGTGACAAGTGTGACAACGATCATAATTTCATAGAAGTTAGACGTTTAAAATAACACTTGCACTGCGTGTGCTATCAATACCGTTGCAGATTTGACTTGGTCTAACTCTAAGATTATTTTTAGCATGTCTGTACAGTTCATGTAATACAAAAATGTCATTTGGTCAGTTAAATCATGATTTGTTATTTCTGCTTTTGACGTGATAACGTCTTATAAATTTAATTGATGAACACCGGTAGTATGCACGAAAAAGTGTCACGTTGTGGACAAATCTCCATGGTAACGTTGTGGACTGATCTCCGTGGTAACGTTACGTAATGTAATGGTAATGTTTTCTTATGACGTTATCATGCAAAATTATCGTTCGTAAACCGACTTTACAAACAATAATTTTGTTTCAACTGTCTCATTATTTGAATTTTTTAATCGTTTAAATGTCGAATTATGAGATCAATGCTCACATAGATTTTTTTATCAATAATGCATTTACTTTGATGCACTATAAACTAGAAATGAATGACGCATGATTCCTGAAAAAATACAGATAACTATAACTTTTTACAGTTTTTATTTCATACACATTCTTCAGCCATATTTACATACAATTGTTGAATATTAATAGTTTTCTTATACTTTAACAGCAAAAAAACCAACTAAGAGTTCGTTTTCATTTTTACATGAATTCTGTAATGTTATATTAATTTAGACTTCAATAGAAAAACTTAGTTAATTCGATCACATACACGGCTAATTAATTAATAAGTATGTAAAATGTAAATTTTATTTACATAGTTATGTATGTTATGCAGTTCATGGACTATTGTCCATGGGTGGGTAGTGTTATTACACTTGCATGCGCTTATGGAATGACAAGATTCCGAACGATATCATTGAGTTTTTGTATGTGAAACTGCTACCTTAAAGGGCTAGGTTAGGGTAGAAGCGGTAATAAAGAACCTGATGGCTCTTCTACACGATGGGCCAACGCCGGCCACTCCAAGGGACGCAGCCATGCGGTAGAATGAGATAGCAATATCACTTGCTCCCTCTAACGCATGTGTCCCTTGGAGTGGCCGGCGTTGGCCCATCGTGTAGAGGAGCCATGAGGGCCTACCGCGAATCACGTACGTATTGCCTCCCTGTCACACTTACATACGAATTTACAAGTGCGGCAGAGAGGCGGGTGGTTCGCGGTAAGCACTCTGATTTTGATAGTTGCAGAGTGAATATTAAATTAAGTTAAAATTTGACAGCAAAACTGTTTTGACACTTTAAAAAATAAGAGCGCGTACAAAACTCGTTACCAGGTATGGCTCACTCCGCGATTTCGTCGCGTCGCTACAAGTACATGCGGCCCACACCAATTTTGGTGTCTAGCAGTAGTAGTTGCCGCGCACCGCTACAGAACGGACACCTGCTCGCTTGCGCCACCTTGTCATAACTGTCGTAATAAACGCGTTTTGTTAGAGAGTGAACCTTCTGTACCTACCTAGTTATTATTAATTATTTTATGCCGAAACTAAGAAAATAATGCATGTGGATCTTTCTAACCCTGTCTCCTTCATGCGTCTTCTCCCCTACATGGGAAATGTGGTAAAAGATGGAAAAAAATGGTAAATTAACAAGAAGAATAAGGCGTGAAATGCATACCCAGGAATTTTCCTTTTTCCAGTCGATAAATTTATCCAGTATATGATATCGCTAGGTATGTTCTTCGATTCTTAATATGTAACTGTAATATCAACATATCAACAAGTGTAGGAATCCATAGCTCGAATCCTTTAAGTGCATTTTATATTCAGTTTTTAAGTCTCATTAAATTATCATGTATTGTCAGGCGTGGCTCACTCCGCGATTTCGTAGCTTTGCTAGGTAGCTAAAAGTACATCCCTTCGACCCCAATTTTGGGGTTTGCCATAAGCCGCGCGTGGCGCTGTCGCCACCTAGCGGCCATATCTGTGCTGATCGTAACAGACGCGTTTTGTTAGAGAGTGAGTCTTTGTACCTAGTACTATTATTTATTCTGTGGTATTGTCTGGACTGTTCCGAATCACAAAATGTAGTTTGTAGGGGGTCAGGTAACTTTGCAACTGACTGTAACTTAATTATCTTCTTGGTTTTTTTTTTAATTTTATCATTTTTAGGGTTTCGTTCCTCAAAAGGAAGGAACGGAACCCTTATAGGATCACTCGTGCGTCTGTCTGTCTGTCTGTCCGTCTGTCACAGCCTATTTTCTCGGAAACTACTGGACCAATTAAGTTGAAAATTGGTACACTCATGTAAATTAGTGACCCAAACATGGACATGTTTTTTATAATTTTAAAATACATAGGTTCGAAGTTATTTAAGAAAATAGCCAAGAAATTACCATTCTCCCCCTCCCCATTTATCTCTGAAACTATTGGGTCTAAAAATTTGAAAAAAATACACAAAATAGTTCTTTACCTATAGATGACAGGAAAACAGAAATGTGCAGTCAAGCGTGAGTCGGACTTAATGTACGGAACCCTGGATACGCGAGTCCGACTTCCACTTGGCCGGTTTTTTTAATGGAAATAACAGTGATCTTATTATTATTAGTACATTCATAAAAATAATGTAAGTACTTAAAAGCTAAATTCGATTTCACGTTTAAAATTATTTCATTAATTACAGGACAGTTTTAAGTTGATAAAATATTTACTTTTTTATATTAATGATCCATTAAATTGTTACTGCTTTCAAACTGTTTCCGAGTTATTATTTCGTTAACACCGACGTGACATAAGATCGACACCTTCTCCTTTCTATAAGTAGGTATTTCGTCGTTCAATATTCTCGTCGCGCCGGCATCCGGTGCCGGAACCTGTCAGATTATCGCCGTATCGGCAATATCGCCGTATCGCCCCAGGTTCACTCGACGTCGTCAAAATTCAATTTTTGGCTTGAATATGGTAATGCGTTTTCAATTATGTAACAGGTAGGTTTTTAATAGAGCTGGTTATATTTTTAGGAGATTCGCTTTTTTCGAGAAAGTAGAGAAAATTGTTTTTTTTTTAAATATCGATATAAAGTTTGAGACACTTTGGGCCCTCAGAAGGCACTTTGCTGTACACCATACATTATATGGAAATTGGAAGTCTTCAAAAAATACAAACGACAAGCAAAAGTAAATAAAATAGGATTGTATAAAAACTGCTTGACAGTAAGGTGTATTCGGGTAATACCGAATGTCGGATAATTCCGAAATTCAGATGAAAATCACCCTTAATTCCATCATAATAAAAGTCTCATTTCGGAATTATCCGACAGTTTTCGACATTTGGAAATACCCGAGTAAACCTTATAGCAAAATTCTATGTTAATAGGTTAATCTACATAAGATGATGAAACAGTGCGCGTTACTTGGCATTAAAAAAAACTGTGAAAAACTTATACATAACATTTAAAGGTAAGATCAAAAATTTGCCTTAATATTAATTTCTCTTAACTGTATTTGTCGTAGGTATTTACATACCTATCTCATTTTCCACAGAATCTGAAATTCAAATCAGCGCATACATTTACATCGAGTTAATACATTCAGTCGGATTTTTAACGAAGCCCGTGTCACGTTAATCAACTCAATTTAACGAGTAAAAGCCGCGATTAACACGTTTCCGATTAAAGCTTAACGATTAAATTGTTAAAGGATTGAGCACACTGAGCGCATTTTGTTGTGCTAAGCCAAGGATTCCTATAGTTCGTTTTTTTTAGCATTATAAAGAACTTGCAAGAAGGTAAGCGATCTTGACATGTCTTTTAATTGAAAAACGCTTTATAAAAATATAAAACTATTACTTATGAAAGCATAAGAATATAAATGATCGTATTAGATTCATAATTGTTACATATTTGCCGTAACTTATTTTTAAAATGTGAATTTCAATTAAAAGACACATCAAGATTGTTTACCTAATTTCTAATGCTAAAAAAACGAAGTATAGGGGCTGGATTATACCGCTGATAGGAACAGCAAATCGAAACTTAAATAATTTATAGTAGCCACGTGACTTTTCGTAGCATATTTCATTACGATCCATTTTTTCCTTTCGTTTGGCGTTTGTCGATGTAAGAAGATTGTCATCGTGGCGTTAAGGGGCCCACTGATTAACAATCCAACGGACGGTATCGGCCTGCAAGTTAGAACAAAATTTTGACAGTTCCGAACAACTGACAGGCCGATACCGCCCGGCGGACTGTTACTCAGTGGGCCCCTTTAGGCTACATCAGTAACAGGTTTAGCTCTATCATTCGGGCTTCAAAGGCAGGGATTGGTTTTACAATAAAAAAATAAATCTTTTGTTCAGCAATTTTAGCAAATAAATACTACTAAATAGGTACCAGGGTACCACACATCAATCGAAACTAATGCTTTTGGTATGTATAATCATTTGATCCTACCGGAATTAAATATTCAGTGAAGCTAGTATGAAACGCGACAGTACTAAAATCCAGTGCCTCTGGTATGCGACAGCCTTAAATCCATAACGCTCGTACGTTTTAAGAATTAACAAAAACTGACAGGTTAATCTGTGTCATTTATGCGGTGACAGGAGCTGGATGCCAAAACACTCATTACGGCTCATATTTTTTTTTGTTTTTTAGGCCGTATAATCACGGTAATCAGTATTGGACGAGCTTGTACATAATAATCCGTCACAAGTCCCACAACACATTTAATTATGATATCATCATCATCATCATCATCTCAGCTATAAGACGTCCACTGCTGAACATAGGCCTCCCCCTTCATGATGGGGGGTGAATGCCATAATCGCCACGCTTGGCAGGCGAGTTGGCGATCGCAGTCGAGTACACCGAATTTGAGGGACGCTGCTGCCCGTCCACCGGTGGTCTTGTAAATAGTTTAAGGACATACCTGGGTCCAATTATTATGATATAGGTATATTGTTTTATGCAAGTATGAGCTTAGAGTGAAAATACCGTAGATTGTAATATGGAAGAGTAATAGAGAGACACAAAGCGATTCGATAGCGAAGTACAAGCGATTGTCACCTTAGCTAGTCCGACAGTCGGCCCCTTATCGCTTTTTTGAGTCAATTAACGATTTTTAACCGTTTTATATGTGTAATAATAACATTGTATTGTTGGATTCTCACTATAAAGATGTCACTTATAATAGCCATAATATTATACGTTTAAAAGTTCTTCAAATTCTTTAGAGGCCGTCTTTATTAATTACAAAAGCTGTTACCATTGAGAAGTGTTAATTACTAAACTATGTATACTTTCTGCTATACATTGCTTGGCTACTTGTTGTATGAATTGCTCATTAAAATTGCAAGTCCTTTATTAAAACATTCTCCTGTAATAATTCTTATTAATCTACAAATTATTAATAATTCATGAGGCGCTTCAATTTGACAATTATTATTTTCTAATTTGTATTTTAAAGGGCTTCAGTGTATTTTGTAGATTCTATTAGAATCATTGCTATTACTTGTTTCAATTTTAATATATTTCAATTTTAATGGCATTACACGGATCTATTCAAAATGATGAAACGTGTATAAGCTAAATCACGATTTTCCTTAGCGTAATTGGAATCAGCCGGCATATTATGGATGGCTTTATCCATCTTTATCCACGTGATAAAATAACTGTCACTTTTTAACACCGTGGGATAGAAAGTGACGGACACCTTTTTATCACGCTGTCACGTAGACAAGAACGATCATTATATCCGTACAGAATGATGAGTCTAATAGTTCCAAATACTCCCATACAAATAGGCCTAAGCGTTTATATCATCCATATATTCCATCTCCGCATAGTATTTAAGAGCGCTCATGCACTACATTCTTGCAAATGATCGAATTCCCTGACTTACAATAAGCTTACAAAAAGGTAATTAACTGCGAAAAACCGGGCAAGTGCGAGTCGGACTCGCGCACCAAGGGTTCCGTACCATAATGCAAAAAAAACGGAAAAAAATGCAAAAAAAAACGGTCACCCATCCAAGTACTGACCACGCCCGACGTTGCTTAACTTTGGTCAAAAATCACGTTTGTTGTATGGGAGCCCCATTTAAATCTTTATTTTATTCTGTTTTTAGTATTTGTTGTTATAGCGGCAACAGAAATACATCATCTGTGAAAATTTAAACTGTCTAGCTATCACGGTTCTTGAGATACAGCCTGGTGACAGACGGACGGACGGACGGACGGACGGACAGCGAAGTCTGAGTAATAGGGTCCCGTTTTACCCTTTGGGCACGGAACCCTAAAAACGAATGAAAGGTTACATAGTGCATACTGAAGATTGTTCAAATTGTAGGGGAATTGAGTTGGGCTTAATTAGTAAATACATGAAGATATTGACATTTAGGCAAGTAATTAGGTCAATTTGAATTAATTAATTAAAATTAATACTAGTAATTCAATTCAAGAATTCTGTCTGATATAATTTAAAAAGTGTCATTAAATAATATAGGTAGGTACACTGAGAGAAAAGTACAACAAAAACACACTTAGAATTACAAAAATAAACTTAATCCGGGGACAAGGAGAGTCAACTAATAGGAACAAATTGACTTTTGCAATTTCTATTAGTTCTTGCAATTTCTATTATCTGTTTGTTGAAATTATATTTGGGATTACTGAGCTGTTTGTAGAAATAAATAAACTTTACAGAAGTAGTGAGACATCCATAATTATTACTAAAACTTAATTTTTTCCCCCAGTACAGAACTGTTTTTTAATTCCTGGTGATGATTTTGCTCTCAGTGTACATAAGCATGTTAGGTACGTATGTAAATTCCCTAAAAGTAAAAGTATTATTTCTTCACGAACGGCGCGCTCATTCTTTCTTCCGTGTTCACGAACTACTAAAAGCTTGCTGCGATTTAAGATGCACTATTTATTTGTTCACTTTGTAGTTTTAGTTTAAACATGCGTCAAAATATTGTCAAACTTAGGTGCTTAGTAATAATAAGACATCGTAAATTTTATAGCATTATTGGAGCAGCGGTATATTATAATTCTAACTGAAATAGTAAATTAACGTTAATATTAACGTAATTAACGGTAATTAATTATTAGGGTTGAAATTGTTTATACCAATTCCGTTAACACCACTCCGCTGCACTGAAAATGATATAAAATTTACGATGTCTGGTAATAATAGATTTCGAAACATCGTATCACAGGAGCTACAATAGTCAAACGCGCAGGTTTCTTACACAAATTTGCTGGCCTGTATCTTATTACTTGTCCGGCGGTGTAATTCATAATAACACACTAAGGTGTATCACTCCAGAAGCCGGGATTTTGTAGTGATGTACCTACACCCAGCCGCAAAATTTCATGGCTAGTTTATGATTGAATTAACTCATAATAATGTGTTCACGTGTTCACGCGTAGACGAACTAAAGTCACCGACATAGCCCACCGGATTAGCAAGCTGAAGTGGCAATGGGCAGGCCACATTGCGCGCAGAGAAGATGGCCGATGGGGTCGAAAAGTACTCGAGTGGAGACCACGGACTAGCAAGCGCAGCGTAGGACGTCCACCCACAAGATGGACGGACGACCTTGTTAAGGCCGCCGGAAGACGCTGGATGCGGGTCGCTTCCAACCGGTACGAGTGGAGGTCCAAGGGGGAGGCCTATGTTCAGCAGTGGACGTCTTATGGCTGAGATGATGATGATGATGAATGTGTTCACGAAATTTTGCAGCTCACTGGTGCCTACTGATCACGTGTTCGACTAATATTTGCATACGTTATAATCACTAACTTACGACCAACAGCTACCTAAAGCCCCACACATTCACACTCCTACCGTGTAGGCCGCCTCGTAGTCCGCCTCGTTGGGTAGGATTGTGTATGGGGGTTGCGGACTACGAGCCGTCCTACCGTTTAGCCGTTTGTAGGACGGCTCGTAGTCCTCAACCCACATACACAATCCTACCCAACGAGGCGGACTACGAGGCGGCCTACACGGTAGGAGTGTGAATGTGGGGCTATATAATAATGCTACTGTGGAGCATAATGGCTACTAACCGACGGTTATTGGGTGCTGACGAGTGTGCAGTCGAATTTGATTCATTGTGCGGTGGCCTTGATTACTATGCGCCCGATTGTTGCGCAGAATGATATAGTAGGGATAAGCCCTTATTAAATATACAAATAATAGACGGTAGCCAAAAAATAAGTGCATTCCCGTTGCGGTGAGGTTTTGGGATTATATTGACTTTGACTATGAGACCAACCCGGAAAATGCGAAAAAAAATTTACCCTCCCATAGAAAATGGACCAGCCAAAATGTACGAATACCCAATTTTTTTTCCGATTTCGGGGTCGGTCCCATAGTAAGAGTTGCGCATTGCGCAGTATAATGCCAAAACCTCCCTGGCAATGGGAATGCACTTATTTTTTGGCCACCCTGTATAATGATACATACGTAGTTATATATATATGTCCCTATTGACAAATATTTACTGAAATTATTAAATTTTTTTTGGTAGTTGATGCATATAAAAGTATGTTTATCTGCAGACTCCCCTTAGAATACTTATTTATAACATTGTGGGTAGGTATATGCGTTCCTGTACTTTTTTTTTATAAATTTCTTTTTGTTTCAGGTATGTCAACATAATATACAGATAATGCTTCAATCGCGTTGCATGTAGGTAATTAAAATTATTGACTACCTCAAACTTTTTAATATACCTACAGCCTGCAGTGCCCAATGCCTTAATATTGGTCATCTTTATAAAATAGCTGTTTATACATACATATCTAATTGCCAATAATGGGAGAAACATGACCGTTATTAGGAATTAGTAAAACACATCCTGTTTAGTTGAGACAGCGATGTTATAATTGGGATGATTAAAGTTCATAATGACCAAAGCGCATCGTCTCCGCTGGCTTGGCCAACTCAAAAGTATGGGTAAAGATCAGGCAGCCAAAAGGGCCTACTTGGGTCGACCAACTAGACGCCGTCCTGTTGGTCATCCTAAATACCGTTGGGCAGATATATTGGAGGCAGATCTCCGTGAGCTCGGCGTCGGCGAGAGCTGGCGGGATACCGCTCTGGAGTCTGGACCGATCAAAGTGGCGTGCTCTTGTGTTGGAGACCAAGACTCATTATGGGTCATAGCGCCAACCAAGTAAGTAATGGCTCTTCTACACGATGGGCCAGCGCCGGTCACTCCAAGGGACGCATTTATGCGTTAGAGGGAGCAAGTGATATTGCTATCTCATTCTACCGCATGGCTGCGTCCCTTGGAGGGGCCGGCGTTGGCCCATCGTGTGGAGGAGCCCTAAAGTTCATAATGATCAAAAGCTTATCCATTATAATCTTACGTGACATTGTATATTTTATTTAGTACGTACGAGTATTGTATACGAATTTTAGTCACGTCCGATGAGCTGTGAATATTGGCATGCGAATTCATGCATTAGTCTGATAATGCGTCAACTGTGCTAATTATAATAATATTATTAAGTACTTCGTTACTTTGTTATTAATTAGGTATGACTAGGCTTTTAACTACTTCACAATCTACAAATACTCGAAATTAAACTTTCGTGAGACATAATTTTAAACTGTTTAGACGACAACGATTTTACTTACTTGAATTTGCATTTTTAGGGTTCCGTACCCAAAGGGTAAAACGGGACCCTATTACTAAGACTTCGCTGTCCGTCCGTCCGTCCGTCCGTCTGTCACCAGGCTGTATCTCACGAACCGTGATAGCTAGACAGTTGAAATTTTCACAGATGATGTATTTCTGTTGCCGCTATAACAACAAATACTAAAAACAGAATAAAATAAAGATTTAAATGGGGCTCCCATACAACAAACGTGATTTTTGACCAAAGTTAAGCAACGTCGGGAGGGGTCAGTACTTGGATGGGTGACCGTTTTCTTTTTGCTTTTTTTTGTTTTTTTTTTTGCATTATGGTACGGAACCCTTCGTGCGCGAGTCCGACTCGCACTTGCCCGGTTTTTTTTAATTTGAAGTGCAGCCGACGCGAGCACTCAAGCCTGAGGAAGGACCCCCGACGGACTCGAAACATGTCATTGATAGCGACTAAAAATTCAAGTGAGTGAAACCGTTGTCGTCTAAACAATCCACAAATACATTGGAAATTAGCAGTTGTTTATACAATGACCGGCTCATCCGACCCCATCACTATTTATTTCCCTCGACAACTTTTTATTCATTAACAAAGAATCTATAATTAAATTTACACTAACCAATCTGACCTTTTAAGACGCTTAAGCGCCACGTTTTTTTTGCAAAAAATGGCGCCATCATTTACGTCTTTAATGATTAGGTTAATCGAATTTACTAATACCGATGAATTAATAAAAATATTTACAATTGAATTAGAACTTTAGTTATATCGGAATAGAGGTTATATTGCTTAGTAATGACGACCAAGGGTCGGTTCGAAGTATACAATGTACATAAATGCATTTTAGATTTAAACTTGTATATCTGTATTACAAATAGGGTGATTTACAGAAACTCATGTATAAGTTGGCATTCTTTCTAATAAATAGAAACAAAGTTTAGCTTAGCAAATAAGATGTACTGACCCTAAGTAACAAAAACTAGAATTAAAATTTTGCTGTAAACTAACTTCTTTTAGCGGAAGCAGTTATAAAGTTGACCCAAATTTTTTTTATTAAGCTATGAGCTTCATCACATATGTTCCTTGAGTAATTCTAAGCATTTCAAGCCTGGGAGGCAATAAGAAATGTGCGTCTACTCGGATTTGTAATGGATTCAAACTTGCAACCCCTTTTTAACCCTGTTAGGGGATGAATTTTACAAAACGCTGAAATTACTTTTCCTGTCTTTTAATAGTATCTCCAAATACATAGACTCAAGTCCCGCGTTCGAAATTTGTTTTGATATCCATACAAACTTTCGACCCCTTTTTCACCACCTTAGGGGATGAATTTTCAAAAACGCTGAAATTAGTTTTCTTGTATTTTAATAATATATCTTTTTACTAAGTTTCAAATTCCTATCTTAAAATAAAACTTGAACCCCATACAAACTTTCATCTCCTTTTAAACCCCCTTAGGGGTTGAAATTCTCAAAATTGCTTCTTATCTCTTGTACAATTTATAAATGTAATCTAGTGTGCAAATTTCAACTTTCTATCTTTTGTAGTTTCGGCTCTGCGTTGATGAATCAGTCAGTCAGTCAGGACACTTGCATTGTACCCCACCCTCCCCGACTAGACGCACGCTTCTTTTTGCCTCCCAGGCTAGAAATGCTTAGAATTACTCAAATATGAGATGTTATGAAGCTCATAGCTTAATAAACATTTTTTGGGTCACGTATGGCAGCGATACATAACTAATTCCAGTATTTACAATTTAAGTAAGTACAAATAGTTTTTTTTTTGTTTTAAGGATGACTCACGCTAGACCGGGCAATGCCCAAGCCGACATGTCATTTTTCTATTACGGCTGATCGGTGATCACTTGGTGTTTTCCAAAGAAAACTAGGCGCCGGAGGCTCCGGCCCGACCCCGGCCCGGTCTAACGTGAGTCGAACCATCCTTCATCGAAGAGAGTACTTACATGTGTGCCTACATTGCAAGGACTTAGAGATAAGACAAGGGGCCCGATTCGAATTTTGAAATAGATATCTATTAGATATCTATTTAGTTTATACTTAATTTTAATAATAGTTTGTATAAGTTTTGTTATTGAATAAATTACAGTATCTATTAGATATCTTTTAGACATCACCAAGATACGATAACGATATGTTTAAGATCTAATCTGTCCAATTGACATTTGCGCGATTCTGGAGATACTCTTGAACCACAGGATATGACTTAGAGATCCATTTCACATCTAATAGATATCTTACTCTATCTAACGTAAAAGTGACATTCGTTGCCCGAATTGCGCTGCAAAAGAGAACTAGTTGATATCTAAACTATAACTTATCTAGAATGGATCTAGTACGTGTCGTCTCTTGTGAATATCTTGAAGTTCGAATACGGCAGTAAAGACCCTTATTATTTTGGTTTCATTCCAAAGACTTGAATATTTGATTCCATCTACATATCTAATCAGTCAAATCAACTGAACAATGAATATGTATCAAAAAGAAAGTGTAACGATTCAAACAAGACAAAATAAAATTCGAAATTCGAATCCTAAAACACAAAGGAGAAAGATTTCAAGTGACTTCATTAATGTTATTTACCGGTCATAAGCCGCGTTGGCGTCTTTGCGCACGGTACTACTAACAAAATGCCAACACAAATACAATCTAATACCAAGGCCTTAGAATTCAATTCAGATTGAGGTGAGTAGAGGCTTCCTAAGGACCGGCCTTATAAGGTAGTCATAAAATTGAGGTTATATTATTTATATCTATGATACCATGTTTTTGAGTTATTAATTTAAATCTAACAGGCTTGAGGACAGGTGGAGGTGTAAGTTGGTAGAGAAATAAATATTCATATAGTTGACCATTGTAGTCATCGATTTCTCAAAATTAACACTAACTATAATGAGACCTATTTACAGTCTCTTTGGTCTCTCGAAGAATAAGATTTAATAAATAAACATCGTAACTAAATAACCACTACACCTACGTAGATTACTATTGTTGTTTTGACGTTCCTTTTTAGGATAAAAGGGTAAAAACGGGACCCTATTACTAAGACTGCACTGTGTGTTTGTCTGTCCGTCTGTCTGTCACCACACCTATCTCATGAACCGTGGCTGTTGAATTTTTTACAGATGATGTATTTCCGTTGCCGCTAACTATAACAACAAATAATTAAAAGTACGGAACCCTCGGTCGGCGAATCAGACTCGCACTTGTCCGGTTTTTTAAATTATTGATTAAGTCAAAATACCAAAGGGCCTAGTCAAGGTGGCAATCGTAGATCTACTAACGCCAAACAAAAAGGCTTTTTTTCGAAGTGACACATGCTTACGAAACGCAAAATAAAACAAAAAGTCACGTGACAATTTCATAAACGAGTGAAACTTTTTCAATTTGTTCTTAAGACAAAACAGGAGCTGAGTTTTAAATATTTTAGGTAAATATACCCGTCTCGCTAACGGAAGCGGCTCATAAAACTAGTGCGATAATGACAAGGCGCAAAATCCTGCGTAAAAATCTCAAAAATCGAGGTTTCGTAGTCGACTGTTTCCTCCTCCAAAACTTAACCAATCGTAACCAAATTTGGAAATATAAATGATTATGAAATTATCTGTGTCGGACCGTTTTGCTTTTTTGGCTAATTGATATCAGTTTTGAATACTACGCCTCTCATTACGGCATAGTCAATGAGGCTATTTTGGCCATTTTTGAAGGGCTCTAGCGCCTTATAAAACAAAAATATCAAAAAAAGAAAAACGGTCCGACACAGATATTTAGGTATATATAAGATACTTATATAAGATATGTCAGTGTCAAAAGTGACGTTTTTGTTTGAAGAAATGTCACATTTGACAATGACATATCTAATCCATATCTTTTCTAGATCTATTAACTGACGTATCTTAAGTAAAGGGCCGATTGACAACATTAATCTGTGTTGAAAAAATCATTGCTTTAGCATCAAAACCCACGGAGGAAACAGTCGAGGACGTTTGTATGGAGAAATGACCATTCCTGTTGGCGTGCAATAAAGTTTATTAAGTAAATAAACTGTATTATTTATTTACTTAATAAACTTTATTGCACGATACAATTACTTATAAGTACTTACAAATGACGTTACGAATCGAGACCATCAGAACGAAATGAAAAAACAAAAACAGTTTAAATCCAGACAGAATAAAATACGTTTACTATGATGACAAGCTACTTCTCTGGGGCAAGCGGACATCATTAAAGAATGATGATAATTAAATAGTATATCATCAATACCGGGTGTAAATTACTGTAATCTGGGTTGCTATAACCCATCGCCTCTTATCGTTAATCTGACCAGAATTAATACTGCTGGTGAACTAGATGACGCTCGTAAGTGGATGTTTTATGCAACACTAAGTTTGATTTGATTTATTTTATTTTATTTATTCTTTAGATACTTTTGCTTTTACAGATTCATATACATTTACATAGTGCACTTATCTATTTAAGCTATTGCTATTATGTTTAGTGCTATGCAGGGTGAGTTTTAAATGACTGATACTACATCCCTAAATCCTACAAAAAAATCAATAAGTACTACTAGAAATCGTCAAATAACTATTTGCCTTAAAATCATTGAACTAAATAACCAGTAATGCATATAAAAATTGATTAAATCCTAATCTTAAATGTATAATTAACGTGCAGGCCGTCCACCATTGTGATATACGATTCTGAGAGCAAACTAGAAAGACGTGCCGTTATGTTAATTTTTGATATTTCTTTAAATCGTTTTTTTTTATATACCAAGTTCAGGTTAAGTTATTTACGCAGCGAGCATAGGGATGTTGTAACAAAATAAACTATTGTTTATATCGTCAGGTGACAAGCAAAAGTCACTAACTAATACCATTGAAATTATTGGATAACAAACCGTGTTAAAAGTGTAATAAAGTGCATTGTTACTTTTATTTTTTGATAGGACTTAGTGAGGTTTGCTTGTCACCCGTCGATATACCTATGTACATACGCTCGCTGCGTTTGTTGCTTCGTCTGGCTGAATGTTCAATTGTTCACGTTTGAAGAGAATCGCAGCATCGCTATCCATACATTGGTTCCTTTTTGCATGACACCGTGTTGATTCACCAGGCGTGGCTCAGATGCGTACGGGCACAGATTTTAATAACACACGCCTACTTGTGTCCACACCTCTGTGCTACGTGCACGAAAATATACGGGCTACTTCATAGTTATACTAAAGATAAAGGAATATGATTCCAGTAAATCGCAAAAATGACATCTAAAATAACGAGATGGCATACAACTCCGTACATTACGCGTAAACTTGGTTGCCAAGGGCTAGCTAGCTTTTGAGAATTCAACCCCACGATGTAAGTATGCATGATACAGTGCCATCTATTTCAGCTATAAAACTTGTGGCTACAAATATTTTAATATTTTGCCTTGTTATTTATTTTTCTCGGATTTATTACCTACTCTAAATATACCTTTTGATCGTTATTTTTAGGGTTCCGTACCCAAAGGGTAAAACGGGACCCTATTACTAAGACTTCGCTGTCCGTCCGTCCGTCCGTCCGTCTGTCACCAGGCTGTATCTCACGAACCGTGATAGCTAGACAGTTGAAATTTTCACAGATGATGTATTTCTGTTGCCGCTATAACAACAAATACTAAAAACAGAATAAAATAAAGATTTAAATGGGGCTCCCATACAACAAACGTGATTTTTGACCAAAGTTAAGCAACGTCGGGAGTGGTCAGTACTTGGATGGGTGACCGTTTTCTTTTTACTTTTTTTTGTTTTTTTTTTGCTTTATGGTACGGAACCCTTCGTGCGCGAGTCCGACTCGTACTTGCCCGGTTTTTTTAGTTAGCTAATACATATAATTTGATCTGAAACTAGCAGGAAAATTATCATCTCTTCGGTTCATCGAACTAACACGCGTATTCGGGAAACGAGATAATCACAAGATCTAGAAACGATATAGAGATCAACTAGATTTACATTAGATCTCGACTAGATATGACTTTGATATCTAAGTCATAACTTGTCGAAATCGTTCAAGATGACCTCCAGAATCACGGAAACGTCAAATTTGACATATCTATCTTACAAATATCTTTAAATTATCCATATCGTAACTTGTTGAGGTCTAGTAGAGATCTAATTCATTTTCCGAATCGAGCCGTAAGATTCCATTTACGTCATTGGTACGTTCTGACCACACCCTTACGAGCGTTAGTTAAGTGTTCAAACATAATAACACGCTAGACGAATGATAATGAATGGCTCTCAGCACCATTCACTCGTGCTCTCTGAATGATTGAGTGATTGATGAACTATTTGTTAATCATGCTGCGTGATACACACTTTATTGTATTTGTTTGATTTGTGTGTAGCGGAGCTATAGATGTGAATAAATAAAATTTTGTTAGTCATTCAAGTAAAATTGCCCATTTATAATGGATTGGGTAATGGGTACTTATTATAATACCGTAAAATGGGGAGAGAAGGTTTGAGAGGGGGTAAGAAGGGATTTTAAGGCTACTGCTACAAAAATAATGTATTCCAATTTAAAATGGAGCTATAGTAATAAGCATAATAAAAAAAAATCAATCCAACAATCTTCCAAAATCACCTTTGTATGGAAACCCCTCTCACCCCAAATACGAGGCACTACGGGGTGAGGTGGGTTTCCTCTTTATCGTCAAAGTTATGAAATGGAACTACCCAAAATAAAATAATAAATAAAATCCGGAACACTTACCTATTAGATACACCATTCAGTTTTCATAATGTAAAAATAAAATGTTATCGAGGTTTGAATTTCAGTTTTGACCCTACTCACCCCATTTTACGGTACCTAATGATTTTTATGTTTAAACAGGATGAGGTCTGGAGATTAAGGAGTTAGGGATCATAATGGAAATACATTTTTTTCATAGTAAGTTGGTGATGCCGATGAAACACTGCAAATATTATTATACTTTAAGTTAAGGTAAACCCGAGTTCTGCAGTTGAAGTTTTATTTTATTTTAGCGACTGTTCAATATATTCATGCCGACCTAAACTTTGTGGGCCGATTAGATATTATTTTGATTTTGATTTTTTATTAGTTAGATTTGGAGATGATTTGGCTGGTCTAAACAGCTCCTTATTCTAAGTGGGATAAATACGAAATCGTTTGTATTATTCCGTTGGGTTACAAAAATACCAATCTTTTTCGTAGTTTTGTTGAAGATTTTTATGACATATATCATACGGTAAAATTATGCTTATGTTGTACCACTTGTACCAGAATAGCTATAATATTTATCTAAATCAGACGAAAAAAACACAACAAAAATCGGCTCTTGTAGCGTTTTCAGTGTAGCATAGGTACCTAGTTGAATTAAATGAATTCTAAAAACAATTTTTAGAAAGATGATCGATTAAGGTTGAATATTGCTATTATTAATAATTTCAGATATAATATAAAGATCCTTTTAACGCAACAATTACCGAAATTGTTATAAAATTTACAATCTCCGAAAATATGTACCTATTACAACCAGAGCCATTAAATAAACGATGATAAATCCCCCGATTTCCGCAATCGGGTAATAACAAGGGAACCCTAATTCAAGAATTCGTCGAGAGCATTAATACTCGTTTTGAGACGGACAGACAAAAAGGCCGTTTAACGATACGAAGTTAAACTTCAAAAGCGGACAATGTCGGACATTCTGGCTTGTATAATTTTGATGAGGGGTGCTATTGCGCCAGTGTTCGATATCATCACTCGCTTGCCCTTGTCCCATTCACTTGGGGTCGGCGCAGCATGTCTTTTTCTTCCATAACTCTGTCGCCAGTCATATCATCATTCACTTGCGTTCGTTTCATATCTTCGTATATCATCTCTCAGTCCATCCCCCTTTTTCTCGGTTTTCCTTTCCTCATTCATTCGTAATACTTTTCTCATCACATGAATAGTCATGATCAGGATCGATATATTAAAACTTTGTTATAAAGAAAATTTTGTTAGATTGCTACGGGCTGCTCTCAAAGATTTTTGTGCAGAGTTTGTGAATAATAAAAACCACATGTCATGTGAATGTCAAAATTCAATTAAGGTAGGTATACAAATTAAACATGAACCTTATCAGCGTTATCGTAGTCGACCCCCAGATGCAGTATCGATTACAGACAAAATCGCATTTTCTGTATTCGCGTCCTGGATCGTGCATAAACAGACACGTTCGGACACGTTAGAAAAAGTCGACATGATCTGCCGTGTTAGATTCGTGTTCGAAATATTTGCGAACGAGTTTTTTCGACTAAATATCGAGCGGTTGCGGAATTTCGGCCACTTGTTCAGCTATTGTAAACAAAGAAGTTTACGAGTTTAAAATAAATCTGTTTTGTGTTTTACCTGTTGGTTTAAGGATGACTCACGTTAGACCGGGCCGGGGCCGGAGCGGAGCTCCCGGCGCTTCATTTTCTATGGAAAACATCACGTGATCACCGATTGAAGAAAAAAAGATATTTCGGTGATTTATTTTTAGGGTTCCGTACCCAAAGGGTAAAACGGGACCCTATTACTAAGACTTCGCTGTCCGTCCGTCCGTCCGTCCGTCCGTCCGTCCGTCCGTCCGTCTGTCCGTCTGTCTGTCACCAGGCTGTATCTCACGAACCGTGATAGCTAGACAGTTGAAATTTTCACAGACGATGTATTTCTGTTGCCGCTATAACAACAAATACTAAAAACAGAATGAAATAATGATTTAAATGGGGCCCCCATACAACAAACGTGATTTTTGACCAAAGTTAAGCAACGTCGGGCGTGGTCAGTACTTGGATGGGTGACCGTTTTTTTTTGCATTTTTTTTCCTTTTTTTTTCATTATGGTACGGAACCCTTCGTGCGCGAGTCCGACTCGCACTTGCCCGGTTTTTTTCTATGGTTTTAACTTTTAGGTTTACGTACAATGTGCCCTTGCAAATATATTCTAGTTTTCGTGACATTTATCCTTGACTAAATCGTGTAAAAATTATAAAAAAAACTTGGTACCTACAATTTTGCGATAGCTCCCTTTTAAGCAGAAAAACTTGACTAACAGGATGTATAGTGTTAAATGAAAATAAATAAACAATAAGTCATTAACTCATTACATAAAAATACGACATGACTGTTAGCTACCAAGAATGTATTCCACACATCTAGATGGTGAGAAATCCTCACTTATAACGACTTTTTCAAGCGAAAAACTGTTGTGAAATAATTACATCCGACAGACTTGAAATACATTGACTTTTTTACAAATGTCAAAACTAATTAGAATTCTTTGAAATTTATTACAATACTCGTATATTTATTAATCTATACTGATTCAGGTTTTTATTTGCACTACTCTTCCAGGTTACTTTATGAACCTCTTAAATCGTCTACACGTATACTTGGAAAATGAACTTTAACCCGTGAGAACTAAAGTAATTTTTCAATTAAATATTTTTTTACCATGAGAGGTATATTATGTAAGAAGTAGACATGTATCGCTATGCGAAAGTCGTGTCCAACAAGACGTAACTTTTCACGATTATGGCCATACGTGATTAGGGTGCCGATTTGTCGCGCGCGATAAATATCGATATAAAAGTTTATCGATGCTTCGATAATGAGTTTGGAAGTTTGCCGGTGTGGGATTGAACATGAAACCGGTGTTCGGCCAAGTGTCGGTGAAACGTGAGAATTTTTATTGCGGACCAATAATAATATTGTCATTCATTCGTTACATTACAAGTTTCAGTAACGAAACCTCTGTGAGACACAGGCATATTTTAATATAAATATATTAAAATATGCCTTTATATTAAAATATATTTTAATATAAATATATTAAAATATGCCTTTGTCTCAGGTTAATATAAATATATTAAAATGGGTTACTATTTGTTAGATCGTGGTAATGACAGAGTGTGGTGATAAAAAGTGACACTTATTTTATCACGCGTATAAAGTTCTTCATAAAACGCCTGCAAATGATTACGCCTATATATGATGCATATGATAAATAAATACCCTTTCTATAAAACACCTAAACGGGAAAGAATATCGATTAAAACGAATTATAATCCTTTTGCTTAAACATGAGACTTGTTTACGAACGACCACACAGGCGACAGCAAAAACCACGTTAGCGCGTGTGAGGTGCTTTATGATGAACCTCATTAGTAGTATTCTTAACATTTAACTAACTTTAAATAGACTTTATGCTCATGGTACTAAGATCTATTTATTGTCAGTTAAATGCGTGGACGAGAGATAGAACGAGTTTGAGGAGAAAAGCTAGTTTTTAAAAGCGGATCGCGTTTTCGCTGACACTTTGGTAGTGTGGGAAGCTTTTTTGGTCTTGCGGGTTTACAATCGTGTATTGAATAAGTTTTACAAAAATGTGCTACGATTTATGAAGTTTGGTATGTGGCGATGTGGGATATATTGTCAGAAATTTAATTACACAAACGGGTCTACCGCGATATAATTTCATTGCTTTTACCTTAAATTCCGACATCAAACTTTATTTAATTTTAATTATCAAACTTTAACGGGTATCTATTCCGAACATTTTTTATAAACTAATTTCGGGTAGTTTAGTGGTGTTTTATGTATATCTCCGTTGACATTTGCTGGGACATCATTCTTTCCGTGACCACAGCTGGTGCAACTCAGGTGAATCGACGGAATTTAAGGTAAAAATAATTTAATTATATCACGATAGACCCGTTTGTGTAATTAAATATGTGTACAAAACGCGAGTTTAAAGTGTTATATATTGTCAGAAATTAAGGGTATATCATAGAGTCCTTATTATCATCAACAGCTTATATACCGTCTCAGTGCTCACTGCCCAGCCAGCATATTATGGATGGCTTTATCCATTTTTATCCACGTGATAAAATAACTGTCACTTTTTAACACCGTGGGATAGAAAGTGACGGACACCGTTTTATCACGCTGTCACGTAGACAAGAACGACCATCATATCCGTACAGGCATGCTATTATTGAACAGTGCCCCTACTACGTCGCCATACTAGCTGTCGTAGTGCTAGCCGTTGGCCTAAATCAGCTGCAAATGGTGTTAAAGGTATGAAAATCGGCACGATTAGTCTTTAGGCCATTTGAATCTTTTTTGGTGGTACGGGTCGAATTTATTCAAATGGCCTAAAGATTAATCGTGCCGATTTTCACACTTTTAACACCATTTGCAGCTAATTCCCGAATTTCAGGCTGGACCGCTATCACTATAGGTATGGTCAATTAGTCAGGTGGGGTAAGAGGAACATATTAGTTTATTTAGCTCGGGAAAAGAGAAGTAGTATGAGGTATTATCTTGTCCCAATGTTTCTCCATACCATAAAACACACTTTAAAATATTTAGATCAATTATAAGGATAACAGATCTGGGTGGAGATTAATGAAATAAAAAGGCTAAGTATTCGTTTTACCAATTTGGCCAAGCGTTTTTTTTATAAAATTACCATTGTAGAGGTGCAGTTGAATTTTTAATAATAATTTTGTTTTGCTCCTGCCAAGCGACCTCATACTGTTCCATAACGAGTTTTAAAACCAATTATTCTACTCTTAATCAATATATTTCTGCTTCACAAATACGTCACCGCTTGAAACTCCAAGATTGACAAGTAATAAAACGGATAAAAACCCATACACACGTGCCTCCAGCTGTCAACCTACTGCGCAGCAAGGGAGGTCCTTTTTGGTCGAAACCAATAAATCGAGGCCGAAATTTATTCGGTCTTTTATCTCATCCGGACAATTAATTGAAGATATCGCTCACAACGAAATCATTCGAGTTTGACGGGAGCTATGGCAATTATATGATTTTTTTTCGCGCGACCAACTTACGTTTTCTGTTGACAATCTACCCTGTGAAACTCTTCGACCTTTGGGATTACTTGTTTAAAGATCAAAGTTAAGTTTGTGTTAGTTTTTGAATGGAAGTGTTAAGGTGGTGTTTTGTGAAAAAAGCGAGCCGATTGGTTTTTGTTTAGATCGGAGGGACCACACAGGCTGTGTCCTGGGTATAATAAAAATAGTTCAGCAGGCGCACAGCCTGGCAGCCGGTGGTATTTGTATTGTTCGTAACTCGGAACCTGAGTTATACTGCTGGATTAAATACAGTACGATACTGGCCTATGTGAGAAAGGATTGACGATTTCTCCACCGGCAAGAGCAGAGCTCTTAAGTTATACCTATTTTGAGTGAAAAAGACGTTCACACGAACGTTCGTAAATCGGAAATATTACACAATTGTAGGTACCTACTCTAAATCGTTGTTAATTCGAAGCTTTGATGCAGAAGCAGGCGTGGCTCACTCCGCGATTTCGTCGCTTTGCTAGGTAGCTAAAAGTACATCCCTTCGACCCCAATTTTGGGGTTTGCCATAAGACTATCGCCACCTAGCGGCCATATCTGTGCTGATCGTGACAGACGCGTTTTGTTAGAGAGTGAGTCTTCTGTACCTAGTACTATTATTTATTCTATGGCAGAAGTAGATAGTAATGGTCAGTTAGAATGTTCCTGTTAGTTTTTTAAAAGTGTATGAAAATGTGGCTTTCCATTACAGAAGGGTCCTTATACTTCAGGGCACGGCACGGCACTGCAATAAGGACCTTTCCATCAGAAATTCTAACAGAAATTGTCATAGAAATTTCCTTATTGCATTGCATATGAAGGACCCTTCTCTGATGGAAAGTCACAAATAAGCAATACACTCTCCATTAATCGCTGCTGGACTCCTCATTAGCGCGAGGCTCCCACTGCCTCAGCGGGCTCTGGAGGCTTATTCTGATTTCAATAACAGGTTATGAATTTGATTTGGATCTGTTACGGACTGCTGTCAACTGTGTCATTTCTTCAACCACCAGAGTCAGTCACTTTTGAGAGCTGATCATATTAAAAACAAATCCAGATCTCATTGATACCGTGTTATTACAATCAGAATATGGCTCTTTTAGTCTTGTACCTCACAGTGTGAGTATTTACTCATGCTGTTACGTATAAACTGTCAGTAACTCGTACTTATACGGTTTTCACATACCTACATATATGGAGCTTTGATACGTGTGTATTATAATTACGATACAAGTGCGAAAAATAGGCAATTCGCAACGAGTGGCGATAAATTAAAACACGACCAAAGGGAGTGTTTTAAACGACACTAGTAGTAGATATAGTTAATGTTGTGTTATAAGTAGGTACATAAAATATACTCATTTGAAAAGCATGCAAAACTCACTTTTATGGTGTAGATACATTTTTAAAAAGCAGCTGTCGAATACTGTTAGATAGAATACTCTTTATTGGCACACCTCAGTAAAAGATACACCTTAAAGAAAAGCAATCGATTATTATAAAGACTAACGGCGCGATTCGAACTTTAAGATATCGCGCGTTAGTCATTCACTAGATATGAAATAGTAAAGACATGTGACGTTCCACGGCAAATGGCGGCTGGCGCTTACGCTTATTATTAACGCCGCTCCAATATTCAGTTGGGACAATGGTACCTTTTGCCGTGGAACGTCACATATCTTTACTATTTCATATCTAGTGCATCTCTAATTCATTTCCCGAATCGCGCCGTAATACTCTAGGATTAGAGCGTTGTTTATAGTTTAGACAAAAAAAGTAGCCATTATCTTTGCTTTGTATTTGTCACGTATTATATTAGTCAGAATATCTTTGTTGCAATTCCGCCGGCATACACCAACCGCAATTGATGACTAATAGAAACATAACATTCCATTCTATTGTGTAAGGGGATGCCAAAATACGCTGCTGACGTCGCTATATCAGATCGAGAAGATTGTAACATCTATCTTAACAATTCCTTTTACTAAGAAATGGACCGCACAGTACGGATCGATATGAAAGAAGTAAGAAAATTCATTGATTTACGTCAAATCAAAGCATAATTAGATAATCACATATATATATTATAATATGATATGATGGTCGTTCTTGTCTACGTGACAGGGGGATAAAATCACTCACTTAAAAACCATTTAATCGCGCTCTGTTAAAAAGTGACGGATATTTTGTCACGTGGATAAAGCCATCCATAATAGGCCTGCTGTACGGATATGATCGTCGTTTTTGTCTTCGTGACAGCGTGATAAAACGGTGTCCGTCACTTTCTATTCCGCGGTGTTCAAAAGTGACAGTTATTTTATCATATGGATAAAGCCATCCATAATAGGTCTGCTGGACTGATTACGTGGCCAATTTTATACATATTAACTCTGTACTAGAACCTCGTGAGGCCTTGTGTACAAAATATTGTACTTAATGCAATATTTATCTAAGACCTTTGATTGAATGATAGAAGCTCCCGAATTCATAACATTCCATTTCTAACCGCAGCTGCACTCCTAGTACTGGACGCGTCGCTGTTATTGTCAATTTCCATAGTAAAATGAACAGTAATGCAGCTGTCGTTGGAAATGGAGTGTCACCTTTAAGCACAGTATTTGATAGGGCACGAAAGCCATAAGTATGGTACCTATGTAATAGGTCAAAATATTATGCAATTTTTTACGATAACACCTAGGTACAATAATTGAATGTAATGATACAAAGTAAACTTAACTTTAGCGCGCGCTAAGCGCTGGTGGCCTAGCGGTAAGAGCGTGCGACTTGCAATCTGGAGGTCGCGGGTTCAAACCCCGGCTCGTACCAATGAGTTTTTCGGAACTTATGTACGAAATATCATTTGATATTTACCAGTCGCTTTTCGGTGAAGGAAAACATCGTGAGGAAACCTGCATACATCTGCGAAGAAATTCAAAGGTGTATGTGAAGTCCCCAATCCGCATTGGGCTAGCGTGGGGACTATAGCCCAAGCCCTCTCGCGCTCGAGAGGAGGCCTGTGCCCAGCAGTGGGACGTATATGTATAGGTTGAGATGATGATGATGATGATGAAACTTAACTTTATATTGAAATGTGTTTTAACCGCGTGGTGAGTTTAATTTGTGCATTCAGTATGTAAATTTCAGCGGCAGCCTGCACCTGACAGCGGTAATTACTTGTCTCTGTCACACGCCTCCGTCAACGCGCGACAGAGAATAATTTGCACTGCAAAGGTTAACTCGTTTATGGCTCAGTGGAAAATCTAGTAGAATATTCGCCTTAAATAAGGAGTGCGGTGATTTTAGTCGTATGATTATCTTAAATTCCCTGAGTGTTAAAAGTATTTATATGTACAAGGCTTATCATAATATTAGTATGATAAAAATTCTGCCCTGAACAATGCGGCCCTGTAACAGGAGCAATAAATTAAACTGTCAGATTCCTCAAATTGACCAACATTATCCGAACTAGTAACATCTGAACTTGTATCACCTCAACTATTAAGGGCTAAGTACCTATGCCTGATTTATTTGTTCCCCTGGTCGTTTTTCTCGTCCACAGTAACTCTGTATGGTAGTTGTATCTGTCGATGTCGTGGCAAGATCTTAGAATTGATCATTTCATGGGATGACCGGTTGGCCACATCATAAAAATGTCAAACCTAACCCAACCATATCATGACCAATTGATCAAACAATCAGGCCGCGACATATCCATCCTCAGACAAAACATCCTCCAGACTGAGCATAGTCGCGCTACCCCCTCTGCCACGCATACGGTAATTTTACTCGATGTTCGAGTCGAAAGTGTCTTCGTGTGACGTCCGTGTGTTTGAACGGACCAATCACGGCACGGGATTTCGCTCACCTCGTCCCGCGCATCCCCGCATTTTTGGCATCATCGGTTGCATGAAATAATTGCTCTAAACTCGGTCTAGAGGACTTCTAGTCTATGTATCCATCACACCGTCTCATGAAGACGTTAGTTTATACATGAGGGTTATTACTCTACTCTAATTATGTTTAAGATAGAATAAAGGACAGATTTCCTCACTCACACATCAAATATTGCTTTTTTTTTATTAATACTTTTGCATAAGTATGATTTTTCAATTATCAGAGCAAAATCCACAACGCATGGTTTCGTTAAAAGTGCACAAAGAACAACTGTAATAAACGACGTCAAATGTTTTGTTGTTGTACCCTCTTAGGGTTCAATGTCCTAATACTAGTACAAATTACCTCCAATGAAATTTAAATCTTAATGAAATGGAATGGAGTGTCTTTTATTTCGTTTCGTCCGATTTCAAAACAAAACAAATTCAACTCTATTTTCTAATACCGTCGATTCCAATTTGATTGCCAATTTTCCTTCTATGGCGGGCCGCTAGAGGGTACTCGTATGTTGTATATCAGTGTCACTTGTGTGTTGTACATGTTGTATATCATGTTCAGATATACAACATGTACAACAACAAAACAACATTTTGACGTTGTTTATTACACTTGATCACCCCAACTATTAAGGCACCATCATAACCGGTGTCAACAAAGTATGCCTGATTTATCAGCTCTCCTGCTCGTTTTTCTCGTCCACAGTATCTCTGTTTCGGTGTTGTATCCATCATACTGTCTCATTAAGACGTTATTGGTTTAAATGCAAAAACAAGTGCATTGTGTTGGTTTTTGCGAATTTATGATGAACTCGTATAAGGTTTAGGACGGTAAACACTCTGTGGAAGGAGTGATTTTATGAGCAAAAGATTAAATATACCTATGCAGGAATGTGGAATGAGTTACCTCCTGAGGTATTTCGAGAAAGCGAAGATGAAGCGGTTATTCAGTGTAAGAGGCTCCTCCGATGTTGCTTGTGTCCATGGGCGACGGTGACCGCATCCCATCAGTTGGCTACTAGTCGTTTGCGGACTACTACTCCAAAAAAAGGTACAAAAAATATGAATTTATAATAAAATTTAACTTTAAAATAAATACCCCTCTCTAACCCCTAAAATCAGAAATTAGCGGTTTTGACCGATAAGACGATCAGGACCTTACTTACAATATTAGTGGTGCTAATTACTACAACTGTTCCAAATTGTAGGTATCTACCTCAAACGGTCTCTGAGAAAAACGCACTTAACTAATTTGCAAGACCGAAATGATCCTATAAGTGTTCCGTGAACAAAGTTTTGTACGGAACACCAACAATGTTACAGTCATTACTTGTTTTCTTTGAGTGTCTTTGAAGTTTATAACTACTACAGCTAACTGTGCATTTTCATTCTTACATTTCGTCTTCTATGCTAAAGATAACTTTTTAAACCCTTAATTGCTATGGGCCCGATTCAGATTTTGAAATAGACAACTACAGTGGAACCTGGATAATTGCAATTTCAAGGGACCGGCCATTTTTTGTCAATTAACCAGGTTTTTCATTTAAGCAGGTCGTGTTAATTAACGAGGTTCAAAAAATCGTTGTGTCAATTATAGAGGTTCTCATTAATAGAGGTTGCGTTCTGACAAATTTCTTTTATGGAGTTGCAAATAACCTTTGAAAGTAGATTTACACGCTTACGTTCTGGGTTTTTGGTCTATATATTGCTTAAGTCTATACTTATTGTACTTTTACACTACATTAATTACTACTGTATTTTCTTATTATTCATTTGGGTTTAAAAAAATCCCTTGAATTGTAGAAGAAAGTTTTATTAGAATGTAGTTTTATACTTTGTTTTTGATTTAATCAAAAGTATTTCACCTACTACAGGCTGTGATAGATACCCAATAAATAAATCGAATTCGGGATGAAGATTATTAATAAAACGATCATTGCTATTAAAATATTGTTTCTGCTGTCTACAACTATGTACATTATTTCAATTACAGAGGTAATAAGTAAGACTCGTTTCAATAATGGAGGTAAAAAGAAGAGCAAAAATAACGGATTTTTTTAGCACAGTGTCAATTATAGAGGTCTTAGTTGCAATGTGGTCAATTACAGAGGTAAAATTACGAAAAGCACTAAAATTTAAATTGCAATTATAGAGGTTCCAAAATTTCAATTATAGAGGCCTTTGGGTCTCAAGGGACCGGGACCGGACTTTTGGTTGCAATTATTGAGGTTTTCCATTTATCCAGGTGCCAATTAACCAGGTTTCACTGTATTAGATATCTTTTAGACATCACCAAGATACGACAACGATATGTCTAAGATCCAAACCGTCAAATTTAACATTTGCGCGATTCTGGAGATACTCTTGAACGATTTCCACAGAATATGACTTAGAGATCCAATTCACATCTAATAGATATCTTACTCTATCTAACGTAAAAGTGACATTGGTTGCCCGAATTGCGCTGCAAAAGAGAACTACCCAACTAGCAAATCTATGTGCTATAAAAGTTGAGAGCACGTTTTTATTTTCGCTTTTTGGTGCTATAAACGGTGTAAAAACAGTCGAGTAAAAGTCCTGTAAGCGTTTACTCAACGCGAAAAGGCGCACTTATACAGATTAAAAGTGTTATAAAAATCGAGTAAGCGCTGTATAAGAAGCAAATCGATGCTGTAAGAGTTGAGTAAAAGTGGATAAAAGCACTTCTAGTGTTTTAATAGTAACGATAGTGCTTTTACTCGACTATTTGTTCTATAAACATTAGCAATTTACTATTACTCAGTAAAAGTGTTCTATAAAAGCAGCCGCACTGCTTTTTCTCAGCAAAAATGTTTCGTAAAGGTAGCCGGATTGCTTTTACTCGGCATTTTAAATGTGTAAGAGTGTAGTAAATGCTTTTATTCAACTAATATGTGCTAAAAACGATCTCAGGTAAGCGATTATATTTCAATTATTTGATTAAGTTTGAGGCCTAATCGTCTTCACGTGTCTAATAAAACAAAAAGGTACTTAAGTATTTTTTACTGCTGTCATCCATGACATTTATTTTTACCGTGATTGTGTACATAAGTTTTTACTGTCTGTAAGTACACGTAATACAGTAAAACCCAGCGCGAAAAATACTTTATTGATAAAACCAAAGGCACTGGTTCATATATATTCATGGGCCGCCTATTTTCTTAAATTTCAATAAAAAAATATTAATAAAAATAAGTAAAAATTTGCTTACACGATCTAGTGTCTGTTATATCTCATTAATTCGACTATAAGTCGAGTAACTGCGTTTACTGCTACACTTATAGCACATGATGTCGCCATGTTTATGGATTTATAGTCCGATGGCCGACTGCATGAAACCCTACCTGATAAAAAAATTTAAAAATCCTACTCTGTAGGGGTAGGTAGGGGTACTTTTAGCAGCTTCAACTGCTCTTGGTCGGCCGTGGCTTAACTTGGCAAATTTTGCGCAAATGGCAAAAAAGTGGTACAAATATTCATCAAAAAAACAAAAGTGGTCAGCTACATCCTGTGTTGGCAGGTTCCTGTGTCCGACCGAATTTGTGGTACCAAGTGAGCTACAATTTACCTCATCGAAAAATAGAATGTCACTTGTATGGTAGGATAGCTGCCATTGACTTTTTTTTTAATGCGGACGGATTGAAAACGCTGTCAGGCTAAGGTGAGGCCGACCAAGACATATGTCAACAAATTTAATGTAGGTATTACAATCAGTTGTTTTGATTCTATTTTTCGATGAGGTAAATTGTAGCTGTCACGTGGTACCACAAATTCGGTCGGACACAAGAACCTGCCAACACAGGATGTAGTTGACCAGTTTTGTTTTGCTGTCCTCAAAGGCAGCTATCCTACCATGCAAGTTTCATTCTATTATACGATAGGGTTTTTTTTTATGAATTTTTGTGCCACTATTTTGCCATTAGCGCAAAATTTTCCAAATTAAGCCGCGGCCGACCAAGAAAAGTTGATGCTACTAAAAGTCAGCTACCCCTACAGAGTAGGATTATTCTATTTTTTTTGTCAGGTAGGGTTTCATGCAGTTGGCCACCGGACTATATTGAAACGTCAACATAGCTGACGTGTGCTGTTAATGTAGTTCAAAACTCTTTAAAAGTACTCTAAGCTGAATACATTTTGAATAAAACCTGTAAATACACTTCAGCTCCTATAACAGCGGTTTGAACCCCATTACCCGAATTATGATATAAGCGCGCTGTTCAAGGGTCTAACGGGTTTAATATTAGTTAAAACTCCAGTTTATAAAATATTATGTTTAATCTTCTATTGTGGAAAAATGAGTAATATTTGACAAGCAAAAAAACAAATGAAGCCGCGTTAGCTTTTTTATATTATAGGCTGCCAGCAATATTTATAAGCTGCCAGCCTTCGCGGAGGTGTAATTCCGTTTTCTTGCCAACATGCCCCCGGGCGTTGAAAGCTTGCCTTTCAACCCAAACTGCTTAACTCAGGATGCAAGTATGTACATCATAAGAGCAGACCGCCGAGTTACTGAAGAGGTATCTTCTCTTCTATGAGCACAGCGGCATCAAGTTGCAGAGCTTGTGTGTGTATCACTCAGGCTCTGGTGGAAGATTCCAAAGCTTCATGCTTAATTTGACTGCTGTCACAATTGCTCAACGCTGATGGACTGGCCAATGTAGCGTACTCCTCGAGGTCATGAAACGGCACCGACGAAAGAGGGCGGTCACCGATGGAGTGGTAGCAGCCACCTTGCAGCATCCTTGAAATAAATGGCAGCATTTCTTCTGGGTGGGACGAAATTCAAGTCTGTGTGAAGTGGTAACCAAACCAGTGTTGAGGTCATTGACGATAAACATTATATTACAATATTTACAATACCCAGCACTCTTTAAATAAAATGTGGTTGACTCTACCCCAGCTTCCCATGAAACTACACTGTAAAGGAGGACATGCAGAACTGACATTATAAATATTGTCAACATTAACTGCAGCATTAGCTTGCGAATTACAGCTGCGCTTTGATAAATAAGTTTAAGACTCATTGCATGCACCCATAAATGATGTACAGTACAACTGAAATAATATGTAAATATACTGGTTAAGTCGCCTGCTAGCAGTAGATGTACTTAGTAATGACAGAAGGGTATATACGAAAAATGGCTTTGTAACAGTTTTACAAATCCCACTATAGAGCCAAAATAGGTACACTAATGAGTTTATATATTTAAAACATAAGTAATAATAGCTGTGCTAATTAGTATGTAATAAGTAAAATCCCAGAACACTAGGGTTTTTCTTTAACTTTAAATTTACATTTAAGAGAATATTTAGTCTTCTTGCCTAGTGAAAATCCTAGTAAAGAAATGCTTTCTAACTAATTTCCTATTCGAGGAATGATGAGATTGTTTAGTGCAGACCTTGGCAGGCTGCTGGAACCGCGTGAATTGGGTTCGAGTCTCATCGTCAAGCAATCTATTACTAGCGCAAGATGTGACATTCGTAAAATAACAATTAATTCGCGAAGAAGCCGATACTTGACCGCTGTTCGTTGGGCCTGCGACTATATACCCTAATTTAGTCTCAAATAGTATCGTCTGTCCATCGCTTAGTTCAATTTTATGCGATCCTAACAAGTTCCAAAAATGGTCAGCCCCAATCAAGATATCAACCTCGGATGGCTTATGAAAGTTAGGGTCAGCTAAACGGATGCTAGACGGAATATTCATTCGTGATATCTCCATCTGTTGATAAGGCATCTCGTCAGATATTGATGGCAAAACCGAACAATTTAAATAAGTCGAATAGGTGTCATCCAACGATTTAATTGGCACCTGGCACATTTTACCTACGGGAGACTTTAATTTGTTTATGCCTGTAACCGATTTATTTACCCGATTAGTATGTAAATTTAATTGCCGACACATCTTCTCAGTCACAAAACAAGACGCACTACCATTATCTAAAACTGCTCTGGCTATGATCTCGCGATTGTCATGCCCATATACTTTAATTAATGCAGTTGTTAATAGTCCGACGTCTGGTTCAGATGCATTCGAATGTGGAGTTGCGACTCGTATGCGAGCCGATAATGCAGGGACAGAGGCGGCAGCCGGCGCCGACGCCGTTGATGCCGGCGACGCGGGCCGCTCGCATGAACTAGATTCCAATTTTTGCGTATGCTCTGTGACATGAACGAGTGAATTATGCTTGCGCTTGCATATTCCACAACCTGCCTTCTTGCAATGGTTTGCATAGTGATCTCGTCGGAAGCAATTAAAGCAAACTTTATAATTCGGCAGCAAGTTAAGCCGCTCGATATTGCTTAACGCGAGAAACTGAGAGCAGTTATTTAAGCTATGCTCACCATTACATTTCGGACATAATTGAGAATGAGAAGTGACACAGTGTTCAGTGGGTTGAGTAGAAAGCAAAACCCTATGTTTAGATGCGATTTTAGCCGGCTGACTAGATTGACCGGCGCCTGATGCGCTCGATAACTCTAAGGTTTCAATCAAGTCTGCACGATTACGCATAAAAGTGATAAACATATCAAATGAAATAGGCACATTCTTATCAAAGCTTCCTTTATGTTCCTCCCACTCACGAAATGTCGTAGCGTCTAATTTGTTGCTAATAATGTGAATAAGGAGCGTGTCCCAATGTTTGACAGGCTCACCTAGGGATTCTAAGCATCTCAGATTTTTGTTTACGTGGTCAATAATACGTTTTAATTGCACGGACGACTCTTTAGTGATTGGCTCGATGTTAAATAGAGCAGATACGTGGTTGTGCAATAGCAACCTTTTGTTATCGTACCGCTCACACAAGAGTGTCCATGCCACCTCATAATTGCTTCCAGAAAACTCAATAGAATTAATAACCAACGCCGCAGATCCTTCCAACGATGCTCTTAAATAATGGAATTTATTAATGTTATCGATATCATCGTTAGAATGGATCAGACTTGTGAAAGTATCTCTGAAGCCTAGCCAATTCTCGTATGAACCCTGAAATTTCGGTAACTGAATAGTTGGCAGCTTAACCAGCTTACGATTTGCACCACTTCGCGACCCACGATTACTACATGACTCAAACTCGTCACGTTTTTTATTGAAATTGTTGAGTATATCCTGAGCCCGCGAGAGTACAGAGAAGTAGTTATTTTGGAACTCATCTCGCTCTGTCATATGTGCATCCAAATCATCACTGCTGCACTCTAACTGTGTCTGTACATCATCATAAAGTGCATACAATGCCTCAATCTTACCTATACGCAACTGCAATTGACTAGCTTCAGCTTGAGTTAATGACGACTCCTTCACTTTGTCTAGGTATGTAGTAAACAAGGTGAGTTGACCTTTATAACTGCCTCTTTTGCGAACTAAATCTTTTTCGTCAACCATTTTTGGGAAGCTGGTGTACGTAGACCTTGAATGTAAACAATTTACAATGCAATTATTAAAAAATAATCCCTAATAAAATAATACCTGTTTAAAAATAATACAGATAAAATTAGTCCGCAAATACACATGAAATTAAATATAAATGACAATAGTATCGAGTGAATAGAATAAGAGTACACGAATAACGGCAAATTAACGGTCAGAAGTTGCGTTGACAATATCACATTTTAAATAATTACAACGATCTAAATTACAAATGAATCTGACTCATTTAACTACCAAATAGGTACACTTTACAATAAAATATTCACTAACCTGGAGTTAATAACGAGTACCTTAATAACCTTATACTACCTTAATAACGAGTGCTGGTCCTAATAATAAATCCTAACACACTCAACACTGGCGGATTCCGACGTCCTGGTGAAAATCTTCATCACAGCCTCGGCAGATATAACATCCTCAGTGACAAATTGGCAATTTATAGATCCCTTCGGTCCTTTGATAAATTCTGGTTCCTTTATCCGGTTCGTGTGGACCATGTTCAAGGGTCTAACGGGTTTAATATTAGTTAAAACTCCAGTTTATAAAATATTATGTTTAATCTTCTATTGTGGAAAAATGAGTAATATTTGACAAGCAAAAAAACAAATGAAGCCGCGTTAGCTTTTTTATATTATAGGCTGCCAGCAATATTTATAAGCTGCCAGCCTTCGCGGAGGTGTAATTCCGTTTTCTTGCCAACACGCGCTGTTACAGCAGCATTGTTGCCAAATGGTTATTTGATTGCTTTTAATAGGCTTTTATAGCAACAGAGAAGAGAGTTAAGTAACAGTTGTATTAAAGCGCCTTATTCAGACAATTAGCTAATCGATAGCTGTTATATGATTTTAATAGAACAATTATGTGGAATAAAAGTGATTAAGTAGCGCTAACTCAGCATTTATTAAAAGGTGGAATAAAAGTGCTAAAAGATAGTGCTATAAACGTTTATACGACATGATTATAGCACTAATTAGCGAAAATTGCTAAATAGTCGAGTTAACCGCTATTATACGATATATTGGTGCTTCAACAACCGTAACTCGGCTGTTATACGATTACAGGCTGAGTAAATCAATTCTTATACGACTATTTTGCTAGTTGGGTAGTTGATATCTAAACTATAACGTATCTAGAATGGATCTAGTATGTGTCGTCTCTTGTGAATATCTTGAAGTTCGAATACGGCAGAATGACACTACGAGAGTACACAAGTTACGACGTAATTCAGCCGTTTTTTGCATTCAACACATTCAATTCATCGTCGGCCTGCGATATTTCACAGACAGACAAACTAACAAATCATCATTATTGTTAGCCCGTGACAAATGATGGATCGGTCGCGAATACTATTACGTAAAACGGAATTTCATTTACAACACTTTGTAAGGGCAAAGGAAAATAGCTCTTATTGCTAACGGATAAGGTCGGATGTAAAAATGTGGAGTCGGTAAGGGAAAAAGTTAAAACACACGAAACAAATGTGAGATAGTTTAGGTTTATTGTCATAGTCACTGCACATTCAGTAATATAAATACCTACTACTTACTTACTTACTTACTTTGTTGGCGCGGTGACCCAAAATGAGTCTTGGCTTCTAACACAAGAGCACGCCACTTTGATCGGTCCAGAGCGGTATCCCGCCAGCTTTCGCCGACGCCGAGCTCACGCCAAAAGGGCCTACCTGGGTCAACCAACTGGGCGCCGTCCTGTTGGTCGTCCTAAATACCGTTGGGCAGATAGAGTGGAGGTAATATAAATAACACATTTTTAATGATATCTAGCTAATTTCGTAAAAATTGGCAATATCAACTTTATGTAACTTTTATCAATCGTATCAAATTTTTATCGTAAAATGTTATTTTTTATCTATTCATAATAATAATATTAATAACGGTGATCTTGGACACGGCGCGGATAGTACGTCGGTTCCTCTCTCTGCAGCCCTGACCACCGGTAGCTTGGGCCTTGCCCCGCTGCTGGCGGCACCCTAGGTTAGGTTTTTTATAATGTGTTTATATGTATTTTTTATTGTTTTGTAAGTGTTTTTATATTTTACTTTTATATTCATATTATAAAAACCCTAACCTAAGAAAAATTATGAATAAAAATTAATAATAATGTGCTACCTATATTTTTTGGCTTAATTAACATAGATAATTGATAAATAACCTTAGTTTTATACAAAAAAGTGGATTGTTTTGAGTGGTCTCCGTCGCATCTTTCACAAACAGCGTACTTGCAAACTTTTTTTCACAGTCTCAAAATCTGCATCTTGCATTATTTCCGTTAAAATACTGCATACCTACTACCATCAGTAATATACAATAAAAAAATTATCAGTAATATACAGGTGATATTACTGATAATATTCAGTATTTTCGGGCAATCGGGAAAGCGCGGAAAAGAGAAAGATAAGGATAACCTCACGCATCAAATTTCTCGACATGGCAAAATCTTGTTTCGAATTCCTGACGATATTCGAAATTAATTCAAGTCAGTCAGTATGACGCGGCAGGTAGTCATTCCACACAATGGTGCAATACGGGAGCCGTGGCCTCTGCCCGACACGATATCGTTATCGGCGCATCTCGGCTACCGACTTCACCCCGGGACCTGAGGGGTGACCAGGGGCTTGGATACGGATACGGATGCTTACGGATTTATGGCGATATTCATCATAAACGCTAGTCAAGTCTAGCAGAAACAAGCTGGTTTATTCGTCATTTTGGCGCATCTGGTCCTGCATTGCTGGGTTCGAATCCCAGTAAGGGCATTTATTTGTATGATGATACAGATATTTGTTCCTGAGTGATGGGTGTTTTCTATGTATTTAAGTATTTGTATATTATATATATCGTTGTCTAAGTACCCACAACACAAGCCTTCTTGAGCTTACTGTGGGACTTAGTCAGTCTGTGTAAGAATGTCCTATAATATTTATTTATTTATTTATCTGTAGATAGGTAAATACCACGAGACCTGAGTGGTTATCAGAGTTTTGGATTCTTCCTAATAGACATAGATATAGACAATTAGACATAGACATCATTTATTGGTAATAAAGTAGGTAACAAATTAAGTTAATGTCACCTCAAAGAAATTGCTGATACTGATGTGTATACTAATTTAGCTTGGCTCATCCTGTTTTGTAGTTCCGTCATGGGTTACGATTTGAATCTTACATTCTTGGAACTAAAACTTATACTAGGTGCATAGTTTGTACATACCTAATGACTTAAGTTTCAAGATGACATGTACTGGGACCGCGTCAAGTACCAGTACCTCCACCTTACTTAAAGAAGTGACATAAATGGTTACGATTCAGATTCGCTCGATTTAGAAAAATGTATCCAAAACGTTAACTTTTGTAATGTTTTCAGAAGACATGGCAATTTTCCCGAACGTTTTTTCTTTTTTTTTTCTTTTTACATTTATTTCAGGCAAAAAATATACCCATACAAAATATTAAAATTAAAATATTATCATATAAAAATAAAAATTAAAAATAAGCTTAAAAATACATAAATTTTTGAACCGATTATACCGCCGCAGTATAATTCATGGTCACCCTAATCGCAGCTCTTGTTTTTCCAGTATACCAACTTTTGTCTCCTGCAGTGCATCTCGGAACAGATAAATTTGAAAAACGGACTTACGGATTTACGTCACTGTCTATTTCACCGCCATTTTACTTTCGAACTTTTAAGATGTGGTGACAGTTGCTGAGAAATGGACAACGAAATCGAAAATAACACTTTACGTACGCTATTAAAATATATGGACATTAAAGTATGTCAGAATATAATAAGAGCAACTAAGTTAATTAGCTGCACAATATGAAATATGGCGACTTAAGCTAAAATATCTATTCATATTGATTTACTTGTAATATAATTATTTATATAACATGTCAACTTATTGTTATTATAGTATTATGATTATGTATATGTGATCACTTGGTTCGTATTTTATTATAATTATCATTAGGTAATATATCATATCATTAAATTTAAAAATGTATCAAGATCCAAGACTATATAGACGGTATATATGTTGGCGGCCGATCGTAAAATCAGGCAGATCATGAATCGTAAAAAATCATTGTCGTTCCCTGAGTCCATGGAGTCCCGCTACGCGGTGCTCTTATTTCTTTGCCCTTCGGGCATCTGAAGCAACCTAACGAACCTATCCAACCTATCCTTTAGTTGAATGTGACTACCGTGAAAACATTACACAGGAACTTTACGATCTGCCTGATTTTACGATTGGCCGCCGGCGTAATAAAAAAACCGGACAAGTGCGAGTCGGACCCGCCCACCGAGGGTTCCGTACTTTTTAGTATTTGTTGTTATAGCGGCATCAGAAATACGTCATCTGTGAAAATTTCAACTTTCTATCACAGAAGGACGGACAGCGGAGTTTTAGTAATAGGGCGGGACCCTCTATTACTAAAACTCCGTTCACTCCGTTGTCCGTTTTTACCCTTTGGGTACGGAACCCTAAAAAGTGACCTAGACCTAGACGCTTTTAAAAATAACTGATGACCATGCAACGGTGCATCGTTGTATTAATAAAAACGCCTTTTATATTGAAACAAAACATAAAATAACAAGCATTTCTCGAATCCAGTTCATCTTGATATAATATGATTTAAGCAACATATTCACGGTTTTTGTATCTTAGTTCTGGAATTATGACGGAACACGGGACTCGTAACATAAATATGTCGATCGATATAATCGGTATTCGAAAATTTCGATATTGATTTTTAACTGGGTCTGGGTTTTGGAAATTATGGAATGTAGCCTCAGACAAAAATTACATATTTTTTGGTACAAAGGAAGTTTCGCAATGGTAGGATTTTGATAGAGTCCCTCTAAGCTCTAAGGCTTAGAGCTTAGAGTAGAAACTAACTTTGCGCTAAATTTAATAGAAAAAAAACCGGGCAAGTGCGAGTCGGACTCGCGCACGAAGGGTTCCGTACCATAATGCAAAAAAAAAACAAAAAAAAACGGTCACCCATCCAAGTACTGACCACTCCCGACGTTGCTTAACTTTGGTCAAAAATCACGTTTGTTGTATGGGAGCCCCATTTAAATTTTTATTTTATTCTGTTTTTAGTATTTGTTGTTATAGCGGCAACAGAAATACATCATCTGTGAAAATTTCAACTGTCTAGCTATCACAGTTCGTGAGATACAGCCTGGTGACAGACGGACGGACGGACGGACGGACGGACGGACGGACAGACGGACGGACAGCGAAGTCTTAGTAATAGGGTCCCGTTTTACCCTTTGGGTACGGAACCCTAAAAATGAGGGAGTGTCATTATTAAACGTCATATTGTTTTATAGAAATTTGACATTAATGATGGCATTACCACACTCTGTCATTGCAAATGCCTTGCACAGTTAGTTTGGCTCGACTCTAAGACTATAGAATTTATATTATAAGAAAGCAAAATAAAAGTGCGTAAGTATACCAATTACTTATAATAGGTAGGTAGGTATATAATAAAATTATAAAACTTGAAAAAACTAGATTTTAAATATAGTAGGTAGACATTTTGTCAGTATGTTATTTTAGACATATATACTAATCTCATTTACTTATGTATTTATTTAAAGGAATAAATAAAAATAAAAAGAATAAGTAAAGAAACTCGAAAGATTTGTCCATTCCCGAACTGAATTATATAAATATATTGATCATAATCGCCTAAAAGCCCCGGATTCGTACAAAAATAAATTATTTATCGACTCGAATCGATTCACGTATTAATTCCGACTCGATATTTCGGGTATCAATCATAACCCCATGCTTTCGCGACATTATCACAAAGTGAATCGCCGGGGATTGGAACTGTCTGTTTCTTATGTAGCCAGCATTTAGAACCTTGTCGTTATATCTGTATTTACTGCAGTTAATACTGACATGCTTAAAGAACTAAATGTGATATGGTACGTCAAAAGCACAGAGTGTAACAAATATGCCTAAGGAAAAAGCATGGGAAAATGACTCTTAGTATTATGAGCTTATGGGCATTTCAGATTATTACCACGTATTGAATAAATATCGCTTATTGTATGTAGAATTGGTAAGTAACAATTATAATGTAGTTTATTGTATTTGAAATTGAATTTATCGCATAAAAATGTAATTTTATTCGGTTCTTACATCGATGTATTATTGGTTCGGCAAATAAATTCCTTTTAGTGCATTCTTTCGTTATTGTGCGATCAAAGAAAGGGCATAATATAAAATATTTAGGGTTTCAATATCTTGTTGAAAGAGACCTACAATATATTTCTGCTTTAATAACGATATATTATTATTGCTACAGAGTACCAGAATTATTAAATATGACTTTTATTAGAATCCGTCTAAGCTAACTTTGCATCGAATTTAATAGATCAAAGTAAAGGAGTGTCATTTCGTTATATTATTACATAACATTGTCATTAATGATGACTTGCCACATTTCGTCATTGCAAATGTGCTGAGTTAGGTTGATCCTCTACTCTCCGTAAGTTGCAATTTTAAAAAAGAAACTACATTTGGCTTAAACTTTCCTCTTCGGTCTGGGGAACAGCCAGCCTACGCAAGCAGCCAAAATAACATAATACAAACAAAACATTCACTCTGTCACATTAAGAGTATAATACGTACGAAAATATTCCTAAGTCCTGCCGACGCAAAACATTTTTATATGGAAGATGAATTCCTCTATGGAGCGTAATGCTATGTCCCCCGGTCATATTTTAGTTTTTGTGACGCAGCCTGATATATCTTTTGTCATGATAAGTGAAATTGTAGTATATGTGGGAAGTGCAGATTAAATATAAATAGTTAAAAGTTTTAACTGGCAACACTGAAAGCAAACGAACTTATAGAGAACATTAGATATATAGTTTGTCAAAGGACGTCTCGTTTCAAACATAGACAGAGAGAATCATACTATCTTTGTCTTACACTAGTACTAGCACCCAAAAGAAAAGGATGAGTATAGTTTTCTTTGTTCTTATTTACTGACAAATTGTTAGACAATACAGAATTTCAAGAAAGTACTTTAAAATTATAAAATGGTTAAACAAAGGTCCTACGTACTTTTGTCATGGTACAGTCAGCGTCAAATAGATAGTGACGGCCAAAATGAACAAATATATCGTCGGTATACTTCTAAAACATGATAACTACCTGAAACGTAGTTTCGAGAAAACGCGAGTTGAAAGTTTGATCCTCAAATAAGGGAATTCAGAAACGCATTTTGTCAAATTTACTTACAAATTAAAAAAATTTGGATATTATATTGTCTATAAATTGATAACAGTGATATTTTTAAACCGAATAATAAAAAATATTGGCCGCCAAAAACATAGGATGTGTTAATTATCATGTTTTGCCTGTATAAAAAAATGACTGATTTTTGTGTATTTGTTTATAATCATATAAAAAATAATTATATAGAATTAAAAATAACGACAGTGATAAAAAATACTCGTTGACACGGCTTTATAAACAAATTCTAAAAACTAACGTAGCAATAAAAAGTAATAAATTACATGCAACGTGTTTTTATTTACAGGTAAACAGTTATAAGTGATTCTAATATTAAAATTTTTGACTTTTCCCTTCTTTGTTGCAGAAACATGTGACAATACACTCCTTATTAATTAAATTACTTCAAAAAATTATGATACTGAATTTATTAGCGTTTAGCGAGCATACTTAAATTAGTTTTAAGTGAATTTAATATTATCTAGTTGTATAATAGATCGTGTATTGAAAGAAATGTCTGCAGGTAAATAGTAATGAATAATGTTATAATATTTTATCAGTTGCTATAACTAGGTTGTATATTATAGTAACATTCAGGCAAAAAATGTTAACGTAACTTTATATATTTTGCGTGACCAGTTTTATGAGATAGGTATGTTGTTTTAAATACCCTTATTATTTTTTACGTGTACATTATATTTCATTTCCTGTCTGTTAGTACTTTTTTACACTCTGTAACTTTGTAAATAATAAACATAAATAAAAAATTGTCACATATATGTTTAAAACAATAAAATGTGAACAAAACTGTATAAATAACTCATTTTTGACCATTTTGTCAGTTATCATGTTTTGGAAGTATACCGACGATATCTTAATAAATCTTTGTTACTTACCATAAAAATAAGTATACATACCTACTTATTCTTGTGGTAACAACACATACCTACATGTATTCCGATATGTTTGATCATTTTGGCCGTCACTAATAATATTTATTTGAGGCTAACTAGGTAATACGTGAAATTCAGTTTGACGAAGTAATGTTATCTTTTACAAAAAAAAACTATTTAGTTTGAAATAATTTAGGAAAATAACCTTGTTAGCCACCATAGTACTTACTTTCTAAATCACATTAGAAAGTAAGTACTATGATTGTTGTTTGAATAGATAGGTAAGTATGAGTTGAAATGGACACAATCACAAACATCATGCTAATTAACATGAAGTCTGCTAATTTAATTAAGTACATTCCTTTGTTCATATGATAAACTCTTCATTCCTAATTAATTCGAAAGACGAACTCGAACGAAACGTATTCTCGCTTCACAGCGGAGTTCAGAACTACATATACAAAGTTTAAAAGCACGAAGAAAGCAAGAAGACTGGTCTGATATTTTTACAGTCATTGGTTTAAGCGTCACCGGGTATCGCCAGCGTCATATAGTAGGTAGAATCCAAAGTATTCAAATTGTTCGGTACACCATATAATTTGTATGGCCGTACTATTTGAATACTTTGGATGCTACCTACTATACGATGCTAACTGTACAAGCATTCTGTCATTGTATAAGACAGTTTGGTCATTAATCAAAGAATTCTATGCATTTATATAGGGTATATTTAAATACCTAAACTACGTTACTTTTGACTTGTTCAATTTATTTATGTTACTCAAAAAGAAAAGGAGGAATACTTATAGATTGCATTGTTTGTCTTTGTAACTCAATATTTCTTTTAACTATAATACCTATTATGTATAACCTTTTGTGTACTAACTACTATAAAGTGCTTACTACTACAACTCATACTCACACACTCTCACACACTCACTCCTCTGGCGCAGCGACCCAAAGTGTATCTTGGCCTCCAACACGACTGCTCGCCACTGATCCCGGTCCTGTGCCGTGTCTCGCCAGTTCTCAACCCGGAGCTCGCGCAGATCAGCGTCCACCACATCCGCCCAACGATACCTAGGTCGACCGACCGGGCGGCGTCCTATCGGTTTTCCCTCAAACGCTCTTTTCACCGCCCGATGGTGATCGCCATCAGGGAGGTGTCCCATTCGCTCAAGATGGCCGAGCCACCGAAACAATTCAAAAAAATTTAAACCATCATCTGTCATTTCAGCGTATACTGCGTCTAAATTCCGATCCCCAGAATATCTAAAGCGCATTTATGATAACGTTTTTGCTTTTACAAGATCGCAGGCGCCGGCCGCTATGAGACGTGTCCGCTAGGTTAATATCAAATTATTAATAACCCCCCTTTTTGCCCCCAACACATAAATATGTCATTATTGGCACTGATCAATTAGACCTGATCTTTTTGTTACTGACAATATTTTGGACGACTCTGAGATTTTTTTCATGGTAACATGTTTCTGGACGCTGCTCGAAATTCGGAATATACTTTCATGTGTATTTATTGTTAACTACAACGAACTATTTATTTACATAATATGTTTTTATTGTTGCAGGTAAGCATGCCTACTGTTACTCTTTGTAAGTACTTGTGAAGTAAGACATAATATTAGAATAGAAATACTTTATTTGGTGTAAAACATAAAACTTAATCTATAATACATCTTATTCTAATATGTATATTCTAACACCAAAATGGATGGTTAAGAGTAAAATTGTAATTTCTTCCTATTTATCTTATCAATACATGAGTATGAGTATATAAAAAACTCAGGAACAAATATATGTGATAAACACATACATTTGCCCTTACCAGAATTCGAACCAGGGACCTCCTGCTTCGTAGGCCGGATCACTACGGGCTAGGCTAGGAGGCCGTTAAAAATTTTAACAAGATTTTAGTACCTATTATTATTTTTATATTCGAGCCAATGTACTAAAATAATTAACAATATTTTGGTACTAGAGCTCAATCTACCCCTATACGTGGTCGTGACGTTATAATAACAATTGTTCGCGTCGACGCGAGCTGTCAGCGGCTGCGCCTTCATTACTATACGGGAGCGCGCCGCAAATCAGCGCAGACGCACGGCGGACAGCAATAAGATATTTACAAGCGATTCTGTGGGATGCTAGGGATGTCCAGAGTATTTTACTTTTTGTTTCATTTATTTCGTAAGCATATACAATATATTTTTACATTGTTGTTACCCTAAGCTGTTGAACCACCCCAGGAGTCAAGACACGGCAAGAAATGCCGATCGGCCATTGGTCTATATAGTCATCGCAGTCGATGTAGGCTGTGGACTACCTCCTTAATACCTTCTTTAGTCGCTGCAACTAACATCTGCAAAGACGCTGTGGCCCATGCCTTTAATACATGCTCGCGACACGCCTTCCTATCTTCAGCGACCCTTTTGGCCTCGCTTCAGTCCAGTCTGACCATTTGTAACTTACTCTTGACGGACCGATGGTGCGTACATAGCCCATTCTGTAGTGCGTGCTCTCGAGTATCGTATGGCCGTCGCCAGTCATCGCCGCTGCTCCAGCTCTGGTCCATCTTAAAAATTAGCCATGACCATCGCATGGCCAAGTCGCTGGTCCAGTGCTGGGCCATCGCGTATAGGAGCCATTAGGTACATTTTACATGGTTCAACTTTTAAATTAGTGTCATATAAGAATCGACAACCCTGGCGGTTATCGTTACTACGACCGATGCGTACGAGTCAGACCAGTCCGCTTCTTGTTATCGACATATGTACATATTTATTTATTTTGGCATTATTGCATTACCATTGTTCAGGAAAAAAGTGTTGCATTAGCTTAATACAGAGTTGTGGGGCTTATTTTAGAATTTAATTGTATGAATTTATCTTTTTGTTAGTGATATTTAAGATACCCGCAGAACGTTTACTTAACAAGGATATAATATTACCAATGATGTATTTTATTTGAAAATGCGTTTGAAAGTCTGTAGTTTTTAGTAGTACCTAGCTAAATTATTGTTCTGAGGGCCTACTTACCGCGAAAAACGAAAATTATTTTTTCCCAGCCATCTGAGGTTGATACTAATTTTAATTTTAATATAAGAAAATTACACATTTATGACGATTGATGAAAATGTGATGAAATCTCCTAAAAAGTTGTGAAAAAATCTGCGATAAACTACTACGCCAAATTATTTAATTGTGTAAACCTTGTATCAAGATAATGTTTGCTAAATATTAATAAAAAAATTCTGTTACATCTACAGGCTATTTTTATACGACTTATAATTTCAACTATTAGCTGATGTTAAATGATTTTTACTTATAACAAATTGCATACAATTTAACCCATGGTATAATAATATACTCCGCCTGGTACTCTCTTCCCGTCTTTTCTAGGTCACCTGACTGACACAAGCCTACGTCATCATGCGACAGCGCTATATGATAATATGCGATAGCGCTATATATAGCGGCCATGTTAGTGTGACGTAGGCTTGTGTCACTCTGGGAAGAGGAGACCATGTTTTATTAGACTATGATTTAACCTAAGTAATCCGTGAAATATCTATCTTAAGTCATTGTATATTGTAATGTTGTATAATATGTATCACATACCTACAGCAAAACAGCGATGGGTCATGCAAAAATTCACACGCCACAATACTCAGAATACAAAATGGCAGCCAAATAATATATCGTGAACCATTACTTAGCATCCCAAACAATCAGTATACATTGTACTCTTAAGAGGTAAAGACGAAATTAATCCTTTAAGACGCACCGCGAAAAAAAGTTTAATACGGTAAATTTAAATGGTTAAATTTAACAGAATAGTCAAGTGTATAGACAAACTAATGAAAACGGTTCCGTATCAATGGCAATCGCCTATTTGAAAGTTAAACAAACATTTAATGCTAACTAGAAACCGTTTCCAAACCATAAATCCACCAATGTGCATACATATAAAAATCCTATCATTATAATTATAAATCGTCTAAATAGCAATAATAATAAAAATACTAGTTCGGGTGGATAATCTCGTTCGCTTTTTTCTTTGCTGTAATAGTTAGGAACATATGTAATGGTAGAAAAATCTTCACAGACTCTATATATTCATATAAAAATCCTCCATAATTATACTGTCATAATTCGTCTAGATATCAATAAAAAAAATACAAGTTCGTATGGATCTCGTTCGCTTTTTTCTTCGCTGAAATAGAAACTTATTTAATGCTAGAAAAACTTTCACAAACTCTATATGTATATTCAACCGCGCACCTCATTTTGCTCAAATTAATGCTTAATATCTTTTATATTATGACAATTACTGTTTTTTTACGCAACTGCATTAATGTCAATACAAAATGCGTTACATATTTCAGATTTCGATTGGTAACTACATATTACATAATTAGGCCTCTGGTCTGATAAAATCATGCGGGTTAAATAATATCCCAACGGAATCCCAAAAACGCCTAAAGGCAGATGTGCCGGCACTTGCATTCAAGGAGGTATTAATCACACTTGTTACTGAGAGATTTGCTGATAAGAGACGAAAAATAACGCCTCCGTCGAGTAACGGAGATAACAAATTAACTGGCCTTTTTAAAAGTCGGGTAAGGTTTAAAAGCTGACGCTTTGGTGTAACTTACTCTGATGAAGATAAAGGTAATCTTAGTGTAGTTACATATGAAGAGAAGGCTGAAAGTTTGTGTACAGAAAATATGAATAAAGCACTTATTGTATTCACTGGTTATTTAGCTTGGAAAAAAATTTTAGAGTTAAAATATTCAATTCAGGAATACAACCAAGATGCTAATGTTTTGTTTTAACTTTCATTAGGTGACAGGTGACAGTGTAACATATGGTGTTCGAATTCTTGAAAAAGAATGTTGAGATTGTTGAATTTTATATTTTGTTTAGCTATAACGTTCTAATTTTAAATTGTTTGCGTTAGGTTTGTAACTACTCGTGATGTGTTACTCGACGTAGGAGCCTCACAAGGTTTCATAGGTTTTTTCTCTAATAGGTAATCGCTCTGTAAGAATGAACTTAGTATCAGGATTTCTTTTACCTACTAGACATTATAGGGTAATTACGTTTTTTTTTGTCTCAAATTCCGATTTCACAATTATTTCACTCAAAATGAGAAGCTCTTGAAACTAGCTAAATTTAATCCAAATGCAACGAATGAAAATATCGATATAATCGGCCCTGATATGTGAGTGAAGGTTGGAGACGTACAATCATTGTCATCCACCGTGAATCAAATTCAATTGTGAAACATATACAAATAGAACATCATTAAAAATCACTACAAAAAATTCAATCGCGGCCCCTGAAGAATTACTTCTAATGATTCGTAATGACATCTATCGTGACGGAATGTCAAATGAAATATATGATTGATCCTCGGTGATCTGCGCCCGGGTATTTTATCTGTGCTTATTGCTCATGTGACAGTCAATAGAAGGATTGTGTGTTCATGTCATTATAAGTATGTGAGCAAACTGTTCATACTTTTGTCAATTAAAACTATCAAAAATACTATACTTTGTATCTGGATACTGTCTTGCATATAAATATTTAATGATTGAATACAAATTTTCAATTCTATTTTAGAAGAACATGATAATTTAGCAGAGTTACTGGAGTCTTTTAGAGTGGAGTTTTTTACGTTAGTTTAGTTAGTTTACGCGGTGAATTATTATATGCAAATGACAACAGACAGTTACACAAAAATATAAACAAACCGTTACTATAAAAATTTAAATAAGTGTCCCCATGTGTCTAGTAAAGTGACAGCTTACATATATATGCAACTTCGAATAAATCCAAATACCTTGATCACATACATAGACCACAGCCTAAAAATGCTGCTTTAGATGTCCTAAATAAAAACGAGTAGGGCCAAATATTTTTTTTCACCGGCATCGGCATTTCTGGAAAAGCAAGGGATTAACATACATACACACATTTTTTGCCAGGCTTTTGCCAGGTTTTAGTATGGAATACTATAAGCCTCTAGCGCCAATGTTTTACGAGCAGATATATTGTAGTGATATCCCTTTACACGTGTACCACTACATATGTATGCACGCGGAAGCTGCTCCATATAGGGTCGTCGCGCGTCCGACGCGTGGCAACTCCTTTATAAAATGTTGAGGAGGAGAACACACGGCGAGTTGTGCACCGTGCAACGCTGCGTTTGAACTGCGTGTGTAGAAATGTTGAGTGATTGTGTCAAAATATCACGATTTGCTTGCAAGCGCTCCATGAAGATTTTTTCATGGATTTGTTTGAAAGGGCTAACCGACGTGTGAGTAAAGGTTACCTACCAGAACTACCTACTCATCACCTTCTTCGCGTTATCTCGGCTTTTGCTACGGCTCATGGGAGCCTGGGGTCCGCTTGGCAACTACCAACTACGAGGTATAGTCATTACAATGTTAATTACTATATTCTATGCAAGCAAGCTATACAAAGTGAGGAATGGAAATGGTAAGGGTCGAAGTGGTTTTGAAAGGATGTGTTTATCATAATAATTAGCCCTGATTTTATACAAGTCCTGCTGGCGGTTCTCATGCGACTGAACCATACCTACGCCACCATCTAAACACTTCAACTATCCTATCGGCTTAGGTCTCCTAGGTCTCCTATAAGGCCCATAAAGTGCAGACCGTATCCAATCCTCTTAGAAATCCTTAGAAAATTCCTTTCGTTATTCTAAAACTTCTACCAAATCCTTCCTGCATGCTACGTACCTATGTACATTAATCCCGCCCGTTGCCACGTCAAGCATTCAATCCTGATCCGCTTTGGTTCTTTGGCGATTATTCTAATTATTGTTTTTGATTGAATCGTCTCGTTGTATAGTTAATTGTTGAGTCTGTTGAGCCTTGTTATGCTCCGTTCCCCGTCAACATTGTTCCAACAGCGTTTTGCTGCGAAGCTCGGCGTTTTACCGCCTCGTATGTTCCGAGCTTAAAAGGTTAATTGTGCATGAAAAACCTACTCCAGCGCAGGCATCCAGCCTCGTAAGCCGCCAGTTTGGGCTCATGAATATAGACCGCATTGCTTAGATTCCAGGAGTTCCTAAGCTTTTAATTGTGCGTACGAGAAGGTTGGGTGATCGATGTGCGTTTTTGCAGACGAGCTTGGAGGTGCAGTCTTGGGAGGTAGTGTCATGTCAGGTTATTTGTACTATGTCGAATTAGCCTATGATAAGTGACCTTACGAAGCAGGAGTTCCCGGAGTCGAATCTTTTGGGTATTTGTTTGTGTGTTCATCACAAATGTTTGTTTCTGAGTTGTCTGTGTAAGATTATCTACAAATATTAATTAATTTGAGTTTGAATTTAAACCTGCTGTAATTTTTTTTTTACCTTTACCCTTCTGTGTTGCTACTTTAATCAAACTGTACAGTTTGATCTTTCACAATTGCACATAGTTCCATGGTAGGTTGTTACAAGGTATTCCATAATATAGCTGAGTGTACAGACTTGCAAACCTGCATCGCACTTAACTTTGTCCCAGGTTTACAAAAAAGATGCACATTGTACCACGAAAAGCACATTAATTACATTCTTGGTTTGTTGTATTTGCAGTAAATGCTGTGTTTGTTCAAATTCCTAGCACGCAATGAAAATCTTGACAGCGCGAAAAAACTTAGCTCTTTCTGAAACTCGTATAGTTTGATCCCTGATTAACAGAAGTATGCCTTACAATAGTGATGATAGGGTTGAAAATGCAAGTTAAAACTGAAGTGGTATAAGAAATTTAGTAGGTTAACAGTGGATTTTACTCTAAGGACATTTTTTCCGCGATCTCAGCATGGTGTCAGTAATTGATGGGGTTGGTCGCATCAAACGGACCGCTCGAAGGTGAATAATGTATATCGGTAGGATGTGTTAATCACATTTTGTTTGGCAAACTCGGCTTTAGTCGATTGCAAAAGTTACAAACGCTTTGAACCGCGACACGAACCAACAAATTAAATTAAATTTAACTTGGTATAAAATCCACTTGGAAAGAAGTTTTTCAATTTAATGTTGTTGTTGTTGTAAAAACATAACCCCGGTATTTATCCACAGATTGCGTAAATGTAAAACAAATGCGTTATTTAAAAGGTGTTTTACCATGAATAGGGTAAAGCATTTTTTTTTATAAATTTAATATTATTTTTCTTTCCTTTATTGAATAAAACTAATACTGGTAAGGCTTTCATAGTTGAATAAGCCTTTTTTAATGATATAGGAGGCAAACGAGTAGGCGGATCGCCTGATGGTAAGCGATTAACGCCGCCCATAGACACCCGCAACACCAGAAACGAAAAACGAAAAGGTTTCGAAAGTCAGTTTCAAAGGTGTTTTTCAATACTATCAGGCCATTTGTGGGCTCGTTTGCCTCCTAAATCTTAAAATAAATGATATAAAAGTCTAGCAATAACAAAGGTTCATCAGTCGAGTCGCGATTTATAATCTAATATCGCTCCCAGCGATGCGCACACGGCGCTAGTTAAAATGCCTTCATGCGCTTGAGTCGCATCGATGGTGGATCTTTCTAGCTAGTTATTTTTATAGAAGACGTATACTTTAACCTCGTGCCGCCCACCATACAAAATTATAGCCAAGGAAATTAGAATCTTGTTGTATTTTTAATTGGGTTTATTTTCATTTGTTCGAAAATTTTACGAGACAAATGAAATGCTACCTACTTTATTTTTAATTAAGGTTGACATTCCATCGAAACTGAGTGTACATCCTAATGTACATTGGGCGGCACGAGGTTAATAGTAGTTCGAAGTGCTAGGTGAAGTAGAATGCTTGGAAAAATATCTTTGGCACTTACAACATTGTTTCACTTTGTATCTCTACGTGATTTAGTTTAGTCACCGTTGCTTTCTCCTGCTTAATTATGCTATAGTAAATATAGTTTAAAACTGTGCCTGTTACTAAAACTCATTTAGTTATTTTGCTAACATATTTCAATAAGTTGACATATAAGTGGTCAAAAAATATGCAAAATTATTTAAAAGCTAAACTCACAAATTTAATGTGAAAAATTTAAACAGTTACTCTGTGTTACAGCTCTCATTGTCATTGTCTGCTTTTAATGTGTATAAATACAACACGGTAACTTTTAAATATGGGCTGGGCAGGCTTGATGTCTCATTTAAAGAACAGCTAGAAATTTTAACTCTATAAAATTATTTCTATTTAGCGTAATATCTGCAATTCCAACGATTTCATTACTTCGACACTTCGCAAGCAAAAGACGCCTGTCCGTCCAGCGCGAAGCCACTTCCAGTGGCCTATTTTATAAAGCTACAAGTTACAATTTACAAGCGGAAGTCTCGTTCTAACACATGGAGTTAGAAAGAGACTTCCGCTTGTAAATTGTAACTTGTAGCTTTATAAAATAGGCCACTGGTTCGATTTTTAAATTATTGTTTTCATATTTTTTCTATCCTGGCAACGCGCACCGGCTCTGCCGGTATCCCCATCGCGTACGCACTCGTACTTTTTGCGAGTACCCCTTCCCTTAAAAGGGTACGCGGGATACCACGGGCCGTGTACGGACAATAAACGATTTATATTTATTTATCGGCTAAATAAAAGCTTTCTCGGAAAGTGTTTAAGTTATTCTTCCGTGCTCGTGCGGCCAATTAGACTTTTTATAGTAGGAACGTCGCGGGAATATGTGAGTGACCGCCAAACTAGGATCAGAAGGTCGGTCAGATTGAGGTTCTCCTTCTGCAACCTAGCATTTTCCTCACCTCCAGAGTGATTGGTTACGCTGATGAAAATTAAACACATTGTTGGTAAATTAGGCTTGGCTAGGAATACTAGGCTAATGAGCTTGGACACACTAATAGGCTAATAAAAAAAAGAAAGGAATACTAGTCCACTGCCTACTATTGATCTGAATCTGGGTGCAATGGTCGTTGATAAGATTTCCTGATATTTAGTTGTTCTAATAGTTATTGTACGATGGTACGAGTAAAGTAGTAATTCATATTAACTCACATTATAGACGGGTCTAACGCGAATTATATTCAATTACCTTTATTTACCGACGTTTCGACACAGGATTCACTGGTCGTGGTCGCGGCTGACTGCATGTCCCAGCAAAATGACCAAAAGTTGTCTCCACTGAACGCCATTATTATCCTCGAGTTGTGCGAGAAGCAATTGAAATCAAGAAACACCCCAGGAATTTTAATAGGGAGGATGGTTTCAACTTATCGCCAACTTGGGAACCAGTGATACAGAAGCTAAAGCCAAAGGATCTATCTTCGGACGGGTGCGTGGATATTGTGAGTGTTGCGTGTCGGACTATTGACAATAATTAACATTATGTGTGGTGGGTGGTTTGAAAATGTGATGTCTACCCCAAACTTTTCCATACACTTTTCGTCGGGTAGATGCACAAATCTCTGTTTTGACATTTTGCTGGGACAATCAGTCAGCCGCGACCACGACCAGTGAAACCTGTGTCGAAACGTCGGTAAATAAAGGTAATTGAATATAATTCGCGTTAGACCCGTCTATAATGTGAGTTAATATGTATTCAAAACGCGAAAGTTTAAAATATTATAAAGTAGTAATTAAAAAATATACCTATGTATATTGTATAACCAAGGAAATTTGGAGGACTGTCGCTTTGGATTTATAAACTTATGGTCAAGTGTCAAGAAATGATAGTAAAATGCCAGTAAATTAATCCAATTTTATTCTTTTCTGAAACTTGCTGTGCTTCTGAAAATTATGATTTTAATTAACTACTACTACTACTAATTGTATTGGCGTACTTATTATATACCTATTATAACATAGGACCACTAAATCATCACAAACACGTACGTAAACACACAAAAAACAAATCAAAACAAACCACGCACTAACAGTAAGCATCGTACAACTAATAACTAGCATTTTATCCAGTAAAAAGGCCCTTGATTAATAGGGTAGGGTTTCCCACGTGGTACCAAGAATCGAACCCGGAACATATCCTGACTCTGAGAACCAGTAGCCAACGGGCTTTTTGTGACTTAGTGACGAGATTCTTTCGCGGAAATAACGAAATGTGATTTTAATTGGCTAGGATGATGCTCGGATTGATTTTTCTAATTGTATTTATTGATTACGCGCTTGAGTTTTGTCTTGTACAAAATTCCGGAGTAAATTCCATATTGGTTAGATTGTGCTTTTTGTTTCTTCTGTAAAGGGTCTGAAGTTCTACCATAAAATGCTGTTTTAATTGACAAGGTGAGTTATTTTATTGTTTTTATTAATTAAGTAACATTTATGCACGGTTCTTATACCTTTAAGAAAATTACTGTAGGTATACCACCATAACAAGGCTAATAGACTCTGTGTGGGAAGAGTCGCGGAATTGTAAGGAAGCCCATACATATCACGACTCTTCTCTTTCCGCACAGACTGAGACACAGACGTTTTCAATTCGATGGCCTCAGTTATCAAAAGCTTTCTCAATCACCTAAAGTGCAATTTTTAGCAAATATTTTAGCAATATCTTTTTCATCATTTCCAATTAACCATCCTTCTCGACATCGACAGTTCCCATCACTGGTTACTATCTGCCCGTAGTATAAAATCCGAGGCCGGTATGTGGACATTGTCTATTGATAGATCCCGATAGTGTCGACGCACGTTTAACTACAGGACTAGGTATGCGCCTGCGACGGGATATTTATAAGGTTTTCTATTTTGATGTATACTTGACAAGCCAGCTTTGTCAGTACACAAAGGTAGCAGTTTTGAAAGATGTAAGCGCGAAGGATCTAACTCCCATACACCTTTTTAATTTTGCACTTTTTTCTACTGGTAAAGTTGGTTTGCCAGAGTATGCTGTTTAAAGATTTACTTTGCGAGCCAGTTGAGCCTTTGCCATTTCACGAAGGTATGTTATGCCTAGCATCTAACATAGATTGTCATAGTATCTTAAGTTCCAGTCATTTCTGCATATTTGAATATGGAGCCTTTTTTAATTCTACTAGAGTTCAAAAGTATATTCGAATTTGTCTTTTTAAAAAAGGTCATCCTTTATCGCTATTTACAAACGCCTAACACACTGTACTGTTTGTTAAAGGGGCCTACTGATTTAACAGTCCGCCGGACGGTATCGGCCTATCAGTTGTTCGGAACTGGCAAAATTTTGTTCTAACTGACAGGCCGACTGTTAATCAGTGGGCACCTTTTTAGGAGTTTAAATGTGAGATCGGTCAGTAAGTTAATTCTGAATCAGTCTGTGACTTAAAGACATATAAACAGGGAAGCCTTTTAGTTTAATGACTAAGGTGCTTAGGTTTTTTACCGTGTATATTGGAGAAAACAAAAAAACTGATTTGTTCGGCCCTGTTGACCTCTGTTTAGTACGTGATAAAAAACATCAAATCCCAAAATGATTTCAATTGTAATGAAACCCTTTTTTGGCACCCTGAGAACATGATCGTGTGGCCCTAGATTCTCATCGCTTAATGAATTTGCCTCTTAAGACAAAAATTTGCCTCTCAAGACTTGCCTCTAAAGAACCAATTCACCAGCGTATATGTAGTTTTATCGGATGCCCCGGCGAAGTTACACTGGATCGCCGGAGTATCCTGTCGCCCACTCTCGCGCAGCAGTGAGAACACTCGCCCAGGGCCCTGACCACGGGTCAAATTGACAAGTGTCAATTGCACCTTGACGTGTCAACTGTGAACTGTCACAGTGATTTATACTTGTCACTGGCTGACATGCTGCGGTGATGAGGAAAAATGTGGCCGCTGATTGGATGAATGTTGTTAGCTTTGTCGATGGCTTTTTATGATGTGTGTGAGTCATAGCCATAGGAGTAGGAAATCATGAAGTATGTTATTACTTAATTTAAAATGCACATGTGTAGGTAGTTTGTATTATCCCTAAACTAGACGTACTAGTGATATTTTTAACTAAAACAAGATTTTTATACTTACTTCTTAATTTATTATTTTATACTTTCGGACATTCGGAATTAGATGGTCTATTGGATTATTTATAATACCTACATATAACTATTGTTTAGAGTATATAGTTAACAACACAAATAATTAGAAAAGGAGAAAGTTGTGCGCGAGGAAACGCAAGATGGCGTCGATTAAAGCGATTCGCGCTGCAATAAGACGAGCGCCATCTATCAGCGCCGCGCGCATTTACATTTAGATAGCCGAACAAGTTGCGTTGTGGTACAAAGTCTAGAATTAAAGACTAGTCTTTTGTTTGTAATTGTTTTGCGATCACAATCAGTACAGTGCAATAATATGTTACTCATCGAAGGGCGCAAAAATATGTCACACGCTTTTATGGCTCTACAAATAAGATCGTGTTAGATATTTTTGCGGCTTTCATTGCGTAACATATTATTGCAGGTGACTGTACAAATGTTGCCTTGCCGATCCCTTGCTAGGTACAATAGTTACTGTTACCTTTTCTTCCACATGTTAGGTATATTAGTTTTGTTTTAGTTTATCCGTCATAATAATTTCATAGAAGTTTGACGTTTAAAATAACACTTGCATTGCGTGTGCTATCAAAATCTTTGCAGACTTTTCTTGGTCTAACTCTACCGAGATTCAATATCAGGTTTGTTGTTGGTCTATCAATCAGATGATAGAGTCGAAAAGTGGTAGACCACTTTTTTGGGTGACTATACATGTCTATTGTAGTATTGTTGAGAAAAAACGCATTTCAACTTCTAAATAGGGCTAATTTAATAATTAGCTACAAGCCTCAAGTAGTAAAATAAGTCAGTTAAATAGCAAATAAAATGAGCAATAGCTTGAAGATCTATTATTTTCTTTGTGCCGCTTTTATCTTCTGCGTTGCACCAATTCATTTATTTTTGGATGGTCACAAGCATCACTGTGCCAATAATTTCCATACATTTAGCTAGCTCATCACCTGGATATGCAATTATAGTATTTACATGATTATTTATGTAATCACATATGACTATGTACCTACTAGTAGTCGTCACGCACAAGTATGTATACCGTTTAGATATGCATTACATATTTCAAACACGAATTATTTTGTAATTCTTTAGCCTTTAAATAAATACAAGTATAAGTTTATATATTCTATATCTATTTCTAGGATCTTTATTTAACTTTACATGTAGAGATTAAAAAAGGTCTGAAACTGTACTAATTGATATCGTGATAAGCCTTTATATCACGTGTATTTCTAGAGAACCAAAAGTTGTTTCGCTTAAATTCATATCTGATCCAAAATTTACAACTATGATTGAAAGACGCTCAAAAGTCATGCAGTCTAATAGTTCCGCCACCATTGACTGGAATATCGTTCCGCCTTATTACTTTTGCTAAACATCGAGTAATTTCTCTTCAATGTATTTAATCGGTACATTATTGAGTGTCATTATCTGCGCTAGCGTAAATGATAGTGTTCATTTGTTTCATTTACAAACACGATGCATTTATGAAATCGTGCTTAAGTGTTCGTTATTAATAACGTTCTTTGAAATAATTAAGTTGATTAACCGGTCACCGGAGGATAAACGATTCGTCGTATGCACTACTTATATTAGACGTTTCGTCGTATTCATTACTTGAATTTTATTACATTTCTAGTGATGCACGCATACCGCTTTTTTATTTCTTAATAGTTATGTCTTAATCAACTTTATTGCGGCGTAATGCAATAGTTTTCGAAGCTGGATACTACATAAACTATTTCAAGAAAAGGCCTTATCAATTAATCAATCAATCAATCAAATCATTTATTTTCAATTTATTTAAGGCGCATAGATACACACTTATACATACAATAATAAAATCTTAAATACTATAAAATCATTTTCGTGACGCAGAAAATATACTCGTACAAATATAATATGCGATTACATTGACAACGTTGAATTCGTTTTGCTTGAGATTATTAGATTCTTTAGCAATCCTAAGTAGTCCGATAGCAAATTAAGTCAAGTTGTGAATAATTAACTTTAGCCTTATTGGCTGCTACAGAAAATATTTGGTTACTTTTTGCATAAGCCGCTCTCCACTAAGTCTTCGCAGCCCCGCCTATGAAAATTAAATAATCAGAGCAGCGGCGCGCGAGCACCGATCAATGTATGGATAATGCGATCCATTAAACAAACACGGTGCAGCTGGTTCCCTATTGATTTACGTAACACTATCCAATGTAGATCACTGGTTTACGACACAATTTAAATAATTTCACGTCTCAGATGCGAAAATACATATCTAGACTCCCCATGCAAATTGCGACCCTGTTATTTCCAACTTAATGTTGATTTTTGAACGTTCGTGTTTAGGTTACTTAAGGTTTTTTAATGTAGATGTGAGTACTTGTACTATTTAAGTGTGTAAATAGTTCAGATGGTAGGTTGGAAGCGGTGGGTGGACGGAAATACCATGTTTTTGCGGAGTTATGTCTTTATCCAGTGTTAGGTTAAAATGAACTAGTCCTATGAATATTAGGTGACTGTAATCGTCTGTAAATTTATGTCAAAATCCAGCAGCTTTCTTGTTCTAGCTCTACCTTGTTATAACAACATAATCCAGCAGAAAAGTAAAGTAAAACATCGATCTAAATTTGCACTCAAAATAGGATCTATGACCACTATATTTCTTGAAATAAGATTAAATTATTCTAATATATAATTGGGTAATAAGTAGGGGTCACTTTTAACCACCTAGGTTAAAAGTGACCAAAAATATAGTTAATAGTGACAGATTTTTTACTTAATTCAAATAAGTTTAAAAATTAACCTGAAATGTTAAATTAAAATTGCTAAATACTATTTATATTAAATTGGTATGCCATTGTTGGTATAAAATGATTTCCTCAAAATTTTCTACATTCAAATGATATTTAGCCGTCAAATCCTTCGGCAATAAGATAGAAATAGAAATATTACCGCAATAGGTCAGGATCGTCGTATAATACATAATATCTGGAATACTTAATTCCTCTAATAGCCGGGCCTGTCAGATAGGCCCGTCGTGATTCGGCGCCCGAGGGCTTCGATGTCGCACCTAAATCAAATGCATCTATATTATACTTGAAAAGCTACGTTGCTTTCATTTATGCACTATAAAATTTTGTTTTTAAAATATAAAAAAAAAACTCTTCTAATACTTAGGTAGTTTATTAATTTTGTTATGAAAATCTAACTGCTAACGAACTGAATTCGGTTGATCTATATTTATGGATAATAATGGAGCAACGCATTTTCCAGTGTTGCGACTTTTTTGGGCATTTAAAGCAGGCATTTCTTTCTGTGCATATTTTTGATCATTTGTCATAGAAAAGGAAACTCCTACCTATACCTGCAAATCTTCAGAAATTCGCGTTTTTACGGGACAAACGGTATACAATTTCATGGAATGCTCCTACTTATAGTTCTTTTTTTTTGCATTAGAAATAAGGTAAACAATCTTGATGTGTCTTTTAATTGAAAAACACATTTTAAAAATAAGTTACGGCAAATATGTAAAAATTATGAATCTAATATGATCATTTATATTTGTCTGCTTTCATAAGTAATATTTACTGATTTTTAAAAAGCGTTTTTCAATTAAAAGACGTATCAAGATCGCTTACCTTCTTCCAAGTTCTTTCTAATGCTAAAAAAATGAACTATAATATGAAATGTAGTTTTTATTGGAAAACTGCATATGGTTGCAAAATGCGAAAACCCTTAGGTAGTAAATCATCACACATGCCCTTTTTGCAAAAAAAAAACTACGTCAAATGTCTGACTGGTGAAATGGTTGACATTTTCGTTTTTAAATAAATTCTAATAAAAAATACTTGTCTATTGCACGAATAATGTAGATCATTATATCGTCCCCAATACATCAGCAAAAGGATTTTCGTCGAAAGCATTAAAGTATGATTACCAATATCTGTACCGTATTTCGAATGTTCCGCTTTTATTAAACTGTTCAATATACAATTCCCAAGCGATAGGGCTTCAGATTACCATAATAAAACCCCCTGCCGGTTCACATTTCGAGAATTTGAGTTATGCTGTATTCTCCACACTTTTCAGCTTTCATTTGTAAAATGAAAATTGAACATCTTGTAGCCGGAGAAATGCAATATAGTCAGCATTACCTACGGCTTGGCCACGACTTTGCGCGACCGGCGACGGCGGCGAACAACAGGCCCGATCTCTGGGTCTCGCTCCAACCTATGGTTGCCGCCACCGCCGTCGCCAGTCGCGTAATGTCGTGGCTGAGTCGTTAAAAGTTACAAATCAGACTACGCTCAAAAGCATCTATTATCTCTAACAGATTAACAAAAAGCGGAAAAGTATTCCAGGGTAGCAGATACTTTTGTAACGCTGATTCACACGTTTCTATTTATGCTGTATTTACAGTAAAACCCACTTAAGAAGATTCTGTAGGGACCACGCTATAGTTATTTACGATACAAGTGCGGAAAAGGTCAAATTCGAAACGAGTGGCGTAAAATGACGCGAGTTGCGAATTACCTATTCGCACATGTACCGTACAAGGTTTTACAGTAGTATCTCTTAAAACTTTTGACATACGCACGGAAATTGCTCTTTTCCGCACTAGTGCGGGAAAGTAGGACCATATGTACTGTAAAATAAATAAACGAGTCAAGCGCACGAGTATTAACCATAAAAAAATGTGTGAAAACAAATTGCAGGGCCCAGTATAAAATGACGTTTCACACTGAAAAGAGTGAAAAGCTTATTAATTTTGATGGTATTAAGCGGGTTAAGTCAAGTCAAGCGGGTTATACAATAGTTAGATTTATTAGATCTGGACTGAATTCTACATCTTACAAGCCATGGAGATATTTCATTAATTATGTGAATGGACTTTTGTCTATTTGATACTTTTACAAGCTGACCGTTGTCTGTCTGTCTGTCTGTCTGTCTGTAATCAAATCTTGCAAGTTAAATTTGATCCACTTCCCGGTTTCCGATTGAGCTGAAATTTTGCATGCATGTATGTATAAACCGGATGACAATGCAATATTATAGTACCATCGAGCTGATCTGATGATGGAATCAGGAGGTGGCCATAGGTACTCTGTGATGAAACAACGCAACCTAATTGTTTTAGGTATTTTTAGAATTGTCTCGATGTCTCGATGAGTATTAGTTGCCTGTCGTAAGAAAAGTACAGTCAGCGATAAAAGCTTGTACCAAAAATGAAATTTTTGCCAAAAACTTATATAAATTAAGGATTGCATAAATTACAATTTGCAAACCTTGCTCGCCTTTGTGTAAAAATACAACCTGTTACTTTTATGACTTTTCGTAAGAAGTGTCTTTATTTAACCAAGAGATCCAATTTATATAAAGACCACTGAATTTCAATGACCAAAAATTCAAGTGTACTTCGGAACGAACGAAGTGTTTCGGTTTCGGCGAATTAGGGATCTATTTAGTTAAATAAGCACAGGAGGCCTATTCAGATAGTAATTTTTTGTTATCAATTGGTTATTATAAATATGATGTGCCAGCTGTCAAAAGTTGATGAAAAGAAAGATGTTGTTCACATAACAAATGGATAACAAGAAATTTCTATTAGAATATACCCCCAGACCGTCGAACTTTGTAAATTAATAGGTTTGAACAAAAGGAAAACTGAGAGGAGGCGATTACCTAATTAATGGGAAAGAGATGACTCCAGGGCTGTCGCTTTGTTTTATTTTAATAACGTTTTACCTGAAATTACTTGTCTCGAAATTAGTTGTTGTCGGAAGGTTTCATTTTGTCGTACCTACGTCTCTGTCCCGGTGCGGGTGATGTCATTACGGACGTAATGAAATTTTATCATTTGTGGCTGGAGTATTTTCTGATGTTCAAAAGAGCTGCTTGATAATCCTAATCATGTAACTTGATGTAACGACGAATAAGTAATCATATTTGCATTTTAAGTAATAAACATTTTTACGTTCGAAATTAAACTATCTTGAGACAAAGCTGTTTATATGACAACGGTTTCACTCATTTGGATTTCAAATTTCAAATTCATATTTTGAAATTCAAGTGAGTGAAACCGTTGTAAAAATTGTTTAGACGACAACGGTTTCACTTACTTGAATTTCAAAATTTGAATTTGAATTTAAACAATTCCAACAACAACAAAGTCGCCGTCTTAACATTTTTTTACGTTTGTAAAAGCCTAGTAAGAGGCTCGGTAAGTGAAGTAAATTTATACATATTTATGTACAGTCAAGTGTAAAAATATGGGTGTGTCACAACTTACTCAAAAATATGTCCCATAGTTCCTAATTCGCTGATATAAGAGCTATGGGACATTTTTAAGATGATTTGCGCACTCATATTTATACATTTGACTGTACCTACCCAATTGTCTTATACTGTAAATCGTAACGTAAGCGGCAGCCAATCATGTAATAACTAGATAACTCAGTACTTATCGGCTTTTCAGCACCTTGAATTTAACCAATACACACCACGAGCGGAGCCGCGGGCGCAGCTAGTCCGTTACGATTCACACTGGTATCGTTCTCGGCCCCGCCTCGGAAATTTGCGCTTGAGTCGATCGAAACGTGACGAATTCAAATCGATGTGAAACCTCGACGTCAGAGGAGGAGGATGCGGTATTTATTGGAAAAAAAAGTATAAACAATGGTTTTACATCTACATATTTTTTTACCTACAGTTAAAGCGTTCCAGCCATTATGCTCACATACTATTGTAATTTGTGCCAACTTTCAGAAAACGGTATGCCGTATAAGTGTGGCGTGGGTACCTATGTCTAAAGATGTATGTAGGTATGCGTACCTATTTACATACCTATACGCATGAGAGTTATGTCTGGGGCCCGTTTCTTAAAAGCTTGTAACTTGTTATACAATTGGAAGTCCCTGTCTAACAAAAGCTGTCAAAAAGGCACTTCCACTTGTATTACAAGTTACAAGCCTTTGATAAACAGGGCACTGGTCTGTCGTCAAGAATTTTATTGCAATAGTTTTGCGATTACAATTTCTGAAAGATATTGAAAATTCTGGCTGGATTCTTTTGTTTTCATATAATGTAAGCTAAATAAATAAGTACTTAACTACGAGTATTATACCTAGACAACCGCCAAATAAAAAAAACATTTGTTAAAAATTTCACTAGTTTTAACTAAGTACCACGCCAAAATCATTGATTCCCTTCTGGACCTAGCTCATAGTTCCTGGTCAAACACCGAAAGCAAATCACAGCGGTGGCGATGGTACGATCGCCGCATCGTGCCGCCCGCGGGCCCGGGTAAGATCGTCCGGTGGATGGTGTTCACTGCTCCTCATGTATTCTGAGATTCCACACACATACATACGCGTGTCATGTGGATACATTTGTGACAAATCACAGTGGTGGCGATGGCACGATCGCGGCAGTTTGTCACCCGCGGCCCGGGTAAGATCGTCCGGTGGATGGTGTTCACTGCTCCTCGTGTATTTTGAGAGTCCACACACATACATACGCGTGTCATGAGGATACCTTTGTGACAAATCACAGCGGTGGCGACGGTACGATCACCGCATCTTGTCGCTCGCGGGTATGGGTAAGATCATTCAGTGGATTAAGGTCACTGCTGCTCTGCTTTCTCATGTAGGAACTCTTTCTAAAGTCCACACGTGTGTTCTCGTTACAGCGGTGATACCCGGATTTTCATAAAACTAAAACAGACGCAGCCGATATTACCAACATCACCTCAAGTTTTCCCCGACCATCCTTTTAATCCTGTAAGTCCCATTCCCACGTTACAACTAATTTGTCAGCTATCCGTGAGCAAACAACGCAGCAGTGTATTCCCGCCGCAAACATAGTACAGTTAGCACAAATGAAATGCTAGGGCAATCGGGCACGCTCGCCCTGATAAACAGTTCACACTTGACGGCGGTGAGGTATGTAGCTGGTACCGTAAAACACAACTATAGTCCAAAATCTCCCAACTATGGTCTAAAATGAACTCCAATTGAGTTCAGGTGTGACATTATTTAATACGAACGGAGATATAGGAGTTAATTTTCGATCATACTTCAAAGTTTTATTTTAAAAGGAAATTTAAAAATAACAATCAATAAGATAAAGCATTCTTACGGTAGATGTCGCTATGCGTGTAAAAAAAAGAACGCACGCTTCTGGTATGCTTCGGTAGCTCAGTTGTTTCAGAGCAATCGGGCTGGTGTTCGGAAATACCGCAGGTTCGAGTTTACTCATGAAGTGGAGATTTTTTTTTATATTTCCTTTATTATAATAAAAATGTACAGCTGCCATCAGATATATCGGAGCTAAAAAGGTGTTCAAAAACATCTGAACATGAACTTAACATCTTGATTAAAGAGGCTTTCATAGACACCTTGGCCGCTGGTGGTGCCTTAATTTTAAGTATCACTCGCAGATTAATGTATAAATAAAAAACCGGACAAGTGCGAGTCGGACTTGCCCACCGAGGGTTCCGTATTTTTTAGTATTTGTTGTTATAGCGGCAACAGAAATTCATCATCTATGAAAATTTCAACTGTCTAGGTTTATGAGGCTGGCCTGATGACAGACAGACAGACAGACGGAATGTGGAGTCTGTCTGTCTGTCACTGGAGTAATAGTTGGGACCCCGTTTTTACCCTTTGGGTACGGAACCCTAAACATGGGTTCGTTGTTTTAATTATTTTGTCGAGTGTTTTGTTTTTAATTTAGACTTATGTTAGTGGCAGCTACATGTAATGTGGATCGCGCCGCCGGCGTCCACGAGCGCGGCTGACCCGCCGACGTACCAAAACCAACCATTTGCTCAAAGGTTACTCGCGGTGTAAGCCAAGCTTACTCGCTTCTCGGTAGCCGCTGCTTGTATTTTGTAGTTACCCTCTTATTCATAAAACTTGACGGGCCTGATTTGGTTAAATTATGTTTTATCCCTTTCTTACAAATACATAAGTCAAAATGACAGATAAAGACAAACGATTCATAGCTATTTCAGGCCAGTATCGCGCTTATGAATAACGCGAATACGTATGTAGTTTCTATTTACGGGAGTAATGCTACATTAGAAAACATATTCTTGAGATTAAGCTGTACATTGAAAGGGTTGTGATACCACCTTTATAAGTACGAGTATATAGTTTACATGGTTGATCAAGCCTACACACTTTTTACCAAGTTTCAGAAAAGAGAATGTCATACTTTCCAACTTTTATTTAAACTTATTACCTATCCATAGTTAGTTAAGTATATACTCGTACATTCAATAATTTAATAACTTTGTGCCCAAAATATAAATAACACTGTTTACGTAAGTACTTGCGGTCTAATAAATGACTGATAACAAAAATACCAATAAAGTAGTATGGTGAATAGTGTCGGTCCAGACTCGAACCTAGTACAATGCGGTGTCGTAATTCCTAAGTAGCTATGTTAATGACATAATAACAAGACGCAGCCATTTTTGGATTGGAGAATGAGAGCAAACGGACGTAGGATAAAGTGCAATAACTGTTATTTTAAATATTTCGGGCCTGATAATTCTGAACTTAAAAATATGTATTTTTTATACAACGAGGTGTCACTGTAATATTGATGCAGGTACATATTTTGTTATAAATAAACCCTTTACAATACTGGATTAAGACATTTTCATGGCCTAAGTATTTCTAGACCATGGATATGTGTATGTGTAGTCTAATATAATCTTATTAGGTAACCCAGCACTGGTTATATCAGGAAACGAACAAAATGTTAATATTTTTTTTTTGATAAATGAAGTTTTATGAAGGATTTCGATTATAATCAATTGCAATTACATTTGATGCAGCGAAGAAAATTAGGACAACTTCATCTATTTACAAACTTAAACAGAGTGAAATCTTACTCTATATCTCGCAAGTTACGTAATACACATTTATTAAGTTTAGTATGAAGTAAGTAGTGGTATTGAGGTCAATTTGTATACTTACCGTATACCAATTGGATGTGCAAAATAAAAAAAAAAATAGCGCGTCTCTGCTAATTTCAAAAGTTACTTCCAGTACATAAGCCCACAGTAATACTAACCAGATTTGTCTATTGAACAGTTATGGTCTTCTACCATTTAGATTCGCAGCACACGGAAGCTGCCACGGCGGCGAGATGAAAGCGTGCGTGACGTCACCGCTAATGGTACAAATATAACTGAGCGCCTATTGTTATGGGATTTATCCTTTCGGCCCTTTGGGAGTGCTACTGTTTTGTTTGGTAACTTTGTGCGTAGCGTGGTAAAAGTAGGTTTCTAGTTAGTGGCATTTTACTTAGTTAAATTAGGGTCATACTGAGATTTAGACTAACTAGCGGCTCTGTGAGCTGTAGACTTCGCGAGCATAATTTAAAATCGATACATATATGGCTCCATTACGAAAACTATCCCAAATTAAAAACAACATCAAAATTCTATTTAACTATCGAACCTGCATACAAAATTTCTCGAGATTCGGTTGAGAATTGCGACCTGTGGAGGAGAACATCCGGACATACGAAAGCATTTTTGCCCAAGTTGAAACGGAGACTGTCGCTAACGCTCGGTCAGTTATAATTTACCTTTTTTGCTGACACTTATACAGTCAAAGAGCATCAATCAAAACTGGTTACGTTTTTCAGGATATATTTGTACAGTCGGTGCCCTTTTTTTTGACGGAGTGGGAATGCGTTTATGCACGGTGTGTGGGACTCGCCGCTCCTTTCCCCTCTCCTGGCAAGAGAGGGGAAGAATTTGGCCCTACCCACTAAACCCACTGCGGCGTTTCACTCTCTCAACAACCACCAAAAGTTAGGTAATCCAAAAGCCTGCATGTTTTATTCAAACACTCAACCTCTTCCAAAAAAAAAACCCAATAATTGGCACCCTCGCCTACGTGAAACGTGTCGTCAGCGTTATCTGCCGGGGCTGGGATCGAACTGGCGACCGTGACAATGGACGCGCGGCGACGCGGTGACAAGAACACGCGCGGTTCACATCGAGGTTACTCTTGTTAAGTACTTAACTTACTATACGCATAATTAATCGTCACCCGAAGCGAGCGAGTGAAGAAGAGTCAAGGAAGCGGTGGTAGCCGAGTGGATATGACGTCCGGAGGTCGCGGGTTCAAGTCCTAGCTCGTACCAAAGAGTTTTTCGGAACTTATGTATAATGAGGAAACCTGTATTCATCTGCGAAGAAATTCAAAGGTGTGTGAATTGTGACAATCAAGATGACAATCGTTGATAGAAAACGCCAATCGAAACTTAAATAATGTATGGAAATAGTCACGGGAATTTTCGTACCATCTGTCATCCAGATACATTTTTCTTTTCGTTTGGCGTTTGCAGATGTCATCTCGACTGGGCCACGTGTTCTTGCACACTTGCACAGAGAACTGAACTGAACTAACTTGCTTGTATTCTATTTTTGGCCTCTTTAAAAATAGGTTTTTTTTTGCCGGAAACGCGTACAGGCTCAGAGTTACATGCGTCTTTAGGCTACAATGATTGCTTACCATCACAACTTCCTCTTTTTTTTAAATGTACGCTTGCACCAATAAGTATGGTGATCATTTTTGTGGTTATTGTAGTGAAATTATAATTTAAAGGATTGTTAGGTATTTCTTGTGCTTTCAATATTTGTCCAATTTCGGAAGTTGCAGAATCATTGCAAAATTTTCTATTACAGCAAATTAAACCTACAGATAAACACACTCGTAACATTTATTTTTTATAAAATTGGCAGGCATAGACTGGAACCACCCCAATCTTGTTAAACAGATCGATATCGCAAGTGTGGTTTGCTCGCGTCCGATCAGCGTGCGCGGGAGCATACTCGAGCCTATTTATAATCACAACATAGCCACAATCATTCACGATTTTATTCCAGTGTAGCAAGGCAGAAGCCGCTCAAATAAGTACATATACAGTGTGTTTTCTGTAACAGGAGCAATAAATTAAACTGTGGGCTGTACTCCTCAAACTGACCAACATTTGTTCTGCAACTTTTGAAAATAACTCATGGTTTGATTTTTATTACACTGCAAAGTTTATTCTAAGACGCAATGTATTGCAAATTTTGTTTTGTTAAAAGCGTGACAAGTAACGTCAAACACACTGATGTCAGCGTACATTGAAGGCAATATTTATTTTGTATGAAAAAGAGGAAGTCTAAAGGATTCATAATTATTAAAAGTTGCTGAACAAATGTTGGTCAGTTTGAGGACTACAGCCTTTACTTTAAATTATTGCTCCTGTTACAGGAAGCACCCTGTATACCTACACAAAAAGGTATACAAAAAGTCTGAAAATATGTTATACTATCGACCCGCCCCGGCTTCGCAAGGGTAGTTCAACAAATTCACATAAAACCTTAACAAATTAAACACCTAAATATGCCTCAAAAATCTCTTTATTTATAGTTGAAAACCGCATGAAAATCCGTTTAGTAGTTTTTGAGTTTATCGCGAACATACAGACAGACATCAAAATGATCAAAGGTTGACTGGAAGAGATCCCTTATAGGGTTAAGTTCGCCTTTGTACATTGTTTACTTTCTTTTGATTGTATCTTATCCTGTCTTATGTACATTATAAAGTGTTTACATACATACATACATACTCGTACATACACACATAGGTACAGACAGACGCGCTTGGTCACTTCGTTAATAACACCGCCATGATTTGTATGGTTGCAGCCACAACCGACAGATCATTTAACGTAACACAGCAAATCAGAAGAACGGAAATCAGTGAACATAATTACTATTAAGAACTGTTAGGTTAAGTGCAACACTGTTAGGTGTAAACTAATTTCTTATGTTAGTTATAAAAGTTGATTGTCAAGCCTAATTTAATGTCAATTTTTAGAGACTGAAGGCCTGTCCAGATGAGACCGATTTTTCGCCAATCTGATTAAATTGTCCGGTCAAATCAGGTGGTGCGGACGCAAACGTCAATTTGACCACTTTCACCAATTTTAAATTTATGGTGATATTTGAGCGCTCTAAATTAAAAAAATGCCTAAACGCGAATACTAGCGTCACAAATTGGTATTCTTGCGCCCGCACCCCATTTTATCGGTGATATCGATCATAATCGGCGGTTGAATTCGGCGAGCCAAATCGGCCTGATTTGATCGGACAATTTAATCAGAGTGGCGAAAAGTTGCCCCCGTCTGGACACGCCTTCATACTAGTTTTCATTGAAAGTGCTACGCATCGTAGTATAGGTAGTACTTGGTTTATAAAAATTCAAAACATTATAACTTAACCGCCGACAGACAACACGAAGCCCTTACAATGCAAACTAGCCAAAGTCAAACATGCCCCAGTCGTCACCGCCCACGTCTGCATAGGCACGCTTAACCGAGTGTGCACAACATTAGCGCGATTGACAGGAACACGGGCCTTGTTACCAGCCGCGATGCGTATCGAGAGCCCAAAGGCTACTGTTGTGTCCGCGCGGGGAGATAGGAAGGCTGGAAAAGCTTCGTAGCCTTAAGAGATTTTTGAAATTTGCTAATACTCGTAATTCTTCTGTCTCCTTCCATAATTGAGAGCAACGACTTCTTCAGTGTGTCAGACCACACATTATTAATAAAATTCTTCTCACTTGATGGTCTCATCGGAAGATCAGCGCTGGAAGCAACCAGCAACATGCTGAGATGAGGCCATTTCGTGGCTTTAATCTTATTTTGTGTTCTCTTTTATATTATGTATTTGTCTCGTTTGTGCTTACGAATAAATTGTATTATATTCTATTCTATTAAATTCAAAGGACTGAAAGGGAAACTGCAGCAATAAAACAGACCTTAAAAGACAGAGTTAGCTTGCGTCTAGACATTTATTTTCTGGCATTTATTTATTTTATAATACTGACTAATCACATAGCTAAGAAATTGCTTGGTGCCCTAGCACGCCTAGCATGCCAGTAAATTCCTTTATAGGAAATCGAATTTACTTATTTACTCTTTAATTCCAGTACCTTCCTTTTTGGATAAAATGACTGTGATTGAGCTGAACTACTTCTGAAGATTGGGGAAGAAATAAATGTCCCGTGTAACAGTATTTCAGAAATAATGGTGTATGTATTAGCCGCTTTGGCTACGATTGTAGACTTTTCCAGCTTCCTTCTCATAGATCCGTGTTATCTCGCGGGTGTAAATGGGTGCATAATAAGCGGCCATTCAAAATCAACCGCATGCATTCCGTCTGGTATAATAGGAATTCTTTGCTATACACATGTTTGTGGGCTCTCGTGTATGTTCGGACATTTGTATAGGGCCCCGGAATAATGATTTACAATGTGTTTCAGCGATTTAAATAGTTTATTTCGGTCCTTGTTTACTCGAGTTTCGGCGAGTTCTGATTGGAGATAAGTTGTATCGGCCTTTTGTGTGATAATCGCTCATATAATTGCGTGTGAACTTTTGTATATCTCTTTGTATTTGCTTGAACAAATAGGGTACTGCATTTGTGTACTCGATCTATATTTGTAGCTTGCACTACTATTTTAAAAAATCTCAACTACTTTCAAACTCCCGAGAATAGATGAATATGTTTTCATGACACTTATTTCTTTTAACTGCGCGTTCTGGATATGTCTTTTCACAGTTTTTTCTATGTGATTAATTATTTCATCCAGATCTTTGTAATCTCATAAACAATTTTTTTGATTTGCTACATAAAGAACTACAACAATACCTATTATAATTTACTGGTGACAATCTAAGACCACCCACATTGCAAAGCTAACTGACCGTCAGCTTAACAAAAACTCTAATTATTCTCTGAGATCCCGAAACAAATTTATCGGTCTAAAACGTTACAAAATGGTTTGTTAACATATAATTAGCACATTCATCGCGCGTCGTAAATTTTATGAACATTGCAACTCACAATTCAGTTAATAAAGCCCTGTGCCTGAGGGCCTACCGCGAACCACGTTCGACGTGTTGCCTCTCTGTCGCATTTGTAAATTCGCACATAAGTGTGACAGGGAGGCAATCCGTCGAACGTAGTTCGCGGTAGGCCCTCTAATTCAATGGGGCTCGAAAGCTGAAGCTGAAAGGAGATAACGAATACTGATAATAGGCGTTTGTACTCTTTATGTGCTAAGTATAAAATAAGTTTCCTCTTCAGCCACTGCTTGCTAATGTTGTATTGATGTGGGTAGTAGTTTTGAAACGAATTGATATAGAATTTAATTATTTATCTTTATTTAGTAAATAAATGTTTCTGGGGGAGTCGTTGGCGTTTCGGAGAAAGAGACAATAAAAAAAGTCACGATATCAAAAACTATAATTATATGATGTGAAAAACATACAAGGTATGCTGCTTAAGCACTTTGTCCAATAAAGTCAGAAACTGACAAACCATCAACTAGGGAACAAATCAAAGCATTGTTAATATTTATTTTAATTTGTCTTTTTAAGTATACAATTATACATAAATATATGTCATCGCCGGTTGGATTTCGGCCTCTGTCACTGGAGGGTTTAGTCACTTTTTCTTTAAGTATATGACATATGACATACATATTATCGTCGGGTGACAAGCAAGTCACTAACTAACATCATTGAAATTATTGGACAATAAACCGTGTTACATGTGTAATAAAGTGCATTGTTACTTTAATTTTGTGATAGTACTTAGTGAGTTTTGCTTGTCAGCCGACGAATATGTATACTTCAGTTGACAGACGCTTCGCCTTTCCATTAAAGGCCTGTGCACACCGGCTGCGTGTGCGTGACGTGCACGTGTTCGTGCGGCGTTGTAGTAACAGGCCGCGTAGCCAAGATGCCAATCGCTTACGCTCCGTAGCGATCGAAACGCAACTGTCACTGTCGCACTTATATGGAAGAGTGATAGAGAGACGTAAAGCTTTTCGTTGTTGAAGCGATAGCGATTGTAACCTTGGCTAGGCCGGCTGATCGTTATGAGAGACGGCACACCGCTTGCGTGACGTATGCGTGTGCGGCTCCAACATTTTAGCTCACGCGCACGTGCACGTCACGCACACGCAAGCCGGTGTGCACAGGCCTTAAGTGCGATACAATACATCACGCTCGTCATTTGTTTTCCTTTTATCAGCTCTATTACAGCTCAGACTATCCCAGCAATTTCCTTGAATAAATTGGGACCTTGCAACTGCAAACTACAATTAGTTTCTGCCGGGAATATCTCCAACTTCGCCTGAACTTCGATTTATGAGACTCCAACGTCTCATCCAATTGAATGTAGATAGCAGTTTATATTGCAAGTTCGAGAGTTTAAACGTTCTTTGTTTAAATTAAATTCCCGTTGTCATCTTAAAGTAACGAAGTATTTACTTCTAATTAGCTTTAACAATATATAGTTAAAGCAATGTTTCTCAACCTTTGTTTGTGCAGAAAATTAACGATTAATCGTATTTGTTTCCCTTGACTTCTTTCACTGACAAAAAAGATGTTATGCGTTAAGTACATATATCCTTTTTTGGAATGTAATCGATAATTTTTCATGACTCCATAGCAACATCTATTAAGTTTTCCAAAATCTCGCCCCTCTGGTTATAAAGTCTACACAGCCTATAGAAATTAGTTAAAATAAAGACAATATGTAATTTGGTTACCTAACTGATCTTCTTTGTAATTCCATATTTCAAGTTAGTCCCAAATATTAAATCATGAGTACAAGCGCAAAAGCGTGGCATCGAAATTAAAAAGTAATCTACTGAGTCTTACCCACTACATCATTACTACAAATATCCTTATTACCAGCGATATCTTGTCGCGCGATCGGCCAACGGATCGTCCGACCGATCGGCCGCTATCGGACACGATCGGCGATTGTCTCTGAGGGCCTACCGCGAACCACATTCGACGTGTTGCCTCCCTATCACACTTACCTACGAGTTTACACGTACGACAGGGAGGCAACACGTCGCACGTGGTTCGCGGTAGGCCCTCTGAGCTCTTGAGCCCGCTCTCGAAGGCGATTCTGTTTTTATATTTTTGATTTTTTTGATAATAGGGGCCATTTTATTTAAAGTTGTATTTTAGGTAATACACATTTTATCGGCCCTGAATCACGAGCTCTTTGAATCCTTAAATCTTCACATGTTTCTTCGACACTTCCACTCTGTTACCGCCATACATAATCTATGAAAAATGGTAACGAAGTGAAAATAAAAATCTGGGGACACTTTTTTTTCTCCTATTGGGATTGAAGGAACTCATGATTTAAGAAAAAAGTGTGGTGTACAACTTTTAATAAAATGACACACATGGTTTTAATCTTATTTTGATACGACATGGAGTCATGTCATCAGGCATCTCACGCGCGCTAATTGCGAGCGAAATGCCGTAGGAGACTACTCCTGTTTGGCTACCACAAGTTTGCAGCACTGATATAAAGGCTAGCGTGAACTTACTTTCTATGCATCTCGCTCGTACTGACATATTAGTGCGGCTAGCGAGATGTATAGAAAGTAAATTACGTAGGCGTTGGCATTTTGACACTGTCAGTGACTCATGATACCTACGGGTACTTATTGCATTTCGCGAGGACCATTCAGCGTGACCACACCAGCGTTAGTGTCCCATGCTGATATACAAGCGCACGCTGGTCGTATCAAAATAAGTCGATAACCGTTTACAAAATTATTACACACAATCAGTTCCACGTTCGTTCAAATTGTTACAACAGAATCAGCCGCCACGTTCCGTCACTTCACGTTGTGAAGTTTGGATTGAATTTGAATTGAAAACGAGCTTTTGTCCCACTAATTAGAATTTTATTTGGTTTAAGGTAGACGTAATAAGAAATGACATGATTTTGATTAAAGATGGAAGTTGTTATGACTTATGATTCCATTGAATAATGGAAAATGACGGTTCGGTGAAATATTAATTTTGAAAAGTTTATTTTCAGTTAATCTCCCATGCCTGCTTCGGCAATGTCTTTGAGTTTTAATCACCTAAGTGTAATTATGATAATTGATAACTGGAATTTTATTACACACGTATCTACCTAGCATAAAAGTTTTGGTCATTTTTGACCTCATTTTATCAGTTATGTAACGTTTTATCACATTTTGAATATGTCGTCACAAAACTAACTTAAAAAATCTTTTTAACCAGTATGTAACGTACACACACATTTTCTCGTCAACCAGCAAAACAAGGATAGGTAAATAATTATTATAAAATATCAAGTTTTTCTGAAAACCAAATGACTATTGGCAAATCGGTTATAGCATTAGGTTTTACTGATTGGTAGATACTGGCCCTATGTGTGTTATGTGATTTTTTTAACGGTTTAAACATTTTCATAAGTAATATCCCCGAAACGAGAAGAATTTGTGCATAGCACCGGTGGCACGTGCATGCGATGCATGCACGAAATATCCACCTAATTGAGGGTTTGAGACCACAGCCGGTATTCCACAGGATTTATGGCTTACTTGAGATTAAACTTATTTAAAATCGTATTTGTTTAAACTTTAAAGAGACTGCACTTAGTCGCATATAGGGTTTGTAATCCGGATCCGAAATATATGAAATTATCCGGATCTGGATCCGGATCCGCGGATCTTCCCATACATTTCGGATCCGTCGTGTAAACCCTAGTCGCATACTAATTAAATGAAAGATTATTAACTACGTACTCGTATATTTATTTACTAATGTTAAAAGAGTTTTTATATTGCCATCAGGCAGATATTTCTTACTTACGGAGATATATATGTAATATGTATATATAATTCCTAAAAAAATGTGATAAATGCAAAAGGAGTTGAAACAAGGCATAAATTGTAATACAGCTATGAAACAAAATGTTTTAATTTCAAATACAATGTTATTTTATTCTTAACAGAAAAGTAAGTTCATTTCTGTTAAGAATAAAATAAAATAGATAGGCTTAAAAATGTTGTTTGTCATCAATTTAGAACTTTACTTTGTAAACTAACTTGGCAATTTAAACAGGTACTCTAGCGTAGAGTCTCTAGGTATAAAAATCGGATTGAGATTGATGAGTTCGCTTAAGTATAATACATCTAACAATATTTCCAAGCATGTGACAAACAAAATCAACTGAATAAATAACTTAACTAGATTGGAACCTGGAAATTCAGCACGCATCCTCACTCCGTTAAACCCAACAGCCGGTAACATTGTCAACACGGCACAAAGTGTCAACATACAAAGTATATTTTGCGAGCTGCTGCAAAATTACTACGCTTCACGCTTTATGTGTGGATGGTGTTATGCAACAGTGTTTTTTTTACAATCGTGAATGTTAATTTATGTTGATTAATTATTATAATTCCATTTTTTTTTCCTGCTCTCGTTATATTCCTTTTTTAAAAATGGATTACATTAATCCTGATCTGATCTGATTTTATTAAAAAGTGTGCGTATTTAACTACCTATAGAGTAGATTGAGAAGAATAGTAGATTTAGAACAGATCAAAGGTGTACCTAGTAAATTCAGTTAGTTAGCTTGTGCGTTATCTAGGTGTTCATAAGCCAGACGTTTTATATGATGTCATATATTACTGCGATCATTACTTTGTTAGTTATTATTTACCATGACAGCTTTACTTTTAACCTCCTAAGTCCCTACGTACAATTTTTTGTACATATTCCAAAATCTATTTTGAACTTTTATTCCAGTTTCAAAAACAAAACAATTGCTTCTGGGTCTCAGGAGGTTAAAAGAGGGAGTTTTTTATTTGTAAACACAACAAAATATGCGGCAACTATACAAAATATCAATCATTCACCAGACATTCTCACAATATGGCCTCATTTCAACATAATGTAAGCATTATGGTTCAAGGTGTGTGTATGTGTGCTACGAGATGTAGGGTTTCTAGGGTTACTACTCTCCAAGTGTGAATGAAGAGTGTAGTGTAAATGTAATAAATGTGTGTATTGCCATACGATAAATAAATAAAATATAACATAATGCTGGTGGTTTCCAGCGTTGATCTTCTGATAAGACCATCAGATGAAAAAGTTCGCAGAAATGTTGCATAACACCATCCATTTCCGGCTTTGTCACGTGGCGTTTACGGAGCGGACTGCGGCTACTTCGTCCTAAAACAGACAAAACATACCGATAGCAGTTGTGGACATTTCTAGCGTACGGTCTGCAGAAATAATCCAGACTCTGTGGAATTTATACGCGAGCGAGCACGTTAATGTAACTTGTGACAGTTTATTTCATATATTTTAATAATAAATATCTATGTTTCTTACCGTATCTATCTATTTTTTTAGGTACCTACACATTTAGTTTCACTGCGTACATTTGTAACTATACATATATTGAATTATGTAGGTGTGTGCGTCAAATCGTACAACATAAATATGAACTATTTAGGTACTTCCTGGTATTTATTGGCTTTAGTTGGGAGTTCTTAATTTATTCTAGACTTAGACATGCAATATGTGTACTTACTTAGTATGTATGTACATCATTCACAATTAATACAAAATGTCTGCAGCATTTCGACTTATATTTGAACGTGGTAAAATTCAACGTATGCATAAATATACAAAACATAATAAATAAATGGTGGCCAAAAAATAAGTGCATTCTCGTTGCCAAGGAGGTTTTGCCATTATACTTAGCAACTTTTACTATGGGACCTACCCCGAAATCGTGAAAAAAACTTACCCTCCCATAGAAAATGGACCAACCAAAATGTATGATTTCCTGGTTGGTTCCATAGTAAAAGTTGCTCAGTATTATCCCAAAACCTCCCTGGCAACGGGAATGCACTTATTTTTTTCCCAACCTTTATAATGGAATAATTTTGCTCGACTAGACTTTAAAATGTTAAACAGACAAAATAAATAAATGTACTAAAGTGTACGTGATTACATTTGTTTAGTTACAATAATGAACAATTTATCTTCTTCTGCTAACTCTACAAGTTATCAGATATACAGAATAAAGGCGAATGCGTTAAACGGTAGTTAGTTAGCCGCAATTATTATTTAGTACCGTCGGCATATAAAGGGTACGCCCACGCGCTATTGTGCTGTCTCACCGTACCGGTGTAATTTTTGTGACAGTGAAAGCAGGGTTTTGTGGAATGGGGGATAGAGATATAATTTTTGTGTGCGTGATAAAGTATATATACTTATACTGAGTGACGCATTAAAGTGACATTCCATTTCCAACTGCAGCTGCAATACTGTTGATTTTACTATGGAAACGCGTCGCTGTCATTGTCAATTTCCATAGTAAAATGAACAGTATTGCAGCTGCAGTTGGAAATGGAATGTCACTCTTATGGTAACATTCCATTTCTAACCGTAGCTGCACTACCGGTACTGAACGCGTCGCTGTCATTGTCAATTTCCATAGTAAAATGAACAGTAGTGCAGCTGTCGTTGGAATGGAATTGGACTTTAAGATTGAGAAATGATTCACACAGGCGTCGAATGAAAGGAGGGCATAGGCTCCTGACGAGAATCAATAATAATTAATCATAATTTTATTAATAACGAACAGTGTTAAATAAAAACTAAACATTAAAATTAAAACTAGACTAAGTATAACAAATCTTAAACTAAACTTATTCATAAAAAATGGTCCCCAGGTCACCTTTCTCTAGATTACTAAATATTTGCTACACTATCGCATTAAGCAACTGCATTACTGCTATGATAGCTGTACCGTTATTATAAAAAAATAAATATATCGTCTAAGTACGCATAACACAAGCCTTATTTAGCTTCTGCTTCTTCTTCTTTATTAGGGACTCTATAAGGCTCCAAAGCCTATGTATCACTGCGACCATTCCTGATCTATTGTGATCGCCACCTACTACAACTTTCGATCCAAACCTGCAACTTCTAACAGCTGCAGGATCCTTTTAGTCTCGAGAGATTTTACCTCCTGCGGGCGTAATATGTGTCCGCCCAAGATTAGGTCACGAGTACGCATTAGGCAAGGGCACTCTGTGAGGATGTGCAAGGGCGTCTCCTCTGCCTCCATGCAGAGTCTGCACTGCCCTATGTCACGTTTCCCCATGGTGTGCATGTGCTTATTTAGGCCGCAATGCCCCGTAAGCACCCTTACCAAGTTGCTTATTTAGCTTATTGTGGACTTAGTCAATATGTGTAATAATGTCCTACAATATTTAATTATTTAGATGTTTGAAGAAAGAATCAAAACTATGCGAAGCAAATATCCATATGAAGATTCTGGCTACGATTAAATCCAGCAATGCCGCTCATTTTACCGGGTGTGGCCTGTAATACGAGCAAATAATTAAAACAGAGGTTGTACTCCTTAAACGGTGACACTTTTGTTCTACAACTTTTAAAAATATTGAAGTATATAGACTCCCTATTTTTCATACAAACAAAATATTATCTTCAATGGACGCCATCGCCATGCCATATCATTGTGATTGACGTTGCTTGTCACGCCTTAAACAAAATTCGCAATACATTGCGTCTTAGAATAAACTTTAAAGTGTATCAAAAATCAAACTACAATTTAAAAAATATTTTGAAAAGTCGTTGAACAAATGTTGGTCAGTATGAGGACTACAGCCTACAGTAAAATTTTTTGTTATTACAGGCCACACCCTGTATAGAAGAATGTCCTCTCTATTCTCTCGTTCCCAGTAAAGGCCCGATCATATCGCCTCCCGCAGAATCATCCGCATTATATTTATTAACAATTGTACCCGCGATGCCACCGCTGATACCAATTAATTACTTTGGTATTATATCACTACTTGTTTATGCCTTTACATTAAACCTTTGTTGTTTCCGTGTAATATATTGTTATCAAAGTTAAGCTCAAATATTGATTACGGGATCTACCACTCTTAATCTAGATTAGATGATAGTTTTTTTTTTAAGATTTCGTAAAGAATATAAACGGAGCGTAAGAAAAGACTCCAATATTACATTCCAAATTTCATAAGAAAAATCGATATTTGGGACATGTCAAAATGTACGTAAAATTCATGTAGGGTGACTGCTATAAGTAAGTGGCCACTTTTAACAATAGGGGTATTTGACTGTATTTAAAATAAATTATTTTATACCATGCAAGAAATAAAAGCACCAGAAGATTAATTAGAGAAACGTAGACAGCAGTTATTTTTAGACACAATTTCTATTTTTAAACCCGTATAAAACGATAAAGGGGCCCACTGATTAACAGTCCGCCGGACGGTATCGGCGTGTCAGTAGTTCGGAACTGTCAAAATTTTGTTCTAACTGGTAGGCCGATACTGTTCGACGGACTGTTAATCAGTGGGCCCCTTTAAGAGTAGGTAATTTGATCGTGATAGTAATAGCGTTTCATAAAAAAAGTTGTCAAATACCCTATAAAGCTTCAATTGGCTTGTGTCTTTGTTAGGAGTGGCCAACTATGTAGTGGCCAATAACTGTAGCAGCCACCCTATGTTTGTTAGGTATCTTACTATCCTGATGTTCGTAAAGACGAGCACTTTCCCGCTTAAGTGTTCAACAATATCGTCATTATAATTTAATATGGCCGTAACGCGGAGTGGGAAGCGGTCGTAAACCGGGGGACACACATTTTTCGCTAAAACGCGAAGAGCCTTTAGTTTGCGACACCTGCGTGTTACGGGTTAAGGTGTGGTGTAGATAATATCATACAGCTTTTTGATAAAACCCTTACAGCAAACTTCGCCTTTCACTGCTATACTTCACCCGAAATAATTAAGGTTTAACGTAGTGCAGCGGCCAAGTTCGCAAGTTTTAAGCAACATGCTCACGCTCACGGCTATGCGCTATACGTGGCGTTGGTTGGCTGTTTAACAAAAAGTTTTGTACCCGACTATACGAGATTCTAGTGTAGTTAGAACTCTAGATTTAACACAATCGCCGTTTGAGATTTGTCCTGAGCATTTTACCTTTTTGGGGGGGTTTCTTTGCTATTTCTGCATAAACCTACGTGTCCTTTTGACTTTTGATGTAGAAAAATAGTGTTCCAAGTTTTGTGCTGAGTCCTGATTCCATATAAGTAGGTACGAATCGTCCCTATACGATTACATGATCTTGGGACACTTTTTAAAAATATAATATAATATTAGTCCATTAGAGTCGCACCAAGATAATTTTGCATGCCATTTGAAATGACAAAGTGTGGCAATGTCATGGTAAATATCAAATTTCTATGAAAATATGAGGTTAAAATCCTCGCTTCCTCTTCCTCCTTGAGGACACTTCTTCGCTTGTTCTATTTATTCATATCGGTGTAAAGTTAGCTTAGACGGAATCTAGTAGCAAAGTTCTTTTTTTCACTGTAAATAATACTTATACACCTATAGTGGTGGGTGAGGGTAGTGAATAGCCCCCCTGAAACTTTTGCCACCTATAAATTGGCTCTAACACTCAAAGTGAGTTAGCGGTTACAGTAAATTGTGGCGACAAGCTTCGTGCTCTTAGTAAAGGCGCTGGTTTTTTTCGTTATTTGTGGTATTTACAAGTCTGTTCGATTTTCTTCCTTGCTCTGAAATATTGATTGTATATAATATTTCCCATATTTAAACACGGAATCTATTTTTGAACATATTTCGACAATGATAACTTTATAAACAGAAATTAAAATAATATAAAGCCAGGGACCAGCCCAGACACATGTTATTTCTTACGAAAACTTAAGAGAAATAAGTTTAAGTTAAACACAAAATGTCATCAGTGGATTTTATCAGTCAGTGTCATCAGGGGACCTAAAGAGCGTTATTGATATACTTACTCGTAATATTCACATAGGTATATCAAAATTTGCCCGTATAACCGATGGTCATTGGGGCGGAAAGGTTCTCGAGTGGTGACCACGTACCGGAATACGCAGCGTGGGTCCACAAGGTGGACTGGTGACCTGGTAAAGGTCGCGGGGGTTCGCTGGATGTGGATGGCGCAAGACCGGCATTCTGGCACTCTTTGGGGGAGGCCTATGTCCAGCAGTGGACGTCCTCTGACTGATATGATGATGATGGTATCAAAATTAACATTTTTTCTCATTATTTGCAGGACGAGCCAGCGTCATCTGGTGACAGTGGGGACGAGAGCGGCAGCGATCCCGAGTCTCCGAGTGACAAGCTCAACCAAGCGGCTTTTAAACAGGAGTGGGCTTGCAATAGCAGTACTGAACGGGAAGGCGGTAGCAGGTGAGTTAACCCTTTATAGGGCACCGGTTTAACACCGTCGAACGCCCATCATACAAAAAAATACCCATTTAGATCTGCAATAACACACAGAATCGCTGCAACCCAAATTGAGTGATACTAGGGCGCTCAACGGGTTAAAAAGAGACCACCCTACAACATCATATTTTTGTATTTTTTGTTGTAAGGGAACAATCTCGACTGCGAGATAATTTCAACTAATTGAAATATCTTCCATGTTTTACATTAAATATTAACTCACACTACAGTCGAACTGCACCTTACATAATTTTTTTTAGTTTAAGGGGTTGACTTAAGCTCAGAGTTCATATTCATTAAATTATACGTTGTCGAACGATAACTTTCACTAGTATCATTCACCCCGATATCATATTAGTCTTCTTTATTTTGTCAATACAAAGTTCAAATTAGAATGGAACAGGAGACCTTTTTATAGGTCTCTGGGCGGCTAGAGGATAAAACTATTGAGTATATCCGTAGACAAAACCTTTCGGATGTATCTAGATTCGATCGAAACCGTATTGATTCATCCTAGAACATTACGAAAAATGCATCGTAATTTTTTCACTTATGAAAACATTTGTCCAACTTACTAAAAACCGTATTCCACAGGGAACCACAAGCGTCCACATCGTCAACCACTCAAGAAGCAGACAGCAGTAAAGCCAGTCAACCACCGATGCCAAAGATCTTGCCAAAGATAGACTTGCCTGGAGGCGCCATGCTCTACCCGGGGATGTTAGCCGGAGTGGGACTCGACGGGCTGGGCTCGAACCTGAGCCTGGGTAACTTGGCCATGGGGTACCCGCACAGTTTTATACTCGGGCTCGCTAATCAGGGGCAGGAAGGTGGTAAGTAACATATGTAACGATTATTTTAAATCTCACTGTCTTTAATTTACTTACAAAATATTTATTTATTTATTTATATATTTATTTTAAATTTTGCATGCATGTATAAATCGGATGGGAATGCAATATTATGGTACCATTGAGCTGATCTGGTGATGGATACAGGAGGTGGCCATAGGAACTCTGTGATGAAACAACGCAACCTAATTGTGTTAGGGGTTTTTAGAATTGTCTCGATGAGTATTAGTTGTCTGTCGTAAGAAAAATATAGTCAGCGATAAAAGCTTGTACCAAAAATGAAATTTTTGCCAAATAAATACTGTCGATGTATGTATTTTTTGATATAGAGGGGTTTTTAAGATTCCATATGAATCTTCATCACTTCATGTCTGATCATTTCGGCTACATTTCCGATCACATCGAAATAATATGTGCAAAAAAAACCAGATAAATTTTATTTTCATTCCAGCGTCATCATCGAACCAGCCTCAGTTCATTACCATCCCGCTGTCAATGGCGATGGGCAACCCGCAGGCTCCGAACGGTTGTCCAAGCGCCTCAAGCGATGATAGCAGCGAGCTGCAAGACCTTAGCACTGGTGGGAGGAAGTGAGGTAAGTTCAACTAGATTTAGCAGTTCAGTTCATACCACACCGCAGACAAAATTGATGGCAGGTGACTGCCGCGTGCCGGTCGCAACTATGAACATCAATTCATCAAGTATGAAGTCATTACCATGCGATTTTCAAGGCGATGGGCAACCCGCAGGCTCCCAACGGTTGTCCAAGCCTAACCTGTAGCTATAACAGCAAGGGAAGTGAAGTAAGTTAGCCTAGATTAAACTGGATTTAAAGTCATCACCAAGACTCAGTTTATTATTTTACAATAGCGAAACGCAACCCGATTCGTTTGGGATTCGTTTCAGAGCGGAAAGCAGGCTTCAATCAGCCTTGGCAGAGACGTAGGACTACGCTAGGAAGATGATGATGATGCTACTTCATGAACACTATTTTACTCTAGATAAAAGTTAAATTGCTATGAGAATAACATGCATTTTTTTTGTTTCAGACGGCGAATAAAAGTGTTAACGTATAAATTGCTCCTAATTATTTTCAAACTCAATATATTCTCAGGATATTAATATACCAGTACTCAATCACATTGTTAAATATCACGAAAAATGCTAGATATATCCCTTTAAATTTTTTATGTCAGTTATTGTCATAATTAGGTACATAACATTTATATACCTACGTCCAGGTATATTCATGTACGAATTTGATTTAAGATGTATTCGTTATGTGTAATATAATCTGTACTTAAACTTGCCTAAAATTATATATAATAAACCAATGTAGGTATCATTATGTAACATATGTAAATGAAACTAACGCAAACCTGGTTTGCAAATTTTGTGCTTTATACTCTTAGTAACCAGGGTGTTTTGTAAAAAGTAACTATTTTTATACAAATCCGTGTAAGATAATTTATTATCAAATGCAGTTTTTTGGTTTTTTAAAGTTAACTAAAAGGAAACAAATATTATGATAAAATAGTCGGCTATCCGATATTTCAATTATTTTTGACCATAAAGGTATTTACCGTTCGAATTCAGATTACACAGCATAACAACTGCTGTCATAATAATTTATTTATTCATAACATTTTTATAAGACAATAAAAATACTAATAAATACAAAAATTTACCTAAGTCACTCAGTAGGGTGCCCAGAAGGCTGGCCGCATTGCATTAAATTAAATTGATTGAATTGAATTGAATACTGGTATGGTCTGAATCGGAAAGGTTGAAGCATTTCTTATGTTATGCTATGTTTTTAAAATAGTATAATCACAAGTAATTGAATCCTGTACATTAATAATTTCATTTCTATAAAAGTATTTATAGATATTAGCAAACTATTGTAATTGAATGTTTTTGTGTAACAATATTATAAAATCGGCTTACACATATTTAGTGAAAATCATTCTGTAAGATTCCTACGTGTAGCATTAGGAGTGAATATTTGTGAAATTTCTTCATAAGTTTTTTTAACCAATATTGACTGTAAGATAGTTTTGTTCGAATTTGTTGTAAGTTTCAAGTATTTTGTACCGAATTAAGGTTATTAAGTTACGTTAATAATTCAGTCATTTACATCAAACCTATAAAATATGCAAAACATTACAATACACTAAGAAATCATTATAGCACATCGTAATATGTTATGGGGGTCTAGCTAAGATGACAATCTTATATCGACAAAGTCCGGTCAAAAAAAGTAAAAATGTATTGGGATAACATATGTAAACGCTTGTCTCTTGGCTAAGGTCCCAACTGGACACTCTGTATTTTCGACCCTAGTTTGAATATAAAAATCGCATTTATTCGTTACATTATTTAAGTTAACTTCTAAACCGAATACAATTGAATACCGATTATCAAATGTGCTTTTGGATAAATCTCAAAAGTACCCTGGTACTTGTGAGGAAATTTATATGGGCGGAAACTGGTATGTCGTCATTGTGCATCTCATTAGAGACAATGTGGTTTACCAAAAACCACAGCTCAGGAACACACTACACATACTTATTGATTGTATAGAGACCGATTCGGATAGTAATTTTATAGTCGATTTATTTTTTCATTATTTTTTTATAATATCTGTCTGATTTGCGGGGCTTATCATTCTAGGCGGGATAATACGAAATAACAACTTGTCCCGAAAAAATGCATGTAATTTTTCGTTAAGTTAAGTTACGAAAGTAGGAAGCGTCTTTTTGCGTTCTTTTACGTAACTCAGTAAAAGAAATTCTAGTACATACGACGAAACAGCGCTTAATTTTACTAAATTGTGAATTCAACAGGTAGCACCAAATGTTATCGAAATTTGACGAAAAACTAAAAAAAAGTTTGCAGCGATTTTGATAGCCCGCGCAGTGTAAGTTGTATTTATACGTGATATTTTCACAGAAGTTTGACATTTAAAAGAACACTTGCATAGCGTGGGCTATCAAAATCACTGCAGACTTTTCTAACTCTAACAAAATTAAATTTGGCCCTGATCTGTCAACCACTCAATCATATCCAATCCATAACCAATTGATAACAAGAAAAAACTATCTTGATAGGCTTCTTGGTTGCAGTTTTCATTGAAAGGACAACCTATAAATTAAGCGGAAACTTGTATAATCTTCTTGTGGAGCTTTCTTTGATACCATTGTCATCTATATCGTCTTTCTAAAAGTATTACTGTATGCTGCTAAGTAATCAAGTTATCTTGACTGTACTTACATCAATATTCGATACTTATAACACCAATTTTCGTAATATGCCCTAAATATACTTTAATTTCTTTTATTTTGAGGTGATTAAATCGGTATTTAATTGTAACTATGTGTTATTAATTTTGCGCGGTAAAGTCATTCTGTTAAGCGCAGATTTCCTATGAATGTTACTTTTCTTTTTTTAGTAAATAAAAATATAAAATTTAATATTCGTTTTATTTCATAGGTAGATAAAATTTTCCATATAAGTAATCAAACATATTTTTATTAAAATTGGGTATATTTTCTGTGGAATATAATGATTTCAGCGCAAGAAAGGAATTAATACACCTATATAGATAACCTGTTTTCGACCACATGTGAAATCGGGCATGGAAGTTAGAGTATGGGAGTGCCATTAACCAGTTCCACGCAGACAAACCTGCGAGCAGTTACTAGTATTAAATATTATAACATTAATTGATTAATAAACAAAAAATATCCAACGTACCTAATACAAAACTTTTGCAACACTCACAAAAAGAGAACTTCCACCCCTTGAAGTGTGTATTATTCCCCCTATAAGTTATTCATATCAATAACTCTCCGCCATATTTGGAAGTTTATCAACATTTCGATGTATGTCTGGCGTCAACATTCTCCGATATTTAATTTTAGAACGGCTGTCATTGGTCGACGGCTAGCCAATGGAGGCGCTTGATTGATAATAAATGCTTAATACTGACAGCCTGAAATATGTGGAGTAGTGTTTTCGATAAAATACTTATCAATCATATCAGTATATTGTGTATTCGTATATTGCGAAATGCATATATCTTGTATCAATTTTTCGTGTTGAAATCACAAGCTGTTTCAATATAACAGGAGAAACTGAAGTTTATTTTCCTTTTTTTAGGGTTCCGTACCCAAAGGGTAAAACGGGACCCTATTACTAAGACTTCGCTGTCCGTCCGTCCGTCCGTCCGTCCGTCCGTCCGTCCGTCCGTCCGTCCATCCGTCTGTCTGTCACCAGGCTGTATCTCACGAACCGTGATAGCTAGACAGTTGAAATTTTCACAGATAAATAAAATAAATAATAAATAAATAAATATTATAGGACATTATTACACAGATTGACTAAGTCCCACAGTAAGCTCAAGAAGGCTTGTGTTGTGGGTACTCAGACAACGATATATTATAATACACAAATACTTAAATACATAGAAAACACCCATGACTCAGGAACAAATATCTGTATCATCATACAAATAAATGCCCTTACTGGGATTCGAACCCAGGACCATCATTCATCATCATCAGGAGGATGATGTATTTCTGTTGCCGCTATAACAAAAAATACTAAAAACAGAATAAAATAAAGATTTAAGTGGGGCTCCCATACAGCAAACGTGATTTTTGACCAAAGTTAAGCAACGTCGGGCGTGGTCAGTACTTGGATGGGTGACCGTTTTCTTTTTGCATTTTTTTCCGTTTTTTTTTTTGCTTTATGGTACGGAACCCTTCGTGCGCGAGTCCGACTCGCACTTGCCCGGTTTTATTACTCTATGCAATACCTAAGTTAATTTATTATTCAAAGTCAGCGAACATACGAGTAGATAACATTATACATTTACATCGACATTTTAAGACACTCTTTTCTCATCTAGTGTCTAAAGACCTAGTTATTCTGTGTGGAAATAATAAAACCCGACAAAAGACAAACGCAATATAACAAAATAACAATCATTTTGGATTAAAAAAAGTTTGACATAACATTCAATTATTTTATTTTATTATAATTATTTAACATCTAGTTATATTAGACATTATTTATGCAAACTAAAAACGACTCCACTTACACCCAGTTCTTGTTTTGACATGGTCGACGCAACCGCATTCATCAATGCAATACATACATACGCTGTTTCACACATTCATAATTTACATGCGTGTTGGTGTATGTAGCTAGATAACATTGACCAATAATAATGATTATGCCATATAAATGAATACGAAATAGCCAATGAGATATTTAGCAAAATTTTGTAGGACCTATCTACATTTGTATAGCATGACAGTTCGGCTTGGAAAAAGTTAATATAGGTACTTGTTAGTAAATGCAGACTGTAGGTAGTATTTTGGTAGGTATCTGATGGGCAGGGGCAGCAAACCGCATGTGGCTCTTTAGAGGTACAATTGCGGCTCTTAAGTCACCGTTAAAATGAACCCTTAAGTTCTGACACCACTGAGAACAACATTTGCGGCTCTGAAAAGTTTGCCGACCCCTAGACTAACTTAATCATTGGTTTATTAAAGCTAGGACTTCCTACTTAAATATGGGGTAAGATTAACCATATTGTAGCGAATTATTCTGGTAAAAGATTGAAAATAGGTCCTAGTTTTCTATTTGAAAGATACCTACGATATGTAAGTACAGTCGAAAGTTTTAATTTATAACCCATTTTGTACCTTGTCACAGTGAGAATAGTATGAAGTCTCTAGCGACTTACATATAGATTGTCACTGTAACAAGGTATTAATTAATACTTTCGACCGTACCTACACTGTACGGATATGATGGTCATTCTTATCTACGTGACAGCGTGATAAAACGGTGTCCGTCACTTTATATCCCACGGTGTTAAACAGGGATAGTTATTTTATCACGTGAATAAAGATGGATAAAGCTATCCATAATACGCCGGCTGAAGTCCGATTTCTGAATGTACCTACGAAATAGGACTAATTCAATATATCCTATTGATAACAATGATAACGTAACACACGTAGGTAATTTACACCAAAGCGTGTCTTCGAATTTTCTCAAGCTTCTCAACTTTTCTGCAATTTTTCTTTGTCTCAAAGTCGACAAAGTTCCGTTCAACATTAATCTTTAAAGATAACTCGTCGTTCAGAAACAAATAAGCCATGAAACGGGGACAGAATTTTAAATTTCGCAATTAAGTTCGACGATTGTCTATTCCTGACGCCATTTTGTTTTCTTGACCTTGGTTATATTGGTTGTCTTTCGTTTTCAATAACGACGTAGAAGAATTGAAAAATATTAAGAGAGTATAATATATGTAAGAGCTCACTTAAATTGAAATAATAATTAGGTGTTTAATAATTTTAGTTAAAGCCTATAAATCTTACAGAACCTAATTAAAAAATAACACTATATACACCGTTTTAATTTGAGGACATTATGTACGGATTTGTTAAATCTTTGTCACATCAATAAATTCGCGAGATTAATTAGTAATTACTATTGGATAATCTTGATCGTTAAAAAAGCGATCCTTAATTCTTATGAGTTCTCTGTAGTTTTTTTTTTTCATTCAAACCGAGAAACTATGTTGGCGATGAATACCTAAAAATTTTTCTTATACAATGTATTAGAAGTGCTGATGCTGATCTGGGAGCTTTTAAAATTATATATCTCCTTTAAAGCATTTCTTTGCCACCAGTTTTTAAGCAAGAAGTAGTTAGTATGTTTCCCATTGTCTGCCAGTTGTACGAAAACATCCATCTTAAAGATTTCGCACAGAGATATCACCATCTTTAGAAATAAAATATAAATATACCAGGACGGACGTGTAATTCAAAGGTAACAAGCTTTTTATCTTGTTAACACGTCGATTTTACCAAAATTATACTTTAATGTGAGAATTATTGGCAACACAAACAAAACTACATTGCCGTTGCTGTCAAATAATCTCTACCTAACAAATACTTCCCTTCATTTTATTGAGTTTCTTACTGATATGGCGATGTTTATTGTTCATAAATACTCCCATTAGCTTGTTGAAACTACAACATAATTATGTATACAGACACACCCGCAAAAACATAAGTAAATACATTTATTTATGATAAAATGAAGCATTTAAAAACACGCTATAAACATATTAAGCGTGCCCGTAACGTGCGTGTCATGGAATATACGCTTTTTCGGGCGAAGGCAAAAACAATTGGTTACAACATTGACGAGATACTTTTACTGATAAAGGCAAAAACAAATAGATATACAACATTGACAAGATACTATACCATCGGGGGGTGACGTACAAATGTGTGTTATTTAAATAATCCATCTGTAAATGTCCTTCTCAGCCAAAAGGGTCCTTTTTGTCGGTTGTCCTTAAGGCGCTATTTTCGTATAGCCTCTATTAGAAATCAACCTTATTGACAACCGGCAATGTGCTACCTTTTGGTTGAAAATGTTACAAATAAGTCCGCAGCTGGGAAACTAGCAGCCTAAACTAGGCTATCTCGTAGTATCGGCTGTCATTTGCAAACCTAATGTCAAATGTAAAACAAAGTGCGCAGTGACCATACGTAATGTACACGCGGCGAAATATAAAGAGGAATAGATCATCCAGTCGACGTGTTTTCTTAATTTAAACCTAAATATAAGCGACCTAAGACTTAAATTCAAATGTTTTTATTCTATGAAGTTCGTTTCTATAAATTTTAAAGGTCCTTAACTAACAAGTTAAATAGGGATATGTTTTTTACGCATTGTAACAATATCTTGTTAAATAGTTAGAATGATTAATTGTTTGATGGTTAGAAATTACTGGACAGGTGTTTGTAACTTGCACTAAGCAAAGACAGGTGACGTAAAGACAGTTGTAATTGTATTTTATCGGTTCGATGTATTTTTTACCGTGTAAAAGTATATTACATTATATCGTCGGCCTTTAAACTTTTTACTGTCTAGTTTAAAAATACGTCCTACACAATATTTCTTATTTCTGAACATTAAACTTTATTATTTCAGCCCTCTACAATTTAATCTGATAATATTAATATATTATGTATGTATTCTTACGCACTTGTTCTATTTTTTCACGAATAAAATACGCAACGTCTTTTTTTCTTTAACATGAAAATTGTGATTTGTAATCAAAGATATACGAAAACCTACAGGTAATATATACCGATATAAAAATATAAACTTTCGTAACTAACGGCCCAATTCGAACTTTAAGATACGTCAGTTAATAGATCTAGAAAAGATATGGATTAGATACGTCAGTGTCAAATGTGACATTTCTTCGAACAAAAACGTCACTTTTGACATGGCCACGTCATATCCATATCGTTTCTAGATCTATTAATTGACGTATCTTAAAGTTCGAATAGAGCAGTAAGACTAAAAATCTAATCAAAAATATGCAACAATAACAAAAAATAAATCTATAATTTACAAAATTAGAAGGTACTGTTTATACAATAAGTACTTTTAATTCTGGTTATCAGTTTAGTCAGCAATAAATTAGCGGAATAGACAACCCGTCAAAAGTATCTAATAACTTTACAAAAAGAGATGTCTCTATTATGTACCTAGAGCATTTAAATTTGCCAAGCGGACCCCAGGCTCCCAGGAGCCTTGGCATAAAGCCGGGACAACGCGAGGAAAAAGAAAAAGTGGAATGTATAAACTGTGAAAGATGCTTTTAAACGCCACCTGAAGAGATATACTTACCTACTTATCTTTTATAAAGTATTCCACGATGGCAGTTATTTTTTGGCGCGTTAATTCATCCGTCCGAAATGTTAAAAATTACTTTGACACGCTCTTATGTATTCTCTTAAAAATAAAGCCGCGTCAATATCATTTAAGAACACCTGGCCCTCTTAGCAATTTCTGCTGCTGACTGTACCTACTTAATAGCGTACGTAGGTACTTCAAACACTTCAATAGATACTAGTCCTGCAAATAACACCAACTTAAGAGACAAATCACCTACGAATAACATAATTCAACTGCCACTAACACGGAAGGAAGCCAATTCAGCTTTATTTACGACTTTCCATAATAGGTCTTAAATAGTTAATTCTTTTTTCCATAAATGAACAAACCAACTTAGTTTATCCGCTAAAAATGGCGCCACTATGAAAAATATATAAAGACGTGTTTAGTTCTGATTTCTGCCACTGGTATGTGTTAGTGGTATTGTAAATAGTAACAAAAAGCAAAGGTCTAACGCTAGTATTTCTTCTGCGCGATTCAAAACTACCTATAATATCTTTGATGAAATACACAAAGAGTCGTTTGCTTTAATGCGAGAATGTTTCGTAAATGTAAAAAATAAAAAATACTAACTGTACCTACGCAATAATAATAATATGTATTTCGTTTTAACAAACATTAGCCCAGAAAAATAACACTCTACACGTGCAACACGAGCAAACTTTATACAAAAATCAGCGCATTGTGTGTATATTCTTATAGTTAAAAACTTTACTTATAAGTATGACTACCAGAAAAGTATTTTTTTGTCGTAGTCGTAACTGACAATGGCTTCCAAAAGGAACTGAAAAATATCCATTTAAAACATAAACGATTCTTAATAGTTAGAAGTCCTACTAATAACCTTCTAATGGTACCTAAAGTAAATAAACTCCTATCTCTATCTTTTAATACCAACTCGTATTGTAAAATCTATCAACATCTTTATAACCATTTTTAAGGACAAAAGTAAACATTTTTACAGTAGATAAACTTATATGATTCGTACTACGGAAACTACGGAAGAATCTGATCATATGTTTACTAGTAACTAGCTCTTATACAAATTATAATGTATGGAAATGAACGGGAGAGCAGTTGACACATCCGAAGCATGCGCAAGGCCCGCACAAGGTCTAAACGGCAACTGGCATATTAAAAATACCTACGAGCAAAGACACGGAGGTAATAAAGACTGTTAATAGAACGCATAGTCGCATTCCTTGCCGATGTCGTGGATGGCGTACAACGCGCCTCTAATTATGTCTTGGTGCCGGGTAAACCAACTACAATTGAACGCGGCTGTTATTACATAGAAAACTGACAGATTTTCCATTCAATAGAGTTTCAGCGAACGCAATTACATGTTATTGCCTACATGTAACGCCGTGCGCCGTCAACAACAATTATGATTAGATATCTTACCTATGTAATGACAGGGTACATTACTCAAGTTTCGATTAACGATTGTCATCTAGGCTACCCCTTGCACAAGGAGTATCCTAAACAAAAGGAGTATTTATGCCTTAGTCGGAGTATCCTAAACAAAAGGAGTAATATGCCTTAGCCATAATTTTTGATGACGGCGCGAGGCGTTACATGTAATTAGTGATTACTTCTGTAATGCTAACTGTGTTCGCTGAAACTCTATTATATCTACATTTATAATTTTTTCTTCTCGTTTAGCTTTTGTCGATGTACAAATTGTCATCTTTGCTAGGCTTGCAGCTGTCTTAGTCTCGTCGAACACGTCTCTCTCTTGCCATTGCCAAGTTTTTGACGCATGTGTCACGTGTGGGTCTACTTCCAGTCTCTATTATCACTTGTCTCTGCCAGAGAATATTCTGCATACCCCCTCAAGTTGTAGGAAAACGGCTTGAGTAATTGCTTATGTGAATTTGTATTTTATTTTACTAATGGAGAGATCGGAACAAACGAGTTGCTAGCTTGCGAGCTTGTGGTATGCTCGGCGTGTGGGAAAATTGCCTAGATCGATGTGTTGTCGATATTAAAGCTTATATGGTTACAATGTCGTTGTCTCATTCCTGGGTACATTTTGCATGAAGAGTTTACACGAACTTAGCCGCCGCCATACAACTGAAGTTACGCTCTCATTTTAAAACGACATGCTGTTATAAGAAATCCATACAACTTTATTAATAATTAAATAAATATTATACATTGAAAAATGTAGGGTAGAGAAGGGGCTTCAATCGATGTGTGGAAGGGCGGCACCGTCGTCGAACCCAAGCCACCTAGCGGTAGAGCCTAGAATAGTGGCGTGTGCCTCGGATACACATGCTGGTGGCGCGTATAACGGCGATACTGATCCTGGCCGCGTAGCCAAGATGCCGATCGCTTACGCTCCGTAGCGATCGAAACGCAACTGTCACTGTCGCACTAATATGGAAGTGTGATAGAGAGACATAATGGTTTTCGTTGTCGAAGCGATAGCGATTGTAACCTTGGCTAGGCCGGCTGCATCTCAGCCAGCCCAGTATGGTGCTTAGTGAGCGGTTCCTCCTTTTAGATATACCTAGTTTCTTTTCTGCCTTATGTTTAAAAAATGAGGACATTTGGGGTGCATTGACGCTGTCAACAGATGTTACAAGTGGGCTGAACGTTTGCTGATGGTATAGGTAACATGAAACTTGGGAAGAACATTAAAGTATCTAACATTTAGGTATCTATGTCTATAGTCTGGTAATAGGTTGGTAATAGATACAACAATTCTATTCGCTATAATGGAGCCAAAACGGAGTGGCTTTTTGGCATCGGGTTCGTGTAACGTTTAAGGTGACATTCAGATTGCGACTGCAGTATCGTTACCCACTGTTGTTGCTGATGTTGTTTCAGCGGCCGGCATCACTGTCAACAAATAAGGATAAACGAGGAACATAGCTAAATTCAGATGGCGCTGCAAAAAAACTCGTTTCTTATATACCAAATCCAAAAAACTTAGAGGATATAACCAAATGGAGACTCTTTGTCTGTAATTTTCGGTACAAAACAGTCTGCCGATTTTTGCGGGGGAGGGGCACCACAAATGTATATTACGTAACGTAAAAATAGCCATGTCAGATAAACGTCAGTCCATACAATGTGTATGACCATTGGCAGCCTTTTTTCGACAGAGGGGAACGCCTGTTAATGGCTACTCCGTTATATCCTCTAAGCCAAAAAAACAAAAACCAGGCTACAGACTTTCAGTTCCAATTGGAACCAACCTCATTTCATCGAACCTCATTTCCTTAATTAATTACGTTCCGTTCCTGTCGTTACCACATCGTCGTTGCGATTACGTTCGATCCATCACTCATTTTAATAAGTCACTCACCTTTTATTATTATCTATTTTGGAGCCATATTAAATAAGCCATTTTGGAAATTGAATGATTTCGCATGTTTAATTACCTACGCCTACTTCCCGGTGCGGTAGGCAAAAATCATGGAATTCTCAAAGTATTACAAAACAGCTATTTACTGAATCAAGCCATTCAAGCCAATTGAAATCTCAAAAAAAACAATTTTCTTTCCACCCTAGGGCGGCAAGCGCCTCTTTAATAACCGCCTTATACGACACTCCATTGTTTGAATGAATCAATTTTCATTTCATTTTCCTGCCAATAGGCATTGTGTGAAAAACAACCAATAAAAATTCATTGTGTCAAGTACCTGATGATTTTGCCAATGATTATAATTATGGGCGCATTATTTTAATGTCGACTCCTGATTTGGTTCTGCGCGTCATCAATGTTAATGGTGACCATGATTTTGAACTGACGACGCTTTTGCCGATGGAATGTTTACAGTACACAATTTGAGAATGTAGCATGACGCTCATGGTATAACCAAATTTATAAGCATTTTTTCCAACTGTCACAATTTTAAAGTAAAAAATGTCAAGATTGGCCTCTACTTCTTAACCGTGTACCCAATATAATTTACTAGAGTCCTTAGGTCATCAAATTTTCGATAGCCTAGCGATACTTAGCTAGTAGGTATCTACATTTCAATTGACCTGCATTTCTTTTTAGCCGTAGAAATTGTTAAAAATTATCTTCTCCCCGTAAGCACAGCAAAGTAAAAATTTTAGTATGTTATTTTAAATTCTTCGAAAATTGATCTGTGTCTGTCTGTGTGTTTGTAAGTTCGCGATAAACTCAAAAACTACTGAACGGATTTTCAAGCGGTTTTCACCTATCAATAGAGTGATTTTTGAGGAAGGTTTTGATGTATAATTCGTTAACCGCTGTGTCGCTAGTACCTAATAATTTGTAGATCCAATCCATGGACTGTCTCACCTCCGTCCAGAAAGGCGCGCACCACCTCATTGTCATGCGTAGACGCACGCCCGCCTAAACCGCGCGTCCGCTCCGCTTTAGGCGCGGGCGTGCCGCGCATGCACCCGCCGACCTTTCATGAGCGGCTGGAAAAACTATAATGTACATACGGTATTTATCGTCATCATCATTCTGTGGAATTTTCTACCTTGTGTCCTTCTTGGTCGTGACCTCATGTCTAAGGGACGTGACTCCTATGGGGTATTCTTCCTATCACTGCTCTCCGGGCCTCTCGATCTTCGGCCACCTTGCGTCCTGGAAATGCAAATTTCAGGAGATTGTTAGGTATTTTAAAAGAGCATCTTTTTTGAGACAAACGTAGGAGTAAAAAAATACCTTCAATTTGAAAACCTCGAAATGGTTTTAAGTAAAACGAAAAAAATGCATTAATGCATTAATGATTGTTCGTGCAAAGCTCTTGCATTAGCTTATACTATATAAGCCCATCGATGGGCCCCCGTTTTGGCCCATCACATACACTTCTGAATTTCTTTGCAGATTCAGGAACGAATTTTTTCCATCACTGATAAGCTGACGGTAAATAAGAAATGACAAACTTACAGATTGTACCTAAGTCTACTGGGCCACCAAGAGGCAGTACCTATTGCTATTTATATTTTGACAGATCTGGGACCAAGCTGACCATTGCCACCGAACTGAAAATTTGCTGTCCATTTCTGGATAGATACCTAAGTAACGACTGTGGTGAAACAGGGGCCTGGTCCTCGAGGTTCAGCCGCCATCTTGTAAAACGTATTTCAACTCATTGCCCTAATACTTATTGTACCGGTCACTATACAGTATGTACCTATCAGAACGAAAGGCATAGAAAGAGGCCCAATAATATTTAGGTCATACTGAGCAACTTTTACTATGGGACCGACCCCGAAATCGCGGAAAAAAATTGGGTGATTCATACATTTTGCTCGTCTGATGTTAAAATTTCCTATGGGAGAGTCAATTTTTTCTCCGCGTTTTCGGGGTTGGTGCCATAGTAAAAGTTGGTCAGTATGACCTAAACATTAATGGAACCCCCTCTTTCTTGGCCTTTCGTTCTGATACATACTGTATGTACCTTTATACCTAGCACTCGACGATATGTCATCTTGAAAACTAGACACAGCCTCATTACCAATTATAGATATAATTGGTTTACAGTTATCGACGAGCCAATGACAGGGCTCGTATGCCGCCGTTTTTATGGTTGGCCACTTCTGCGGCGGCTATAAAGATCGTTTATTAGTTTTATATTTCATTCAACTTATCAATATATCAGTCAGATCGTAAAGATTTTGCAGTTTTATACGTTTCCAATCTAATAAGGTGTGGTGGAAAAGTTATCAGGTTGAGGTATATCCGATACGTTAAGATTGAGTACTTACCTACTATGTATAAGTCTCATAACGGGTAGAAAACATCACATAAGTAAACTTTTGAATTTACTATGTATAATGATTAAAGTAGTTCGTCTAATGAAAAGTTCAATCGTTTTGTTGAGCGTACGTTTAGTTTGCCGTAGAATCCTTTAATTTTATGATCGGAGTGCCGAGCTTTCCCATAATGCGCTACAATTCAAAGCATTTATAGTCTCATCGCAAAATGAAAAATTTTCAACTAAAACATGCCGAACGAACAGTTTTTAGGGTTCCGTACCTCAAAAGGAAAAAACGGAACCCTTATAGGATCACTCGTGCGTCTGTCTGTCCGTCCGTCTGTCACAGCCAATTTGCTCCGAAACTACTGGACCAATTAAGTTGAAATTCGGTACACATATGTAAGTCTGTGACCCAAAGACGAATATGTAACGTCATCTAATGAATTGTAAACGTAAGGGCTACTTTTGGGGGGTAAAAGATAAAATTTAAAAACAAAGTTTTGCAAACTATATCGTGTTACATATCAAACGAAAGAGCTCATTGTGAGAATCTCAAATATATTTTTTTTATAAATTTACGATAAATAGTTTAGAAGTTATTCAAGAAAATAGACAAAAAATGACCATTCCCCCCCCTCTATCTCCGAAACTACAGGGTCTAAAATTCTGAAAAAAATACACAAAATAGTCCTTTACCTAAAGATGACAGGAAAACCTATTAGAAATCTACAGTCAAGCGTGAGTCGGATTTAAGAACAAAAATGCGGTTTAGGTTTTTTAGGGACACAGCTGCAATGGTTTAAGTGAAACGTGATGTAGATAGCTATTGCGAAGGCCCTAGGCCGATATCCGCATAAGGCCGAAGGCCCGAAGCATCCCGAAGAGGCCTTCCTTTAGCTTCAAGCATGAGTCGGAATGACGACAAAAAATGCGACTATAGTTAAACCGTAACAAGTCTGCAGCGATTTTGATAGCCCACGCAGTGCATGTGTCATATTAAACGTCAAACTTCTATGAAATTATGACGTATTAACAACACTTACACTGCGTGGGCTATCAAATCCGTTGCAGACTTTTATTGGTGTGACTATAGGCTGTATCTGGCACACAGCCGCATTGGTACAAGTGTAGTACTGATTGATTAGGTTACTATTGTTACGTGTTTTAAAAAGCACTATACAGGGTGGCCAAAAAAATAACTAAGTGTATTCCCGTTGCCAACGTGCAACCCCGAAATTGCGAGGAAAAATTTGGCTGTTTCATACATTTTGGGTGGTTCGTTTTCTATGGAAGGATACATTTTTTTTTCGCGATTTCGGGGTTGGTCCCATAGTAAAAGTTGTAAAGCTCAGTGTAATCTGAAAACCTCCCCGGCTACGGCCCCGGGAATGCACTTATTTTTTGGCCACCCTGTAGGTATTATCTCTCTTCGGCCTTCGCTTTTAAAACACTTGCGGAAGTTGTAGGAAGCGCGACCCGTCGGACGCTCCAAGCTATTAGCCCTAGGCGGAGCTCGGTCTTCAGTCTTCGTATTTGGACACTTGTACTACTGTTCGGCATTTAATCTTCCTATGTACGCTACTTTGCATAGTTGCAGAGATACCTATAAGCCACCACGCCAGAAAACTTCATGTTACATCTGGTTTGTAATTGACCCAATCGAGTTTTTCAAGACGTTTCACTCACGTCACGTTACATGTACAAAAAAAATTGTTGAAAATTGTGTGATGTACGGAACCCTTGAAACGCGAGTCGGAACTCGCACTTGACCAGTTTTTTTTATTCTTAACAGTAACTTATTAAAACACTGATTTAAACTTTAACGATTTTCAGTCATTATTGTTTACATAAAGGGGACGTCGCGTATAGTTTAGTTTTAATTAAGTCCTTAGTTCTGTACCTTATTTACTCGTATTTAATTAATTCTGTATAATATTTATATAATTCAGTGATTTCCAAGCCGAAAGGTTTTACCGTTCAAAAGACAATACCTTTCGAATTACTTAAAGGTACCATTATAGGTGCTGTTCTTATATAGTACATGTTAATTCATGCTTAAGTTTCCCATAAGGTACTCAAAATGCCAATTACATTGTCCACGCTAAAGAATGAAATCGCCCCGAGTTTCACATACAAAGATCGCCCGCAAAAAACATTTTTTTACACCTCAATCATGATTAGCTTCGCGTAATTAAAATATCAACAATGTTAGATCATCGCAATCGATGGATCGATAGTAATAGAGTATCGGGCCGGGAATCCTGGCCCGCTTAATAAGGCTGAGACGGGGTGGCGGCAAAAAGGTTACTTATGGGACGAACCGATCGTGTTACGCTCGCCGCAAAAAGCAGTGCGTGCGAGCCAGAGTTGTACGCTGCTTTTAGGAGATACGATTATTGGTGCTGGAAAAGTAACAGCTGATTTGTTTGGGCTCGAGCTGAAAGTGATGGCTTTGTCTTTAAAGTAAATTGTAAATAAACGGTTGATCCTACATACATACATATAATCACGCCTATTTCCCGGAGGGTAGGCAGAGACCACGGATTTCCACTTGCTACGATCCTGACATACCTCTTTCGCTTCCTTCACATTCATAACATTCCTCAAACACGCTCGCCGGTTTAGGGTGCTCTTGACCTGGCCTTTCTTCAGGATTTCCCCGATCTGATCAGAGAAAGTCGGTTGATCCTTATTGGTATTTATACCTGCCCAAGACGTGTCGATCTGATATTTCTGAAATCAGAACGTAAAAGTTCCACAGGGCATTCTAAGGTAGTTCTGTAGGTACATCGCGATCAGCGTATATTGGTTTAACTTATTAAAATTGGTGCTCTTTTTTTTTATGTGTTTATTTCAGATTCTTTTGAATACAACTGCCACAATATAGGATTCTATGCACAGGCTACAACATTTAGGTACACTAAATTTCTGACCAGAAGTACTGGTATTTTACACCATTCGACCAAGTTGCGTAAGTCCTTGACGGTTGTAAGGACGGTACTCACGGTAGTAAACCTTACGGTAGTGTAGGGCGCACGGTCTCCTGTCGCTCTGTCGACTCACACGGGGCGTTTTACCTTAACGTGCTAAATCTACGCCCTACTCTTCTTTATTTCATTAAATGCACAGACGTTTAAGTTACAAAAAGCACCCTGTGTGGCACTACGTCGTTGATCACATTTTCTATTTTTAAAGTCGTTAATTAAATGGTGCATGCTCATTAAGTATGGTGCCTATTAGTTAAAGATCAAGTGTCAAGTGCCAATATCGGCATAGAAAATAGGCTTCATCTGAAAAAAAACCAAAAAACCAAGTATGTATGTAAAGCATACCTAATTAATTAGGAAGCTCGTAGTAGTATATAGACACGGGATCAACACCCAGAAACAAAAACGTTCCCTGACTTATTACCGTATAGTATTGAATGTTGTAGGTTACTTCGATATCCATAATGAGTACCTATTGCTTTTTAAATTTCCAATTATTATAATTTGATTACATTTCTACTTTAAGGATGACTCACGTTAGACCGGGCCGTGGCCAGGCCGGAGTTTCCGCCGCTTACTTTTCTATGACATGGCAGGCAATCACGTAATGATTTCCATAGAAAACGATGCCCCGGAAGCTCCGGCCCGCTCTAACGTGAGTCATCCTGTAAGCAGCGACCTTCTGTAGTGTTTTTTTTCTGTAAATGTTTCAAGTGAGTACCTGGAAACATTTTTAATTTTTCATCTTGGAAAAATGCGTCCCTGTGCGTATACGCACGCTTATGATATTCAGCGTACGGCGCGGCCGCAAAAACCGGGCCCGGCGCAGCGCGCGCGGCCGCTTATTGCGGGAAGGCCTATGTTAATTACAATTATGTACCCGCGCGAGTACGTGCGCCCTGCCACAGTGCACAGAACTTCGTTTACAGTACCAGATCGCCAATAATAGACCGACTTCTAGTACAGAGTCGCAATGACTAGGGGCCCGATTCGGATTTTGAAATAGATATCTATTAGATATCTTTTAGACATCACTAAGATACGATAACGATATGTTTAAGATCTAACATGTCATATTTGTCATTTGCGCGAATCTAGAGATACGCTTGAACGATTTCCACAGGATATGACTTAGATCCAATTCACATCTAAAGTCTATTTCAATAGAACTTGCTAACTATGTAAACAAACCGCCATATTGAAATTGTCTCTGAATGATCAATTTACTAGTGATGGGCAAGACTCATACTTACTACTTTACTAATGTCAAACCATATCGAATAGTAAAATACCAAAGGTAAAAAAACAAGTAGTTACTTATTTTTAATTTGTTTAATCACGATCAGAAGACAAATTAGTACTTAAGAATGATGTATTGATGTATTTTATAACCGTGGCGGTAGGTACAGAGCGTGAGTTGGGTAGTGTGTAGCGGGTTTATATTACAAACTTTAGTCACAACACTACCCATCATAGACAATTGTAGAATTTAAAAGAAACAAAACCGCCATTCCATCAGATCCTAATAACCTAACTTATGAAACCATTTTAAACTTTTAATTAAATATCCAAGATACAGTTACATATTTATGTATTTTACGGAACGGACCGTTTCAATAGTGTATATGTGTATGGTTGCAATGGTATTTGATGACGTGGTGTGAAAATTCAAAGAGAAACAGTGATAAAACTAAATTACGTTGTTTGTTTACATAGTTAGCAAGTTCTATTGGAATAGACTTTAATAGAAATACCTACCTTACTCTATCTAATGTAAAAGTGACATTGTTTGCCCGAATTGCGCTGCAAAAGAGAACTAGTTGATATCTAAACTATAACGTATCTAGAGTGGATCTAGTACGTGTCGTCTCTTGTGAATATCTTGAAGTTCGAATACGGCAGTTGCGAAGTCGCGCGCGGCTTGCTCAGCGTTCTGAAAACTAGAGACGGGATGTCAAGACTGTCAACCAACTAGCTTTAACCATTTTTCTTTCCTGCGGCTTTTCATGCGGTATCTTAGGGTTTATGAGCCTTGATTTATTTTCTAGCTCGAAGTGCCGTTGATTCTACGAGCAGTCCATGAGATACGGAGCATCTTTCATCAGTGCCAACATGGAAAGATATATTTTTCCTGAAAATAAAGGTAGGTAAACGCAAAGTATTAATTAACCTTTACCTAACATCGGTTAATTAAACACTCTTTTTTATTTTTATTGTTTCCCAAATGACAAACATTAAATAATAAGGATAAAAATACTAAAAAATGAGTGGCGTACCGTCAGAATTTTATAAAACATCGTGATGATATAACCTTCCTCTACCAACAATGAGAATGATCAGCTACATAAGCCTCAATAAACTGAGCAATTCAAACACCATAAAAAGGATTAGATTTTCGTTTATCTCTCGTAAAGTAAGATATAAACAACGCAACAAGACAATCGTCTGTTTCCAGACAGTCTTTATAAACGGGGTCCCTTTGTTTCCCATAAATTTTAAGTAATAATGTATTGTTTCGTCATATTATAATTGGTCATAAAACTGAACCGCTTCCAACCGGTACGAATGGAGGTCTAAGGGGGAAGCCTATGTTCAGCAGTGGACGTCTTATGGCTGAGATGATGATGATGCACTGAAACCGTTTAAGTATAGGATTTAAGACCCTTTATAAACGCTTTGACATTTTACACCTCTGTGTACTGCGCACATACGAGTACGATGGCCGAACAAAAAATACGATCCTATACAATTTTAATGCGATCACAGGAACTCCAAGGAGATTCCTCTCCCGCTTCTGAAAAACCTTGCGTCTCCGATGTGATCGGAATCGAGATAACGATAGTAAGAATAAATATGTAATTGGTATACACGCCTCTTCGTCTCCGCCTTTACCTCCAATAATTATTATAAACAGCTAGAAAAAGTATAAGAACCTCCCATTTTTCAAGTACCGTATATGTATAGCGTTAAGGTTGTGTACTTATTGGCTTTACTATTCGTGGAATTTTTGATAGATGTACATAATCTATGTACGTATTTAGTATGTAATGATCAACCCATATTTGCAATAGAATTATCGTCTTTGAGGCGGAATGAAATACCTAAGGAAATTTAACCTCTTAAGGCCCAAGGTCCTACCTAAAGTACTTATTCAGTTCAATGAAATTTAAATAATATTCAATTGGAACGGTGTCGCATTTGTTTTGTTTCGTCCAAATTTCAAACAAAAGCAAAATCAACTCTATTCCCTGCACTAAAGGTTCAAATAGTTGTGGCAAATTATGGGTTTTTCATTTGTATGGCTGGGCCTTAGGAGGTTAATAATCTAATCATCTTTATATCATCCAATGAAAACTGGGTACGTCAATTGTAATAAACTGAGGAAAATATCAAACCAAGTGAGTATTAAAGATAAAGTTAAACAATTTTAAAAACATACGCATATATCTACATAGTAGATATATGCGTATTTTAATCATGATCCTTCCATGAATCAGTAATTTTGATCATGATCCTTTACGGAATTTTATCGCTCTCTGCGCAGCTTAAAGACCCTTTTAAAGTACGTCCCTCCTCCCGGTATGAAGCCAAGACATAGCGTTATTTAAGTTGAGTTTCGGTTAACGTTTTCTATCAACCATTGTAGTACATACTCCATAATTACTCAACTGTGTCCCAAAATTAACTCGAATATCTTCGTTTCGGTATACATATATGACTTCAGTTTGAATGACGCAGTTCTGAGACAAAATATTGTCGTAACATAAGAGCAATAAGAAACTCATATAAAACTAAAAATAACACTGGTTTTGATACTTGAATACGTATTGAACTTGTGAACCATAGTTGTAGTACCTACCTCGTAAAACCCAGGGCAATTTTGGCGCTTTTGAATTTGGAACCTTCTTTTATTTATATATGAGTTTAAAACTCGAATTTAATTTTTACTTGTACAAGTACACGGGGATTTACGAGAATAAGACCGGGTTGGGTGGTTTTCCGATACATCAAGTGAGCAGCCATAGAAGCCGATATGTATAACATAAATGGAGTTATTGGCACGCCAGTTTTTACATGAAGAAACATTATGAAAACACAGACGCGCCCGTTTGTAAATGGTATGAATTTCACGATCTTTACTCTTGAAATATTATATCTAAACAATTTTATGGATCCTATTAAGACTTTATTCCATTATCTTAGTGGCCATTATTGTTTGTTTTGTTTTAAAGTGCGTCTATTCCTACTATTTAAGGTAATGCTAGCGATACGTTGTGCTCAATCAGCTATATTATCTTGTTATAATTTTTACTAGGAACTTTTTCTCAGCTCTTAGTAAAAATTAATAAATTAAAAGCTAGGCGCCTGGCGGCAAACCTAAATTGGTAATATTCCACTTGGAAAAAAATAAGGAGAGACCACTGCTACATATAACTTTTCAAGCGAGAAATATATTTTCTTGTCGTGCTAAAAAAGAAAAAATACCAGAGCACAGTGTGAGCCGTTGAGCATAAAGGATGACTCACGTTAGACCGGGCCGTGTCCGGGCCGGAGCTACCGGCGCTTACTTTTCTATGACATGACAGGCGATCACGTGACGCTTTCCATAGAAAACGATGCGCCGGAAGCACCGGCCCGGACACGGCTCGGTCTAACGTGAGTCATCCTTTAAACAGTGTAAAAAATAATTTAGCTTGCAACGCGGAAACCACTTTCTCTATGTACGTAAGTAGAAAGAATCACGCTTTTTTCCGAACATTAAAATTACTGAACAGGAACCAAGTGTACGGTCGAAAGTATTAATTTATGACCCATTTCGTATCTTGTCACAGTGACATTCAATATGAAAGTTGCTAGAGACCCCATACCATTGTCACTGTGACAAGACGCGAAATGGGTCATAAATTAAAACTTTCGACCGTACCTACCCGAGTCGCGGCTCGATTCGGGAAATATATTAGAGATTCCCTAGATATGAAATAGTAAAGTTATGTGACGTTCCACGAAAAAAGTCGCATAGCGCCGCAATTACATTAACCTTTATCCCTGGGACGTCACATATCTTTAATATATCGTATCTAGTTAATCTCTAATTCATTTCCTGAATCGCGCCGTCGACTTAGGGTCGGTTGCACCAAACTGTTCGTATCGTTAAAGATTTCGCTAAATTTTTGTGTATGGAAAGTTTCATAGTAAAGCGCTGGGGCGCGCCGGCTGACGTTGACCAGTCTGTCAAATGTGGTTGGTGCAACTGGTACTTAATCTGAGTAAAGTCAGGCGTGGCTCACTCTGCGATTTCGTCGCTTTGCTACAGGTAGCTAAAAGTACATCGGTTCCACATCAATTTTGGTGGCTAGCCATAAGCCGTGCGTGGCGCTGTCGCCACCTAGCGGCCATATCTGTCCTGATCGTAACAGACGCGTTTTGTTAGTGAGTAAGTCTTCTGTACCTAGTACTATTATTTATTCTGTGGTAAAGTTACATTCGACAACCCCGAAACTGGTAGTTGGCATTGCAAGTACGCCTGCGTAGAGGAATGTCCTCGGACATGTCCGATTGTCCTTAAGGCTTTTTTGGTATCGAAACGGCCTCGACGCGCATTCCTCCAGGTTCGATGCCCGATCACGCCGAATGTTGAGTGTCAGCAAAAACTGAACGTAGTCTGGACAATGTCTGTAATTTATAGTGGACTTGAACGTACGCCAGCCAAGTCTACAACGCGACTTGTGGAGCTGAGGACTCGCGGATACCAAGGCGACAAGATAAGACTTTGCTGGTTTCACTCTTGGCAGAAGAGCCCTTCAACGTGCACACTAGCGCCACAGCTAAATAATCGTGATTATTTAAATTTAACGAAAGATCAATCAATCAAAAAGGGGATCAATTAATCGTTTTTTTCAATAATAAAGGGGGCCGCTACATACTCTATTGTGTATTTAAGTACCTTTTGAATACATCAAACTAGTTTTTATGTTGCTGGTTTCGTCGATCTAGGAACTCAAAACAAAAACGGCCGTTTTGACTTTGGACGCATAGATTGACGAATCCAGCAACATAAAAACTAGTCTGATGTATTCAAAAGGTACTTAAATACACAATACAGTACGTAGGGGCCCCCTTTTTTCAATATCTTTCGTCAAATTTAAATAATCACGATTATTTTAGCTGTGGCGCTAGTGTGCACGTTGAAGGGCTCAGATGCGTCATAAATTCTGACATTTCTCTTTGCTGATCGGGATGATTCACTTGTGCATGTTTGCAACCTACTTATTACAGCTTTAGCATGATTTGACCACCTCAACCACCTCATCATAGGCGATCGTCTTCTGTCGTAGTCTGGTACCTTCATATTTTCTTCGAGTTTGGTAGGTACATTGGTACAGTCAAATAATTTATCCGACCCTTTCCTAGCTTGTCACAGTGACAATCAATATGAAATACGTTATTTTAGGCACCTGGGTATGAAAACAGCTGATACCATAACAGACAACAGATTGTATAACATAACAATGTGTAAGAAGATGTATTGAGGTTGTCTGATCAATCACCCAGCGGAAGGGAGCGTCCGTGTTGACATAATTCTGCGCGTGATTCGCATGCGCCGGCGACGTTTCCCTCGCTTCCGCCGGACGAGCACCGTTCGAGGCTTAGGCCTATTTCGACCTGCCCTTTGGTGTGAATGACCTATTTTATTACCAATATAACATTTAAAAATTTTATGTATTGAACACTTGTAAAACATATTTATACAGAGGCTATCGCGAATTTATTTTGTTACTTTTATTTCTGACGATCCTTACACAACAGTGTTGTTCTTGGTATCGTACAATGATGAGCAAATACATTGATCTGAGTCTTAGAATGTTTAATATGACTTCGTATAGGCTAGTTTTAGGACTGTATTTGTCGTAGCCGAATCTTTCAAAAAATCAAACGTATCCTAATCATGTCGTGATCAATTCAAAAATGGCATTTCATGTATTCATCAAATTCTATGATCTAGCGACGAAGTGATCGATTTTGCAGAAGGTCATTTTTTTTACCAACTGAGTAGAGTACATTGTTATTGACTAAAACTTAACCGTGTAAAATTAATTCTTAATTTACCTCCCACGTTTCGAGGACGGCGTTGTCCCCGTGGTCTCGGAGAATATGTATTTCTTAAGGAGATTTGTTGGAGGTTTCATTCATTTGTAAAATAGTATGTACTCCTTGCTGTAATCCTGGCCGACATGACATGCATTCAAATATGTGATTGACGTGATTATTGATTACTGATTCTTGTTTTTACCCTTCTGCTGAATAAACTCTGCTTATATATATTTGATAAAATATGTGTTTAAATTAACATTTACATTAAGATTTTATGCTATAAAGTCCCGTTTTAGTCAATTATAATGAGTAAAAATCGTGACAGTTTAAATCCACTGATTTCTCATTACATTATATTTTAGAGTCGAGTCAGTTTCGCGACTGTCAATTGTCATGCAGGACACGGAAGTAACTGTCCGTCCTTCCTGCGCCGCCGGAAACTGCGTAAATAAAGCGCGTGCGCAGCGCGGTGATCGGTAGAAAGCGGCTAATGGGGCTTTCTCTAATTAAACACGGTTTAGTCTGTTGCCAAACTAGGCTGAATGGTATATTATTGTTGACGTAAATAGCGGAGACAGAGGTGAGTTAAAAGTTAATAGAACCTCCACACGATGGGCCAACGCCGGCCACTCCAAGGGACGCAGTCATGCGGTAGAATGAGATAGCAATATCACTTGCTCCCTGCAAAAATGCGTCCCTTGGAGTGGCCGGCGTTGGCCCATCGTGTAGAGGAGCCATTAAACAGCAGCGGTACCATGGTCGGTACCATTTCGTGACCATTATGTTGTTGTGTTACTTGTTATTTTCTTTTATTTTTTTGACACGATTAAACGCTTTCTATTATATTATATTCAATGGTCGCATTTTTATCACTTGTCATGTCATGCGTCACTTTCGGACTTACATACTTGTTAGAACGTGACAGGCATGGTGACAAATGATAAAGAGTCGACCATCTTAAGCCTACAGAGGTAGGGTGAAACAACGTCAGGTCCGAGAATGTTACTGTTAAATATATATGAAAAATCTAGAAATTTCAGAAGCTGTCTCTCTATCAGTCAAATTATGCAAGAAAAATTATTTTTCTTTCTCGCATTATCCCGGCATTTCGCCACGGCTCATGAGAGCCTGGGGTCCGCTTGACAACTAATCCCATGATTTGACGTAGGCACTAGTTTTTACCAAGGCGACTGCCATCTGACCTTCCAACCCAGAGGGTAAACTAGGCCTTATTGGGATTAGTCCGGTTTCCTCACGATGTTTTCCTTGACCGAAAAGCGACTGGTAAATATCAAATAATATTTCGTACATTAAGTTCCGAAAAACTCATTAGTACGAGCCGGGGTTTGAACCCGCGACCTCCAGATTGCAAGTCGCACGTTCTCACCGCTAGGTCAAAATTAATACCAAAATACTTTGCTTATCCGTATCCATATAAACACGCAAATAAATATATGACAAACCACCACCAAAATAACAATGCTCGATACAAAAAAGGTCTTTCCTTTTTTTACCTTTTTTTAGGCAGGTAAGAGAAGAATATTAGATGGTCGTCGTAAGCTCACAGAAAGTAACTTGCACGACGTGAAATGTTTTAGAATGTCGTTTCAAAATTGACTGAATAAAACAACGAAATAATTGTCTTTTGCATTCAACAGTAACGCATTTTTACTATGCTTGTCTAGGACCGAAAAATTTCGTATCCGACGGGCGGTCGCTTGAAAACCAGCGCATACATCTCCCGTACCTACCCGTACCGACGGTAATAAGCATTTATCAAGTTACTTAATACGCAGCGAACTAAAACGTAGACATTGCAATACTTGAAGGTTCAAAAGTTGTTTGTTTAAAATACCTTACCTACAAAAAATGTTTGAGGGAGAATGTTTAGGTATTGAGAACCTAATGATAAATAATATGTTTCAAATCAAAATAAAGCCACAAACACATAGGGCAAATCCTTTGATATTGATATATTATCTTTTCTTACAGGTACAAAAAATTAATAATTAATACAATTACTGGAGACAATAAATAAATGTGTTGTCTCCCATTTGACCGAAAACCTTTAACCGGACAAAATTCAGAATATTCAAAACGGCTTACATTCGTTTTCTCAGCTTAATCGAATCAATACGATACGACAACAAGGTAGGTACCAATTAAACCATTTACATACCTACATTGTTTACGATTTACATCAAAGTCCTCCACGTAAGAGAATTCAAACTAAATGATACAACAAAGTATGATTGTTTAACATGAAATTATCACCCAGGCCAACAACTACCGCAAATGTTTCCATAAGCGTGAAACTTATCAGCCAATCTCCAAATAAAGGCACCCGTCCACCAGTTCACAGCTCTCCATTTAAGCGAGGCCAATCAATAAACAAACGAAGGGAACCCCGGCCTCTAGACGCAACGTGCACTCCCTTATACACCAGCACCATAATTTTGGACCCGATCCATGACCGATCACCTATTCCGTTTACTTATTTAGCAGCAGCCATCTCATTATGGACAGTGGCCTTTTGCTGGCTTGAAAGAGTCCGTCGGGATGCTCATTTTGGTCTGAGACCGAAAAGGGTTTGTGCCGCCGTTATGTAATAGTGGTTATGGAGCGTTTGTTTTCGCTTTTTATTTTGCGGGAAGTGGGTGTGTTGTCTATAAGTAAAAAGTAAATAAACAACTGATTTGGGATGCATAATACAGGGTAATTTTTGGACCGTTAGCCAAATTGTGCGAGGTGATTAGGTAGGTCATACTGAACAACTTTTACTATGGGACCAATCCCGAAATCCAAAAAAAATTTGGCCGTCCCATAGAAAAAGTCGACATCCAATCGACCAAAATGTATGAAACGGCCAAAAAATGTTTTGTGATTTGTCCCATAGAAAAAGTTGTTCAGTATGGCCTACCTAATCACCTCGCACAATATGGCTAACGGTCCAAAAATGACCCTGTATATGTAATGCTAAACAAACACCTCTCGCGTTAGTGGAAGAGGTCCCTTGACAGTTCATTTTTATACTGAGTCGCTGTCACTGTTTGTTAAATGTAAAATGTTTGGAAGTAGCACATTAATGTATTTAGAAATGGTACACTTAAGCAATAGTACTGTAAAATATAAGGCCTGATTCGAATTCAATCTGCCAAATTGAAAACCCTATTAATGGTACTGAAGCTAGCTGAATCAAGATTTGTTTTTCCATAATTTATTGAAAATTTGTTTAAAAATTGTTATTTATAAGTAAATTCATCATTTTCCATTTCTTCCCGCTCCTGTCGTTAGTTTTGTTGTATGCCCTCCATCATACATCCGACAGTGTTTTTTGACAGTTTCTTAGTTTGAGTCCTATCAAGAACAATGTTTATTTTGAAATATTATATTGCATATAGTTTTTGTTGTTTTAACGAACTAATTCCTTGGACACTCCACTCCATACCGTTCAATAGGTCAATACTGTGGGACTTTGTTGAATCAAGTTTTTTGGTCCGATTTCGAGGGTACTGGCTTAAGCATGCTGATTGCCTCATAAACATCGTGGATCATCTCCAAATATTATCAAAGTAATATTGGAAATCCGCATTATTAAACTAAAGCTGCGAACCGTTTCTTTTAGTGATGTTGGTGTCGATTTCTCTGTCGAAAAGTAACCAATGCCCGGTAACTGACACCACATCGACGAAATTCCTGATACGCCAGATATTTGAAGATATGTCTAGATCCTCATTGTTTCATGGATATTGCAATGAAATTACCTTTCAGTATTGGTATAATATTAGGTAACAGGTTATGTTGGAAATTAGTTATGTGCAAGTTTCTTCCATACTTATCAAGTTTTTGACAGCAATTTGGCGCCTAATTAAAAAGACGGCGGCGTTTATTTGATTTTTTTGATCATCTTAGAATTGATAAAAAAAAATTTTTTTGGTATAATAATTTTGTGATTCTGATAATTATAATGTCGTAGTGTATATATAAAGTAAGCTAGAAAATATCCAAGAAAAATCACTCTGAATTTGTCAAATTTGTTTCGAATCAGGCCTTATTTCTTCTATCATTTTTAAATTAAGCCCAACCAAAAAGCGACCTGATGGAACAGGGGACTATCATTCGACGCGGAAGGTATAACTAAATAAATAAATACATAATAAATACATACTTAAATAAATAAATATTATAGGGCATTTTTACACAAATTGACTAACCTCCACCCCACGGTAAGCGCAAGAAGGCTTGTGTTGTGTTGTGTATAACTAAATGAATATAATCAAAACATGGCAGATTATCCGATATTTTTAGGGTGAATTTTAGTGATCTTCGATAAAACATTACTTCATAGTTTTTCAGTGATTAAAATTGAGACGACCAAATGAATTGGTGGCCGAAAAATTAAATTATATGTAATTAGAGAGTAGGTAATTAATTTTTTGTTTTAAACAAAATCACAAAAATTAGGTATACATAAATTGGTAGGTAAGTATGCTACAAATTTTATGAATTTTACACGTATAAATATTCTCATAATATCAATAAGGTACCTACTATAAATGAAACCAAGAGTACAAAGTCAGTTTGGGCTCAACTTTACACAAAGTTTGACTGTGATTTTGCTTTTAGATACTGGAGAAGGTTACTTAACTACACAAATTGTGATTTCTGGATATAATGATTAAGATTAACGACAATTAGGCAGGTAGGTACTTTTAATTAATTTAACATAATATTCGCTGCGCAGCAGTACGGGATGCAGTTGGTTATACCTATTTTATTTTCCGACTATCGGCCCGATTCGAACTTTAAGATTCGTCAGTTAATAGATCTAGAATCGATATATCAGTGTCAAATGTGACGTTTCTTCAAACAAAAACCTCACTTTTGACACTGACACATCTAATCCATATCGTTACTAGATCTATTAACTGACGTATCTTAAAGTTCGAATCGGGAAGTATGAGGCAGATTAGTGCGGAAGTGGTTTTAATGTATTTCGAAAATGGTTGCCTTTTCTTCACAAATTATCTAAATTATGTGCTTCAGTTCTTTTCAGAATAAGATCATGTTCACATGTAAAACTCCATCAACCTCGAGTGCCCCAGCTTACGTAAACCAAACAAGCACGGGGACAAAATTAGTTATACAATAATTAGAGTGACCACTCAAAAAGGGGCGCGCCATGTACGGCCACACAAATTGTACCTCTAAACATTTTCTAAAACGTATAAGGCACTGCGAATTGATGCACAAATGTTCAGGTTGACAAAAGCTGTTAAGTGACCGTCACAAAGTGACCTCGTGGTTGGTGTGAAATGCTCCGTAAATAAATAGTGGAGGATCTAGTTTTTAAAACAACAAACGTCATATGGAAAACAAACATGAAGGATTCAGTTGTGTTTTATTGAGGTTCACCTCTTTGCGGCATCTCAACAAATAATTATATGTAGCTACAAAAAGGTACCTACATAATTTATTTAGCTTTTTATATTAGCTTGTAATAATGCTTTTCACAGAAAATTGAATCCCATCATTTTGTTTTATTTTTTTATTGATCTTATTTGAGTGTCCAACTGCTGGGTATAGGCCTCTCACCTGGATCTCCATAACTATCGATTTTGTGCTTCCTCCGGCCAAGTTGTAAAGGATGGTGCCAAAGTCATCTCGTCATCTTCTCCTGGGCTGACCTGCCCACGCTTCTCTACCGGTACCTATCCACCGATATTTATGTGCAAGACAATATTAACTTGTCCTGGTCCTGAACGTGTGAACCGTGTCTCTACATTAAAACAACTCGTTGCAACTTGATAAATTTAGTTTAGCTCCACAGAATTTACAAAATTTATACAACTTGACAACTAAATCTCTGCTTCATCACAGATATTAAAACTACATTGGAATACTAGCAATTTTATGAATTTAAATCAGAAGCCTCGTTAAAAATCAGTATGTAAATAGATTTCACGTAGATATATTCATTTGATGGCCCCCTAGTGCCTTCGAAATGTGGGTTTGCAGATGAGTCTCGACAATATCACGAACGGATAGAGTACTTAGATAAGTACTCTATCCGTATATATATACGGTACTTAGATAAGTACCGTATATATATACGAGAGAATGCTGCAGTTAGTAAATAAAGATGTTGCTGGTCATAAATATAATGCGAAACGAGGAGTTCTTAAGGATTTAAGGAAATTTCGAGTAAGTATTTAAGGAAAGGTTCAAGATGTACTTGTGGCTCAAAAATCTTCGACCAAGGTTTGAACAGAGCACACACTCATTATGTCTAAAGTTCGTATAGGTAGATGGCGTTATATATATATTGTTTTTATAATATTTCAGTTCACAATAACATACAAAATCTGTTCTTCCAGCAGTAATTTCTGTACGTTCAATATGCAAATTTATTGGAAACCGCGGCAGTTCAATTTATGGTAATACCTATTTAACGTAACATTTAATGAAAAGACTCCTGAAACAGAGACTAAATGATTAACGGTTATGTATAAAATATTATACGTTTAAACGACCAATTTTTTTTTGAGTAATTTTGGTGATTTCGGAAACGGCTTTAACGATTTTGACGAAACTTGCTATATGGGGATTTTCGTGGGCGAAAAATCGATATACTTAGCTAGGTCTTATCCCTGGGAAAACGCGCACTTTTGATTCTTGATGTTTTCCTGAGCAACGCTCTGTCTCCCAGATATTACACCATTATAACACGCGCATTATAGCTATTCGACACATTTTAACACGCTCACTGCGGCGTCAGATGAAAGAACCCGATTTCTTCACATTTTCATATCGCCTAATAATATGATAATATTCGGCAAAGGGCAGGATCCCTATCCGTCCGGTTTGCCCCTTACATTTTATTAAATTGTTAAAAAAGCCTCTACGGGTTAGCTTCGGTGTAATATACCTTATATGCTATATGCAGGATAGGTATTCACAATCAATTACCAAAAAAAGTGGTACACAATCGGCTCGATTCGGGAAATGAATTAGAGATTAACTAGATACGATATAGTAAAGATATATTAAATTTACTATTTCCGATCTAGTGAATCTCTAATTAATTTCCCGAATCGCGGCGCCAGCCGCCATAAGGTACCTTTTTCCGTGGAACGTCACATATCTTTACTATATAATATCTAGTGCATCTCTAATTCATTTTCCGAATCGAGCCGAATGTACCTTCGAAATACGAGTAAATTCGATAGCGGGAAAATTATGAAAATGGCAAAATTAAATATTTATAAAACCAGAAGCACTTTATACTTTAGCAACTTGCTTACTGTTGCTACAACGATAGAAAGTGCTTGAAGTATCTACTATAAGTTATCTAGTAGATACTTCAATATATTTAAGTTATAACTATAACTATTTATAGTTATAACTTATATTAGATACTTGCCATTTTCAAAAATCCTGCCACGTTATGACTAACAAATAATACACCTTTTGACCAAACAGAAAAAAAACCTATATTTTTAATACCTATTGCCCCCACGTTCCACCAAAGCCAAATAAGAAGCTATAAAACTTTCAAAAAGTGATGTCACCCGCTAATAAAGTGTATTTAGACCGTTAACTTCCGATCTGAATTACCTAAAACCCGTGTTTTTCAAACCTACGACGAGCCTGGAAAGGCGCGAGCCTTATGGAGCAACTTGATTGAGAAAATAATCGGATATTAATACGTATTTGGCTTTATTAACGGATTTTGTTTGAAAACATTGGGGTAATGGGGTCTGTTATTGGATCTTAAGGCGATGAAGTGCGAGCGGAGGTTTTTGGGTCTTTTTTTGCAAAAAAAAAAAACATTTTTGTTATGAGCTTTTATAGCTGACTGTACTTTTCTTTCAACCTTGGCTTTCAACAAGCAATTAATACAAAACACAATTAAGTTGCGTTGTTGTATCACGAAGTTTCTATGACTACCTACCTGCTTTGTCCATCATCAGATCAGCTCGATGGTACCATAATATTGCATTGCCACCCAACTTAGGGGAGACCGAGGTGAGTTGTGACAGAGGAGAGTTGTGACATTGTGGATTTTTTGGAATCTATTAACAAAAACTAGGTCGCAATAACGCGCGTTTGTTAGTTCAAGTTGCGAGCTACCAAACGCACACTGTTGCGAGCTCACTAACACTATTAGATTCCAAAAAATCGACAATGTCACAACTCTCCTACTGTCACATACTGTGTCTTAATATTGTAAGTTAAATAAAAGCTTGTAAGTATAACAAACGCAATTAAAATATTGGTTAAACCTACTGAAGCTCTAAGTAAAGTTACGTTATGTGACTTCATTCAATTTCACAAGAATTGCTCTACTTCAACTTTTATGGCTTATTAAATAATTTTCCGTTTGTTTTCAATGATATTTACTGAAGTTACGCCTTGAGAACTTTGCGTTGTTCGAAGTTTTAGTTTTGAAAAGTGTAGCCATAAAGTTGCCAGAATTTTCAAAGAAAAACTTTGACGTAAAAATAACAAGAATCTGCGTTTTGCGTTCTCACAGTTAATGTTTTTTTACTGATGGATCCGCGTGAAAAGCCCTGTTTAAGAGAGAGCATGCAAATTGTAGTTACCTACTATACGTATTGAATTTTGTACGTTTTAATAATGGGTAAATTAATTGAGATAAAACCTATAAACTCGCGAGACGGTCGTATCTTCATTTTCATCTGCTTTCCTGATTTGACTCGCCCTCTTAAACTGCTGTTGTAATTTGTATGCGCGTTTCCCCAGAGAATAGACCTAGCTAGATCGATTTATCGGCCCCGAAAACCCCCATATATGTTTTTATAAACCCCCATATATTTTAAGCATCAAGTTTTAGTGTTTTTACATACCCCGCACCAACTATGCTTCTCTGTTTGGCCTAAAGGTTGACTGGTAGAGAATGCCGTGTAGCATTAAGTCCGCCTTTTGTCACTGTATATTTTTTACTGTGCAATAAAGTTTAAATCAATCAATCAATCAATCAATCATATATGTACCTAGCAAATTTAATTGAAGCCGTTTCCGATATACCCGAAATATGTATATAAATAAACAAGAATTTCTCGTTTAAAGGTATTAGATTTGTCTTCAATTTTACTGTTCCATAAAATTGAAAAGTTTCCCTCAGGTTTCCAGTAAAAGAGTCCTTACCCTACGCGCCGGTCGTTGCTCCGTCTGCCCTTTTTGGCGAGCGTGGTCCGTGGTGAACTCAGCAGGTGCGGTCATTGGTGGAATAAGTGAAGGTTTGATACCTTTACGGTGTTTACTTGGTCGAGGCAGGCCGGCCATGTTTTGAATTGAGATTATAGTATTTTTCAAACTCGAAGGGTGTGATGATAATTCAATAGTGTTATTAGCCTTGAAATTAAATTAAAATTAAATAATGTATGGGTCAATTTCTGAACACGATTTTTTTTCTGTCCGTGATGAAAATCGCGGGTTAGCATCGGATAATACTTACCATTTTTTTTTACATAAAGAAGCCACACTTTCACACCGGGTTCCATATGAATTCACTGATTAATTGGTTTTTAGAGTACACTTAAAAATACCTAAAGGCTCAAATTACTACTCCCGTGCCCTGTCCGGAATCTACTTTTGAGCATAATGAAAAATCCTACGAAAAATTCTACATTAGTATCACTAATTTAGTGTCAAATACTTAAACTAGATGATATTTACTATCACTGAGCACATACACTATTAACTTCATTGTGGTAAATAACTCGTGATCGAAGTTTAAATTTTGTCCGAGCGCGCGAGTAAAATTTCGTCGGCAAAACTCAAAGGGCTCTGACAGCCGACGTCTGTATCTGAACCGCCTCGTGTCCCGCCTCACCTGCCGGCCTAGCCAAGGTTACAATCGCTATCGCTTCGACAACGAAAAGCGTTATGTCTCTCTATCACTCTTCCATATTAGTGTGACAGTGACAGTTGCGTTGCGATCGCTACGGAGCGTAAGCGATTGGCATCTTGGCTACGCGGCCTGTACTGGCAGTATTCGGCTGTTTCTCAAAGCAAACGGATGTACGTCAAGCCGCGGCGTGTTCGAGCAAATCGCATAAGTATTTCGGAATCCGGGTGGGCGACAATTTTTTTCTAATTTCGATGCCCCTTAGAAATTTTATTTTCCACATAGCTTTTCAATAACAATTGTCATATTTAGGAGCCCTTTATGTATCTGTATGTAAGCGATAACATAACAGTTTGGTTAAACACGATTTAAATTTTTGGCGAATTTTTTTATTACGAATTCTAATTTCCGTGCCCTAATTTCCATGGAATATTTACCTAAAACAGCTGATTAAGTGGCACGGGAATTAGAAAGTATTACATTTATTGTCAATAAATTTTTAATTGGGGACACTGTAAGTTAATTGGCAATGTTTACGTCATATTATTATTACATATAATATAATATATATTCAATGCCAATATATATTATATTATATGTAATAATAATATGACGTATATCTTTCTATTTTACATTTAAGGAAATCTCAAAGAATGCACAAAAATCTATGAACGGTTTTTTATTATAAGTACTATAGTACAGTCAAAGAATTTAATTTACTACCCATTTTGTACTTTGTCACAGTGACAACCGTATGAGGTCTCTAGCGGCTTTCATATTGATTGTCACTGTGACAAAGTACGAAATGGGTCGGAAATTACATTCTTTGACTGTACATACTTACAGGGTGGACCCGAATAACCCGGGCAATTTTAATACGTAAGGTAAGGTGGGGTAAGACGACACTGGGGTAAGACTATCACTTGTATGGAATCCTCGTACTATTAGCCTTGCGCCACCTTACCTTATTCATTGATCATATTATAACATTAAAATATTATATAAACATAAAACTATTTTTGGAATTATTACATTTTATAATACCAGTACCTAAGGTTACATGAAACAAAATGAATCACATTTACAATGGTTTTTTTTTGTAAATTTGACAGCTGACAGCGTAAGCCGTATAAAGTTTAAATATCTGGGAGACCGAGCTTTGCTCGGAAAACATATACCTACCTAAAAACTCAAAAATGCGCGTTTTCCCAGAGACACCTAGCTAGATCAATTTTTCATCCCAGAAAACGCCCATATATGATCAAATTTCATCGAAATCGTTAGAGCTGTTTCCGAGATCCCCGAAATATATGCAAGAATTGCTCGTTTAATAGATTAGTTGTTATAAATTAGCTTTTCTAATAGGTACAAGAAAAATTAAATATATCCTATTCTTACTATATTATAAATGCGAAAGTATCTCTGTCTGTCTGTCTGTTATCTTGTCACGCTTAAGCCGCTGAAACAATATCATCTTGATAATACATATTTGGCATGGAGATAGTTTGAGGCCTAAAGAAGGACAAAGGATCTGGGGGCACGGCAGTGCCGCCGCCAAGTCGAGCAAAACAAAGTGGCACGGCCGTACCATCAAATCTCAATAACATTCTATCTAAATAACATTTAATTTGAGCATGTAGTCTAAGAATTAATACACTTTAAAATCCCTTAGTTTTGTCACTGGCACAATCACTCTTAATCAATATTATTTTAAGGTACTTCTAGCATACCCACAAGTTCCAAATTAGAAACGTAATTAGGTTTTAGCTTTTTAAGCCAATAAAAATCTAATAATACTGCAATATTAGTCACGTTCTAAAGATAACTGCATAATTAAGTTTGTAATCCTATAGAAATATATGCGATAACAACGTTACCTTTTAGTTCTTACAATTAGTAGGGAAAGTAAAGGTACACTACGATGGACGATGTGAGTATGAATAAAGATGTATTATGATATATATATACATAGTATCAGTATGGTATGGGTATGATTACCCGAAAAGAAGGACAGCCTACAAAAAGAGATGGGATCCTATCAAAAAGAATTCATGTAAAAAGATGCAAATCTCGCAACGCAGTTCTTCTACTCTACTACAAAAAAATTTTGGGATGTAATGTGAAACCAAGTCGGTTATTTTAGTCAGTGCCAGGGGGTATTTTTTAGCAAGTTTTTTTTAGGAAGATTATGATATTTATGAGAAATTACTTAACCAACCTACACTTTGAAGATTTTCCCGCAGGGCAGGGACACCCCGTATACCTATGTGTAAAGTAAGGCGGGGTAAGACTAACTTAGTTTATTTTGATCGGGGCAAGACTAACAGTATGAGGATTCCATACAAGTGATATTCTTATCCCGGTGATAGTCTTACCCCACCTTACCACATATGTGTGCAAACAATTTTTTGGGTTATTAATTTATGAAGGCAGCATATTCGATTTCTTCAGATTAACTTACACAATAACTTCTTCTCACTGTGCCCCTATTTATTTCTTAGGATCATTTCCTATAAGACCATATACCAGATCATACACCTTGTACCTATCTACATGCAGATACATAATGACACTTTTTAATGAATAGTTTTGTATGTAAAGGCGGACAAGTTTACGAAACTACTCAAAGTGTTGTTTTGAAATATGTACATTTTACTAAGAAAGAGAGATTAGTTGCCATTAAAATAAAGGAAAGGATTATTCAAATACACAGTTTTTAGTGTAACATACTTTCGTAGATTTGTCGTTCGAAACTAAAATTAAAGAAGGTAAATATGTCCGATGCCACATCAGTATGGTTGCAGTATATTATTGTAGATTAAAATATACATAAATAATAGTTTTAAGTACCAAAATAAGTTAAGAAAACAATTCCCGTGCCGTGTTCTAATTTCCGTCCTAGTAAAATCTAATTTCCATGGACACACTAATTCCCGTGCCCTGACCAAAATTTTAAATTTAAATAACTTTTATAGTTTTATGAATATTTTTATCCCATAAGAAAATTAATATTTATTATATTTTTTATCAAATTCTCAGCATATTTTTTTTTGTGTAGTGTTGGTATTTCAAAATTCCATGGAAATTAGACAAAAATGCTCGTTTGGTGAAATTGACCCGTATGCTTGCAATTTGACTACTGTATGTACCTTATAGTTATTATTTGTATTGTTGTATTCATTATTAACAATGTATAAAAAATTTGCATGCTGTTTATCAACAGCTGGAGAAGGTGAAACGATTGTATGTAATGTACATTTAACCTAAGATACTTTTTGTGCCCTTTTTCTGCAAATAAATTATTTCTTTCTTTCTTTCTTACAATTTTGCGACAATTGGCATTTTTAGGTTAGTCTGAAGATGAAATTATCAACGTACCCTTCCAGTTTGAAAAATACTATACTTAGATTACCTGTTGCGTCTCCCAAGCAGTGGAAGACCATCTATATGTCGGCGGCCGATCGTAAGATCAGGCATATCGTGAAACATGAAAATCTTTGACTCGTTCCCTCTGAGCCGACGGAGCCCCGCTCCTATTTCTGGGCAGTTTGCCCTTCGGGCATCTGAAGCAACCTAACGAACCTATCCTACCTATATCTTGGATTAATGTGACTATCGTCAAAACATTACTCAGGAACATTACGATCTGCCTGATCTTACGATCGGCTGCCGACATATATAACCTGAAATAATGTTGTATACTAAAGAAAAAGTGACCAAGCCGAAGCAGCCTTAATCTTACGCAGATGACTAAATAAAATTTGATTTGTTCCCTATCCCTAAGTTGTTTAGATAAGGGTTAGTTGGTGGTGGTTGGTGGTTGATTATCAAAAGCTGTAAAAAGGTAATTTCCAACGTCATTCGAAGTTCAATTGACCACCGGAATACTATTTTAGACCATGCTATGAAATCCAATATTGGTTCTATATGTTTTGTACGATAAGTAATGGGCGAAAGTGTTATTTAAGAGTACGGGGCTGCGGGCAAAAAACTGTCCGTGAAAGCCTACGTTTTAAGCCCGTATCATATTAAAAATCCATCCATTATGAACTTATGGCCCAAAGACGTGATTTCTATAAGCAGAGAGAATATAACACACGATTCTAATAAAATTCCACAAATTTAAAAGTGCGGGAATGTCTATGCTCTTTTAGAATGGTCTAGATCTAGAAATCATCTCACAAAAAAAATAATATCAAGACCTACACCTAAACTACGAGTATTAATTTTATTTACCTGTATGTATGTATGTATGTGTTTTATTTACCTGTATGTGTGTATTTATAGCCGAAAATAATTGATATTTTGTAACTACTAGCGCCATCTACCGTAAGTCGGCTACATAATCAATTACTAGGAACGATAGCCCACCCTGCTACGTTAGCAACTACGCTAGTCAGTGTAACAGTGTAGTGTAAAAGTGTGTAGTTATAGCGATTATCACTAGGTGGCGCTAAAGTAAAAAATCTTTTATCATTATTTTTTTGTAAAATTCACACCGTTTTAAATAAAGCCGACGTTTATGGACTTGTCTTGTAAATGCATTTTAGTTTCAGAACTACGGAACCCTAACAAGAAGGTGAGATCCAGCGTAAAAAAACACTAATTGAAAAAATACAGGTAAAATTTTACGGCTGAAACTGTAATTAAATAAGTTACGACTGTGGGCAGTTTTAAATGGCTATTAGTTTTCAGCAGTAAAAAGCCTTACGAGGCTATAATAACAGAAAATGAGTCATCATGACTCAGACTCTTACTAATTTTACTAGTTACCACACATAAAATCGTCTTTTTGTCTACCTAGAATCAAGCTTTGTGTTCGCGTTATCGATTCAAATTTAATATCAAAATGTGTGTCACCATATTTCGGACTAAAAGCATACTGACCAATGAAAACATTGTTTACGCATTTCCATAGTGGGTTGATGTTGCGGTTAAACTATAGAAAATGTTTTTATTGCCCTGTCCGTAATTTTTTTTAAATAGTTATGTCTGACAAAAAAAGAGTAGAAATTAAAAAAAAGTACTGTAGTGTCGTCCCTTTCAAATCAAATACATATATCTAATACCTTTAAACGAGCAATTATTGTCTATTTATTTATATTTCAGGGATCGGGGATACATAATTATAGAATTATAAGACAAACGGTTATCGGTTTTTGAATTTTTTATCTCCGTTTTGGTCCACCGGATTTTGAACGAAATGCTACTGCTATTAATGTACCTTATTAATAATGGTAGTAGGTACTTATTTTTTATGTTTTTTTAAACATTGTCTAAAAATTTTAAAAAACATTGTAAAAAAACAATTTTAAACTAATTAGCACAAAATCTATGGCCAGAAAACCATATTTTAGCCTAAAATTGTTCAACTTTGATGCCAAATATCTCGAAGACAATGAACTTTGAAGTAAATATGAGATAGGTTAAAGCCGTTGCTGTTAATATGATAACATTGATAAGCTACAAAAAACATTAGAAAACTAAAGATATTCAGATCGAAGGTCATTGGCGTGGGGTAGCGCCTTAAGAAAAGTGTTCGAATCATTATATTACGCCGGCTTTTATTTTACAATGAACATAAAACATTATATCCAGTTGCACATATCAGAAAAAAGTTTTTTATAAGGCAATTTAAATAATGTCTATTTCACATTGTCAATTTCCAACTTTTGCAGTAACACACCCACTGCTCCAACAGACAACCGTGTAATTATTAAAATCGATTTAACATAATCGACATGCATGCCACCGCCAACTCAACACGACCCCTCTAACATCGCGCTTTCATACTACGCGGTACTAACAGGGACACATATAACTGTCTGATTATCGACTTTATGGCGTTGTAATAAGATTTACGAATGGTCAATTAACTGTGTCAATGATGGTACGATGGATGTAGTGTCAGGGGTCAGATTACAATGGTGAGTCGATAATTTGAGGGGTGGGTAGGGGGGTATGCATTATGTAGCGCCAATCAATGGTGTCGGTGATTGTTGGCCAAACTGAGTGACGAATGTGGGGGAAAAGTTGTGGAGTCGTCATTCAAACCCGAAAACTATTTGGAAGAAATTATTAGGTCTCTTTTATGTGTCATTTTAGGGTTCCGTACCCGAAGGGTAAAACGGGACCCTATTACTAAGACTCTGCTGTCCGTCCGTCCGATCGTCCGTCCGTCCGTCCGTCTGTCACCAGTCTGTATCTCACGAACCGTGATAGCTAACAGCCGAACAGTTGAAATTTTCACAGATGATGTATTTCTGTTGCCGCTATAAATTTCATAATACCCAATTTCGTTGACTGTACATGTTACATTGACTGTTGAATGTTACATTTAGAATGCGTTAGTATAAAATTTTGTTTTTGTTGTAAATACATGTACAATACAATAAAATAAATTTCTATTGCACACTTCACACAGTTTACAGTAGGTACATACATGTACAGAAACATACACAAAGAAAATAATATAGGTAGTTACATCTCAATTTCATAGATAAATGTTACTAATTAACAAGACTAACCTTTTCTTCAGTAGAACTTCCACTCGCTCGAATTTCTTTATATAACAATTATTAGCAACGAAACCTATTACACAATGTAGTGCATAATTATTTTTCATCGTATTTTCACGGAAACGTACGAACGTGTCTTGCTATTTCAGTTAGTCTCGGTCATGGGTACAAAAAACCGGGCAAGTGCGAGTCGGACTCGCGCACGAAGGGTTCCGTACCATAAAGCAAAAAAAATGCAATAAGAAAACGGTCACCCATCCAAGTACTGACCACGCCCGACGTTGCTTAACTTTGGTCAAAAATCACGTTTGCTATATGGGAGCCCCAGTTAAATCTTTATTTTATTCTGTTTCTAGTATTTGTTGTTATAGCGGCAACAGAAATACATCATCTGTGAAAATTTCAACTGTCTAGCTATCACGGTTCGTGAGATACAGCCTGGTGACAGACAGACGGACGGACGGATGGACGGACGGACGGACGGACGGACGGACGGACGGACGGACAGCGAAGTCTTAGTAATAGGGTCCCGTTTTACCCTTTGGGTACGTACGTTCAAAATTCATGTTATTTCACAATGTTTTAAAATGTAAAATGAAGGCGTAGGTAACCTCGATTGTATTGTAAGGCGGCGGGGTAGGTTCGTGTAAGTAGCTTAGGTAACTCTTACAAAACCTACCTATTGATATAATAAGATGTTAAAAGACATGAAAATCTCCGCGAGCTCTCTATTTTTAACATAGGTACAAAAACACGACACCACAATCATATCACCACACAATACTAAACCGATTACACCTTACACACGGCGACATGTTTCCGAAAACGGGCGCAATAAAATATTCTGCCCGAAAGAGGATAAACTGCTTGCGAAAATGTAAATCATATCTTTGCCTCACAGACGATATTGCCGTGACAAATGGTGTAGAGAATATGAGAATGTTGAATTTTTTAGTCGGTAAGCTTGTTGGGGTAAGGCTCATGGTACGACTATTTAATTTATGCGGCTATAGGGCTATGCGGAATCGTTAAAGTATCTAACAGACTTTTGAAATATTGAAAATTCGACCCACAATATTTTTTTGCCATGTACTTAAATTTCACGTAGCACGTAGTTTTTAGCTTAGATTTATAAATATTTCTGATAGACACATTAGTTACCTACTTACATAAAATATGTACCTACTTAAATAATAACTTCGTTAAAAGTCTTGTATCTTTAGGGATTTAAAAGAATGTAAACAATCCACAATTACCTAGGTATTTTATTGGGCCAGAAAATTCTTTAAGTCGATTAATTTAACTCGATGTGCCAAAACTTACAGAAGTTTAACTATGATAATATTACTTACTCAACGTAACAACGAACCTGATGCTGTAATCGTGATATTTTGTTCATAGGAATATATCGGGATTAACTGATTAATCAATAGTAATTTTAGTGTTGTAATAAATGCTACTAATTCGCCCTAGTAGAGAACCTAAAACTAGATCGAATATTTAGCCATCTGATGGTAGATGAAAACATTACACGATTAAATGAAATAGGTTAAAGCCAGAACGATGAAGAAACAGATCCAGTTTTCTATATGCTTGGTTTACTGATAGATGTTTCACGTACCCGAAAATGTAAAAACACATTGTTTACATTTATTTAACTACCTAAAGATACAGACTATAAATATCCAATATATAAATTACCTACACTCAAATAAAAAAATCTCTTAAGTACCTACATACTCGTTGGCTCCCCTGTCATTTCAGCTGTAAAGGGGTAGGGCAGCGAGTGCCGATGGAGGCGCGTGAGGGTAATTCCTATTGTGAGCTTTGTTCCAGTCCTGAATGTAGCACGGTGAACGATACTTGATACTTGTGACTATTGAGTTGACCGAAACATTTGGCGATATTTTTTAGTAAGTATAAGCTTTTATTGTTGTTTTTCTTTTTTAATTTGATTATATTATTGATAAGACCACGCGAATTACCTAGACACAAACGAGTATTGTAGTTAAAACGCTACGACTAGTCACGATTCTCTTGGGCGCCATCACAAGTTTAATTAACGATGATACAGTATTTGTATTTCTCATGTGACTTGAATATGTGGATATTAGCAAAAAAATCAACTCAATAGAATATCCGGACATTGAAATATTTTACTTTTAGACCCTTAAATAACCACCCCTTAATACCCTTAAATTTATGAATAATAAACCTAAAGATGTAACTCGGAAATATTTGAAAGGAGAGTCAAAAACAATAATTAATATATAATCTAACATTAAGTGTATATCATTAGATAAATTATTTGGATGTTTATATTTCTATTTATGACATTCGCTACCTTATGTTCTCAAGTAATATATAATATGTACTTGTTTTTTACTCCGTCACCATAATTACCATTGCATTCTCATACTTATGTTACCTAATGTAATCAATAGTAAGTTAAACCATAATGTGAATTCCTTTGCAACAAGTATCAAAACCGCCCGGTCGTTTCATAAACTATCAACTAGAAAATAAGGCTTCGGGTGAAAATATAACCTGTATGTAATAATCGAAGTAGTTGCGCCGCCGATGGCACCGCGACCGCACGGGTAGGCGGTTTGATTCTCGGTTAATGTGTTTTTATATTAGGTAAAAAAATATGAGTGAGAATGTATAATTGGATCTAATTGAGGTAAAAAGGGTTTTTAAACTAAAATTTTTTTAATGACTTTGGTTTGGAAAACAAAGTGTGAGTTATATGTATATGCATAATACCATTGATATTGTTTACTGACAAATTCAAAGTACATACTTTCACATTTATAAAATACTAACTTTTGTCCGCGGTTTCGTCTGCGTGGAATGATAATGATGATTAAATTCAATCTAAATTAGTTTAGCGGTTTAAGCGTAAAGAGGTACTAACATATAGAGTTCCTTTCGCATTTACAATGGGTCTCTATGTTTTCCTATAAAGTTTTAAGTCATAATGTCGTAATGTTTTGTTTGTTCGCATTTTCGTTAGTCATAATTTGGATTTTCTCAAAAACACGTAACTTTTCAAGATTGCTATAAAACAAACCTAACCTAACCTATCTATAAGATAAGCTTACGAAAAATTTTGAAAAGTTTAACGGTTTCAGCATTATGGCTTTCAATCAGTAAGCATGTAAAACAAAGACATCCGACATATTATTATAATATTAGTAGGGATTCTTTGTTAGTTCCTACTGCCGTATTCGAACTTCAAGATATTCACAAGAGACGACACGTACTAGATCCATTCTAGATACGTTATAGTTTAGATATCTTTTGCAGTGCAATTCGGGCAACCAATGTCACTTTTACGTTAGATAGAGAAAGATATCTATTAGATGTGAATTGGATCTCTAAGTCATCTCCTGTGGAAATCGTTCAAGAGTATATCCAGAATCGCGCAAATGTCAATTTTGACAGGTTAGATCTTAAACATAGGTATCGTTATCGTATCTTGGTGATGTCTATTTCAAAATCCGAATCGGGCCCCTTGTCAGGAACTAAAAACTTGAAACAAAGTGCTACGACGGCTACGGTGTAGCGCTACGACGTTAGCTTAGCAGGTAATGAGTTTAATCTACGCGATGCCAATTAGTTATTCTGTGACGGATCTATCTCGCGGGCGAGATCCTGTCGCGACCTTCCTGTACTAGCTAGGCCATAGCATACGTCCTTACTCTCAAAAAAGTTGTATTAAGCCCATCAACGTGCACACTAGCGCCACTGCTAAATATTATTTAAATTTAACGACAAGTATTTGAAAAAGAGGGCTAGGTATTTATAAAGTTTTTATGTTGCCGGATTCGTCGATCTAGGAACTCAAAACAAAAACGGCCGTTTTAAATTTGGACGCATAGATTGACGAATCCAGCAACATAAAAACTAGTCTGGTGTATTCAAAAGGTACTTAAATACACAATACAGAAAAATTACACAAAAAGATAACAAAAAACTAGCTATATTTAATATTTAAAATGTATTCTTGGAAAGTAGTTAAATACGAAGGCACGTTTCTGAGCATTTCTTGATTACAAAATATTTTTTTTATCATGGGTCTGATTTGATTGACTCTAACTAAATTCATTAATCCTGTTCAACATAAAATATATCTTAGCAAACGTTGTGCTTTGTCGGCGAACAGTATTCATAATAATTGTGACTCAAAATGTTCGCATGTCATGCCGAATATTCGGTATTCGGCCGAAGAGCGGCCGAATATTCGGTATTCGGTATTCGGCCAATTCACTATTTGGGCATCTCTAGGTAATAGCAGTGGCGCTACGGGTGGCGGTGACGGGTCACTTACGTATTGACACTCCTCGGTACGGAGTGAAACATGTCGAGCGTTTTCTACTTAAAATACGTGAGTGACCGGCCATTTTTAATATATTCACACAAATATCAGCAAGCACAGCAGCTGTTATGGATTGGTCGCCACATGCGAATATCTGTGGGAACCGCCACTTGGTGAAAGGAAGGTCGGGGCATTAGTCGCCAAGGGGTTAAATGTTTAGCGTGATGACATATCAAGGTCAAGAAAATATGTTTTTTTATGCGATTTTTATACAGGCTTTGAACACTCGGTGAACATGTCAGCCTCATGGGTGCTTTCATAGTTCCCTACTAATTGTTACTACTCAAATTTTTTCACTGTGCTATAGATTCAATTCTTCATTTAAATACCATAAAACGAATTAAGTTATTGAGTCGCTTTAATAAGGAAATAAGTCGAAAACAAATGCCCTCTGACATGCCAGAAGCTGTCAACCCATAGTCTAATAAAACATGGTCTTCTCTTCCCGGAGTGACTCAAGCCTACGTCACAATAACATGGCCGCTATATATAGCGCTATCGCATATTATCATATAGCGCTGTCGCATGATGACGTAGCCTTGTGTCAGTCAGGTGACCTAGAAAAGACGGGAAGAGGGTACCAGGCGGAGTATATTATTATACCATGTGTCAACCGTTTGGCGCAAAAAAGCGGAAAAACTAAGTACCTAAATAGGGTATTTGACTACTGTTACCTACCTATTAGTCAAATCGGTTTCTTTTTTCGAACTACCAAAACGATTTTGCTACTATGGAATTTATATGTAATACTAGCATGTGACGTCACAATCAAATTACCTTTATAGTTTTATACTGGTTTTACAATAGAAAATGTGTCTATAAATAACTGCTATCTACGTTGCTATATTAATCTTCTGGTGCTTTATTTCATGCATGGTGTAAAATAATTTATTTTCATCATCATCATCATCATCTCAGCCTTTGGAGGAGTGAATGCCATAATCGCCACGCTTGGCAGGCGGGTTGGCGATCGCAGTCGAGTACACCGAATTTGAGGGACGCTGCTGCCCGTGCACCGGTGGTCTTAGACGTGGTTTAAGGACATACCCGGGTCCGTTTTATTTTAAATACAGTCAAATACGCTATTAGGTACGTAAACAAAATATCGTCATTTCATAGAACGAAACAATGTGTCGTGACGACATACAATATTTCAAAGCAAAGTCATAAAGCCATAATAGCACCCACTATCAGATATGGACGAGTCATTACGTGATTTTTAATATCATTACTTTGACCCACTGCGAGTAATTATCGAAATAGGTTAGGAACAATGTTTTTTCCATGAATATGAAATGAAAGTTTTCAGAATTACTTTACTAAAACGGCTTCCAATGGATAGAATAGGTACAGTCAAGGAATTTAAATTCCGACCCATTTCGTACTTTGTCACAGTGACAATCAATATGAAAGCCGCTAGAGACCTCATACGGTTGTCACTGTGACAAAGTACGAAATGGGTCGGAATTTAAATTCCTTGACTGTACTTGATTGGTTGAAGTTACTTGGGCTCCATTCTCGAACTTTGAACCATTGACGACGATTAGATATTTAATAGGTATCTAGATAGGTATATTTTTATTAGATATTTAATAAGCATATCATTAAAAATATTTAGCAGATACGAGTAGATACTAGGTATAGTACAATAAGGAATTGAGGAAATTTAATACAATGGAACCTAAGGCTTTCATAGCGGTAACACCTTTAGATTCTGACACCAATAACATTTTTGTGAGATTAAATAATTTAAACATGGTTTTTATTTTTTTAAACTCTGTGTTACGTTTGTAAGTATTTACATGTGTTTTTTTTTCTACGAAAATAAATAGATAGTACCTTAATTAATACCACAAAACGTAGTTAAGCTCGAAATATAACAAAAAACATATTTTAAAGGTGATAAGGGGCTATTCATAAATTACGTCATTTCAATTTAGGGGGAGGGGGGTCTGGGCATCGGATGACGGTAGCATGAAGTAGGAGGAAATGGGGTCCTTTGAAACATGATTTTTGGATGATTATAGGGGGGGGGGTAAAAAAATCGTCAAAAATCGATGACGTAATTTATGGACAGCCCCTAAGAATTTGAGACGTTTAGTTTACCTCACGGGCTATACATATAAAGAAGGGTTCCACATCATTGTTCTAAATAGCAAAATAATTTGCTAGGTCTCAGTTTTTGATGACGCTAGAGATAAACAGTCGGATTACATTTTTGTTATCAAGATCTCAATCCTACATTGAATCCCCAAAACCCAAACCTTGACCTCCTAAGTCCCTGCGTACAATTTTTTGTACATATTCCAAAATCTATTTTGAACTTTTATAGTATTACTAAGGGTTCCAATTTCAAAAACAAAACAATTGCTTCTGGGTGTCAGGAGGATAAAGATATTCAGCATGGCGGTCTGCAGCAGCCGTTCTCTAGATTTAAATTGCTAAGTGCGCCATTTTTGCCGTCGCCAATAAACAAGGGAAATGCAATCAATGGCCGTTTTCCGATATATTTCCCGATTCAATTTATTCGAGGGAGAAACGAGCAAAATAATATTGTATCTTCAGTGGTTTTCTTTGATGTTAACGTTATCGTTTGATGTGAGTTTTGATTATTTTGGTTAGTTTCTTTGTGAAGTTGTATAGGTTTGGTCGAATAGTAAGCGGTAGGCAATATAAACAAAATTGTTAGGACTTTACGTTTGATAGGTGCACTTATGTATGCTTCACATAACTGTCATTAGATACGGTTTTCAGAAATTTAACATTAGGTATTGTATAATTAACTCATTGTTTGATAGTCATACAGTCAAAGCAAAGGTGTATTAATTGGACAACTAATTCATTTTTATAAATCATTTATTTACATACAATATATATACATTGGTACAACTAAACGAAATTAATAACTAATTCATTGATTTTTGACGATTCAATTTTTACATCAGATTTGATAATATTTGGAGGATAGATAGTATGCGTCCTACAAAAAACTATGGTAGGCAGGTAAATATTTTTAGAACTCAAAGAAAAAATACATACTTACTTTCTTTTTTTGTCTTCAGGAACTCTTCAAACTCACTAAAGTTTATCAAAAAAAGTAAAAAAAAAAGTTTAAAAAGTTTAGTTGTTTGTTTAAAGTTTATTTAAGTTTAGTTTAGTTATCAAAGTCCGACGAGAAAGATATCGTTAAAAAATACTGTACTATTTATGATCGGTAGGTTATATAATTTAAAAATCTCGTATACTCGAGGCAGAAACAGAAATGCTTTACCTCCTTGAAATAAGTGAAGGACTAAAAGGGTAAATTGCGGCAAGGTACAGCTGTCGCACCTTGTACCCTTTTAAAAAATTATCCCTTACGAAATAAGAAACGCAAAAAGAGGTCAACTGCCAAAAACCCAAATTTCGCTACGTTTCGAAATCCGCCTGACCCAGAACCGAATAGGATAATGATAAATGTAGGGCCTCTATCACCTGTTGTTACCCGAGGAAGTGACTCGTCGGAATAACACTCCCCCTTCTAATGGATTGGACTCGAAACGGGGTTATGAGGTTTAGGCGGTGTCCTGATTCTGAGGTGTCGGTTTTCACTTGTTACTTGAGTTTGATGTATTGATGGCCAATGGGGCATCTATAAAGTTCATATTTGGAACGCTTTGTTGAACGTTTCTATGTAGATTGGGTTAAATGTGTGCTGTGTGTTAGACTCATAATTAGATATTGCTATTAGCTGAATCATTTGCGTTTCAATCAGCAACACACAAATGCGAAATTAAAATGAACGTGCCTATTTAATGAATTTATACAGTTTGGTAATAATACTGAAAACGAATTACGAAACTATTTCGGTGTCCGTCGTTCCCGTTTGAAACCTCTTGTCATTGTCAATTACTAACTAATACCGAATCGTATATTACGGAATTAAACAGTAGATAAATTTATTTGATGGATAAACAAGAATAATCATAATAATACAATAATAAAAATTAAGTTAAAACTAGAAATAAAATAAGTAATGCAATTGTTTCTCATTCAATTGAAATATTTAGAAAGAGATAGTTTGAAAATATACCTACCTCCTCACCCTTAAATATTGTATTTTTTTATGTAAGTAGTTATGTGATTTTTTCAGCTCTATTTTCTAGTATTTCAACATAACCAACACCTTCACACCTTTATCAATTAGAAACAATTCAAAACTTTTTAGTGCTTATCTAACCAAACGAATAGCTGGACAATACAGTGAGTGTTTACAGTGATACATTTGAAAAAAAAAACTTAAAAGTGACAACCTCGTTATATTATGTGACACCACCATGGGCTGCGGATCGTCCGGCAACGTGATGCCAGTTGAGGGCGCCAATGGCACCGCGAATGGCAACGGCAAGGCGAATGGTGCCAATGGGCACCACGACGATGGCTTGCCGACGGTGGTTCTGCCAGAAACGCCGGTTAAACCGAAACCTCGTGAGTATTGCGTGATTATATTTTAAATTAATACTTGTTTATGTTGTGGGTCGTATGCCTGTCGTTCTAAGAATGCAATTTTGGCAATGCTATAGAGTATAGACGCCTAAGTTGGCAGGCTATAAATATTACTTTGCTTTGCGAAATAATATTTCGCGGATTTGCATAGTAATATTTTTGATTTAAAACTCTAGGTCCCAAATATGGCCACCAAGTTCAAAATTTCATTTAATCGTGTTCATCCATCTTTGGGTTCCCAAATTTATAAATAGTAGTGAATATCAACTCAATTGGTCCAGTAGTCTCGGAGCAAATTGACTGTGAAGAAATTTGAAGTGTAAGCGCCTGGCAAATGTATAAGAGCAACTGGCCTATAAGCGTTTGAGATTTCTATTCAATTTTGATAATAAATTATCAGACGAATTCAAGGGAAGCCTGTGAAAGGTGTAACTTGACAGACGTCTTTGAGTAACCACAGTTACAGATGTAGTGCATTAAGACGAAACAGGAGCTGAGTTTTAAATATTTTAGGCAAATATACCCGTCTCGCTAACACTAGAAGCGGCTCCTAAAACTAGTGCGATAAAGACAAGGCGAAAAATCCTGCGAAAGAATCTCAAAAATCGAGGTTTCATACTCGACTATTTCCTCCTCCAAAACTTAACCAATCGTAACCAAATTTGGAAATCCCAATGATTATGAAATTATCTGTGTCGGACCGTATTGCTTTTTTGCCTAATTGATATCAGTTTTGAATACTACGCCTCTTATTGCGGCATAGTCAATGATAGACTGGTCATATTTTTCATCAAAACGATTTCGACTGGCAAAGCATATTACTTTTTGGCAACCGGGTTTTTTAACCTAATTAGACCCCGCTAAATCCGAATTTGCCGGTTGCTCGATCGAAATCTTGACCGGAAGTGAGATATTTGACATTAAAGGTCCCTTTTTTTAGTTTTTCGTAAATAACTCTTAAACGGAGGCGCATAGCAAAAAATGTTCTATTACATAAGTAATCTGCATAAAATTGCCTACAAGAAAGATTCAGTACAATTTTTCGCTAGGATCAATATTCAAAGAGATATTAACGCGGGAAATTTAATTATAATCACTTCGAAGGTCCCTTTTTTTAGTTTTTTGTAAATAACTCATAAACGGCGGCCAATATCAAAAAATGTTGTTAAACGATAATAATCTACACAAAAATTTTAACAAAACAGATTCAGTACACTTTTCGCAGGGATCAATATTTAAAAAGATAATAAAAAGGGAAAGTTCTAGTATAATGAATTCTAAGTTTCCTTGTTTTTATTTATTCGTTAATAATTTGAAAAGTATGACTCATAGCAAAAAAAATCTTATATCTAAATAATAAACATAAAATTTCCTACAAGAGACATGCAGAACACTTTTCGCTAGGATCAATATTTAAAAAGACAAAGCAGCGGGTAAGTTAATTATAAATAATTTTAAAGTCCCTTTTTAGTTATTTGTAAATAACTCGTGAACGGTGTCCCATAACAAAATAGGTTTTTAAGAATAAATAATCTACATAAAATTTCCTCCAAAAAACATTTTGAACACTTTTCTCTAGGATCAATATTTAAAGCGATATTAATGGAAGAAAGTTAATTACAATCAGTTCACAGGTCACTTGTTATTAGTTTTTCGTAAATAACTCGTAAACGGTGGCCCTTTGCAAAATAATATTCTACATAAATATTAAACATAAAATTGTCCACAAAAAAGGTTCTCTACACTTTTTCGCTACGATCAATATTTAAAGAGGTATTAAAGGGGGTAAGTTCAATAATCAATAATAATTAATTTCCAAGTCCCTATTTTTAGGTTTTCGTAAATGACTCGTAAACGGATAAATGGGGGGGGGGGGGAATGGTCGTTGTTTGGCTATGGGGGGGGGGGGGGCTTTATCTCCGAAACTACTGGGTTTACCTATAGATGTCAGGAAAACCTATAAGAAATATGCAGTCAAGCGCGAGTCACACATTACTTAGTTTTTGAACCGACCCCTACGGGTTTTTAATGGCAATTCACTCGCGTTTCACATATAAAAAATACGTTGTTGAAATTTGGGTAATGTACGGAACCCTTGCAACGCGAGTCCGACTCGCGCTTGGCCGGTTTTTTTCCTTTTGAGGTACGGAACCCTAAAAACTAAAAAGAAGAGACATTTGAATTGATCGTAATGAACTTTCTTTCTTTAATATCGTTTCAAATATTTATCCCAGAGAAAAGTGTTCATTATGTTTTTTTTCATAGGAAATTTTATGCCGATTTTTTATTTACAAGAACATAAAGGACTTATTTTGCTATGAGCCTTATTTTACGAGTCATTTACGAAAACCTAAAAATGTGGACCTGGAAATTGATTATAATTAACTTACACCCTTTAACCCTTTAACCGCCAGAGTCTGATATATAAGACATTATATATCCAGCTCATTTCGCCACAGTCTGATAAATAAGACAAAGATCTGATTTGGTTTTTACAGCACATTTATAACTCCCGTAACTATGCCAACCTTACTCTGCGTGGTACAATTACTGTCGGTGGCGACACGAGCACGCTCGATCAAAAATTGCTGGCGGTTAAAAGGTTAATACCTCTTTAAATATTGATCGTAGCGAAAAAGTGTACAGAACCTTTTTTGTGGACAATTTTATGTTTCATATTTATGTAGAATATTATTTTGCAAAGGGCCACCGTTTACGAGTTATTTACGAAAAAGTAATAACAAGTGACCTGTGAACTGATTGTAATTAACTTTCTTCCATTAATATCGCTTTAAATATTGATCCTAGAGAAAAGTGTTCATAATGTTTTTTGGAGGAAATTTTATGTAGATAATTTATTCTTAAAAACCTATTTTGTTATGGGACACCGTTCACGAGTTATTTACAAATAACTAAAAAGGGACTTTAAAATTATTTATAATTAACTTACCCGCTGCTTTGTCTTTTTAAATATTGATCCTAGCGGAAAGTGTTCTACATGTCTCTTGTAGGAAATTTTATGTTTATTATTTAGGTATAAGATTTTTTTTGCTATGAGTCATACTTTTCAAATTATTAACGAATAAATAAAAACAAGGAAACTTAGAATTCATTATACTAGAACTTTCCCCTCTTTATTACTTTTTAAATATTGATCCCTGCGAAAAGTGTACTGAATCTGTTTTGTTAAAAATTTTATGTAGATTATTATCGTTTAACAACATTTTTTGATATTGGCCGCCGTTTATGAATTATTTACGAAAAACTAAAAAAAGGGACCTTCGAAGTGATTATAATTAAATTTCCCGCGTTAATATCTCTTTGAATATTGATCCTAACGAAAAATTGTACTGAATCTTTCTTGTAGGCAATTTTATGCAGATTACTTATGTAATAGAACATTTTTTGCTATGCGCCTCCGTTTAAGAGTTATTTACGAAAAACTAAAAAAAGGGATCTTTAATGTCAAATATCTCACTTCCGGTCAAGATTTCGATCGAGCAACCGGCAAATTCGGATTCAGCGGGGTCTAATTAGGATAAAAAACCCGGTTGCCAAAAAGTAATATGATTTGCCAGTCGAATCAAGAAGGAGAGCGATTTTGAATTTTTATGTCTAGTCTATGAGGCCATTTTGGCCATTTTTGAAGGGCTCTAGCGCCTAAAAAAACAAATATATCAAAAAAAGCAAAACTGTCTGACACATATATTGACAATATTAATCTGTGTTGAAAAAAATCATTGCTCTAGCATCAAAACCCACGGAGGAAACAGTCGAGTACGTTTGTATGGAGAAATGACCACTCCTGTTGGATCTTAATTATTTTCCATCGTATTTTCACGGAAACGTATGAACGTGTCTTGCTATTTCAGTCAGTCTCGGTACGAAAAGTACTGGGGTTGACTGAAGTAGCATGACAAATACGAACGTTTCCGAGAAAATACGATGGAAAACAATAATGCACTACATCTGTATTCTTTGAGCGTTTCCTGATTGATTGTGTTTATAATTAGGTATTTTAAATTAGACTCCTTGCTGAATAAACATTGATTTGGGAGTAAGTTTACACTTGTTATTATTACTATACTTGGTCAAGCAGATCTTGTCAGTAGAAAAACGCGGCAAATTTGTAAAATGTAGGCGCGAATGGATATCGTCTCATAGAAAATTTGAATTTCGCGCCTTTTTTACTGACAATATTTGCTTGACCATCTATAGTAAGTCATGCACATTCGGTAGGTAGTACCTGATGAGGTAGGTAAACCTATTAGGGACCTAATGTACCTATATTATTATTATTCTCGCTCATTGTTTTCTTAATTACATTACGTAACCATTAAAATGCATCACTAAATGTATGTATGTATGTATCGTATTTGAATCGCATTTAATTTTATTCGTTCAATATTAAGCCCCTTACTAATCAACCAGTATTTTAAGAGCATACCGGTGTCCGTAAGTAAAACTAATTACTTCTCTTGTTTTATATTTCTCTTCGTCACGACTCTATTTCAATGGAAGCACTCTATTTTTCGGTGTCATAAATAATCTGACATTTTATAACACAATCAATTAATACATACCTAAATGTTTGATGCACCGATTCGAGTTTACACAAAAATTGCGACACTAACTACATAAAATAAAATAAAAAACCGGACAAGTATGAGTCGGACTCGCCCACCGAGGGTTCTGTACAAATGTAACAATTTTTTTTATACTTGTAGTGTAAGATGATATTACTTGTCAAATTTCATAGTTCTGGGACTTCTAGGTCGACAGCAAGTAATTATAAATTTTGATTCCCCTGAGAGTGCCGAAATATAAGTTTTTTTCGGCATAAACGTCCGTATCTTTCTTTTACGTCAACTTAGAAGTTTGATTTATTCACAGCTTTAAGGAGCTGTAGACTCAAGTATATGGTTTTAATTTCAACTCCATACTTCCACGCGTTCCTGAGATTAAGGGTTTTGACAAACAGACGGACGGACGGTTGGACAACAAAGTAATCCTATAAGGGTTCCGTTTTTTCCTTTTAATGTACGGACTCCTAAAAATGGCAACAATAATGGTAATTGTGTTAAAATACAATAAAAGACAATCAACTTGTTTTGCATAATTTATCCTCCTAAGGCCCAAGGTCTTACCTAAAGTACTTATTCAGTTCGATGAAATTTAAATCATATTCAATTAGAACAGAGTTTCATTTGTTTTGTTTCATTCAATTTTCTAAAAACTAAAATTAACCGTATTCCCTACACTATAGGTTCAAATTTCAGTGGCAAATTCTGGATTTTTCATTTGTATGGCTGGGCCTTAATAGCGTCCTCAATTTACAACGTTTGCGGTAACGTTGCGGTACGAAAAGCACTTGAAACGAAACCTTAGTCATAATTAATCACTTTGTATTTTTTATTTCTAATCGTTTAAGCTCATAACGCTTATTTAAAAATGTACTTAAATACCTCAGTATCTATTTTACGGCGAAGCTTTTTTTTATTTTATATTACATTTTGTACGTTTTCGTAACATTCTTTAGGAAAAAACAATGTTACTTTAACTAGAATATATTTATTAGATATCCTTTAGAAAATATTTTAATATGTGTTTAGGTAGCTGTTTTTATGGTGTCTGTTTCTGTTTATTATGTTAAATACTCTTATGTAGATAAATACTTAATAATAATATATTCTTTATTGGCACTGTTTTGATAAATATTATAAGTGTAATAATTTGCACTAAGAACGCACTTTGATCCTTAATATAGAATCTCATATTTTAATTGTATAGTGCCGTCTGTGTTGTTTATTTTGTTGTTAAACCATTCAAGCAATGAGCAATAAAAAACAAAAGAAAATTATCCACCCAAAAGTGAAATGAATCCATACTGCGAGTGGGGTTGTTTCAACAACTGAACAGACACTATCGAACTCAATCAAAAACCTCACTGAAACAGTTGCAAACTACAGAGTTCTAAATTCGAATTCAAATTCAAATTCAATTTCTTTAATGTCAAAATAACACATGTCAAAAAAAATCACAATAGAACTACAAAATATACAACTAACACTAAACTAATAGAACTTTAAAATTCACTGCGCTAAAAGGCCCCTATAGAGTCGCTCGCGTAAATCCTTTCAACTCTAATCGCGGTGCATTTTTTATTTCCAATCGACTAAGTACCGCTATTGAGGCAGCGCTTGAGAGAAAATCTAAGTAGTTAATTTTTCATTGTCAAAGAATACCGGCTAATGTAATTCTGGACACTTTAATTAGAAAACTTTGTTAAGTATTTCAACTTTTACCTACAGTCCAGCATTTTAAGTTCTGGGTTAAGTCGCAATTGTATGAGAAGGGATCCCTTATATTATATATTTTTTATAATGATCGTGATGTTATAATAATTAACTCTGACGGTTATGAGTTCGAATTGTCATACATGTCATAGCTCAGTTAATATAACTTAGTATTTTTCTTCGGATTCTCTCAGATAGATTTATCATCAGATCGTGTTGTGCTCTAAATGTTTCTATATTTTAATTCGGAACATTTAATCCCCTAAAAAAATATATGTTTCCAATATGATCACATTCTTCGTATTGTTTTCCAGCAATTGCCTTCGAAATCCCATTGGAAGAGTTCGATGCACATCAACGGACAGAGACACCTCCACCGCACCTTCAACGCCTGCTGCAGCCGCCGCAGCAAGAGATTAGCCTGCCTGACATAGAGGAAAAACTGGCCGAAGCCGAACAGAGGAGACAACAGGTGAGGAGTTAAACAATGCTTGAGTTTATTTTGTAAGAAGAGATCGTTGAACAATCGCAAACTTACTTGCAACACCTACTGCATCCGCCGCAGCAAGAGATTAGCCTGCCCAACATAGAGGAAAAACTGGCCGAAGCTGAGCAGAGGAGATAACAGGTGAGGAGTTAAGCAATGCTTGAGTTTATTTTGTAAGAAGAGTTCGTTGAACAATCACAATCACATCCGCACAAACTTATCTGCAGCGCCTGCTGCAGCCGCTGCAGCAAGACTGCATAGAGGAAAAGCTGGCCGAAGCTGAGCAGAGGAGACAACAGGTGAGGAGTTAAGCAATGCTTGAGTTTATTTTGTAAGAAGAGATCATTGAACAATCGCAAACTTACCTGCAACACCTACTGCATCCGTTGCAGCAAGAGATTAGCCTGCCTGACATAGAGGAGAAACTGGCCGAAGCCGAACAGAGGAGACAACAGGTGAGGAGTTAAGCAATGCTTTAGTTTATTTTGTAAGAGGAGTTCGTAGAACAATCACAAACTTACCTGCAACGCCTGCTGCAGCCACCGCAGCAAAAATGGAAACCTGACATAAATGGAAAACTGGCTGAAGCCGAACAGAGAAGGCAAGAGGTAAAAAGAGTAAATACGTGTTTAAGTTTTCTCATCAACACAATATTCATCTTCGTCGAACTTACATTATGTGCCTTAGCCATTGTAGCAATAGCTCAGTCCATTTGACATAAGTAGAGGGCAAACTGGCCGATGCCGAACAGAGAAGGTAAGGTTACAATTGTTAGATTAGTTAAATGTGTATCAACGCACAATTGTCTTTACATACACCGCCTGCTTCAGCCGCCACAGCAACAGATCAGTCTGCCTGGCATGGAAGGCAAACTGGCCGAAGCCGAACAGTGAAGACAATAGATGAAAAAAGTTTATAGTTCCACGTACGCTAAAGCACACCTTTGCCTCACTTCAAACGCTAAAATTCCTGCAGTAAAACATCAGTCTGCCTGACAAACTGGCCAAAGCCGAACAGAGAAGGCAGCATGCAGGTAAGAAAAAATTTAAGTTCGACCTACGTCAAAGTACACCTATGCCTCACCTTTAACGCTAATTAAAATTCCTACAGTAAAACACCAGTCTGCCTGGTAAACTGGCCAAAGCCAAACAGTATGGAAGGAGGCGAAGAGGTGTGGAATTTGATTTTTTTCTGTTTCTTAGTTTGGTAATTCATTTTGACATTTGGATCAAGTGACTGAATCGAGGAGAAGTTAAATGACGTCCTTTTAAATTACGATGTTGTTGCCACCTTCATGTAAATAAAAATTGCTTTTAATCATTCTTTAGCTAAGGTTTCCCTAATAATTAAAGAAACGAATTTAACCTTGACTAATATTAAATGAGTATACTAAAATAAATATACAGGTACCTTATGTACGTTACAGATTTTGCAACAAAGGGCGGCATCTGCGCAAAAGAAGGCACAGAGAATGACCAGGTGTTTCCAACAAATGGATGGACTCGACTCGGAACATGTAAGTTAACATAGGCCTTAAAAATTTCATAAATATCTTACACTTACACTTTATTGTTAAAAAAACTGGTTGCCTTTTGCAATGAGAGAAAATCAAAAATAGTGAAATACTACCTATATACAAACAACTAGTCAAAAGTGCACACAGCTAATTAGGTTTTTAATAACGCAGTTTCGGAGTTGTTCAGTACCCGTACTATCATAGACAATGTCAAAACTGGCATATACACTAACGTCTACGTAATTTACTCGCATATCAAAATGAAATTAAATTGATACATCGTTTCGAATTTGGTACATCGTTTGCCAAATTAAAACGGTAGATAGGTTGAGTCATTTGCTATCTTCCCAGACCTAGAAATTTTTAATTTTACGCACCTTTTTTTCTGCTCTATGCCATTTTTTCCTAAAATTTCTAATTTTTACTTGCGCAGCAGTAAAAATACCATGGCCTATTTTTTTTTCTAGACATGAGTAGATAGCAAATGACTCAACTTATCTGCTGTTTTCATTTGGCAAACGATGTAGGTACCAAACATGTAGGGTATATCATTTTCGTAATTTATTCTCAATAGCGAAACTGGTGGTAGCCACACAGATACTATGCCACAGCCACAAATTTACACTTACTGTTTTATACTGATCATGATTGTATGATTACCTATTTGACTAATTCTAAAACGAATAATAAATGTATATTTTCAGGAAATGATGGATTCCGTCAAACATGCCCCGAAGCCGTTGACCATCCCACCCGATCCAGGGCTGGTTGAAGATAAAAATATATCATAATTAATTATAAGACATCGTATAATTATATTAATTGTATTTAATTATAGGTTTAATGTTATCCAATCAAACATTTTTGGTTTACGCAATATGAAATCGTTTATGGTTTGAAAAAGGTGAACGTTTTAGGTACTTTATAAATAATAAAAATCTGAATATTTACAAAATCACTTTTAAATAGTATGATATGGTACCTAGCCTACTTATTTAATACTTAACTGACTGTTCGTATTACTTATATCTCATCATGGTTAAATAAGATTTTCGAATAGTTTAACTATACTTTTGGAGAGTCTATCATCCGCTGTGTACTTGCACATTCTTAAAATTGAGAAAGCCTTATCTATTTACACTTACCTACACAGAGATAACTTATGCAAAAACCTTGTCAAGAGAGATATATATAAACGTCGACTTCATATTTATTATGACTTGGAGCAAACATGTCCCACAGTTATAGTCCGTTTTTTTAAGAAGAAAGAACTTCGTTTTAGAAAGAACTTCGCAGAAGTAAGCTTGTGGTTCCAAATCCGGCACTTTTAGCGGTAATAATTTGAAGTAAATTATATGTATTGACCATGCTACATTAGATAATTCAATAATTATTAACAAATAACGAGCCTGATAAAAACTGCACGCTTGCTTCTGTGGAGTTCTTTCTAATGCTAAAATAAACGAACTATAGGCGAAATCTTTCCCCAATTTCTCTACAGATCTCGAACTTCTTAGTGATAGTGTGGCTACTCCTTCATGAAATCCAGTTTATCCCGCCATTGCCGGTTGGGTATCATTATCTGAGGCAATGCAGTCGCGGTTGGGCTGGTCAGGCAAATCTCTCCAGTCCGTTATTTTTTTTTAAGAATATGAATAAGAATAATTTATTGATAATAATTGGGAACACAGTACATGCACAGGAGATGTCTGGTAAGCCCCAAACTAGACTGAGCCTGTGTCTTGGGGCTTAACAAAAACAGTATGTACTTAACAGTTGGATAAATTAAATCTACATAACTCAAAAATTATGTGAAATGTATGTGTGAGTGTGTGTGTGTGTTCGTGGCTTTCCTTCTCCAACTTGTCACGTATCCTGTCCTGGTGTATGCTATCCAACCAGATTGGGCCTGCCTTTACCTCTTCGGCTCTCCGGTCGGCCTTCTAGAAGGTGTTTGGGTAGGCACTCTATCCTCGTCCATTCGTAACACATACCCTGCCCATCGCAGGCGTCTGATTTTTATGGCCAGTTGTGTAATGAAAAAGAAAGCGTTAAAAATTAAAAGAGAAACATTTGAATACAGGAAAGCCCGCGGCATAAAATTGGATTAATTAATTAACATTTTTACAAATCTCAGCGCTCGACGCTCTGAGATGAATATTTCCTAAATAACTTATTATAACACGCTCATTTTTATTAAACGGTTTTATTTAGCTTGACCCCGTATCTTCTTTGTATATATCTACATATATATATATATGTGCTTCAAATCTTGCAATCGATTTTTCGACCACTTCTACTCAACCGATTTCGATGAAATTTGGCATCCGTATCAAGTCCCGGTGACAATGACTTTTTATAATATTTTCAACCCTGGACCTTAAACCCTGATGCTGCAGAAACACTGCTTACCATAACCGAGAGTATTACAGACTTGCTAGTTTAACTATATTATTGTTGCTATGAAACAAATCCTTAGTGACTTATTACTGACTTCCAACTCTTCAGTTCTGATGCTGCACGGTTACTGCCTGCCTTAACCACCAGGATTGATACAGTTCTGATACTAGAATAGGATTTTAAGTATTAGGCAGGGGCACTTGCATTTAATAATGGCCTCCAACTCCTCGATCGTGATGATGCAACATTACTGCCTGCCATAACCGACAGGTTGGAGAATGTGTCAATTTTAAAGTAGTGCTCTATGTTTTAGGAAGAGGCATTTACGTTTAATATTGTCCTCCCAAGTCATCAGTTCTGATGCTGCAGGGTTACTGCCTGCCTTAACCACCAAGATTAATAAAGTTCTGATTTCATAGTAGGATTTAAAGTATTGGACAGGGGCACTTGCATTTAATAATGACCTCCAACTCCTGGATCGTGATGATGCAAGGTTACTGCCTGCCATAACCGACAGGTTGGCGAATGTGTCAATTTTAAAGTAGTGCTCATTGTTTTGGGTAGAGGCATTTGCGCTACATATTGTCCTCCCAACTCATCAGTTCTGTCTGATGCTGCAGCCTGCAGGGTTACTGCCTGCCTTAACCACCAAGATTAATACATTTCTGACTTAAAAGTAGGATTTGAAGTATTAGGCAGTAGGGGCATTAGCATTTAAAAATGACCTCCAACTCCTCAGTCCTGATGATGCAAGGTGTGGCCTGCCCACACTATAGGTATAGCTTGGAAAATATGCGAAGTCCCAAGTAGGTAATCATTTTAGTATGAGGGCGCTTCGAGCCTTCCACCTTACGCGGTGCTCGGCTTTTGGTCTTCGCATTTAGACATGAGCACTAACCTGCCGGACGCTTCGGGCCTTCGGCCCTACGCGGTGCTCGGCCTTCGGCCTTCGCAATTAAGACACTTAACCATTGTTCTCTGTTCGAACCTGCCGGACGTTTCGGGCCTACGGCCCTACGCGGAGCTCGGCCTTCGGCCTTCGCAATTAAAACACTTAACCATTGTTCTCTGTTTAAGCACTAACCTGCCTGGAGCTTCGGGCCTACGTACGGCCCTACGCGGAGCTCGGCCTTCGGCCTTCGCAATTAAGACACTGGAACCATTGTTCTCTGTTCGAGCACTAACCTGCCGGACGCTTCGGGCCTACGGCCCTACGCGGAGCTCGGCCTTCGGCCTTCGCAATTGAGACACTTGAACCACTGTTCTCTGTTCGAGCACTAACCTGCCGGACGCTTCGGGCCTTCGGCCCTACGCGGAGCTGACACTATAGGTATAGCTTGGAAAATATGCGAAGTCCCAAGTAGGTAATCATTTTAGTATGAGGGCGCTTCGAGCCTTCCACCTTACGCGGTGCTCGGCTTTTGGTCTTCGCATTTAGACATGAGCACTAACCTGCCGGACGCTTCGGGCCTTCGGCCCTACGCGGTGCTCGGCCTTCGGCCTTCGCAATTAAGACACTTAACCATTGTTCTCTGTTCGAACCTGCCGAACGTTTCGGGCCTACGGCCCTACGCGGAGCTCGGCCTTCGGCCTTCGCAATTAAAATACTTAACCATTGTTCTCTGTTCAAGCACTAACCTGCCTGGAGCTTCGGGCCTTCGGCCCTACGCGGAGCTCGGCCTTCGGCCTTCGCACTCAAGACACTTGAACCATTGTTCTCCGTTCGAGCACTAACCTGCCGGGCGCTTCGGGCCTACGGCCCTACGCGGAGCTCGGCCTTCGGCCTTCGCAATTAAGACACTTGAATCAATGTTCTCTGTTCGAGCACTAACCTGCCGGACGCTTCGGGCCTACGGCCCTACGCGGAGCTCGGCCTTCGGCCTTCGCAATTGAGACACTTGAACCACTGTTCTCTGTTCGAGCACTAACCTGCCGGACGCTTCGGGCCTTCGGCCCTACGCGGAGCTCGGCCTTCGGCCTTCACAATTAAGACACTTGAACCATTGTTCTCTATTTGAGCACTAACACTAACCTGCCGGACGCTTCGGGCCTTCGGCCCTACGCGGAGCTCGGCCTTCGGCCTTCGCAATCAAGACACTCGAACCATTGTTCTTTGTTCGAGCACTAACCTGCTGGGCGCTTCGGCCTTCGCAATTAAGACACTTGAACCATTGTTCTCTGTTCGAGCACTAACCTGCTGGACGCTTCGGGCCTTCAGCCCTACGCGGAGCTCGGCCTTCGGCCTTCGCAATTAAGACACTTGAACCATTGTTCTCTGTTCGAACCTGCCGGACGCTTCGGGCCTTCGGCTCTACGTGGAGCTCGGCCTTCGGCCTTCGCAATTAAGACACTTAACCATTGTTCTCTGTTCGAGCACTAACCTGCCGGACGCTTCGGGCCTACGGCCCTACGCGGAGCTCGGCCTTCGGCCTTCGCAATTGAGACACTTAACCATTGTTCTCTGTACGAGCACTAACCTGCCGAACGCTTCGGGCCTTCGGCCCTACGCGGAGCTCGGTCTTCGGCCTTCGCAGTTAAGACACTTGAACCATTGTTCTCTGCTCGAGCATTAACCTGCCGGACGCTTCGGGCCTTCGGCCCTACGCGTAGCTCGGCCTTCGGCCTTCGCAATCAAGACACTTGAACCATTGTTCTCTGTTCGAACCTGCCGGACGCTTCGGGCCTACGGCCCTACGCGGAGCTCGGCCTTCGGCCTTCGCAATTAAGACACTTGAACCATTGTTCTCTGTTCGAGCACTAACCTGCCGGGCGCTTCGGGCCTACGGCCCTACGCGGAGCTCGGCCTTCGGCCTTCGCAATTAAGAAACTTGAACCATTGTTCTCTGTTCGAGCACTAACCTGCCGGACGCTTCGGGCCTACGGCCCTACGCGGAGCTCGGCCTTCGGCCTTCGCAATTAAGACACTTGAACCATTGTTCTCTGTTCGAACCTGCCGGACGCTTCGGGCCTTCGGCCCTACGTGGAGCTCGGCCTTTGGCCTTCGCAATTAAGACACTTAACCATTGTTCTCTGTTCGAGCACTAACCTGCCGGACGCTTCGGGTGGAGCTCGGCCTTCGGCCTTCGCAATTAAGACACTTAACCATTGTTCTCTGTTCGAGCATTAACCTGCCGGACGCTTCGGGCCTTCGGCTCTACGCGGAGCTTGGCCTTCGGCCTTCGCAATTAAGACACTTGAACCATTGTTCTCTGTTCGAACCTGCCGGACGCTTCGGGCCTTCGGCCCTACGCGGAGCTCGGCCTTCGGCCTTCGCAATTAAGACACTTGAACCATTGTTCTCTGTTCGAGCATTAACCTGCCGGACGCTTCGGGCCTTCGGCCCTACGTGGAGCTCGGCCTTCGGCCTTCGCAATTAAGACACTTAACCATTGTTCTCTGTTCGAACCTGCCGGACGCTTCGGGCCTTCGGCTCTACGCGGAGCTTGGCCTTCGGCCTTCGCAATTAAGACACTTGAACCATTGTTCTCTATTTGAGCACTAACACTAACCTGCCGGACGCTTCGGGCCTTCGGCCCTACGCGTAGCTCGGCCTTCGGCCTTCGCAATTAAGACACTTGAACCATTGTTCTCTGTTCGAGCACTAACCTGCCGGGCGCTTCGGGCCTACGGCCCTACGCGGAGCTCGGCCTTCGGCCTTCGCAATTAAGACACTTGAACCATTGTTCTCTGTTCGAGCACTAACCTGCCGGACGCTTCGGGCCTACGGCCCTACGCGGAGCTCGGCCTTCAGCCTTCGCAATCAAGACACTTGAACCATTGTTCTCTGTTCGAGCACTAACCTGCCGGACGCTTCGGGCTCTCAACTAAAAACTTAAAAATAAAATTAAGGTAAAAAAGTTTTAAGTTAAACGGTTTTATTTTAATCAGATGTGTACCAAAAACTAGAAAATAAAAATTATTATACTAATCGGAGTTCTATATATGTACTACCTATGTTTCTTTTCTGGGCAGTATTCATGCAAGACGTTAGCACAATGTAGTTTTCTCGAGTCTGATTCTAAATGCCAGTTTTCGACACTATGTCAGTGGATTAAGTATTAATCGGATTTTTTTCTCAGACTAAAATAAAAACGTGGGGCGTTGGAATAAAAATACGTTGGGAAATATAATACATTAATATATTTGGAAAAGAAATATTAGTAAACATAACTAGAAATCTTTATAACACAATTTTACCTTTTTATACGTCATACCTAGCTCAGAAAGGTCCACATTTCATTGTATATTTTTACTTTTATAGATCTTACTCAACATTTTTAAATACTAACGCCCCACGTTTTTATTTTAGTCTGAGAAAAAAATCCGATTAATACTTAATCCACTGACATAGTGTCGAAAACTGGCATTTAGAATCAGACTCGAGAAAACTACATTGTGCTAACGTCTTGCATGAATACTGCCCAGAAAAGAAACATAGGTAGTACATATATAGAACTCCGATTAGTATAATAATTTTTATTTTCTAGTTTTTGGTACACATCTGATTAAAATAAAACCGTTTAACTTAAAACTTTTTTACCTTAATTTTATTTGTCATTTTGTCAGAAAGGGCATCGCTGTGACTGTAATTAGTTTTTATTCATATATTATCATCTTTTTTTGGTTTAGCAAAGTGTACGAGTATTATGGGACCAAATGTATTAAAGTATTACAAAAACCAGAGTGTAGAAAAAGGTTGCATGACTCAGTTCTTAATTAATCGTTTTGATTTTAAGTTTAATTAAGTATAAATAATTCGAAGAGATAATGTATACTGACGCTTTTTCTAATCCTACAAGCAATAATATCTCAATTTAGAAAAAGAAAGAACAAGCATTTATCAGCACATTGACAACCTTAAAAGAAATTAAAATAATTACACAAAATTAAAATTAAGAATTGCGCTAAAATGGTCCTCACTCAGCTTGGTGTCACGAACTGACGGTATGAGATGGACTAAGTGGCACTCAGTAAATGAGTATATGGATACAATGTACAGTAAAGAAAAACTTAAATAAAATTAAGTTAAATGACCCTGACACCACCAGAGATCCTAGGGCTGGCTCATTCCTTCTAGCGGGGAAATGTAGCCAGCATTATGGGCACCCTTCCGCAGGGCTCAGATCTCGGGGACTATTTTCGTTAGTTATAATTTGTTTTTATATCATTGTAATTTATTTTCTAATGTAAATTTTAAGGATTAAGAATTTATCAATGTGTTGAAATTTAGGTATTTGTTTTTGTATTTTGTGAAATAAATAACTTCTATTCATTAAAAAAAAAATCGAAATAAAAATAAATTAACTTAAAATTAGTCTACAAGTCTTCTGGATGTTTGTGTGTATGTATGTATGTACATAGATATATTATGTAGTATTTGCTACATTTATAATTAAAAGATAACTTTTAAACATATAAATAATGATATGGCACCACAGAAAATACCTAAATATGGCACCCACGTCAAATGAACAATGTCGGCGCCTCTCTGTTGGAAATTTGGAATGTACAAAAAAGTAACTCATTTTAAGGTTGAAACTGCTCAGTGGATGTCTTAACCCCTTACTGTTTGCCATAAATAAATATTTGTTTAAAATTGAACTTTAATAGCTATCAATAGAGTTTTTTTTTTTTTTTTTATTCATAAGCCATAAATTGTATGTGTACATGTTGATGTTAGGCAATACAGTGAGAATCAATACAATTTTACCCAGTGGGTGTAGCTATATATTTACTTACATACCTACTTATTAACTAACCGTTTATATTATAATATTCACTTAAGCTGTAGGGGCATAACTCAATGACAAATTTTTTAAGTGCTGTCACAAATTTCAAGTCATTGAGTGACTTAATTTCTACTGGCAACGTATTAAACACTTTAGCAGCAACATAGATAGTGCTACGCTGGAAGATTGCTGTCGTAGCAACAGGAGCCCGGATGTCGTGAGCAAACATTGAGTTTAGTCTGTCGCTATTAAAGTTATTTTTTGCATTAAAGTTGAATATTTTAACTGCCATACCTCTATATGGTTGCGTATGTCTATATATTAATGTATTATATTTCCCAACGTATTTTTATTCCAACGCCCCACGTTTTTATTTTAGTCTGAGAAAAAAATCCGATTAATACTTAATCCACTGACATAGTGTCGAAAACTGGCATTTAGAATCAGACTCGAGAAAACTACATTGTGCTAACGTCTTGCATGAATACTGCCCAGAAAAGAAACATAGGTAGTACATATATAGAACTCCGATTAGTATAATAATTTTTATTTTCTAGTTTTTGGTACACATCTGATTAAAATAAAACCGTTTAACTTAAAACTTTTTTACCTTAATTTTATTTGTCATTTTGTCAGAAAGGGCATCGCTGTGACTGTAATTAGTTTTTATTCATATATTATCATCTTTTTTTGGTTTAGCAAAGTGTACGAGTATTATGGGACCAAATGTATTAAAGTATTACAAAAACCAGAGTGTAGAAAAAGGTTGCATGACTCAGTTCTTAATTAATCGTTTTGATTTTAAGTTTAATTAAGTATAAATAATTCGAAGAGATAATGTATACTGACGCTTTTTCTAATCCTACAAGCAATAATATCTCAATTTAGAAAAAGAAAGAACAAGCATTTATCAGCACATTGACAACCTTAAAAGAAATTAAAATAATTACACAAAATTAAAATTAAGAATTGCGCTAAAATGGTCCTCACTCAGCTTGGTGTCACGAACTGACGGTATGAGATGGACTAAGTGGCACTCAGTAAATGAGTATATGGATACAATGTACAGTAAAGAAAAACTTAAATAAAATTAAGTTAAATGACCCTGACACCACCAGAGATCCTAGGGCTGGCTCATTCCTTCTAGCGGGGAAATGTAGCCAGCATTATGGGCACCCTTCCGCAGGGCTCAGATCTCGGGGACTATTTTCGTTAGTTATAATTTGTTTTTATATCATTGTAATTTATTTTCTAATGTAAATTTTAAGGATTAAGAATTTATCAATGTGTTGAAATTTAGGTATTTGTTTTTGTATTTTGTGAAATAAATAACTTCTATTCATTAAAAAAAAAATCGAAATAAAAATAAATTAACTTAAAATTAGTCTACAAGTCTTCTGGATGTTTGTGTGTATGTATGTATGTACATAGATATATTATGTAGTATTTGCTACATTTATAATTAAAAGATAACTTTTAAACATATAAATAATGATATGGCACCACAGAAAATACCTAAATATGGCACCCACGTCAAATGAACAATGTCGGCGCCTCTCTGTTGGAAATTTGGAATGTACAAAAAAGTAACTCATTTTAAGGTTGAAACTGCTCAGTGGATGTCTTAACCCCTTACTGTTTGCCATAAATAAATATTTGTTTAAAATTGAACTTTAATAGCTATCAATAGAGTTTTTTTTTTTTTTATTCATAAGCCATAAATTGTATGTGTACATGTTGATGTTAGGCAATACAGTGAGAATCAATACAATTTTACCCAGTGGGTGTAGCTATATATTTACTTACATACCTACTTATTAACTAACCGTTTATATTATAATATTCACTTAAGCTGTAGGGGCATAACTCAATGACAAATTTTTTAAGTGCTGTCACAAATTTCAAGTCATTGAGTGACTTAATTTCTACTGGCAACGTATTAAACACTTTAGCAGCAACATAGATAGTGCTACGCTGGAAGATTGCTGTCGTAGCAACAGGAGCCCGGATGTCGTGAGCAAACATTGAGTTTAGTCTGTCGCTATTAAAGTTATTTTTTGCATTAAAGTTGAATATTTTAACTGCCATACCTCTATATGGTTGCGTATGCGGTAAAGGGTTTAAAACATGTTGGGAACGTGGATAAGAAAAGTTATATATTGAAATCTGAGGGCCTACCGCGAATCATGATCGACCTGTTGCCTCCCTCTCACACTTGCGTCCGAATTTACACATGCGACAGAGAGGCAACACGTCGAACGTGGTTCGCGGTAGGCTCTCTGATCATTAGTTGATGTAAGATTATGTAGGCGATGCTGTTGATGAGTGAAAATAATAGTAAAATGTTTCTAGCATTTAAGGGCCGATACAGACGGACTGCAACCCGACTGCAATTTGTATGGGACTGCACGCCAACTGCAACGTCGTGCATCGTGCAGTTCCCATACATTTTACAGTCAGGTTGCAGTCCGTTTGTACCCGCCCTTACTGAGTCTCAGTGTGATGCATGCACAAATGAATGGGTGCATAGAATGTTGATATACAACTTTTGGTATTATACTATTTTATTTATATTCAATTATTAACATGATGTGTATACTCTCTATACCCTTTATATACAGGGTGATTTCGGGGTCGCAGAGCAAGAGAGCCAGACATCATACAGAATCCAAAGATGAGCCTAATGATGTTGTTAATTATTGTTTATCACCAATAATGATGATTATTTTCCAGATGACAAGTAAGGAATGCAAATCGGTTATTTTTTGTATGGAAATAACCGCGGTTTCGGTTAAAAACCGATTATTTCCATACAAGAAATAACCGATTTGCATTCCCTAATGACAAGTAGGAAAAAACATTTTTGCATACAATTTGGTGACCCTAATCAATGTGGCGTCTTGTCGCTTTCCATACAGCAGCGTATGTCAAAAGTCATAGGGTAGCTGCCTAAGGGAATACATAGGGACCATAATTACTTAGTAGGTATAACATTAATTTACTTGAAAAATAAGAATAATTAAAGTAATTATCTTTTAATCAAATACTACCATATGATAATGTGGATCATTTACAGAGCCAGAAAAAGTGGTTCTGGATCACGACCCCGAAATCACCCTGTATGTTTTTCCTTAGATTTGTTTAAGACGTTACTTATAAATAGCAAACGAAAAAGCAGTTAAAATAAGAAAGTTTTCTTCAAATTTTAACAGAATAGTCGTCGTGGCACACGATCGTTTTGCAGCTTTTGTAAAGTTCATAACAATAAAAAAATCAAAAATGTTTTTTTTTATTGCTTCATTGTTAAATTCTCCCTCCTGCCCCTAGTAACTAACTAGTATTTTCAAAGCTACAATATCGTGGCTAAGATATGCCACAGGAACAATTCTCCGTCACTTCAATCCGTATGCTAATCCAGCCTGTGTAACTTGACTGTCGGCTCGATTCTGAAAATGTATTAGATCTCTACTAGACCTCAGCAAGTTACGATAAGGATAATTTAAAGATATTTGTAAGATAGATATGTCAAATTTGACGTTTCCGCGATTCTGGAGACCCTCTTGAACGATTTCGACAAGATAGATATGTCAAATTTGACGTTTCCGCGATTCTGGAGGTCCTCTTGAACGATTTCGACAAGTTATGACTTAGATATCCAAGTCACATCTAGTCGATATCTAATGTAAATCTAGTTGATCTCTATATCGTTTCTAGATCTTGTGATTTTCTCGTTTCCCGAATACACGTGTGTCACGTGTGTGTGTCCCGAGTTTCAGATAAGTAATGCAATCTCTGCTCGCTCGCGGTCACAAGTTCAGAGGCGTTGACTACTTACCTAATTACTTACGCTCAAGTGCGACTTGGACCACAACCACAGAACAAATAATAGTACTAGGTACAGAAGACTCACTCTCTAACAAAACGCGTCTGTTACGATCGGCACAGATATGGCCGCTAGGTCGCGACAGCGCCACGCGCGGCTTATGGCTTTCCCCAAAATTGGGATGGAACGGATGTACTTTCCTGTACGGATGAGCTGCCTGTAGCAAAACAACGAAATCGCGGAGTGAGCCACGCCTGCCACAACACACACTCTCTTATCATTTAGTCCTAACAAGGTTACGATTAAAAATTCAAAATAAACTAGTAATTCTCTAAGTACAAATTAAATTACATTCTATGAAAATATTTTAAGTGTTTTTCCAAACGAATAAATCGTACCTTAACTACAATATAAAAACAATTGAAATTCTAAAATGTAACATACCACCTTGTAATAGAACTTTACTTCTCATTACATTCCATCCTCAGCCTCGCCGAAGGCAGCAGTAATGAATTTTAAATCCAACCCCGCTTCGGAAAACAATTTAGTTGTCTCCCCTTATTTCCCAAAGGAGTGTAGCTTGCGGGTTTTTAAAGTTTTCGCAGTGAAATGAGTCTTGGTTGTACCTTTAAGGACACTGGAAGTAGTTTGCTTGTAGTCGGCCGAGAATACAAATACAATATCAAATTAATGTAAGATTTTTCTTCCGTTTGTGTCAATACAGTTTTATATTTAGCAATGTTGCTGCCATGAAACTTTGCTATGGGGATAAAGCGGCAGAATAGCTGCTAACAACTACACAAATACAATTTAAATCAATGTGTTAATGTTATGTTAATTAGTCGCAGTGACCTTGAGACAAATCCAACGAGAAATTTTATTCATACCACTATTCTTATAACAAATATTACTATTCATAAAAAAGACGTAAGAACGAAAATATTAGAGACCAAGTGACAATAAACGGTAAGTAAAACAATGAACGACCGCCATTTTAAAATGATTTGTCATCTTCACTTATGAAGTGTTTAGAATTTAGAAACATTTGTAATAAGAAATAAGAAGAATGAAACAAGTAGTATGAACTCATTCAACTCATTATACTTACAAGGAATGATCCATTCTACATGAAAAGATCATCCGGATGAAGACGTAGCTCATGGCTCAAAAACCTCCGAACATGGTTCAAACAGAGCACACGCTCATTATTCCGCGCAGCTGTGTCTAAAGTAAGTTCGTATAGCCCTCATGATAGCTGACCTCCGGTAGGAGATGGCACTGGAAGAAGAAGTAGAATAGGAAATAATTATTATAGAAAAAATTTTTCGTCTTAAAGTTCGCTTCTATCTTTGCGTGGAGATGGTGCCATTGGAGATTTGTAGAAACGGCCGTAGATGTCTTCCCAAAAGAGTGTGCGTTCCTCCAAGAGAGACCCTTTAAGCTTTATCTCTTCTCCTAGAGACATATAGGGAGAACTGTTAGCACCAACCGGAGGCCAAGGAGGGAGATTTGATCCTTCGGGTACTGGTTTACTGGAACAGAGAAATAAGTCACTTTGATTATTTTGTGAAAATGATGAGATGTGGAGTCACCAACGCTGAATAAAACCTTATTTTGAATTTCATAAGACAAGGAAAACACATGGAATTATAAATGTTTGTATCCCTATTCCCTAATGTTTTTTGACGAACTGCCTAAGGGAATACATAGGTAACGAAGATGATTTGAGCATTAAACTTCCTGAGGGTTTTAATACCTCTTATAAGTGACAATAGTGGGCACTTTCTAAGCTTTTATCACAATAGTAAAACGATCGTATGTGTCACAGTCGTTTCACTATTGTGACACTACATCATTCAAATGAATTTTAACCTAAAAACTTATTTTACTTACCCTGTAGAGATAAAGTTCACCCAAAGTTCAACCATGATACTCTTCATTTTCTTGTATTCATCAGAATCAGGAAGATTAACGCCAAATGCACCGATTTCCAATACCGTAGAAGTCTGGGCACAGTGACCTGCTCCTTTGATATTTTTCACGTATTCTGGAATACCAGCATTCTCGGGATGTGGCCTGAAGAACGAATATTCATAAAGGTATATTGAATCACTACCAGCCTCCACTTGCAGCTTAACTGATCTCAAATGAGGAAACCCAAATATGACATCAGAGAAGTAATCGATAAACCCTTGAATAGTTTCAGCTGATATCCGTTTATCTCCAAAATAAAATTCCTTAGTATCTTTCGCAATACGCTCCTTTTCTTCGTTGTTTTTAAACTGCAAATCAGCTGGCAAAAAGTCTGAAAATCTTTCATTCATTAATTCTTGCCACTGCTCAAACAATGGAACCCGGAATAAACCTTCCATATTGGCAAATCCGTACAGGACTGGTACTTTTCTGTATTTTCCTTGAGTTAAAATGTTAACTGGAGTGTCGTCCAGGAACATTTCAACGCCGGTATCATGTTCAACACAAGGTGAAAACAAAAAATTTGAATCCTTCCTATCCAGGAAATCATCTGACATCAAAGCTTCATATGACAAAGTTGAGTAGAATTCTTCCAAACTATTGATATTATCAACGTTAGTGAAATTAAGCTGCTTAGCAAAATACTTTGCATTCTGAACGGGATCAAGTTGAACGCTCCATACAGCTACACTTGGACCGCTCTCGGGTATAACTTTATTATATAGACCCTTGGTCGTTTCTGAGAGCATCAGGAGGTCCACTGCTGATGATCCTGCACTGTACCCAGCAATAGTGACTTCATTGGGATTTCCCCCAAAGCTAGCGATGTTTTTTTGTACCCATCGAAGTAGCGCGACTTGGTCTTTCATGCCTGCGTTACCTGGAGCATTTTCTGTACCGAGACAGAGGAATCCGTGCACTCCTAAGCGATAGTTGAAAGTGACAGCTATTACTTTTTTGGTGCGCACTAGTGGGCTTGGTGAGCCAAACGCTCCGGCTCCGAATTGGTAAGCTCCCCCATGCACGTAGACCACGACAGGGAGATTAGTTTCTTCTGTTTCAGGTACGTAGACGTTTGCTACAAGACAGTCTTCTCGCATGACAAAATCTAATGGGAAGTTACTCATCCGAACTTTGCCCTGAGGGCAAAGTATCTTATCATTGATTGCTTCAAGTGTGTTCATCCATACTGGTCCTGGAAGCGGTGCCTGAAATAAAATATTCAGTAAGAATGAGATTATTAGACTTGACTACTTGACTAGACTTGAGTGATCCTGCTAAATCCCATGAAGTCATTCATTAGACGTGTAGTTGTAGGCGCCTTTTGCTAACAATAGTAGTGTAGTAGGTATAGGTACTTCACTAGATTAGTTAATAAAAGTGGATTGTTTTTTAAATTATCTTGGCCAATTTATGTCTATAAAATATTGATAAGATAAATGATGTCCAAGCATATTATGTATACTACTGACAAACATTCGGTACCAATTATTTAATATCTAGGTATGTAACGATAATATTTATTGTAAACCGTTACCTACACGAGAACCTGTGTTCTATCATTTTTAATTTAGCTTACTACCGCTTAATTCCAATTTGCACTACTTACTGTAAATGTACTAAAATGTCTTTATAGAACGTAAAAAAGTAAGACAAATATTTGATAGAAGAATTGTCTTCAATCAAATACTTTACAAATATTTACATGCGACTCTAACGCTAAGCAAAGAGAATAGAGTGTATTGGAATTGTTTCAAATTCTCTTTGCGCTAAGTAATACACAAGATCATAATTAAGTTTGGAATAATTTATTGGGTGCTAATAGAAGCTTCAAAATTTAACTTATTTACGCGAATATAAGAGTTGGTGACGATTATCCGCGTCTTTAAGATGAAAGTGGACGACCGCTTGTCCATAATCTGCATTAAAACCATGGAAACTATTTCCATTTTTTCATTCTGCCCCTTTATCTGGATTTATATTAAAATACATACGTAGGTTTCGAGGTAGGAAGGGATATTTTATTAATAAAAGAGCTGAGGATGTGTTTTATTGAATTAATCGATCAACATTCCAATCATATTTTATAAACATTTTGTAAAATAAAGACCACATAAAAAAATATTTTATCATTTAATAAAACTCAGTATTTATTATTAATTTTTAATTCAAAGCCAATTATTTTATCAAATATATTTTGATTTGTATTTATTAATAAACGTAAACAATATTAATACTATTATACAGAAAATTGGTTTGTTTACATCTTTAGCCGGTTTCTACTGAGATACTTACATGAGGTCACCTACCATTATTCACTTAAAATACCAACGTGTACTTTATGACTAGCGAACAAGGTATAAATTTATTTTCATTTTGTTTTGTGCATGCTGACAATTGTTATTAATTTTTAATTATTTTTTTTTACCTTGACATTGCTCTATTATTATTTATCATTGTTATTCTTTTATGTGGACATTCCAAATGCAAATCCAAATGTGTGCAATTATTGATAGTTAGCTTAATGGTATAATTTGCAAGCTTGATAATTAGTGTTTAAGGCTGTAATATTTGCATGCCGTCATTTTCGGCTGAATTATGTCGTGACCTATAAAAACTATGTAACATCTGTTAGCTACCATAATTCACGCAAATAAACGATATCTTATCTTATCTTATCTTATAGTATTAAATGAACTTACGGTGAACCTGCGCGTTCCAGTAGGCGCCGTGGCATACGGGATCCCGTAAAAATAGAAGATATCATCCTTCTTATATCCCCTCACGGGCCCCTGTGCGGTCTGCACTACCCTTGATTCCCTTACATCCTGTGTATCCTGTGTGACACACACAGTCACACCGGCGACTAATAACAATAATTTGAATATAGTGTGCGGCATTGCGAACTTGTATATTACCTAGTTGCATATTATAAATTACTTGACATATTTTTATATTTTTATATTATTTGCACGACTAAATTATAATTCAATCATTATTATGTACTATTTTTGCTATTTGCATTAATTTGCCAGCGCTTTGGTGCAAACTGTAATGCTGTGTAAATATTATATATTGTAATAGCGGAAGCAGTTATAAAGTTGACCCAAAAAAATTTTATTAAGCTATGAGCTTCATCACATATGTTCCTTGAGTAATTCTAAGCATTTCAAGCCTGGGAGGCAATAAGAAATGTGTGTCTACTCGGATTTGTAATGGATTCAAACTTTCAACCCCTTTTTAACCCTGTTAGGGGATGAATTTTACAAAACGCTGAAATTACTTTTCCTGTCTTTTAATAATATCCCCAAATACAAAGATTCAAGTCCCGCGTTCGAAAATTTTTTTGATATCCATACAAACTTTCAACTCTTTTTTCACCACCTTAGGGGATGAATTTTCAAAAACGCTGAAATTAGTTTTCTTGTATTTTAATAATATATCGTTTTACGAAGTTTCAAATTCCTAGCTTAAAATAAAACTTGAACCCCATACAAACTTTCATCCCCTTTTTAACCCCCTTAGGGGATGAATTTCTCAAAATCGCTTCTTATCTCTTGTACACTTTATAAATGTAATCTAGTGTGCAAATTTCAACTTTCTATCTTTTGTAGTTTCGGCTCCGCGTAGCAAAAATCTCCAACCAAATTTTTCACCTTTTTACGTTTTTCTTGTAAAATTACTATGAATTTGATAAAACAAATATCAGCAATGAATTCTACGTCTTTGGTTTATACGAAAATGATACCAAACTTGCCCTAGTACCCACCAGGATCAGAGTAGATTTTTTTTAAAGATGACGGATGGCGGCCGTCTTTGAACCCCACCCTCCCCCCCACTTCAGGCTAGAAATGCTTAGAATTACTCAAATATCAGATGTGATGAAGCTCATAAGTTAATAAAAATTTTTTGGGTCATGTATGGCAGCGTTACATAACTGACTCCAGTATAATAAATAATAAAATTGCGGGCTGTTGTCGTGACACTGACTGTGCTAATTCCGCTGGCGGCCGTATGTATTGGACTGACATGACGACTGTATAGTCGCATCGAATTGTGTTTTAAGTATTTGTTTTTTTGAAGCAAAAAAATTATTTAGCGGCGCTGTGAACTTTTTGTGATGGGGAAAAAATTTTAAACTCGCGACAGGTCACGTGACCGTAAGATTCGTAAGACGTCACGTGACCTCATCGAAAAACTGTTACAACGTCATTGAGTTTTCACTTCTGCCGGCACTCCCGGAGTGCAACCCGTTGTTTTTTTTATATAAATCAAGGCGTCTAGCCGGTAGCGAGAAAACGACTAGCGGACGATTATTTTTTCGTCTACTTAGTAGGCCCCGTGTGAATAAAATGGGTTCAAACCACAACTGCGAAAAAAAATTGCTCATCGCTAATACTCGCTTCTTGTTAACCGCACCACCGCCGTTGAATGAGGTTATTTCAACTGTTTTTGTAATGCCTAAGATATAAATATTTAGCAACAATAAACATCTGTTCGGGCCCTTCTGGCCACTGCATCGCTTCGTCTGATAGAAGCCAGTTAGGCACTTAATAAAAATATATTACTTAAATGAAATACAGTCAAACACTTATTTCAGTTACCTCCAATATCTTTTTAAAATAATAAGGTATGTTGTTATCATGAATCGAGGATATAACTGGATCTGGCATGAGGGGTGGGGGGAAATGACCGAACGGGATAGTCTTATGTATCTTTCAGTAGGAGTAGCAGCGAAAGCGCTATTATTGTTTGTCCTTGTCACAGTCTCACATTATTTTCCCCCACCGTAAATTTAGTATGGATTATGGTGGGCAACAAATAAATTCGACCAATCATAGTGTCGCATTGGGTATGTTTTGTCCCTCACGGAGGCACGCGTATACCACTTCTATAGGATCCTACCTTCTATGGTTGTTATTTAATTCTGAACCCAACTGTACGTGACGATAAGACTCACACAAGCACACTACAATGTCTATCTACCTATTTGTTGTTGAACCAGCTATCTAGGTCTACTTGTACATGCAGTCGTGCAAGTGTCTCCGAAAATTTGCAATGTCACTATGAGTTATGAGTTTTGAAATGGCAAAATTGATTATAAAACTTAATGTACAGTCATTATACTCAACGCAAAGTATTATTTTATGTTGAAATCGCTATTAATAAAAATGAATATGGTACAAAATATTCTTCTCTTGTTAGAGTTAGAGTTCGCTTCTAACTTTGCGTGGAGATGGTGCCACTGGAGATCTGTAGAAGCGTCCGTAGATGTCCTCCCAAAAGCGTGTACGTTCCTCCAAGAGAGGTCCTTTCAGCTTTATCTCTTCTCCTAGAGACATATAGGGAGACCCGTTAGCACCAACCGGGGGCCAAGGAGGGAGATTTGATCCTTCGGGTACTGGTTTACTGTAACAGAGAAATAAGATTGTGAAAATTATGAGATTTGAAGTCACCAACGCCGAACAAAAACTCATTTTGAATTCCTAAGACAAGGAAAAGATTTGGAATTATAAATGTTTGGATTCCTAATAGGGAATATTATTATATTACGCAAAACTCTGCGTAGAGGGCGTCACTAGCACAAAACGAAATTTGTGACCATCTGTAAACAAACAAAACTTATAAACAATATTTAAGTGAAAACTTGTCAAAAAACTGTTTAAGGCCTAGTAAGTATGTATATGTTATGGTTTACTATGTGCAATATACCACCGGTGGACGGGCAGCAGCGTCCCTCAAATTCGGCGTACTCGACTGCGATCGCCAACCCGCCTGCCAAGCGTGGCGATTATGGCATTCACCCCCCAAAAAAGGGGGAGGCCTATGTTCAGCAGTGGATGGCTGAGATGATGATGATGATGTGCAATAGTGTTACTTGTCTGTGAGTGTTACACTCTGGCGGCAGAACATTGCAGTAATACTCCCTATTGCCGGAATGCCTAAGTGAATAGTAACGAAGTTGTATTTAGCGTTAAATTTCTTGAGGCTTTTAGTACATCTTATAAATGACAGTGTTAGTGCTCATTCTTAGTTTTTTCATAACAGTAAAACGACCTTGCGTGTCATAGTCGTTTCACAAATTATGGAACGGCATCATCAAAATTTTAATTTGAACTTACAAACTTATTTTACTTACTCTGTAGTGATAAAATTCACCCAAAGTTCAACCATAATATTCTTCATTTTCTTGTATTCATCAGAATCGGGACCAACGTCAACGCCAAATGCACCGGATTCCAGTATCGTAAAAGTTTGAGCACAGTGACTTGCTCCTTTGATATTTTTCACGTATTCTGGAATACCAGCATTTTCGGGATGTGGCCTGAAGAACGTATATTCGTAAAGGTATATTGAATCACTGCCAGCCTCCACTTGCAGCTTAACTGATCTCAAATGGGGAAATGCAAATATGACATCAGAGAAGTAATCGATAAACCCTTGAATAGTTTCAGCTGATATGCGTTTATCACCAAAATAAAATTCTTTAATATCTCTTGCAATACTCTCCTTTTCTTCATTGTTTTTAAACTGCAAATCAGCTGGCAAAAAATCTGAAAATCTTTCATTCATTAATTCTTGCCACTGCTCAAACAATGGAGCCCGGAATAAACCTTCCATGTTGGCAAATCCATACAGGACTGGTACTTTTCTGTATTTTCCTTGTGTTAAAATATTTATTGGAGTGTCACCCAGGAATATTTCAACGCCGGTGTCACGCTCAACACAAGGGGAAAACAAAAAATTTGAATCCTTCCTATCAAGAAAGACATCTGACGTCAAAGCTTCATATGACAAAGTTGAGTAGAATTCTTCCAAACTATCGATATTATCAACGTTAGTGAAGTTAAGCTGCTTAGCAAAATCCTTTGCATTCTGAACAGGATCCAGTTGAACGCTCCATACAGCTACACTTGCACCGCTCTCGGGTATAACTTTATTATATAGACCCTTGGTCGTATCTGAGAGCATCAAGAGGTCCACTGCTGATGAGCCGGCGCTGTACCCAGCAATAGTGACTTCATTGGGATTACCTCCAAAGTTGGCGATGTTCTTTTGTACCCATCGTAGCAGCGCGACTTGGTCTTTCATGCCTGCGTTACCTGGAGCATTTTCTGTGCCCAGACAGAGGAATCCGTGGGCTCCTAAGCGATAGTTGAAAGTGACAGCTATTACTTTTTTGGTGCGGACTAATGGGCTTGGTGAACCAAGCACTCCGGCTCCTAATTGGTAAGCTCCTCCATGGACATAGACTACGACAGGGAGATTAGTCTCTTCTGTTTCAGGAACATAGACGTTTGCTACAAGACAGTCTTCTCGCATGTCAAAATGAGATGAGTCTAGCATTGGATATTTGCCCTGGGGACAAATTATCTTATCATTAACTGCTTCAAGTGGATTCATCCATATTGGTCCTGGAAGCGGCGCCTGAAAATAGAATATTCAGTATCAAATACAAAGATGAGACTAATTAATACCATATAAAAAACTCTAATGGAGGCTAATATAGACGTGTACCCTCTGCCAACAAAAGTAGATTAAGGTACTTAAGTAGATTAGATAAAAATGGACTGTTTTTTTATACTGTCTTCGGCAACTTATATCCATATGTCTTATAAATGTATTAGTACAAAAACAATATGCGACTTCAGACTAATTTATTGGAGAAAAGCAGTGACTGGGACTATTTTGTTGAATTAAATCAATATTTTTATGAGCGAATATATTACTGCTACGATGAATGATGTCCAAAGCATGAAAATAATAAATGTTACATTTACACCTCTGACTCTTTACTATCATAAAATTTAATATACACTCGCAAAAGTAACTGGCCGCGTAGCCAAGATGCCGATCGCTTACGCTCCGTAGCGATCGAAACGCAACTGTCACTGTCGCACTTATATGGAAGAGTGATAGAGAGACATAATGCTTTTCGTTGTCGAAGCGATAGCGATTGTAACCTTGGCTAGGCCGGCTGATTCTGGATACCACTGTGGTACTGTTGTGTACCTTAGAAAACGATCAATATTATTTATCTACCTGGGTAGCAATAAGTTTTTATATTAAATTATTTACACGTACCTAGACGATTTGAAACCTTTTCAGCCAGATCTACATCCTCGTACTTTTATTAACGTATTTCTGCTCCATCTTCACATTCTTTCACTCTCGCTCCAATAGAGACTGCTATTTTTACTCAGATTTAAAAATATTTATCTACCTTCAGCAACTACTACACTATTTAGTTTGAGAGCTCACTAGCGACCCGCCCCGACTTCGCGCGGGTTAGCAAATTATACATCACCTTCCTCAAAAATTACTCTACTGATAGGTGAAAACCGCATGTAAATCCGTTCAGTCGTTTTTGAGTATATCGCGAACGTACAAACAAACAACAAACAGACAGACAGACGCGGCGGGGGACTTTGTTTTATAATGTGTAGTGATTATGAAAATGTTAATAGTTATTGTAAACTATAACCATGTTCTGTAATTTTTGAGTTAGCGTTAGGTACTTATGTACAGTACAGCCTAATAGCGCTCATTCTATTTTGCACTACCTACAACTCTATCTAAACGTACCTACTATCATACTGAGACAGTGTTTTTACCTTCAAACTAATATTGTAAATGTTTACATAAGTTTTTAACTGTTAACTTAAGTGTTTCATTACGATTTGTGAGCTATACCGGTTAGTTTAACTTAATGATACGTCACAAATTATAATTATAATAGTGGATACGTCTATAGTAACTAATTTCAACAGCTACCTAAAGATAGTCATGACACAATATTTGTTCAATGATAAGACGAATTCTGGCCTACGCTTATCTTTAATGATTGTAGGTACTTATTGATTGCATATAATGTTGTACTTCATTACCTGTTTGTATTTTAGTATTTGTTTAAAGACCACATAAAATCAACAAAACATATTTTATCATCTAAGTTCTACTCTATATATTCAGTATTTAATATTTATGAATTAACGTAAACAATTTTTACTTATTTATTTATTTTTTAGGTACAGGAAATTGGTTTGTTTCCATCTTTAGCCGGTTTCTTAACTGAGATACATGAGGTCACCTACCATTATCTACTTAAAATACCAACGCGTACTTCCAATGTGTGCTTTATTACAAGCAAACAAGGTATAGAATGAAATGAACTGAAAACTTACGGTGAACCTGCGCGTTCCAGTAGGCGCCGTGGCATACGGGATCCCGTAAAAATAGAAGATATCATCCTCCTTATATCCCCTCACGGGCCCCTGTGCGGTCTGCACTACCCTTGATTCCCTTGCGTCCTGTGTATCCTGTGTAACACACACTGTTACTCCGGCGAGTAATAACAATAATTTGATTATGGTGTGCGGCATGGCGGGCTGTTGCCGTGACACTGACTGTGCTCATTCGGCTAGCGGTCGTCTGTATTAGATTAGACTGATGACAACTCTGCCGTCAAATGGTAGAACGCTGCAAGTCAAAAAACGCAGTTTTGAGAAAAACGCATTTAAAGGTTTAAACATTCCGGCCTTTGAAACACCTATTTTTTATAAACTTGTAAGGTTGAAATTTACACAATATATACCTAAGAGTGCATTTTATATAGCCGCCTAATGAAAATTTTATAAATTAGTGTATTTATTTAAATATTAGCCATAAAGTGTTTTGCCAATAAGATCCAACAAAAAAGAACCTACAGAGTTCTTAGCAAAACGCTGTAACTCCATTTTGCCACAATTATTTACTAGTTGCAGCGTTTTGGCCGTTAGATTATAACTCATAAAGTGATTCATTGAAAAAAGAAAACATTGTAAGTGTAATTCTTAAAATGGATTTGTAATTTAAAGAAATTAGGTAATTGGACTTTTTTACTTTCAATTTTGATAAACGGTATTACTATCATTTTTTCAGTCTCTTGCCGCGTTTTGGCGTATTCTATGCTCTTAATTTAACAATATTATAATGCAAGCAGAACGCTGCAGGTAGCACTTACAGCGTTCTGCTTTACTCTATGTTATGATGTATTAACACGACACCGATAATATATAAACACGCGTTAACTCTTGTTACAATGTTTTGGTATGCTTAGACTGTAGTTGCCGCGTTTTGACAGTTTTCTACAGACTTAATTAAAAGAGATATCAAAAATCTGAAAAAAAGGGGATGATAGAAGAACATAAAAGGAATAATTTGATCCAAGGCAACTTAAAACGCTGTAACTTGAATTGCAGCGTTTTACCATTTAACGGCAGAACTGTACAGTCGCATCGAATTGTGTTTTAAGGGTCAAACAGATCACTGTGTTACGTTCTTTCCTGCCGACATACACAAAGTTAAGGGCTATAAAGGTTAATTTTCTTATTTAACCCTAACCCACGTAAAAAGGTCCTCCTTTTATTTACAGAACTATGATAAAATCATTACTTACATGCCCACAAGCTGTTAACTATTGCCCACAGGAGAGAAAAATGTACAGTTCGCGCGAACACGCTAGTTTTCTCTCCTGTGGGCAATAGTTAACAGCTTGTGGGCATGTAAGTAATGATATTATCATAGTTCTGTAAATAAAAGGGGGACCTTTTTACGTGGGTTAGGGTTAAATAAGAAAATTAACCTTTATAGCCCTTAACTTTGTGTATGTCCACAGGAAAGAACGTAACACAGTGATCTGTTTGACCCTTAAGTGTTTTTGAAGTGAAAACTTCTTTGGCGGCACTTTTGAACTTTTGCACTGAAAAAATGTTAAACTCGCGAGAGCGTAAGACGTAAGACGTGATGTCACGTGTGACGGACACTGTTACAATGTCATTGAGTTTTTCTTTTTTGATTTAAATGCCATCTAGTGAGTTTCCCTCAAACTGGTACTAATATAACTCTAGTACTCACAGTGATGTGCTTAGGGGTTTCAAGTAATGCGACGAAATAACGCTAGATGGCGTTAACCTCAATTATACATAGTACTGCAGACATTTTGCACTAGATGGCGCTGTTATTAATATTTTGAGTTACAATATCATTGAGTTTTCACTTCTGCCGGCACTCCCGGAGTGCAACCTGTTTTTTTTTTATAAATCAAGGCGTCTAGCCGGTAGCGAGAAAACGACTAGCGGACAATTATTTTCCTGCACAATCAATGAACGTCTAGTAGGCCCCGTGTGAATAAACAAGGTGTTTCATTGTTCAAAACATGATTGCGGAAAAAATTGCTCATCGCTAATAAGTTCTCGCTTCTTGCTAATCGCACCGCCGTTGAATGAGCTTTTTTTAATGATTATATCAATATTTAGCAACATTAAACATCTGTTCGGGCCCTTATGGCCACTGCATCGCTTCATCGAATAGAAGCCAGTTAAAGTGCCATTCTATGGAACTTGCTATGTAAACAAACCGCCATATTGAAATTGTCTCTGAATGATGAATTTACTAGTGACTTTTGTTTACATAGTTAGCAAGTTCCATAGAATGACACTTTAGGCACTTACACTCTAAAAAATGAAGACCAACTAAGAGCAGTTTTCTCTTAGTTGACGTTAAGTTAATTACAACAATAACGATCTTATATAAATCAAAGAAAGCTGATTACTTAAAACAATAAGTGTATCTGTGATTGAACTAATAAAGTAGGTATGTTATTAATCCTAACAATTGTATACTTTGCATCTATTATTAACTTGTTGGCATAATTATGTAACGTAGGTTAATTCAATCCTTAACAATTTAATTAAAACAGATAAATATGTTGATAGTTATGAACATTTTAATAGTTTATTTGATTATTTTGTCTTTGTTGATTTACATAAGATTTGCTAGTTGAATCAACTAAACATATAATTTATTTAGAACAACGAAGATAAAACACTCAATCCCATTATGATCAAGTTATTGTATTGATTACGAAACTAATATTCCATTCTACTAAGAATTATTTGTTAAATCGATTTTCTTAATAATTAAATTAAATAATCGGTTAATCCGATCAATCAAGAGCTGTACACCCGCTCTCCGCCCCGCCCGCGCCCCTCTCGTGGCGCGTGCGACCGAGCAGTCAGTCTCTGTAGCACGCAGTTGCGTTAAGCTCATTCAATTACCTATTCCTCTGGAAAAACCTGGTGTGAACAAAGTTGATTGCAGTTGTGGTAGTTCGTACAGTGGGCATACCAAACGCACTATTGCCTGCAGAATTAAAGACCACATCGCTGCGGTCAAGAACAACGACGCTCACAAGTCAGCTATTGCTCAGTGTCACCTTGAGTCGAGTATAAGTCACTGGATCGAGCTGCATAGTCCCAAGGTCATTTCGACAGCACGCCACTATATACCAAGATTGGTAAGAGAAGCCTTAATTCACAAATACAACAATTTTAATCGTGAAGATGGGTTTTTAAACTGTGAAATGTGTGGAATATTGTGATTTGTTTGACTAAAAAACAACCAGTGACATCCGAATCAAACTCGCGTAGTGACACTGTGAGTGTAGTGTGCTTGGATAGACCAACAAGTGTGAACGTGATTAGACCAACGAGTGTTAACCCCTCGTATGCTTAGACACGGATCCGTGCGCGTGAATTTAAATGCAAAACGTTTACTTTCAAAATGATTAAATGAATAAATAACATCTTATTATAATATTTTTTTGTTTTATTCATTTACCCCCTTTTTATAAAACTACGGGCTTGATTTAGTTTAATTATGTTTTATCCCTTTCTTTGTTGTAATATTTTATTCACTACTTATTCGTTTAAATTTTATAAATTTTCTTTGTGCTAGTTTTTATACGCGCCGTGCTGAATAAATGCTGGTCCTCGTACTCGCATTATACTCAAGGCATTAGTCTTAAATACTAAGTAGGTAATACAGATTACAGATTTATTTCAGATCTTTTTGAGGATCGGCCTAGGCCGATATGGCTTCACATTTCACAAGCACGCCTCCTCCCGTGTTTGTAAAGCTAAACCGGTCTAAGCCGATCGCCAAAAAGATCTGAAATAAATGTATAATGTATATTTTAGTATTTAAGACTAATTCCTTGAGAATAATAACGAGGACCACCAGCATTATTCAGCACGGCGCGTATAAAAACTAGAGATGTGAAAGAAATGTTTTAGTAAATGCGACAAAGTAAGTCATAGTACAATTGAACAAGAATGGTATTGTACTAAACAAGCTTCATAGTTGAAATGATTAAACAATTAAGATTCAAATTGAACAATATCTTAGTTCAGGCTAATAAGATGCATAAGTCGATGTAATCATGTTCTTAGTTGAACTTATTTGGGTCAAATAGTTAATACAGTAATTCTTCATGTTAACATTGATTTACATCTTAGTTAAACTAACTTGTTTGTTTTCATTATCAAGCCCTTAGTTGATCTTACTAGGATCAATTAGTTAGCATAATTATTTTTCGTGTAAATATTGAACAAGATCTTAATTGGTTCAGTTACCTAACAATAGTAACAGCAATCAGAATTACCTTGTTTGATGTGTTTAAGTTCTTGTTAGGCTCGTATGGAATCAAGATGCTTGATTACGGCCATCAAGATATTGATAGGGCCAACCAAATTTTTTTTAGAGTGTAGAGCCTGCGCGCACTGCGATTGAAATTTTTGCGACACGATTTTAAAATCGCGTTGTAATACATATCTGGGTCAAACAGATCACTGTGTTACGTTCTTTCCTGTGGACATACACAAAGTTAAGGGCTATAAAGGTTAATTTTCTTATTTAACCCTAACCCACGTAAAAAGGTCCTCCTTTTATTTACAGAACTATGATAAAATCATTACTTACATGCCCACAAGCTGTTAACTATTGCCCACAGGGGAGAAAAAAGGTACAGTTCGCGCGAACACGCTAGTTTTCTCTCCTAGTTGACCCATCTTCTTGTCGCATGTGCGCGCACCGACATATAAACACATACGTTGCATTTCTGCGACAAAATTATCGCACGACAAAAAAGCTATACTCTGTGCCTTTAGGTATTTAAATAAAAGTAAACAAAATCTACCCTCAAATGGCTTTTTAAGCCAGTTGAGGGTTGAGGGTAGGGGGGAGGGTCTGGTCGTTCAGTGGCTGATCAGTCCAATCCTTTATCTCCTCCAATTTATTTTTAAAATAATAAGATATATGTTGTTATTTAATTTTGTACACAACTGTACGTGACGATAAGACACACACAAGTACACTACAAACTTGTTGTTGTACAAGCTATCTAGGTCTACTTGTACGTGCAGTCGTGCAAGCGTCTCCGAAAATTTTCAATGTCACTATGAGTTATAATGGCTAAATTGAATAAAAACTAAATGTACAGTCGTTATACTAAACGCAAAGTATTATTTTATGTTAAAATCGCTATTTATAAAAATAAATATGACACAAAATATTGTTTTCGTGTTAGAGTTCACTTCTAAGTTTGCGCGTGGATGGTGCCACTGGAGATCTGTAGAAGCGCCCGTAGATGTCCTCCCAAAAGTGTGTACGTTCCTCCAAGAGAGGCCCTTTCAGCTTTATCTCTTCTCCTAGAGACATATAGGGAGACCTGTTAGCACCAACCGGGGGCCAAGAAGGGAGATTTGATCCCTCGGGTACTGGTTTACTGGAACAGAGAAACAAGTCACTTTGATTATTTTGTGAAAATGATGAGATGTGGAGTCACCAACGCTGAATAAAAACTTATTTTGAACTTCATAAGACAAGGAACAAACATGGAATTATAAAGAATTGGATACCTGTTTTTGATGAACTGCGTAAGTGAACAATAGGTAATGAAAATGTGTTTAGCATTAAATATCCTGAGGGTTTTAGTACCTCTTATAAGTGACAGTGTTAGGGCATTTTCTAAGCTTTTTCGTAATAGTAAAACGATCTTGTGTGTCATACAAACAAATTATGGGAACTTTGAGCCAGGTACGATGCAGCGTGGAGGTGCATATTAGACGTTTAGTTTATTAATAGTTTTAAATATTATGTTATTTATTATTAATGTTTGTTTGAATAACGACCTACAAATTTATTTTACTTACCCTGTAGTGATAAAGTTAACCCAAAGTTCAACCATAATATTCTTCATTTTCTTGTATTCATCAGACTCAGGACCAAGATTAACGCCAAATGCACCAGATTCCAGTACCGTAAAAGTCTGGGCACAATGACCTGCTCCTTTGATATTTTTCACATATTCTGGAATACCAGCATTTTCGGGATGTGGCCTAAAGAACGAATATTCATAAAGGTATATTGAATCACTACCAGCCTCCACTTGCAGCTTAACTGATCTCAAATGAGGAAATGTAAAAATGACATCAGAGAAGTAATCGATAAACCCTTGAATATTTTCAGCCGATATGCGTTTATCACCAAAATAAAATTCTTTAATATGTTTTGCAATACGCTCCTTTTCTTCCTTGTTTTTAAACTGCAAATCAGCTGGCAAAAAGTCTGAAAATCTTTCATTCATTGATTCTTTCCATTGTTCAAACCATGGAACCCGAAATAAACCTTCCATATTTGCAAATCCATACAGGACAGGCACTTTTCTGTATTTTCCTTGTCTTAAAATGTTAATTGGAGCATCATCAAGGAACATTTCAACGCCGGTGTCACGCTCAACACAAGGTGAAAACAAAAAATTTGAATCCTCCTTATCGAAGAAAATATCCGACGTCAAAGCCTCAAATGATAGAGTTGAGTAGAATTCTTCCAAACTATTGATATTATCAGCGTTAGTGAAGTTAAGCTGCTTAGCAAAATCCTTTGCATTCTGAACAGGATCAAGTTGAACGCTCCATACAGCTACACTTGCACCGCTCTCGGGTATAACTTTATTATAAAGACCCGTTGTCATTTCTGAGAGCATCAGGAGGTCCACTGCTGATGAGCCTGCGCTGTACCCAGCAATAGTGACTTCATTGGGATTTCCCCCAAAGCTGGCGATGTTCTTCTGTACCCATCGAAGCAGCGCTACTTGGTCTTTCATGCCTGCGTTACCGGGAGCATTATCTGTGCCCAGACAGAGGAATCCGTGCGCTCCCAAGCGATAATTGAAAGTGACAGCTATTACTTTTTTGGTGCGCACTAATGGGCTTGGTGACGTAATGGCTCCAGCTCCTATATGGTAACCTCCTCCATGGACATAGACCACGACAGGAAGATTAGTGTCCTCTGTATCGGGCATATAGATGTTTGCCACAAGACAGTCTTCGCGCATGTCATAATTAGATAAATCTAGCATTGGTAATTTGCCTTGTGGACAAATTATCTTATCATTGACTGCTTTAAGTGGGTTCATCCATACTGGTCCTGGTAGCGGTGCCTGAAATTTAAATATTCATTTTGAAGCTATTGACTTGACTAACACATTTATTTGAAACATCCAGATAATTATTATCCTATTTATTTACCAATGAGAATAGAGACGAGTATTTTTCATTTAATTCTACTTAGAATAAAGTTTATAATAACGATCACGAATATACTAATAGGTACATAAAGGACCATGGGCAACTTTGTATGGAGCCTGGACCCAACTCCAACAGAAATGAGAGTAAGGTCATTAGATAGGTATTTCTATGTACTTCATTTTGTTCTATGGGCACCAAGCGGACTTCCATTGCAGAACTGAGATATTAGTAGTTTAGCCAAAATGTCGTCACCCTTATTACCTAGGCAATAGAGACTGAGTAAGGAAATTAATTGCTGCAGGGTAGATATTCGCGCACCGCCGGGCGAGCACACCGAACGATTTGCCGCGCTCGCCCGGTGGTGCACTCTATTGCCTAGGTAATAAGGGTGACGACATTTTGACTAAAATACCAATTACTCAGTTCTGCAATGGAATTCCGCTTGGTGCCCATAGAACGAAATAAAGTACTTACAGAGAAATACCTATCTAATATCCTAACTCTCAACTCTGTTGGTTTTGGGGCAATTTTGACGCATAGTCCTTTGTATGTTGACATCTTTAGCCGGTTTTTGTAGGTGACCTTAAGTCACTTGTTGTGCCAACTTAAAAATATCAACGGTATGTGTATTAGACAAATTAGTCACGGTGTGTACAGTCGCCATCAGATATATTGGAGCAGTTAAGGTGCTCACAAATATTTGAACACGTCTCTATTATCAAGGCGATAGAGTGCGTGTTCAGGTATTTTTGAGCACCTCGACTGCTTCAATATACCTATCTGAAGGCTGAGGAGTAGTTGGTTGTTAGTATACCGTCATTTACACAAATTCAAAGGAAACGTTACTTATTATGTATTTTATATGCCCCGCCCAAAAAATGCTTCTTAGCAACTCGTTTTTACTAACTTACTACGTTTAACTATTATTGAAATTTAATGTGCTTTCCCAAATAATTATGTACCTAACTATAATGAATTCTTTTATATTTTTTATAGTTCATCAGTTTAGCATGCTACAATTTATACATCTATCTACTTACAGTCATTAGTTTATTTCGTTTTCCTACTAGTAAATGAACATAAAGAAAGTTTGAAGTTATACTTTTCGGATTTTTGATCATTTGTATTTTCTTATTTTTGCTTTTATTTTTTTTACTATATTGACAGCTGACACATCAATTTGTTACATTTCTCGTGTAGATAGGTACCGTCTTTCACATTCCCTTCTTTTATTTCTATTCATATATATAATGTGCAATAAATTAGTAATTCTTTTTATTTTTTATTTGGTAGGTTTTTTTTCGATGATGATACAATATAATATTTATGTATATTGACATACCAAATCTTTAACCTAAATCTACTTACAGTGAATCTGCGCGTTCCAGTAGGCGCCGTGGCATATGGGATCCCGTAAAAATAGAAGACATCATCCTTCTTATATCCCCTCACGGGCCCCTGTGCGGTCTGCACTACCCTTGATTCCCTTACATCATGTGTATCCTGTGTGACACTGACACACACAGCCACACCGGCGACTAATAACAATAATTTGATTATAGTGTGCGACATTGCGGGCTGTTGCCGTGACACTGACTGTGGTCGAATTCGGCTGGAGGCCATTTGTATTATACCTACTGATACTGATGACGCGTGTATAGTCAAGTTGTTGTTTTAATTAACATTTGTTTTTTTGTTAATAAAAAGCTACAGCTGCCTAATTATAATTATTTGCAGGGGTAAACTCCAAGTAAAAATTATAACTAGGGATGTACTGACTAGTCGCCGACTAGTCGGGAAAGCCGACTATCCGGCCTCATTTGTAGTCGGCGATTAGTCGGCGACTAGTCGGCAAAAATGGCCGATTAGTCGGCACTTTATAAGTGATAGACAATCAGGGCAAAAAGAAATAAACAGCAAATATTTACCATAAACTTATCACCTATTTTACCCATATTCCTAGGTATTTAGGGTGCTTATGAAAACTTTTGTTCGAATTATTGACCGTGTGGTCGCTTTCTTGTCCGGTTGTTGTATGAATAGCCTTAGGATTTTTTTATTTATATTAATTTATTTTTTAGCGTTACTATAATATGATGAATAGCGCGACGCAGGGGGAAAAACGATTGTTTTTTAAGTGATCTGAACCGAACTTAAACGAAACTAATGATCTGGCCGACTAGTCGGCCGACTAATCGGCCATCCGAGCGCCGATTAGTCGGCTAGTCGGCCAAATCAATAGTCGGTACATCACTAATTATAAAATGTTTTATTTTCATTTAATTTAAATATTTTAAATTAATTTTATATAATTTAATTAATTTTTATTTTTATTCATTCAATTGTATTTCGTAACCCGTATGTGGTATGCATACCAC